>NC_079160.1:27775090-28975090 GCF_947563725.1 Argiope bruennichi
TTAAAATATAGGATGATGAATAATGACAGAAAATTAAATGCCAGCTCAGGTGTCCTCCTCGTCATCTGATCCCCGTTCAAAATGACGAGGTCCGTCCCAAAATAGCCCTTGTGTTGCTTTAAAACGGGACGTTAATATAATTAAACTAAACTAATTTTGGCACGACTTTATGGCACAAAAATTATAAATCTGAGCCAAATTGGAGATAAAATTACTCAAAAATAAAAGATTCAAAAACGCATAATTGATTCTTTTCAATATCAGTGAAGATTTGTAAATTAAATATGATACGTGTCTTATTGTGGGAGTACGCTAAAGCCAAGGTGAAAATATTCCGATTGGTTCATCTATTAATTATAACTAATACTCTTAGATTAGGTATCTGATAGCTCGGTTTGAATGAAGCTTCAGTGTAAATCTATGCAACGAAAGTTATTCAATATTTATACTCTAAAATTTGGGCTATTGATTTAATTTATTTTTCTTAGAGGGCACAGTGGCAACATCTCAGCTTCAGCGTCGGACGGATCGAAACAGAATTCCACTGACGTGTATGTGCCAAGAAGTATCAGCAAATTAAAATATCTTTAATAGATATCTAGAGTCAAGCATATATCCGGAACTTTGAGATGAATATTGGAGAAAAAATATTGGCTCAGGTATCGCCTTCATCATCTGACCATGATTCAAAATTACCTGGTCGAACCAAAATAGCCCTCTTATTGCTGCAAAACGGAGCGCAAATGTACCTAAATAAAAGCTATATATTTTTTTTTACAGAGTTTCATTCATTTTCTATGATTCGATAAATCTTATTATAAATAAATGCAGTAAGATGACATATTAATTTTACTCTACTTTAAAAATGCTTATATTAAAAATTTATTTTGGCATCTGCGAATTTATCTTTTAGTAACGATTTGAGTAGACTATCTTTTGTTCAATTCAAAGAACTCTCATTGTTATCAAAAAGCACTTTTATTCATTTGGAATTGTTCAAAACTTAGTAAAAAAGAAAAAAGGATAGTATTTTTTTCCTTTCAAAATATCAGGAGAGTAAGTTACTTTTATCAGGTAGACAAAAAACTAAAGAAATTTAACAATGTAGGATTGAAATTTTTCTATTAACAAAGCCGCTTTTGTAATTCAGAATGCTGACTAAATACTAAAATAAAAGTTACATGTTAAAATAAAATTTATTTAAAATAAATGCATCTGGAGATAAATTAACTAGGAAATATGTCATGAAATCATTTAAGTTCAGAATTAATTCAAATGTCGTCATCTGTAATGCTTTTCACATAGATTTTGCTTTACAGTTAATATTCAATATTTTTTTACCTACCATTGTAAATCATTAAAAATAATATTTTCTTCTTAAGCTTCTTTATTTGAAATTATTTTGATGCTGGCATTTTTTTTAGCAGCAATATTACATAAAAAATTGTTTACTACCAGTATTTGGATTTCAGCTTTATGAAGAAAAAATTGTATTTCCTATTTCACTCTAGACTTAAGCCGATATTATTTCAGGATTTCAGAATATAAAAACCTAAAATTTCTTGAATGGTATTCGTTTCTACTTTGGTTTCTATGACGAGAATAAAAAAATTGTATTCTGAATTGTTCTGAATTGTATTTAATTGTATAATTTACAGATAAAACATAAATATTTTTAAGCAAGAAATATATTGAATGGAATATTTAATAAAATTAATATACACAAAACAATTCAGAACATTTTTTTTTTATCATTTTAAACGTTTTTTTGAAATAATATTTATTAAACTAACTATTGGAGCAGTAAAAATACGAAACAAATAAAACGTATAAAAACAGTCCAAGTATGACATAAAATTAAAATCTTATGTCATTATAATAAAAATTTAAATCATCTTTAAATAATCGTAATAAAATTCTAAGAAAATTGTAAGTAAAATTGTAAATAAAGTGCAGAAAATATTTACGATTAATACATACCAAAGTAATTTAATCAGAACTTCGAAGAAAACAAATTATTGAAGGACGTCCTGTAGAAATGGATTTCCAATTTAAACTGAACTGATTGTTTGGTTACCAGACCTAAATTAGTAGATTATCAGTTTCACTATTAAGATAATATCCAATGAAATCCTATTCAACTGATAACTTACATTTCTTGTGGAAAAACTTTAGTTTCATTTCATCTAACCGAGTTCAATGATTTAATTTTTAAAAAATTATTTGATATAAGTCAATTTTTTTATTCGATAGCATGAATGAGATCGTAAAATTTACTGATAGTGTTAAAAATGATTTACTGTTAATGTTAAAGATAAGACATAGAAAAAAAAATCTGATATCATTTTTATATAACATGCAGAGAGAACTCGAAAGGAAATGCTGATAGAAAGTAAAATGAATAAGATTAATTTAAGATCTATATTTTTGTGCTTGATATAAAATTGCTATACCTTCGTTGATATTTGTAACAGAAAAAATGTGTAAAAAAAAAAATTTGAGTACATTTTTATTAATGCAAAAAAATGTAGAACTTTTTAATTTTATTCTAGTTTTTGTTTTTACTTTTCAATTTCCAATACAAATATTATGTAATCTTGAAATCAGTTATTTGTCAATTAATTTTGCATGATAGTGCAACTCATTTGAAATCAAATTAATCGGCTACGCTAAAAAGTCGATTTTTACGAAAATATAAATATTTTTTTAAAAATTTAATATTCTTAAAAGTTTTTCAATATAAAAACCGTTTAAATTTTATTTCTAAATTCATTTTTTAGGAAGTTATAATGATATTTTTATTTGCATTTCTATACATTTTAATGCTATTTTACATCTTTAAATGCGATTTTTTCAAATTCTAACCTTTGATAGAATTTCTTACGAAAAGCTTCATAAATTACAATCTAATGCATATTTTTTTAATTCAAGTTTTGCACAATAATTTCTCAATATGTTTTGCAGTTCTTGAACTAGAAAATAAGAAATATTTTTATTTATTCTATAGTTCTTTTAATTCTTTTAATATTCTATAGTTCTATAGTTTTTTTAATCTTTCAAAATGAAAAGAATTTCATGTTGATTATCAATCGAATCCTAATATTTAAAGAATGGTTAGAAAGACAACTTATTTTTTTTAGTTCAGGTATTAAATAATATATTCCTTAAGCTGTCTGTAAAATTTTTAGAAAATCATTTGATAAACCTTTAAACTAAAAAACTTTTGCTTTATATCTCTTGTTAGCAAAAAAAAGGGCCTCTTTCCCCTTTTCCCCCAATTTATAATAAAATTATAAAATTGTATTATTTGACATAGTAATTATGTTGATTAATTAAAAAGTAAGTTGTCTGATCTATAATGGATAACATATCTATAATTTTAGAATTCTTATTTGGAATCTAATACATTTTATATTGGTGTAAACTCAGATTAAATTTTTGTCCTTGGCACATTATCTCTAATTTAATGACAGCTCATAATTTAGATCATCTTTCAAATCTTTCATCAAATGTTAGCAAAATGAATATCTATAACTAGTTTTATTTACGTTACAATATTGGAAAATGTATTTATTTATTCAATTTATCAATTTATTAACAATTATTAATTTTTATTTAATTTTTTAAATTTATTTTTATTTCGGGATTCAAAAATAAATTTCATGCAATGATATTATCTTAGAATCCTTTTGCATAAGAAAAGAGATTAGAAGTGAGAAATGATTCAGAATTTCCTATTCAAGACGTTAATGATCCAAAAATTAATTGTACCCAATTTTAAAATACTCATTGATTTCAGACACAGGAATATATCTCAGCTTTTCGCATTTCTTTATAACCAACTTAAAGGCAAACTAATGACAGGTTTACACTCCGCCAGTACGCAGCGCATGCGTAGAAAAGGACTGATTTATGTTTGTCACAAATTCATAAGATAGGCATTCCATGCTTGGCAGTAAATTGCTGTTTTGGCCCCTCTGAGTTTTTCTTTTTTAAAGCGCATCGTTTGTTTTATATGCGCGTTTGTTTGTTAGGCATGTTGTTTTTTATATTTTTTAATTTGTTATTGTTTTTTATATAATATTATGAATGTAATACGGATTTTTACATACCTTATTCAATTGATTGTAAAGCCATTTACCTGCAAATGGACTTTAAACAATAGTACAAATTTTGTATTTGAAAGATTATAGTAATGAGATGTATCACCTGAACAATATGTATTTTTCACGTTAAATTCAATAAATAATTAGAACATTGTAATGTCTTTATCTCCGTTTAGTCCAAAAATTATTCGACAAATTTTGCTTTCCATTAATATGCTGAAATGATTATCGATTTTCTTAATTTTGACAGATACTTTAGAAGCTATTCTTTGAATCGTTAAACATTTAAAAAAAATCTTTAGAATGATTCGACGAATGAGGAAAAATGTTTTTATGCTAATTTCTCATGTTCTTGATTTAAGATTGTAACCTGTTGAGCCATGTTTCGTATGTGTGCAGAGGAAATAAATCTTAACATAGAAAGAACAAATAAATTCTTCCTCTGCTACTGCTAGAAAGCTTGAATGAATTGACTTTTTTTCTTGGATTTAAAATTAAAAATTTACATTGCACACTTGATTTTAACTTTTAAATGCTTTTACTTAATTCGAAAAGTTTTAAGCTCGTAAAAGTGAATTTTGAAAATAGATTTTTCTGTCTATTTCTAATATATTGGGTACCTTGTATTTTGCAAATTTAACGTTTACACAATTTTTTTTAGCATTCTTAAATATCTATTGACATGTTAATTTATGTATTGGAATTGTCTGGCAATCGATTTCAGAAATTTCTTGATTTCATATTGGTTATTTTCTACTCCAATATTTTTTATAATAAAATTATTCTTAATGATATAGAAAACGTAAGAAATATTTTTTATTCGAAAATCTTGTAATATCGTGGTAGGCGTCTTAATATCAAGGATTTTCTTTAAAAATTGTTAAATGTTTTGCGATATAAATTTTTAAAAACTATTTATAGGATGGCGACGTTCAAGTAGAATTACATAAAAATATAAACTCTAAAAATAGTTAGTTCAATATTAGCAGCAAGAATAAATGAAGTTTTTAGTTCGCATTGGTAATCTTAGCCGAAAATTGTCTAGATATTTAATCTTTGAAAATTTTCTATCGATGATTCTGAATTTTGAAATGTAATCATAGCATTTTTGAGTATGGTTTTAAAGTTCACAAAGGATGTACATATTGTTGAAACACGATGGATACAGGGATATCAAGCTCTAGTATTTTTTTTAAATTAAAGTTTGGATTTCTGCCAAAGTGCAGATCGAAAATTGTGACGGATACCACTTTTGATTATTTCAATGTATTAAAGATATGTCAAACATGTTAACTCTTTGTACGAATTTGAGCTTAGGACCACGATAAAGAAAAGCGAAATATATTTGGAGTAGAAAAACTGGGTATTACAGATTGTGTACCTTGCTATTTCATTGAGATTTGATGATTATTAATTTTCTTTAACTAAACAGTCGATTCTTTTGAAAATAAGCGTAAACTTTCCATAGTAGTATTTGTTTAGTTTTAGTTTATTAATGGAGAGTTATTGTGGCTGTGTCAATTTTGAATCTGATCTGTAAAAAGAACTGATAAGAAAGTTTTAGAATTATTAATTCCATAGGAGTTCATGTATTCTTTTTTAGGGATCAACCTTTTAAGAGTGTGGTGAAAGCTCATAAGCCAGATAACAGCTACGAAACACGAGTAATTACTTTTGTCCTGTGATCTTGCTACTCGGCTGCGAACCACTAGGTCCCAGGTTCTATCCTGGCTCATAACAATCCGCTACAAGAGCAATATTTCAAATTTGGAATCTGAATCAAATTAAAGTTTGTCTGTCATATTTTAAATTTTCTTAAACAAAACATGGCCCCTGCTTTGTCGAATTGTGACACAAAATTGTTGTCCAATATAGTTGGCAACTTTCATGCTATCTGCCCATACAACTTACTCCCTGTGCTCTTCATGAACTGTCCAGTGCAAAATATGACCAACTAGTAAGCCTACATATGCATTATTAGCTCATCTTGCAGCTCATAGTCTTTAAATGACATTGTGTTTTTGAAAATCTAAGAATGTAGTCTTTCAAGTGTTCTTTCTTTGCATTTTATGAATGTGTAATATAATAAATGCAAGACCTAAGCCAGTTAATTATAAAATGCTTAAGCTTTTATTTTTCAGATAAATGCATTTCTAAATAATGATTGACTTTTGAGTAATAAATAGTTATTTTAAGACACAAGTTTCAAACTAAAGCTACTTTGATTTTGATGAAAAACATTTTCGTCTCTCAGTCTTCATAAGGAGGTATTTTTCTGAAATTTTCTAAGCTTTCTGGATTTGTAACCGTCTCAACATTGTAAAGCATGTTATTTATTATCTTCTTCACCACTATCTCCATTTTCTTGCCAGTCAGGTTGTGCTGAAAAAGAAAAGATTTGCCTATTACCAATGCGACAAATTAAAACAAAGTATCATACTTCTGGAGGCTGTAATGTCTATTTTTAGAATACTGTTTCATTCCTAAAATGTTTGTTCCAGTCGCATATAAAATGTATAAATCAGGAGAATAAAACAATCTATTCAAAGTGGATTAGTAAAGAGACATATTACCACAAAATGCATTAGATATATAATTGATTAATGGTACATGTTTGTACCAACTGTTACGCAAAGAAAAATATTTTGTTGATATAGCATCTGCGGTGTAGATTCTAATCCCAAATGACCCAGCATATCTATCTAAGTCATTAGTAAAAATAACAAGGGTAAGTCTGAATAACATCAAAGTATTGTATAAAACACAAACTTGACTTTTAAGGACATTAGGACTATAATTCCTAATGTCCTTAAGAGATTTATACTGTTACGAATCTGTGATGCTGCTTCCCAGCATAGTTGGTTCCATCATCAGAAAGACTGTTTTACAGTCATCTGTATTGGACGGAGTCCGAGTGTCTCATCGGAGTTCCCAGAGCTTGGCGACAAACTTAACGACCATTTGGCGACTTGGCGACGAATTTGACGACTTTGGCGTCAAAATAGATTATACCCGAAACATCGAGAATTTTCCCGATCCGCCCATTGGGAACCGAGATACGCCTCGAAAGTTCCTGATTGGTTGAGAGGCTTCTAGCCCCGCCTCCCGAGACCTATAAAAGGAGGCAGTCTACAGCTGCCGAGTGGTAGTCGGAATCGACGGTAAACAACGGGTCTTCCAGAGATTAGCAGAGCAGCGACGGAGTCAAGCTAGAGCTGAACTAGGCTGTGCGCTACTGTCTGCAGTAGAGTCTTGTTGTGTGCACGTCTCGGCTGAAGATAATTGTCTCCTCTATGCTGTATATAGTTGTCGTCTTTGTGCTGTCCTGTCTTCGTGTAAATAAACATCGTTGTTTTTTTTTTCTACTGCCGCCTGCTGATTGAGCGTTCTCCACACCATATCACTTCCACTATCCAAACGAACCGGGAAATTTCGTAACAATACATTGAATTCACCCATTGTTGCAGCCCACTTTGCAAAAGATAAGACACGTATTTAGCAGCCGTTCGTGTGTGTATGAGTGAATTATCACTGCTAACCGTGAGCATTCATTATCACAGCTAAAGCAGAAATGCCATGCAGTGCTTAAATCAGTTTTGGGGGGGATATCACCTGTATAGCATATGAGAGAAAGTTTAGGAACATTGTCTTATTAAAGTAATATATCGCTTATTCATTTTTGTTAGTTAAATGACATTCATAAAAAGACAAGATCGCATTAACTTCAAAAAAATCTTTTTAATTTATATAAATTTGGATTTTTTAAAGGAAATCTTTTTCAAAAGAGTACAGTCAAATGAAAAGCAACAAAATGAAACTAATATATACTTACGGGAATATCTTTCGTTTCCAAGATGAGTTCGGGGACATGCCTAACAGATAAACCACTCTTAATTTCCGATTTAATCCGTTCAATTAGTTTCTGATTAAAACAATACCCATCCTTCATTTGCACGAACAAAACGGCTCTTTCGTTGCGATTCTTGCTGTACTGCGAGACACACAGGCTGTCACGGATCTCGGGAAGAAAATTCACTGCCAACATGAAAAGAAAAAAAATGTACAAAAGAAAGTAAATTGAATTTATTCGTTAAAATATGCAAGAAAAAAGATTTGTTTTTAGAACGCAAACATGACAAGTTTAATATGCAACATTTGTATTTCATTTTAGATATATCAGCCAAGTTAGTTTATTATAATACTAGCCGCCTTTGGTGACCAGCCAGTTCGCCAATCTTAATGCATGTTAAAATTTTAATAATTAAATATTTTATGGAACTCCCATTTTAATTGTTTAATTTTAAATGTTTAAAATTGTTTAATTTTAAATGTTTAAAATTGTTTAATTTTAAATGTTTAAAATTGTTTAATTTTAAATGTTTAAAATTGTTTAATTTTAAATGTTTAAAATTGTTTAATTTTAAATGCATCAAACATTAAGAAAATAAACAGAATCGTTTTAAATAATCGGCCGAAAAATTTTAAGCCTAACCTCATTAGCGTGGGAAAAAACTAAAGCCTTACTCATTTGGTGGTGGGGAAAATGAAAAGATTTTTTAAAGTGTTGGGAAGTTAGTTTTTAATTAATAATTTAAATTCTAATTAAAAATTCAAAAAAGGGACCCCAGGTGCACATTCCCGATCTCCAAGGTATACATGTACCAAATTTAGTAGCTGTAGGTCAAACGGTTTGGCCTGTAGAGCGCCAACACTCACACACACATTGAGCTTTATATAAGTATAGATAAACAGCGCTTATAGCTGAAGTTTGGTGAAATAAATTTAACTTAACATTCTTGATCTTTAAAATAAAATGTCTAATTTTTTACGATTTTTAAAAATATTTCTTGTGAAACTGATTAATTTGAGATTATTAAATTTTTGAATTAATAGAATATTTATTTCCGGTTTTTTTTTTTCAGGAACTTCTAGAGTTTGAATATTCTTAATCTAAACTCAGCGCCAATGCTACATTTTTTCGTTTGAATTTTCTTAGAAAAATGTTGAAATATCGGTTGTAATTTTTTCCGATTAATTCAAAATCAAAAATAAAATCTATAAATTGTGTATAAAGTCAGTCAGGATAAAGGCTGTGATAACGTTATTGTGAAAGATCAAAACTTAGCATTGACAGCATTCATATTGGCTCTATTTACCATTCATAAAGGAATGTTGGCATTCTCTACTTCTGGTTTTTCATATTTCCGAAATTTTTCATTAGATTAAGTTAGGTAGCAATTCATACAAGAAGGCTCGGGTAGGCAACATATCAATACGTAAAAATATATGAATGTTAAGGAGTTTTCTTACCAATGTTATAAATTTCGGAGCTACCGAATCGACATCCTTTTGGCTTCAAAGTTTCGTCACTAAAATAGTAAATGTTTACAGTTATTGTAAAAATGATTTTTATAACACCGTTTGATAGATATTAATGGTCTATATTTAATATTGCTTTAAATATAATTTATTAGTTTAGTAAATATGTTAAAATTCATCTGAAATATGAACTTATTAACAAAACAATTTCATTTAATGAATGATTTTGATTCAGATTTGCAATTTTGAGATTACATTCTAGATTTCATTTGTCTAGATATTTCAAATTTTAAGCAATAATATCCACAAGAAAGGCAAACGAACCGAGAGACAGCAAAGTAAAATTTTTCCCTGATTCGATCGAAATCTTAGAGATTTATCTGCTCAAAAATATTGAAATTGAATTTTTTGATATTTTTTTTTACAATCATTTTGACATTAATGATGAATTAAATTTTAAATATGTGAGGAAGTAAAAAAGGAAAACACTTTTGGTAATTAATGTTTTCTTGAGTTAAGCTGAAAATAAATCTGCTTGATAGTTTATAAATTTTTATTTTTAGATTATTGACTAAAAAATAATTTACAAAATTTCTCAAGAAAAATTTCAAAAATCAAAATTTTACAATTTAAAAACGAAACATTTCATGTTAAAAAAAGAAATTTCAAAATAAAATGTCTCTTACCTCCTGCATAGGATAATAATTCCTTTTGTTACAGGATTAATGATTGCCAAATCATCGAATGCAAATTTTCCTAAAAAACACAGCTTCATGACAGTACTAGTTTTTTAAATTTTCACTTAAAATGTAAAAGGTTGTAAGGTATACAATAATTCAATTTGGTTGTAATTCATTATCGATAATGTTTCATAATACCGTTTAGTGCCAATTGTTAAAGAAAACAATGCAATGAATAAAGAAATTATAATTAGTGTTAATGATTTCGATTCCTTTAGCATTCAAAATTGCCTTATTAATCGATGAGTTTTTAATTTTACTTCTATCGCCAAAGAATGCCAAGTTGTTAAGGAAAACAAAGAAATAAAGCACCTTGATACGTTTTGTAATTTCCAAATGTTAATCTTAAATCTGTCCAAAAAATAAGTTAGATCAAACTGCTATTTTATATTTGAACTCTGAGATAAATTTTTTTTGCACTAATATTTTAAGTTCGTTGATTAAAAATTAAAATTTTTCATTGATGAAAATAATTTTTAGTTTTTAACAAAGAAATTTTTTATTGATACTTATAGTAGTATTAATTAGTGCTACTATAAGTCACTGCTGTTTTAGTATTTCTGTGTTCAGTACTACTGTTACAGAGATGTTTTGCCTAATAGAAGTAGTTGCGTTGCAGTAGTCCCAGGACCCTGTCAGTGAAGGTAATTGGGAAGGAATTTTGCAGTTTGTCCTTTTCTTCTATTTAAAGCGATCGTATGAAATGGAAAATAGAACTGTAATTTATATGAGAGGATGGTTATGTTCTGGAGGGTCCATCAAACATTGTCTATTTCCGAAATTAGCTTATTAATTAACCAGTTTCAGTTACTAATCATAAATCAATAACATAAATAATTACCCAGGTATGTTCCCAATTACACCAGAGTCTATGGGGAAGATCGGGAACACTTAATTCGTCTTCTAGTTTTATTAACGAACTCGTCTGAAGATAATATATTTGACTGCTCTGCTTATCTTCTCAATTTATTTAATATTCATTCTTAAATACCTAAATTATTTTTTAAACTTTCTTTTTCAGTAAGAATAGAGTTTATTTCGGGGAATGATCCATATAAGCTATCATAACTATGTGAATTACTTCAAATTTAAGCAATTAAATTCATTTTATTTCCAGTTCTCTCTGGAGAAATCTGGAAATAAACTTGTATAAAAACCTAATTAACTAGATTTTTCTGAGTTACGAAAAGGAAATATCTAAGACTTAGAAACGAGCTTTGAAATACTTAAGGAGTAGTAGAGAAAGAATTTAGAAGCAGAACGCACAACTCTCATTTCAAATAGAACCTTAATCTTTAATTCAAGTAATTTTTTTCTAACATTTACTTTACTTGAAAAAAGTATACTTAAGTGATTTAGTAGAATAGCCTTTAACCCACTCGCGAAAATTGCAAATTGCCATTAATCTTCAAAACAAAGATCTAAAAAAGCATTGAAAAAAAGCGGGTATTGCTTATTTTCTTCTAGACCGCCTTAGAAAAGGCTTGTAATTCCAAATGTTTTAAGGTTTTACCAATGCGAAATCCTAATCACCTTTCCCAATTATCTTTCCCGACTATATGTTATGGATATAGAAATTTTGTATGCAATATTTTCTGTTATCTAACAGTGATTGTGAAGTTTTATATATTTCCCTACAATCGTCGCTGTTTGAAGTCCTAAATAGTCCCACATAATATTATATTAATGTCAACAATCCATTAATTATTTTTATATCAAGGGCACAGTTCATATTTATACTCTTGAAGAAATCATAATATAATTACATTGTAAGAAATCACCTGGAATTTCTGCCTTGGTTCTCTCAAAAATGATATATTTTGCGCTTAACTTGTTTGTTAGTAGAGAATAAATTGAGCATTTTTTTTTCTTACCGATAATTTTTTTAAGAAATAAAAATTTGAAAGAAATACAGCTGTTTTATTAGGTCACATTTCAAATTTCATGTATGTATCTTTTTGACATATCGAGTTCTCATATAAACGAATAGACAGCAAGATTACTGTCCCAATTATTCTTTGTTCCCAATTACTCTTCAATCAATAGATTTCGCCCAACATTTGAGAGAAATATTGATTTTGATAGAAATACATATAGCTTGATGTAAAAGCCGTATAACAGTTGCATTCGGTTGTGTTTTTGATTTATCTTGAATATAGACAGACTTAATTCCAAAACTGGTTACTTTTGGGATTCAGGAGGGTTTAAAGAATTAAGTCAAATCTTTTTGGTGATTGCACAATTTTGAGACTTTTTCGCTTTCTTTACTTTCTATTTTTTGTTTATGTAATTGAAATAAAGTTATTTAAATAGAATGAAGGAAAATGAGGTCTTGAATTGCGAACTTTTCTCACAAATGTATGTAGAGAAATCACTTGAAAATAGATATCAAAAGCAAGAAATGAGCTAACAAAAAATTGCGCATACTTGAGTATTTTGAAAAATACGCTTGCTTGTATCGGGAAGCATCTGAGTCACCCCACAATCCGAGAGGTAGTGAAGGTGTTGGCTTTTTTATCACCAATTCTCCGACTTCTCCAAGTACACTATTTCCTGCAAATAGGATATTCTAAGATAAGACATTTAAAAATGTTTAAATATGAGATCTTAATTCAATTTTTTAAAATATTGTTTACTTTCATATAAAGCTGTTTGGCAAGTTTATGATTTTATATTATATGTATAAAATTTAATTATATATAATATATGTTCATAAATTGTAATAATTTCTAATTAATCATCACTCTAAAAGTAATCTTCTAATCACTTAAATTTCAGCTTCAACGAACCTTTAACTTTTGAATTACGCTGACTTTCATTTTCCCATAGTAACTAAAATGCCGTGTCGGCAAATTCCTTTCTGAAACTAAGCTCAAAATACTTCCTTGCGCTTTATTTTTCTTGTTCTATGCTTTCTTAATCGGTACACTGCTCTGATCTTGTCATGGTTTTAACAAAAAAGATAGGTTCAAAGATAAAGCTATATATTTAAAATTATGACTAATAAAAATATAATTAACATGTTTCTTCTAACTTAACTGAAAATCTGTGATAACCAGCTGGAGTGGCTTCCTTAAAACTTTCTAGGATATTCTCTAATAAGCTTATCATGCCAAAGAATCCCTTAAATGCCAACGACGTGCAATAGTTGCGAAATATTAACTTTTGGAGTGGATTTAGCATTTTTACTGAATCTGTTGTGACATCCTTGGCGAGTTATTTGGCGATTAATCCCTGGTATGCTTTAATAGTATCCGAAAATCAAATTTGTGCTTTAAACACGTTTTTCTCAACAGATTGAAAAGAAGATTTGACACAAAACTGTACTTGCAATAAAAAAAATCCAATACCAAATTTGATATATTTAAATCATTACGTTTTTGATTTATCACGCTTATGTTTCTGCCAGAATAGGCCGATAGACAGTCAACCCATAGTTAAATTTGGCACAAAATTCGACATAAATGTTAAAATCGCTCATCGAATTTTAATTATCTGGCCTTCTTCACTTTGTAGCTATCGCATTAACTTATGTTCAAACGGCCAGACAGATGGATTTCCTTTGAACAGATTTTATACAGAATTTGATAGAAATTTGCAAATTTTGTGTCAAGACCGTATACCAAATTTCATCCGTCTAGCTCAAAGCGTTTTTGAGGCATCTTCGTCTCAGACAGACGGACATTTTCCAAAAATGTATTTTTCGCACTCAGGGTATTCTAAAAAATGGAGATTCTTCAAAATCTTGTAGCGAATTGTAATGAGCGAGGATAGAACCTGAGACCTTGTGGTTCACAGCCGAGTAACATGACCACGATAGAAAAGCAATTGCTCTGGTAGCGTAGCTGTTAACTGGCTTATAAGCTTTCACCACAATCTCGAGCTCGAATTTTTTAACGATTACTGTATTTTCCCTGTACTACGTATACAAGAAAGTAAAAATTGAGACCTAACTCGGTCTTCTGGGATGAATGAGAATGAACCATTGAATAATATATAACAAACAAAAAAGCTGACCTGAATTTTTTTTATGTGCGTTTCCTGAAACAAAAAATGTTCAAAATGTATCTATCAAAGTAAGATATGAAATTAAAAAAAAATCAAAGAAAAAATTTATTATGCTGCTAATTCGAATAATACTCAGATTTTATTAAATTTGATAAAAACTTCCGTGTTTTGTCTTTTACAAAGCTTTGACATTAAAAAGATCTGGATATCAAACAAACGGTTTCATTATAAACAATCGTTGCTTAAAAGATGAAGAAAAATTCTGAGAACAAATTCTACCTTTGATATTTTTAACTTGGGGAAATGAGTGAACAAATGCCTATCAAGAAGACTTGTTAAACTATTATATAATAATTTCCTTCCTAAAACAGTAGAAGATTAACGAGTCTATTTATCAACACGAACGATCCAATGACATTCTTACATTATATTGGCCGACATTCAGAAGATCGTAGATAAATCGTACAATATCATAATTTTTCTAAAATGCCTTTCAAGAAGTTAGTTTGTTTTCCTTTTTGCTAGAAGAAGTGATCAATAGTGATAGATCAATCAATCAAGATGTTCTTTAAAAATTTTCAGGGCCGCGGTGGCCTGGTGGTAAGGTCTCGGCTCGTGAGCCGTAGGATTTCAGGTTCAAGACCCGATTCCACCGAACAACCGTCGTGTGAGGGGGTCTGTTGCACGTTAAATTCGTCAAGGCCAAACGTCCTCCCGCTGGTGTGGCGTGGTGTGGAGAGGGCGGTGCCAGCTCAGGTGTCGTCCTCGTCATCTGACCGCGGTTCAAAATGACGAGGTCCGTTCCAAAATAGCCCTAGTGTTGCTTAAAACGGGACGTTAATATAACTAACTAACTAACTTTAAAATTCTCATTACTTTTGGCGTGGTATGAAATTGTAGAGTGAGAATTGGAATAAAAAATCCAAACAAGAGTCAGCTATGTTTTAGCAAATAAATAGAATAATGTGAAAACCAGCAAGAAATGCTTTCTATTTACTGCAAGTTGCTTGAGAGCTATTCTTTTTATTCCTGAGCAAGAGTTGTTTTAATTAACCTCCGATATTCTTGCTTGGTCACGAATCCGAGAACCTCCAAAAAAGTGATGAATAAAATAGGGTCCTTTGAAACGTTGTTTTTGATAAAATCCAAATAATCAACAATTTAGGAGAGGATGCTTTGTCAGCTTTACATCAGTGGCATTCCAGAAGGGAATAAGCGCATTATGGTGTCCATCAAAAACCCATGAGAGAGTCGTCTGCTGTTTTCTGGTAAGTTTGCTCTTAAAATAATCGAAGAGACCCTCTGGACATCTACAACAGTGTCATGCTTTCCATAAACTACTTACTTCAATTATTTGAAATTTCAGAGTGAGTGAGTGCTTTATCTCTATGCTTGGTGGCAGCAGAAGCAGACTTGGGCAAGACAGCTAGCTCGTTGCCATTTAGCCCAACTAGGGATGGAACCCATTGAAAATTACGAGAAAAAGTAATAAAGTATGCTTTACCTGAAATGTTCTTTAAGATCTTATTGTTTCTCCCATTTTGTAATAAGCAAAGATGGACAGTTTAAAAGTTGCTCTTTCGCAAGTGGTTATCATTTCCGCTTCATGCAAATCGTCCAGGTCCTTATCCCATTTCGGTTCGTGCATTAGATCATGTCCGTCAATCTATGTACTTGAATGAATTTTCATAAAAATAAGATCTATCAATGTTAGTTTGAAAGAAAATCCAGCTCACTGCAGAAGTTGATGGAATGGGATTATTATACTGAAATTATATATATCAGGGCCCCGCTAGGAAATTTTCTGAAAAACCAAGTTTGTAAACAAAAACCTATAGAACTTTATAAAGGGAGCTTAACAAAGAAATGTTTTCCATCCATTAATAACAGACTGTCATGCCATCATTTTTATACTAATTACAAAATAACCCAATTTCTCACTGGCCATGGTAACTTTAAAAGTTATTTGTACAAATTTAATTTGTTTCCATCATCTTCCTGCTATTGTAATATTGGTGGGGAGGAAAATGTTGAACATGTGCTCCTTCTATGTTCCAAGTTTGTAAAAAAAAACAAATCCTAAGACTGGCTCTCAAGGACATGAATATAAATTGGCCTCCAGAGTTTCACCAACTTATTTCCACTAGAAGGGTTTTTGAAAAAATTACTGTAAATTTATTGGTGACATCTGTAATCCTTCATGACTGTTAAATTTTCTTCTTTTTCTTTATGTAATGTGTTACATACTTACTTTTGTAAGCCCCGTGTGATACTTTGTGGTGCACGGGGGATTTATAAATGTTCAATAAAATATATATATAGAACTTGCTGTGACAATTCTTTCAATGAGGCAAAAGTCTATAAAATCCCTGGCCTTTGTAGAAGTCATACTGAAGAGTGTTCAAACGTAAGAAACAAAGTTGTATTTTCAATTCCATGTAAGCAAATTCCAAATATTCTTTTTGTTATATATTTTTTAAATAGAGAAAAAAGCATAATGGTGAAATTTTATTTTCAATTAACAAAACAGTTATGACTAAATAAGTGTATAAATACCTGAATCGTCAACACACGCCAAATCGATCGCTAAAGATGGACATGAGATTTCCCCTCTATAAATGGGCAAGGTTCTATCAAAAATCATGCACGAACCCATCAATTCGGTAGATGCTGTTACAGTAAAATAACTCAGGAATTAGCATTACATATATGCATTTAATAAAATTTTAAGAAAGTTTCGATATATTTAAGCTTGCAATTTCAGCAATTCTGCTATGAAGTGAGTAAAAAAAGAATAAAAGCGTATTTTATTCAGAAGAATTCTTTAAAAAAAATTCTGATAAAATAAACGTCAATGAATCTTTCCCAAAATTTTGAGTTGCTAAAAATGTTTATAAGTATCTTACGAAGATTTAAAAAAAAATTAGACTATAATAATATAAAATATTTTTAGGACTCTTCTAATATTTTTTATATTACATGTAAAATCTTTTTTACTGTACCGCATTTTAATCTTACTGCATTATCAGTGGTCAATGATTTTGATGTTATTCGATTAGTCATACTCTCAACATCGCTGTAAAAAATAAAGATGTGTTTGACACATTTATGAAACTATCATAGGCCGGGATAGCTTGGTTGGTAGAGCGTCGGATTCGCGTCCCTTAGGTTGCGAGTTCGAACCCCGCCGGCCGAAGATTCCCCGCGTGCTTGGTGGCTGACGCGCGTTAAATCTGTCGTGGTCACAAAGTCCTCCATGTCGAGAGTAATACCACTGGGGGTACTGGATCAGGGGTGATCGTTCTCTGATTCGGGTCTAAATTACGATCTGTGAGTGAATGATATGTGTGAATGAAGTCCGCCCCGTAAAAAGGTTTGTGACGTGTGTGTAGCTAAGTCGTTCTCTTGGCCCTAGATGGCGCTACTATAGAAACAAGAGGCGCTCCCCCTCAGGCTAAAATCGGCTGCCTTCGAACAGCGGGCTTGTCCATGGCAAGTGAGTGCCATAAGAAACAACAACAACAATGAAACTATCATAAATAGAATAATATTTTTGATTAAAGTGCTTACCAATTTGAATGTTGGTATGTTTTGAAAACTTGGAATTTCATGCTGTGGACGGCGAATGGCCAAATCCTCCATTCATTTTACGTAAATTCCATAAAAAAAATTGTAAGACATTTTTAGGGAACCGGGATCGCCATAGTTATGTTGCAAATAAATGGACATATGGATGTCTCCATTCTCAATTTGGTGCATTAATAGCTTCCAGTCCTCAATAAGTACAGCACATTCATCAACAAAACACTTGCATATTTTAGGCACCATTTATGGTTGGACGGTGCCATTTTGTTTGAAATTCAAGGTTTTATTTTTCACAAACTAGCATCAAGCACCACTTTAGTCCATTATTACAAAATAGCATCTTTTCGTTCAAATATGGGTATTTAAAAAAGACAATAAATTCCAATAAATTTAAAAAAAAGCCAAAATTCCTTTTGTGTAAATTTAAAAAAAAAATTGATTGCTTAAATCAAATGTACTGCTCATGATAACATTGTGCATAGCAAGAAATATATAAAAAATAACATTAATTTTACTTAGGTTGGAGGAAGAATTAATAGAAGACAAAACCGTAAGTATTATATGCAATAATAATTTGGCAATAATGATTTTAATGTATTATTAAAAAAGGATACAACTCAATACAACATAAAGAGTCAACAAATTAATTTGAATGTAATATTTTAGTCAATATTATTGAGACAGCTTTGAAATGTGTTATAAAAAACTTTCTAACAATTAACCGAATGGCAGCGATTAAATATTGGCCAACAGTTACACATTTTTATATCAACTAGGATGAGGGAGATGATTGCAGCAGGGTTTGTTGTTTTAAACTGGGAATCTGGTTTAGGGATGACGAATATTTTCAGAGCAGTTATTACGTAACCAATATCAAAAAGTCACAAATACAAGTGATCAATACTTTTCAAAGAGGGGTGTGATTCAAATCTTTGATACGATCTTACTGATGATATTTCGATTACAGGTTTTGGATCACGATAGAAAGTAACAATCGATACGATATCACTGAAATTTGCCGGAGCGGTGACTTTACTGGAAAGTAAGAATCGATACGATCTGTCCAATGGAAGCTCTCGAAAGAAATCTGTGATTGGATTGAAAAGTGAACGGACCGGTTATTGGAATTATCGTATCGTATTGAATTGCATATCACTGAAATTTATCGGAGCGGTGATTTCACCGGAAAGTGCGAGGCTTCACTGGAAAGTGTGAAGTCACCGCTCCACTTTACGGGAGTGACCGATATTCGTATTCGATGATGCGCTATTCCAAACAGATCATTTTTAATTGCTCGTGACATGATTGACTTTGATTACATGTACTCTGTTTACTGCTGGCGCCATCTATTGGTAGAATATAGGACTAAAGTAAACATTTTAAAGAAATGACATATATTTTTAACTCATCTTTTCCAGAAAATGGTTCACTCTAATAAATAAATTAAATAAATAGTTTTGAGAAAAAAAACAAAATTTAAGAAGTAAGCTGAAATAGATAAATTAATTCAATCACACGTTACTTAAATTAGTAAATTAAGTATTAATTACAATTAATAAATGTTATATTTAATATTAAGTAATAATTTTTAATTAACAATATGATTGAAATAACAGATATTTGGAACGCATATTTAAAAATAACAATAGCAATATTATTTGTTATTCAAAAAATCGTGGATTATGCATCGCTAATCTGGTTAAATGATATTGTAGTGATCGTAGCGCCATCTTTTATTCATGTCATTCTAAATCGCTACCTATTTACTTTCCCTAATACAGTCTATGTTAATACTTCTCTCGGGGAATCCCCGTTCTGTGTATACGTGCGCTAAGCAGCGATGTTCCGATAGTTGTTAGTGTAATAAAGAGTTTATTTTTCTAATGGCGATGAAATACTTTATACAAAACTCTACATGAGCATCACCATAATATTATTTATTACCGCTTTATTTTATGGTCCATTGGCTTACCCACTTCTATTCCCTTACAACATCTGCATATGGAAAATAAATTGTCATTCAGGGATTAAAATATTACCAGTTTTAGTTCAATCTATGATGTTTGGAGACTTATATAGGTTCCAACATTCTTCATACAAGTATCAAACTCTTGCAATCGTTTTTTTTTATCAGGTATCAACTTCGAATCTTTTTTTTTAAATGAATAATGTTAAACAATCTTTCTTAAAATGCGAATATCTTTTACATTTTAATTGCTTACTCCCAAATTACTTTTAAATATTTTTTTTTTGTTTCCACAGCGAACATTTAATTAATCTTGTTAGTTTAAATACATTAAATAAATGCTTTGCAGAATATTTGAAAATAATGTATCGATATTAAAGTGTTTGATCAATGATCTTTACTTAAATAGATAAGTAAGCTATTTTTTAAATCATTGTGAGAATCAATAGTGTGTAGATTAGTATTAACAATAATCTGAAATCGACGAATATAAATATTATAGAGACAAAAGTAAGGTTATTTATTATTACCAAAAGAAGGCATAAGCCCCAAAAAATGTACTTAGAAATCATTAAACTCGGAGATTTCGAATATGAACAATGTGGTGAACTTAGTAAAGTTCACCATAAAGTTAATGCATTATCTATTTTTGAAAAAAATCTTGCCTTAATGTATAATGTGGTCAATAATATTGTTACGAAATTTCCAGGGGTTCGTTTGGATAGTGGGAGTTATATGGTGTGAAGAACGCTCAATCACCAGGCGGCAGTAGAAAATGAAACAACGACGTTTATTTACACGAAGACACACAGGACAGCACAAAGACGACAGCTATATACAGCACAGAAGACGATTATCTTCAGCCGAGACGTGCAGCATACAACAGTATACACAGTAGCTCTACTCCGTCGCTGCTCCACTAGTCCCTGGAAGACGAGTTCTTCACCGTCGCTTCCGACTACTCTTCGACTCCACTGGTCCAGGACTCCCTTCACGACCGCCAGGCAGCTGCGGGTGCTTCCTTTTATAGGTCTCAGGAGGCGGGCTAGAAGCCTCTCAACCAATCAGGAACGTTCGAGGCGTATCTCCGTTCCTACTGGAGGGACCGGGAAAATTCTCGATGTTTCGGGTATAATCGATTTTGGCGCCAAAGTCGCCAAATGGTCGCCAAGTTTGTCGCCAAGCTCTGGGACCTCCTATGGAACCAACTATGCTGGAAAGCCGCATCACAGATTCGTAACAATATATTATTTTTTTAATGAATGGCATTACTAATGTAAATTGCGTAAATAATACTATCGAAAAGTAGGTAATTGTGTTAGTTTTAATAGAAACACATGTATGTGTCCTCTTTTATACCTGCGTTGGCTTGAAAATGATTCGATCCCATTTTTATTAATATAACATGATAGAATCTAAACTGTTGTGTTTTTATTGGTCTCTTCAGAAATGTGTTAGTAATATGCCTTATTAAGTAGATTCCTGTAGGAAGACTACCTATTGCAGTGGTTCTCGTGACAAGATTTCGGGGAAATTTTTTCAATTCTTCACCGATCGTGGTCGCTAGAACATAAAGCCACCCTTCATTCAAAAGTTATAATACGTATATAATGCTTTGTAAAATTATTGCATTTCATGATTACACAATAATTTATTTTGAAAGTGAAGATTGTTGCATGGGTGAAATGACTTGAAGACACATGTTGTCTTTTACGCGATTTATTGGTAACATCAACAACAAAAGGCACATGATTACGCCATAGTGTAGTAGGCCTAGAGAACTACACATAAAACTTTTCTCGGAAGAGAGAGAGAGAGCAGAGATCACACTCCTCCTCGTACAGTACTCCTCCTCGTACAAAAGGCACATGATTACGCCATAGTGTAGTAGGCCTAGAGAACTACACATAAAACTTTTCTCGGGAGAGAGAGAGAGAGCAGAGATCACACTCCTCCTCGTACAAAAGGCACATGATTACGCCATAGTGTAGTAGGCCTAGAGAACTACACATAAAACTTTTCTCGGGAGAGAGAGAGAGAGCAGAGATCACACTCCTCCTCGTACAGTACTCCTCCTCGTACAAAAGGCACATGATTACGCCATAGTGTAGTAGGCCTAGAGAACTACACATAAAACTTTTCTCGGGAGAGAGAGAGAGAGCAGAGATCACACTCCTCCTCGTACAAAAGGCACATGATTACGCCATAGTGTAGTAGGCCTAGAGAACTACACATAAAACTTTTCTCGGGAGAGAGAGAGAGCAGAGATCACACTCCTCCTCGTACAAAAGGCACATGATTACGCCATAGTGTAGTAGGCCTAGAGAACTACACATAAAACTTTTCTCGGGAGAGAGAGAGAGAGAGCAGAGATCACACTCCTCCTCGTACAGTACTCCTCCTCGTACAAAAGGCACATGATTACGCCATAGTGTAGTAGGCTTAGAGAACTACACATAAAACTTTTCTCGGGAGAGAGAGAGAGAGCAGAGATCACACTCCTCCTCGTACAGTACTCCTCCTCGTACAAAAGGCACATGATTACGCCATAGTGTAGTAGGCTTAGAGAACTACACATAAAACTTTTCTCGGGAGAGAGAGAGAGAGCAGAGATCACACTCCTCCTCGTACAGTACTCCTCCTCGTACAAAAGGCACATGATTACGCCATAGTGTAGTAGGCCTAGAGAACTACACATAAAACTTTTCTCGGGAGAGAGAGAGAGAGCAGAGATCACACTCCTTCTCGTACAGTACTCCTCCTCGTACAAAAGGCACATGATTACGCCATAGTGTAGTAGGCCTAGAGAACTACACATAAAACTTTTCTCGGGAGAGAGAGAGAGAGCAGAGATCACACTCCTCCTCGTACAGTACTCCTCCTCGTACAAAAGGCACATGATTACGCCATAGTGTAGTAGGCCTAGAGAACTACACATAAAACTTTTCTCGGGAGAGAGAGAGAGAGAGCAGAGATCACACTCCTCCTCGTACAGTACTCCTCCTCGTACAAAAGGCACATGATTACGCCATAGTGTAGTAGGCCTAGAGAACTACACATAAAACTTTTCTCGGGAGAGAGAGAGAGAGCAGAGATCACACTCCTCCTCGTACAGTACTCCTCCTCGTACAAAAGGCACATGATTACGCCATAGTGTAGTAGGCCTAGAGAACTACACATAAAACTTTTCTCGGGAGAGAGAGAGAGAGCAGAGATCACACTCCTCCTCGTACAGTACTCCTCCTCGTACAAAAGGCACATGATTACGCCATAGTGTAGTAGGCCTAGAGAACTACACATAAAACTTTTCTCGGGAGAGAGAGAGAGCAGAGATCACACTCCTCCTCGTACAGAAGTCAAGTTCGCTTCTACTAGAAAAAAAATATACCAACATCAACATTGAGACCACGTGATATTTACATGATTGGTAACTAGCTCCACCCAGGAAGACCACGTGGTTAACTGAATTCTTAACACGCTTTGCCTTGCTATCTTATGAACAGGGTAACTAGAGTAATTTTGTTCGGGTTTTAACGGGTTTGGATTATGTTGTTAGAATTATTCTAAACTTCGGATGAGTTCCTAAATGGGCTATCTAGCTCAAAGATGGTGAAAATAGTGAGGGGTCGAAATTTTCATTTCAAAAAACTTTTTTTGAGATTGAAAATAGAAAAATAAATCCAATTAGGAAAAATTAGCGCCTCATTGAAATGAACAACTTGTGTATTTAAAGTTTTCGAAAACTGAAATATCTAAGAAGTTAGGAGCTTAAAAGTGATTTTTAAGCCCTAATTAATATTTCTAACATCAATTTATGTTACCAGATAGTAACTTAGTAGTAAAGGAATTTACCTTTGCCTTCCAGCTTGCCGAGAGGGATTTTTATTTAATGAAATTATTGGATTTATCTTTACGAATTTTAAAGAAAACGAATAATCGAAAATATTACTTACCATAGCTAGATGTAAAAATGATATCTTTCTTCACCTTATTATACACAAATTCGTAATTATTCGGTTTCACAATGCTTCCCCCACTTATGAAGAGCTCAAGAGATTCCAGAGAGTGCTTACTAGCTATTAAGAAGAAAAAAAAAACCCATTTTATGAAGAAGTAAGGTGTCGAATTAAAATAAAATGCTTAGTTACAGATAAAATGACAATTCAATTGTGTAAATGCACACTACTGAGTTATAGTGGAATCGAATTTCGAACCTAGAGACCTCCGACTCTGAGACGGAGACCTAACAACTAGGCCACCGCAGTCAACACAAGATTTGATCTTCCAGTGTATATACATTTCATTATAAGAGACTTGGAATTCAAAATCATACATTATAAGTCAACCAATTGACTCTCCGACCCGCCACGAAGCTACACGGATTTAAACCATAAAACTTAGTGACCGGACCGCCGCAACAGCAACACTGGCGGGAACTGTAGTTGAGTCCTAAGGGCCATCACAGAGCTACGGTACAACCCTCCCCGAAGGAAGTACGTCCCGTCATCGATGGGAGGTGTCATATCCCCCACCTATTTGTGTACCCTCCAAGGTGGCGAGATCCAACCACCATGCTGGAAACATCTCATCCTCATTTCGAGGTGCCCCCGGGGGTTATCATGCATCATAAAGGTAAAATCAATTTTCGTTACAATTTACTTGTAAATAATGATGAATATGATATAAAAGTGGATTTAAATTATTCAGGCGATTTGACAAAAGAATAATTTGTAAATAATTAATTAAAATTATCCTTTATTAGAGGATTAATCGTACTGTATATTTAAAGGACAGACACACTAAACATTTGTGAGAATGGAAAAATTTCGCTTATTTCGATAATTTATAATAATGTCAATGATGTTTAATTATGTGGCATTCTTAATAAACTACTCTTTAAGCCCGTCTAAATTGATGTCCACCCTGTTTTAATAAGCTTTTAAAATCACTTACTTGGAACATAATTTCTTTTCTCTAACTCGTCTAAAATGCTTGGAGTGAAAAACAAAGTCGATATTTGATATTTATCGACCAGATCCCAGAGATAGGTGGGACTCAAGAAATACGGGACACCTTCAAAAACAATTATCGTGATTCCAGTGTAAATATATGATATAAATATATTCCACGAAACCCAGCCTGCCTGAAAAAAATTGATAGTTAGTAACTTCAAAAAATTTATACAGTATATTTTAGCTGAAAATGCAGTCTATTATGTTTATAATAATCATGCATAGTCAAGTTACTTTATTGTGATCTCTTCTACTTTTGCCTTCACTATAGCATAACTAAGCCCAAAGACGCACGTGAAGACAAAGCTGTTGGACACAGAAAGTGTGTTTTGAGCTTGCTACTGAACAGTTTATGGATTGTTGAGATGCTGTCGTTAATTGTTTCAAGAATGGCAAAATGTCATCACGAATACGTGATGTGGGAATAGCAGAGCAATGCGGTCCATAAATTTGAGTTTTGCGGGGTGAATGACGTATTGAAGAAATTGATAACGCAAATAACAGACATTAATTGAAGTGCGTCGAAAATAACGGCTCTTTATTTAACTGGTAATTTATCCTTTAAGCACATACAAATATCCAAGGATAAGATACAAAACAGACTATTTAAAAACTGTAAAACATATCCAATGTCTGCATTTGAGACGCTTGAGACTCCGACGCTTATGAATGCGTACACACACACACTAAACGATTGCCCATCCTCAAAAACACTGGCATTTGCACAATAATGCCAGCAGCGGTTCACTAAATGTGTGGCAAAAGAATATATTTCACGAATCAGCATGTTTCCAGTTCCTTCAGATAGATGCACATGTACATAGATGTAGCATGTACGAAGAAAAACAACCTTGTTCCTCAGACTGACAGACATACTGATATTTGAGCGGTAATGCCAATAGTGGGACATCAATATCTGGCAAAAGACAATTTCCTCTGATTAACCAGTGTTTTTTCCCCACCAAACTGATGAGCGGTGGAGGAAATAATGAGAAAATCGGAATGTTCCTTGCCACCAAAACGACCCCGCCACATGGTAAGAAAACACTTCGGAAAACACCTTACCACCAAATCAACCAACAGACCGATGGACGGTGGCGTGCATAGATTTCCTCGAGATCAAACTGACCACCAAACCAACGAGTAGTAGCGTACATGCTGAGAAAATAAGATAATTCTTTGCAACCAAAACCTGTTGGACGGTGAAGTTTATGTGATAAAATAGAACTCCTTGTGACCAAGACGACAACTAGACTGTTGAGATTTGGCTTTTATGGTGAGAAAATCGGAGAACACGCAATCCTTTATGAAGGTGGGCCATCTGGTGGAGGCAAACTTTAGAAAAAAATAATTCTTGCAGATGTACAATCGCTGATTGTACATATTTTAAATTGGTACAGATAGCATCTTGCAACCAAAACGATTACCAGACTGTTGGACGGTGAAGTTTATGTGATAAAATAGAACTCCTTGTGACCAAGACGACAACTAGACTGTTGAGATTTGGCTTTCATGGTGAGAAAATTGGAGAATTCGCGATCCTTTATGAAGGTGGGCCATCTAGTGGAGGTAAACGTTAGAAAAAAATAATTCTTGCAGATGTACAATCGCTGATTCTATATATTTTAAATTGGTACAGATAGCATCTTGCAACCAAAACGATTACCAGACTGTTGGACGGTGAAGTTTATGTGATAAAATAGAACTCCTTGTGACCAAGACGACAACCAGACTGTTGAGATTTGGCTTTCATGGTGAGAAAATTGGAGAATTCGCGATCCTTTATGAAGGTGGGCCATCTAGTGGAGGTAAACGTTAGAAAAAAATAATTCTTGCAGATGTACAATCGCTGATTCTATATATTTTAAATTGGTACAGATAGCATCTTGCAACCAAAACGATTACCAGACTGTTGGACGGTGAAGTTTATGTGATAAAATAGAACTCCTTGTGACCAAGACGACAACTAGACTGTTGAGATTTGGCTTTCATGGTGAGAAAATTGGAGAATTCGCGATCCTTTATGAAGGTGGGCCATCTAGTGGAGGTAAACGTTAGAAAAAAATAATTCTTGCAGATGTACAATCGCTGATTCTATATATTTTAAATTGGTACAGATAGCATCTTGCAACCAAAACGATTACCAGACTGTTGGACGGTGAAGTTTATGTGATAAAATAGAACTCCTTGTGACCAAGACGACAACCAGACTGTTGAGATTTGGCTTTCATGGTGAGAAAATTGGAGAATTCGCGATCCTTTATGAAGGTGGGCCATCTAGTGGAGGTAAACGTTAGAAAAAAATAATTCTTGCAGATGTACAATCGCTGATTCTATATATTTTAAATTGGTACAGATAGCATCTTGCAACCAAAACGATTACCAGACTGTTGGACGGTGAAGTTTATGTGATAAAATAGAACTCCTTGTGACCAAGACGACAACTAGACTGTTGAGATTTGGCTTTCATGGTGAGAAAATTGGAGAATTCGCGATCCTTTATGAAGGTGGGCCATCTAGTGGAGGTAAACGTTAGAAAAAAATAATTCTTGCAGATGTACAATCGCTGATTCTATATATTTTAAATTGGTACAGATAGCATCTTGCAACCAAAACGATTACCAGACTGTTGGACGGTGAAGTTTATGTGATAAAATAGAACTCCTTGTGACCAAGACGACAACCAGACTGTTGAGATTTGGCTTTCATGGTGAGAAAATTGGAGAATTCGCGATCCTTTATGAAGGTGGGCCATCTAGTGGAGGTAAACGTTAGAAAAAAATAATTCTTGCAGATGTACAATCGCTGATTCTATATATTTTAAATTGGTACAGATAGCATCTTGCAACCAAAACGATTACCAGACTGTTGGACGGTGAAGTTTATGTGATAAAATAGAACTCCTTGTGACCAAGACGACAACTAGACTGTTGAGATTTGGCTTTCATGGTGAGAAAATTGGAGAATTCGCGATCCTTTATGAAGGTGGGCCATCTAGTGGAGGTAAACGTTAGAAAAAAATAATTCTTGCAGATGTACAATCGCTGATTCTATATATTTTAAATTGGTACAGATAGCATCTTGCAACCAAAACGATTACCAGACTGTTGGACGGTGAAGTTTATGTGATAAAATAGAACTCCTTGTGACCAAGACGACAACCAGACTGTTGAGATTTGGCTTTCATGGTGAGAAAATTGGAGAATTCGCGATCCTTTATGAAGGTGGGCCATCTAGTGGAGGTAAACGTTAGAAAAAAATAATTCTTGCAGATGTACAATCGCTGATTCTATATATTTTAAATTGGTACAGATAGCATCTTGCAACCAAAACGATTACCAGACTGTTGGACGGTGAAGTTTATGTGATAAAATAGAACTCCTTGTGACCAAGACGACAACCAGACTGTTGAGATTTGGCTTTCATGGTGAGAAAATTGGAGAATTCGCGATCCTTTATGAAGGTGGGCCATCTAGTGGAGGTAAACGTTAGAAAAAAATAATTCTTGCAGATGTACAATCGCTGATTCTATATATTTTAAATTGGTACAGATAGCATCTTGCAACCAAAACGATTACCAGACTGTTGGACGGTGAAGTTTATGTGATAAAATAGAACTCCTTGTGACCAAGACGACAACTAGACTGTTGAGATTTGGCTTTTATGGTGAGAAAATTGGAGAACTCGCAATCCTTTATGAAGGTGGGCCATCTGGTGGAGGCAAACTTTAGAAAAAAATAATTCTTGCAGATGTACAATCGCTGATTGTACATATTTTAAATTGGTACAGATAGCATCTTAAAGTATCATATTACCAAACATAATATGTTCTTGCACATCTTCGCAAATTCAAAAACAAGGAACTTTCCTAAGTAGATGCCCTCGAATTTATAGGCTATTAAAAATCTCTCGCTCTAACAAATAATTATCTGAGTAATTTTACTATTATTATTATTAATAATTTATTTTTTAACATGTTTTCGCAATTTGCAAATTATACTCTTCGATATTTCTTAAAATTGTTTTGATCAGACGTTTTAAAGTTTTAGTCTCTGAAACTGGAAAGAAGTTTCCGCTTATTAAACAAAAATATGAAAATTAATTTCTTACAGGCTAGGAAATAAAATTTATAATGTATTGATTGTAATTTTACATTATAACAAACTTTCAAATTAGTTTTATGTGAATATTTGTTTTACAAGTTATTTTCATTTAGTTTAGTTAAAAATGCAATCACTAAGTTTTGCAAAGAGAAGAATTTTAAATAAAAAAATTATATCTTTACTTACAGGAGACATTAATAATAAATTGATTTGTTTTCCAAGATCTCGATCCCTATTCAGATAATGTTCTTTGGCCGTTGTAAGAAGTCCCTGAAAAACAATAAACGATATAAAATGTGCGAGAGAGCTTGAATGAAAAAAAAGTACGAAAGAATAGTATATTCGAATTTTATAACAATATTTAATCAACCACTTCGAACAGTCACAAGAATCAAGAGTTAGTAGAAAGTTAGTTTTGAGTTGAAATTTATCTCTAATTCAGATAGAAGAAGACATTATTAAATACAAATTCGAGTTGCATTAATTATAGAAGTTTCCCATGTTTATTTAGATGAATCAAAGATAAATCAAGTAAATTCTGTCCTAATATTTATTTAATATTTGTGATACAGTTGTGGTCAACATGATTGTTAAATGTTATCATTGACTTTATATTAACAAAATCCTCTTAGACCGAGTCGACGTATACGAATGTACACAAAGATATTTTTTTAACGTTATCGGATTAGAAATTTGTAGTCGAAATTAACCAATTGGCGACTCTCGCCAATCGTTTCAGCAGACATCGCCAATGGTGGCCAAACATCACAATATTCATTTTCAATAAAGCTGGTTAAGAACTACCACAAAAGGATAGAAACAAATATCTCTGAATAATAAACGTTTTAAAAGAAATCTGAAAATATCTTTTTTTATGTTAGGCAGTTGGAAGTGAGTTTGAGCTAAATCTAACGATTTTTTTTTAAATATGAACTGCATATGTGTAAGTAAAATCAGTGTAATATATACAATTTAATTCAAAATTAAAAAAAAAATTCTATAATACTTTTCCCAGCCTGTGGTGGATTAAAAATTCGGAGGTTTGTCAGTTAATTTGAATTGTTAAATTGGTTTATTTAAGTGAAAACTTTTATGACAATTTTTTCACATGTAACATTTCGAGCCCTAACATTAATCTACAGAATTTCAAATACATTTAAAAATTATCAAAAGTTACTAACCCCACATCCGTGTATCAGTACTTTCGGCAATCCTGTTGTTCCAGATGTATAATTAATAAAGACAGGGTGTGAGAAGGAGACCTGCTCAAACACCATAGGAGAGATTGATCCATCCTTTTCAAATCCAAGCTGTAGGAATTCGTCTAGAAAACAACTAAAATACACCATAGATTCTGTTAAATATTGATTTAAGAATTTCTATGGATAAAATGTGAAAAATAAATATACATCATCTCATTCAAAAAATGTAGAGCTCTCACACGACGTTATATGAATAGAAACCTCGATGAAGAAATTTAATAATTGTGAAAATTATAATTCTTCTCTCTATATTTAGGTTGATTCAAAATTTTACCAAAAAACCATTAAGAGATGTATGAAATATAGGGTGTTCATTAATTATTGTCGGGGTTTCCGTACCTCATAACTTTCGAATAAAAAATATTACGCAAAAACCGATTACGTATTCGTAAATTACAACTCAAAATTTTTATTAATGATATTAAAGTATAAAGCTTGCACAATTTGCACTTTGTAGGCATTCAGCTGAAGGCGATTATGTATTCGTAAATTACAACTCAAAGAATTTTACGTGGCAACAATGCGATCTTAGCACATTTGCAGTCTGGGTAATTATGACGTCATAAATAAAAATGATGACCGTGCAAGAAAAAGCAATGTGTATATTGTGGTTTTTCGAAACTAAATCAGTCATAACTACTCAACGTCGCTTCAGGACCACGTACAAGAAAGATCCTCCTTCGGATAATTCGGACACTTGGAGGGAAATCGAATTTCGTCTCGATGTGTTACGAGCCACGAAGGGCAGCCATGTGCAAATTCATTAATCTTTTTAATATCATTAATAAAATTCTTTGAGTTGTAATTTACGAATACATAATCGCCTTCAGCTGAATGCCTACAAAGTGCAAATTGTGCAAGCTTTACACTTTAATATCATTAATAAAATTCTTTGAGTTGTAATTTACGAATACGTAATCGGTTTTTGCGTAATATTTTTTATTCGAAAGTTATGAGGTACGGAAACCCCGACAATAATTAATGAACACCCTGTATAGAAAAACACCCAAATGCCATAGGAAAGCATGATCGGTAATGCCAGTGTAAAAAGCTAGAAGGCTCTGTGATCTAGCACAGAAGTGGGATTTAATTCCTTGTAATTTAAAATTTAATTTCGTACAGATAATAGGCAATTTAGGAATGTTGCAATAATTGATATTGCTGTTGCCTGCATAAGAATTACTACCGCTTGTTGATATCTTCATAAAATGTCAGATTTTCGATAGGAATTGCGAATTCATGCGGCATTGCAATGAAGCGCGCTTAGGTGCGAATGATGAGAAAATTCGGCAATCATTGTAGAAAAAATGAATTGTAAATGTTTATATCCACATATTCTGTCCACATTCTAGACAGAGCATAGTTAAATACATGATTATAAGATGAAAACAACTGAGTGCCTGAATTCTATCTTCGAGTATCCATCTTTGCTTTAAAAATGTCCGATAAATAAATCAGCTCTTTTAATATGTTGTTGTTGAGCTCTTGTAATAACTTTTTGTTGGTTAAGCGTTGTAAATGGGAACAAGGAAGCTGAAAATTTTTGATACATCTAGGAATTTTTAACTATTTGTTTTTATATTTGAAAATAGCAATGTACTTTCTCAAAAATTAAGAAATATAAACAATAACGGTGGCGTTTAGAAAGGTTGTTAATAAAGTTCCATTGCTTATCGTTATAGAATGTTAATTACCTGTTTTTGATTCCACTAATATCCTTCAGTTTAGATTCTTTCTTCGATGGAACAATGATTACTTTTTCTAAACTTGGCAATTCTGAAAAAGAATATTGAAATTCTTTTATATAAAAAATTACTACATTGGCAAATAACGAAATAAAGTCTGGTTTATAACTCGATTTTCAACTTTTGTGCGTGTATTCTGTTTCTAAAGGTACTAAAATGAGAGACTTTTCTTGTAATGTAATCGGCAATCTCTGTTTTCTAATTTGATAATTTTTTTGTATTTAGTTCTTTTTTTATAAAAAAAAGTAAGAATTCGATACATTGATTTAAAAAAAATGTAACTAAACAATAACTAAAAACAATTTCGGAAAATAAACTAGTAACAATTAATAAACTAAAACAAATTTTAGAATATAATTAATTAAAACTGGAGCAACATACTTTAGTTGCGTACAGCAAGTTCAATTTTAATTAATGACTAATATCAGTAATTAGAAATATGTAATATGCAATACAATAATTAGAAATATGTAATATGCAATACAATAATTAGAAATATGTAATACAATATATGTTAATATATTATAAGATATAATAAATAAATAAAATGGAAATTTTACTTGGATTTAAAGAAATCTATTTCGTATCGTTCAAAAATGTTGTTTCAGTTTAAAAATTATATATTATTTTTAGATTTAACAGAAGTATAGATTTTACAATCGTTGCTAAAAATGCATTTAACTGTGTACATATATCTATATAATCACTAGGAAAATAAATTATTGTTCTGATTTGAAAATGCTGCATTAGCTCTATAATTTTAGAAACTAATTATTTGATAACGCATCAGTATAACTCCGCAAATTTAAAACAAAAATCCTTTTGTGTCTGAATGTGATCAAGTTAAAAGTTTAATTATGAAAAAATGTAAAACAATTATTGAAATTTCATAATTTTTGCTTTCAAACTCAAATCACTGTTAACTAAGAGTAAATTTTAAAAATCAACTAATTTAAAATACAGCTCTTATTGTTGGAGATTTTTTTTTGGTATCTTGAAATTTACTAGGAACAATGATTATTAAAATCTAATATAAGTTAAACTGAAAAAAAAAATTAAAATTTATTCACATTTTATAATAAATATTGCTTTTTTTAAAATAGAAAATAAAATATGTAGCTTCTTAGATCAAATATATAAAAATAAAAACTAACAGGCTATAAAAAAACATTAAACAAACTTAAGGTCTTCTAAAAATAAAATGTCAAAGAAAAGGAATCACTTTCAGCTATTTCTTTTACTTTATCCAACATTTCTATTTCTTCTCCATTGTTTCTGAATCTGTCAATAGTGATCAGGATTCTTGGCTGAACTTGCTTTAAGCGATTTAAAGCAGCCTGCAAGGAAGGGATTTTTTTAAATTCATGCGCAAGTAAAAAAACAAAAACAAACCATAAAGATATGCAAAGAAGGAATAGTTAGTTCATCAACATAAAATGTATTTAATTAAACAGTTAAATAAAGCCCTTTTTTTTAAATCTTTTATAAGAGTATTAAAAAGAATGTTTTATTTTTTATTTTTCTATTTGTGAATCCTTAATAAGCCCGGCTAAATAAAAGTGTATAAAAAGCATATATTTAACAAATAATTTAGGCTGCAATGCTAAAATACTGTGTTGTCATGAAACATGTTCTAGGATGCAAATTTTGAAAACTCTAGTACATCAAGAGGCGAAGGAAATTCGATTTCAAAATTAAATGTTTACAAGCTTGAAAGTCTGTTTAAATAAAAGTGTATGAAAATCATATTTTTAGCAAATGATTTAGGCTTAATTTACAACTATTCTAAAACTTACTTTTAGTGTTGACGATAACAGCGTACACACTTGAAGATTTTTTTAAAAATTTTGACTTTAAAAATCCAGTTTTTTCACAGTAGGTTATTAATATATGTTTAAACTCATTTCAGTGAGAAAAAACCATATTACACTAATTATTAATTAATTAAATAATATTTAATGAACTAATTAGCCTATTTTTTGAAACATGATATCTTAAATTCTAATTTGTACAGACACACAATTCTAGTTGGAAATGATGCCTAATATTAGTCTTCATGTTGTCTGCCTCAAACAAGTTATAAAAATGTATAGTTTTTTTTAAACAATTTTTTCATCAACAATGAATAGAAAAAGCGAGATTTTCTCTGTAATTTTATTTTTTAAACAGCTATTAAAAATATATTTCTATAAATATAACTTTGATTGAGGCAAAAAACATCCGCTATTTCATACAGATTATTTTGATATATAAAATAATTGTATTTGGTTCATTTCTTGTTGAGTTATGATTGTTTGAATGAAGCAATATAGGGGAAAAATATTATTCATAAAATGAGTTTTAAAAACACCATAACTAGAGTTTTTAATGAAAGCACCTCAAGAAAAATAATTATAACTCGAGAAATATTTCGAATATTGACAACAACTTGGTATCGTTTGAAAGCTAAATGTTCAGAGAACATTATTAAGCAATAAAAAAAAATATTCGATATTTTGAACGATTTTTGAAGTTTTAAGTGTGTACATACACCTTAAAATTTAGAAAATAATTGTCTTGTTTTTAAAACAAATAAAAACAGCCTTGCATTCAACCCCATTCAATAAGTGATTTACAGAAAGGGATAATTTTAAAAATTGAAGAGTCACACACCTATTCATACCATTTCAATCATTGATGAAATTTATTTATATCATTGTGCTTTATTGCTACCACTATGGAAATTACCTGAGTAAGGATCGAACCTGCGACGCTAGGCTCCGTAGCCGCGTAACATAACCACTAGACAAAAGTAATCATCTCTGTCCAGAGCCTGTTAACTGGCTTATGAAGCGAGCGCCATACAACGATCTAAATTTTAACGAATGAAGCATTGAACATTCTGTAATACACTTATCTTTAAATCACCACAATTTTATATGGGAAAAATTAAACTTTAGAATAAATACCACTGAATTAATTTATTTTTGGAAACCGACGAGATTGCTTCTATTTGTAGCAAAGTAGTCAAAAATATTCTCTCACTTATGAGAATGATCGTATATGCTGATTGCAAACGAGCTACGACACGCTTAACTCGGTCTTGATTTCCCAGATTATCTTCGACTGTTTATTAAATTGATTAGTAACATGTATTAAGTAAATGTAGTGATTAGTAAATAATTTATTTTATTGATTAGTAATAAGCATTTTTTACAATTTCCAAGGCATGGGAATGTCCACCAATTACTTATTTATTAAACCTTCTTATTGAATTTTCATGAGTGAACTGATTCTTAATTTTATTTAGCTGAAACAACGGATACGACTAGAAATAAGAATATAAATGAGAAAAAATTAAATCAAACAAACAAAAAAAAGATAGTGATATCATTTTTGGATATTTACCATAGAAATACAAAAATTATGTTCTTAAATGGATGCTGCAAATTGTGGCGAATTGAGATGAGAGGGGATAGAACCTGGGACCTTGTGGTTCGCAGCCCAGTAACATGACCATGATACAAAAGCAATTGCTCTGGTAGCGTAACTGTTAATTGTATTATTTCACCACAAACTCTTCCTCCAGTGAGTCCGAGGTGAGACGAACGATATGGCTGTTGAGTGGTGATGTATTAGCTATTGATTTTAATGCGCCTGTACCCATTTGAGTAGCGCCAGACGTTATGGCAAGGGTTAGGGGGTGCTGTTGCTGCATCAAGGGAGTCTGACAACTTTGTGTTGCTGCGGCCTTTTTGTGTTGCTGCGTCAAGTGAGTCTGACGACTTTGGTTTGCTGTGGGTAGATGGCTCCACAACAGCTGTACAAAGGTTGAAGGTTCAGTGTCCGAGGTCACCAATGTTGTGGTTTGGAATGAGCGAGAATAGAACCTGGGAACTTGTGGTTCGCAACCCAGTAACATGACCATGATACAAAAGCAATTGCTCGGGTAGCGTAGCTGTCAAATGGGTTATAAGCTTTCACCACAGTATAATTACAGACTACTCAAGCTGTAAAAATATGTAATAATTCAAAATTCACTATGAAAATTATTAGAAGAGATAAAGAGCAAATTAATTAATTAATTAACACTTGAGTATATGAGAATAATGTATGAGCATGAATGAGCTAATGTGTGCACAAAGCTGCAGAAATGGCAAACCACATTCGGATGTCAGATATAAGCTTTATATTTAGCGATTTTCATACTTCGACATTACGTTCATACGCCCAGTTTCACAACAGTTACTCCGCACTCTTAATATTCAAGATCATGTAAAGTACAATATGACTGAATGGCCGGAATCTTTTGAAAATACGTGATATTTCTCTAAAAACTGTAGAAAAGGTGGAGATTCTTGCACTAAGGACGATTGTCGGGCATTTGCAGATTATGTTGTGGCGAATTGAAATGAGCGAGGATAGAACCTGGGACCTTGTGATTCGCAGCCCAGTAACATGACCACAATACAAAAGCAATTGCTAAGGTAGAGCAGCTGTTAACTGGCTTATAAGCTTTCACCACAGACTCTCCCTCCAGTAAGTCGGAGGTGAGACGAACGAGATGTATTCGCTGTTGAGTCTAATGCACCTGTACCCATTTGAGAAGCACCAAGCGTTATGGCGAGCGTATGGGGGTGAGTGGTTGCTGTTGCTGCGTCAAGTGAGTCTGACGACTTTGGTTCCCTGTGGGTAGATGGCGCCACAACAGCTGTACGAAGGTTGAAGGTTCATCGTCCGAGGTCACCAATATAGAGGATTGTGATTAGCGAGGATAGAACCTGGGACCTTGTGATTCGCAGCCCAGTAAGATGACCACGATACAAAAGCAATTGCTCAGGTAGCGTAGCTGTTAACTGGCTTATAAGCTTTCACCACAATGTTTTCAAGTCACATTCTTTAAGGAAGAAATACAAGTTAATCAAATTTGACTCGATAAATCCAAATATAGCGCCCCAAAATTTATCTAAGTGACGTTGCTGGTTATACATTTCAATTTGATTTTGATTCATATTTGTGATTCTTGCTTCCTCTAACAATTTGCTTGCCGAATTTTGAACCGCCTGGTGTATCAATATGTGTAAATTGCAAAATATATACTTAAAAAAATCATATATATAAAATAATATATCTAATTTTATCTCATTGAAATAGATGAAATTCACGTTAAATTGTTAAGAAAATCAAAAATAAAACCTCTGCTCCTATAAGTGGTAGTGCTCCTGTCCATATAGCTCCTAGACTAACAGCCCCAAGCATGGCGAAGACTGGTTCCTCTCTGTTTGAGATATAACCTAAAATCGAATGCATTATAGTTGCCAAAGAAAATATGAAATCAAAATCAGTAAAAGAAAATTTTAGATTATCCAAATAATAATCCTTAAAGAAACCAACTGGAATGATCTCTCCAAAACTTTCTCGCACCCTCTCTAATAAATTTGCCACGTCAGAGCATGTCTTACATGGCACTGGCGTACAATAGCTACGAAACATTAACCTTTGGCGTGAATTAAGCATTTTTACTGAATCTATCGTGTCATCTTTGGCGAGTATTAAATGATGAATTCCTGGTATGCCGTTAATAACATCCCAAATTCCAACTTGTATTTTAAACGCGTTTTTTTCAACAGGCTGAAACAAACATTTGACCAAAACAGCTCTTTTAGTCACTAATTCCCATACCAAATTTGATATATTTGAGTCATTGTGTTTTCTTAATTATCACTTTTACTTATTTCTGAAAGTACAGACAGACAGACCATCAATCCATTCTTGGATTTAGCTCAAAATTTGAGAGGTGACCACACTATATGTGTGAAATCTGTGTACCGAATCTTATCTATTTAGTTCTCTTCGTTTTGTAGTTATCTTGTTATAACTTATAATTAGACAGACGGACTTCCTCAGTACAGATTTTACCCCAAATTTGATAGAAATCTGCAAATTTGGTGTAAAGACCATATTTCAACCGCCTAGCTCAAATTGTTTTTGATTTATCTTTATCACTGACGGACGGGCGATTTGGGCAGAAGTGGAGATTTGTCAATTTCGAATTCGAATTTTTTTTGCTGATTACTATTCTTTTAGACACACATACGAAATAAAAAAGAGAAAGAAAATATTCAAGTAAATGAATGCCATGCATTTAAGAGAAATTTTAAGACTTTTTCTGAATGCATATTAGAAATTTTATTGATAAATAATGTATTAGCCGATGCACATAAAAACAAAAACAAAACATTTTACTTTATAAATGTAGTAGTACTTAGGATCTCCAGAAAGTAAAGTTTTTTTACTATTGATTGAAAGTATAGGGAATATATTGAAATAGCATTTTTTTCCCTTTAAACTGATATACATGTTTTTGACTAGAAATTTTGCACTTTATATATCTGAAATTATTACTTAAATATAATTGCCATCTAGGTCGAAATATTTGCCATAAAAAGTCTCTATGAATGGGAAGATTCTCATTAAAATATCGAAGAATGAATCAACTAAGTGATGATAGCTTGCTTCAGATGGAATCTTTTACAAGAATGAAAAGCCTTAAAGTTTCAGATCGATACATAAATTAGAGGGAAATATGAAGGAATATTTTTCAGACAATGTCTGTACTAAATCATTGCTTTGCAGCTGTCTTAGAAGAAGGCGGACCTAACAATTATCTTAAAAATCCTTGCGATCCATTATGAAACATTAGCAATACAGTGTTCCCTGATGAAGATGGCTGTGTTTTGCAGATGTTTAGATCCAACTGGCAGAAACATCCATCAAATCATCTCGAAAGTGTCCTTTAACCCATCATCTTGGAATAGGCTTGATATTATCTTTGCAAATGGCCATGGCCCTTTCCCTTCATATTTCAAGAGATTCCATATTAAAGGATCTGATCAATGTGGCTGCGGTGAAGTAGGCGATCCCCTTCATTAAGCCACTAGCTGCCCTCTCACTACATCTTTTCATCTCAAAAAACCTACCCACGACCTAGAAAATATCTGGTGGACCAACGTTATAAGAAACAAGATGTCCAAAGTTAAAATTAGAAATCTTGTGCGGTTCCTACAAGAGAACGAGGAATTGATTTCTCCAGACACAAGCCCAGTATAAATTTTTGTTTCATTTCCCAACCAAGCTCTTCTCCAGAATATATTACCTTCAATAGAATTCATCTACTCATACTCCCCACCGAACACCTCCCTCATCATTATAATATTGTATATAGTTACTTTTTATGTGTATTGATGATATTTTATGTCTTTTTATGTGTATATTGATATTTTATGTCTCTTTATGTGTATATTGATATTTTTTTGTCTTTTTATGTGTATATTGATATTTTATGTCTCTTTATGTGTATATTGATATTTTATGTCTTTTTATGTGTATTTCTTTTATCTTAATAAATACTCCCACGTATCCTAGAGATTCCACCGACAGGGAATCCTAGAGATTCCAAGTTCGGGAATATTCTGTGGCGAAAGAAAGAAAGATGTTTAGAGCCATTAGGCACGCACTCTTGGGAATGCAGAGTCGGTGTTAATAATCAATGAAACCGACTTACTGAATAATCTATGTATGTAAAAAAAAAAAGTTACTTACTGGCGATTCTATCTCCTTTCTTGATTCTAAACTTACGAAATGAAGCAGCATAGAGTTTTGCCGTTTCATACATTTCTGCGTAAGTCATTCTCCTTGTTTCTCTGTCTTCACCTAATTAAATGAAAATAAATCGCCAAAATGATTAAATATTCTCAAATGTTATTAGAACGTATGGGCCCAATCTATTAACCCTTAACTGGGGAGCTGAAATTTTAGGACTTAACTGAGGAGGTGCGCTCTACGAGACTGCATTTCATTTACACTCAAATTAAAATTTCTAATGAATGCATTAGTTTGAAAAACTGCCAATATATTTTGCAGATATTTTTCTTCATATATAGATATGTTTTAGAAATTTTCTAAACTATATTATCATTGAAAAAAGTAAATGCGTTGGAACATACATTTTCTTCTCAAATTACATGTTACAATAAATAATATTCTTGAAAATGCATATTACTTTTTACTTTTTAAATCATATTTATTTTACAGTATATGAAGGTATATAGAAGACAATATAATGTAAAATTCAATAATTATATGAAAAATAAAAAATAAAAAATGACAATGGGTAAAATTGGCCCTTTTTTTATGGGCTTGTGTGACTTTCATAGCACGGTTTTCTAGGGCATTTTAAATATACAGGTTAAGAACTAGTATAAAAATCAACCTACAAATTCTGTATTTATATTTCTTGGCATATTAATATATTTTATGATTTTTTCAAATTACATTATCACTAGAAAAATTAATTATGTTTGAACATACATATCAAAATCAGTTGAATGTGAACTTTCATCGAAAATCTCTTCTGTACAATTATCCTTATCACTAAAATCACTTTATTCTTCATTTAAAAGTGTCTGGAGCACTGCTTCATAAAAGAATCAGTAAACTGGATGATATTTAAGGGCCCAAGTTTTAGCGCCATCTGCTAAGCCTTGTTTATCACTGGGACACTAATAGGGAGATGCGGTCTTACAGACAGCGCTCGAAGAAATAACTGAATTATTTTTAAAAAGCATCTGCTGAAATCGGTTGAAAAAGTGCACGTGTATTCAAGGTCATAAAACAGGAAGCTACAGGGTCAATCCATTCAATTGAGTTAAAAACAGAATAGGGGTGACAGAAAATCCATCGCTAGCGGTCTCGCAGACCGCACGTCCCCAGTTAAGGGTTAAAAATAATTGTATATCCTTAACATCTAAATTTTCTTCATTAAATAAGTTTCGTTTTTTACTTGCTGGTTTTTTTTCAACTGAATTCATATTTGTGAAGATGAATTTTTACTCTATTTCTTCATACGCTTCCTTATGCATTGAAGTTCTGAAATTCCTCCCAGTATCGTGTACCAAAGTGCTGAGGGATTATTGGGATACACTGACCCCTGATCGGGACCTTCAGCTGCAATTCAGGAAAATAATTTTGGCTTGAAATTTAAGTAATAATTCCATGGCGTGGGAGAGAAAATTTAAGGTGTACGTACACACTTGAAGATTTTTTTTTAAATTTTAACGTTAAAAATCCAGTTTTTTCACAGTAGGTTATTAATATATGTTTAAACTCATTTCAGTGAGAAAAAACCATATTACACTAATTATTAATTAATTAAATAATATTTAATGAGCTAATTAGCCTATTTTTTGAAACATGATATCTTAAATTCTAATTTGTACAGACACACAATTCTAGTTCGAAATTAAGCCTAATATGAGTCTTCATGTTGTCTGCCTCAATCAAGTTATAAAAATTCATAGGGTTTTTTTTTCATTTTTTATATTTTTTTACAATTCTTTCATCAACGATGAATAGAAAAAGCAAGATTTTTTCTGTAATTTTAACATTTAAACAGTTATTAAAATTCATTTCTATAAATATAACTTTGATTGAGGCACAAAACATCCGCTATTTCATACAGATTATTTTGATATATAAATAACTGTATTTGGTTAATTTCTTGTTGAGTTATGATTGTTTGAATGAAGCAACATAGTGGAAAAATATCATTCTTCATAAAATGAGTTTTTAAAAACACCGTAACTAGAGTTTTCAATGAAAGCACCTCAAGAAAAATAATTTTAACTCGAGAAATATTTGGAATATTGGCAACATCTTGGTATCGTTTGAAAGCTAAAAAAGAAAATATTATTAAGCAATAAAAAAAATATTCGATATTTTGAACGATTTTCGAAGTTTCAAGTGTGTACATACACCTTAAAAGTGACGAAAGAAAAAAAAGGAAAGAAAAATATAAGTTAGATTTGATGAAAATCCAACGTTTTTATATTTGTTACGTCTCTTTAGCAAGAGCGCACAGTAGCTCCATCTGTATTTGTAAAAAGAAAAAAATTGTAAAAAGGATTTAGCCGAGAGTTGCTCCCCGATACAAATTGCCTCTCATACGAAACAGATAATAAATACACTTAGCTTTGAAAAAGATCCGTTTTTAACCCAATTACATAATATGCCGAAACACTGGTCCTAACAATTGCCGAAGGAATGGTTAAAAATCTGAAGGTAAAATTTTCGCTATGCAGCTAATGAAGAAAAACTGAATCACATGAAAAATTCAATAAAAGGAACTTTAACTGGGGTAGAGACATTTACCTCGGATAAAACAATGTCAAAAGATACCAGCGTCACTGAAATAAAATTAAAGCTCAAAACAATCGAGTAGCTTCAGGTCAAACTGGATAAAATAACAAAAGAATATTATGAAATCTTATCCTCTGAAAATTCGGAAACTATCCAACAAGATATCCAAGAAATAAATGAACTTATTAAAAAAATCGAGATAGATCTCAAGTTCTTAATACATTCTTTGAAAAATTATGTATATTTAACATTAATTTGAAAGACACTGGTAAATATAATATCCACTTAGCAGAAATCCCACTATAAGAATTGTTGTGTATAACAGCAAAATTGATAAATTTCAAAAATTAATTAATTTAATAAATAATAACGATCAACGTAAAGTCTAGCAAAAGCTTTACTATTTTAGAGCATATCTAAAAAGAGAGACAAAGCTCTTAGAGTTGCCTAGAAATAGTTTTGAGTCTCACTTTAAAGCTTAGAATATCGTTATGAAAACAAACGCCAATAGGAAGATTTTCCTGTCCTTGAAATAATAAATTATGAAATTTATTCATAGAGAATCAGCAAAAAAGTTCGAGTTTTAAATATTAGAGCACTGAAGATCCTGAAATATAAGCAGAGCGATCTATAAGACAATTTAAATAAATATTATTCTTCAAGAAAATAAGATTTAAAAAAAAATAGTCTGAATCTTCGTCGAGAACAGCAGAAATCTCAACAATTGAGACTGAAATGAATGTTCTAGAGAAGATAATTTTGAAAATATTACTTGCATTCCTAGAGCTAAAACCTTCATATTACTGCAGTGCCAACTAGAGCAAAAATTTATGATTAATTGTGGAAAAAGAGACACAAAGCCTTGCATTCCGAGTGGAAATTCTCATTCGCTTTAAAAATATTGCATTTCAAAATATTCATAAGAAATATTCATTCAGAAGGAATTTTGTAAGCAATAATGAACTGCGCATAATTTGTAACAACTTCCCTTAATATTTAAATGGAAATATACAATTTCCGATTGCAAGAGTTACATAATTCGCAGCTTCATGACTTAAATGAACTTCGTTATGCAATTAAGAAACCAGAATGAAGGGCAGAAAGGGATAAATTCTAATATGAGTAGATTTGAAGGTCAAGGAAGCGTTTCTGTTCTGATGTTATGGAATTAAATGTGTTTTATTAAACACATTTGTGAAATATGTTAAGGTTGGTGATGGATGTTGAGTTAAATTAAGAGGTTTTAGATAACGCTTCAGTATTTGCATCAGGCGAGAAGATATAGCAAGAAAGTTAGGAATCTGTAAATTGTAAAAAAGCACAATTAAAATTAAGCTATCGACTAGCTATATTCATCTAATATTGAAGTTTCAAATCGTGAATTTGCTTTCTCACGCAAAGGTAATTCAATTGCAATTCTTATTTCTAAATTTATAAATGCGTTTCCTATATCGTAATTAAACATAATGGATTTAAATATTCCAGCTTCAAATGAACTAGAACATTCTACTTACATGGCCAAATTGATATATTGGTGGTAATTAAAATACTTTTTTTTAAATTTTAAAACAAAAGCAATATTATTTGCAGGATTAAAATGTAATATTACATAATAAAAAAATTTGTTTATTTAATTACAGGTATATTTCCTCAATTACAAAAAAAAAAAAATGTTATTTTGTAAGTGAGTCAAAAATATAGAAATTTTTTGAAATGGAATCATTGCCATAAGATTCCATAAAAATTATTAACAAAAGCGGGTGCACGAAACAGCGAATAAAAAGATTTACCATTCCAAATTATTTTACCAAATTACAATCCACAAAATATGGCAAATTGCTTAGTTCTTAAAGATTATTAATTAATTCATTGCTTATTTTTATGAAAATTTAATTCAATATTTTTGGCGCCATCTGGTTGCAGAAAGAATAAAATAAGATTTCACATTAATTGGCAATAAGGAATTATAAAATATACCGAGAGTCTAAAGACTAGAAAAGAAAAAAAAAGTTTAAGCATGCGCATTTATTAGTGCCAAAAAGAATGCAGAAAATGTTTTTTTTTTAAATCCAAAATTTGAAGAATGAAACAAAAAAATCTTATAAGTGTGAGGTATTGAAAGCAGTATAATAAGGATATTGAGTTGAATTGATAAGACAGCTAAAAATTATAATCATTTATTAAAAATAGAAGTATATTTTGACTATCATTTAATTTTCAATTTACTTAGAATATTTATATGAGCTTCGCAAGTTTTTTTACTTTGAGCATCAGAGTTTTGATTAAAAAAGAATTTTCTGTATTTTAAAGTAAAAATAAAATCATTTTTTTAAAAATATTTAAAAAAAATTCAATTTAAAAGAAAACTACAGATACTGACTAAAAAAATAGTAATAAAACTTTAGATATTGAAAACGTTACATAATGTGATGCTACATTAGACACTAATTAAATTATGAAGTATTTGTAAAAAAATTTTTACCTGTCAAGATTAAAGCTGTTCGATCGTCTCTATTTCTGAGAAGATTTTCTGCAAAATTTAACTTCGCTCCTTCAAACCATCGAGGTATATCATTCATTGGAATATTTAAATCAATTACCTGAACATATATGATAAAAAAAAATCAATCTATATTAAAAGTTTTTTAAAATGAAACATGTTTCAATGAAAACTTTTCGTTATAAAATTTAAATATATATAATTTTTTTTATATTTAAAATTTAAGATGCAGTTATAAAAAGCAAAATAATAATAAAAACAATAATTAATAGCTGCTTTTCCAATGAAAAATTCTTTTCCATTTAAAAGTTATATATTGATTTTAATTATCGGTGACTTAATACTATTTGCGATCCTTTATTGAATAGTTTTTCATATTTGAACAGTTATTTCTTTGATAAGCTTGTTATACGAGTGATAATTAAATCTTATCCGAGATAATAAACTTAAACCAGTGAACATTTGATGACAAAGTCACTTTCAAACTAAATTGGACTACAAAAGTGAAAATAATACGAGATAAATAATTCAAAACAATATCAAGTGTTATTTTTGTATTTTGTTATGTAATTGTAAACGAAACTTTTTAATATGTCTAAAGTATACAAATAAATTCGACAGTTCTCTTAGTATTTGGTATCAGCCGTTTGGTGATAAGTTTTCTGTAGAAACAAGTTTGTTAAAACTGCAAGCTGCCAATTTTCAATAGAATGTTGAAAAGATTATGAGCTTTTTATGAACTTAGAATAAATAGTTTCATTGAATTATGAAATAATTTAATTGAATGTATTACTGAGAGTTAAAAGTAAATTGTTGAATTTTTTGAATGAAATAAAATTGGAAAATTTGTCATTTATTAAAAACCAAGTTATAAATTTAAAGTACATTAAGAAAAAAGTATTTTAAAATTTACTGAAAAAAATGTATTGCTTAATTCTATAAGTTTTCAATATTTAAATACCTTATCAAATTTTCTTGAATATATTATTTCAGTGAAATCCCAAATTTCAGTCCAAAATTCCTCCAAGTATTCTACGGACCACTTATGAAAATCCCAGTAATCACCTGTCATTTAAAGAAAGAAGAATAAGTTAGAAAACAGTTTTTTAAAAAAGTAATTGTGTATTTTTATTTTCGATTATCTTAAATGTACATGCATGAATTAAAACATATAAATTTCGATACCAATTTTTTTTGACAATTTGATGGTTTTCTTGCCTACAAAACGCCATTTATTGAAAGACCGAAAATTTTACAACATGTCTGTGTAAATTCAATTGTGTAACCTCAATTCTTTCTAATCCCAGCTAGGTATCACATTTTATAATAATAAAAGCCGAATTATTTGGCAAGAGTTTCCATTTAATATAGAGTACGTGAAATCTTTTTATTTGCTTTAGTTTTGAAAGAAATGTTTCACATGAAATGCTTAATTCAGATTATTAAAACATGCGAACTGGTATACTCCAATTCTCAAAATTTCATAGATTTCTTCAGTTATAATAATGGCATATAATATTGTTAATCAAATCTTGAAGCAAAATTCATAAAATCCTATGAAATAATTCATTTACACAAATTAAAATGGCTCTGTAAAATATGCTATTTAAATTCTTTTATATATAAAATTTAAAATTGGCAAATATAAACATGATAACATGGCGCAGTAAATTTAGTGAAATTAAAATGATAAATTGAGTTTTGTAAGTTTAAATGGATTAACTATCCAAAAATATTTCTCTATATTTAAGACTTTTTTTTTTTTTACCGTGATTGGTTATAAATTGTGTGGAAATTTGTATTTCTAAAATTCTTTTCAATGTTCAAGTATTTTAAGTTTAAAATTTTTAATATTTTTTTTAAATGAACCATTTAAAAATAAATGTTCTCCAAAATTTGTGTAATTTTTTTGGAAAATTTAATTTTTCCTTTTTTTAATTAACATTTTTAATATCGATTTCTATTTCTGTTAAACTCATATTGATGAGTTTAAAGAAAAGAAATTTCTGTAATGTGAATGAAATTGTTTTAGATCAATTTGCAGCAGACAAGTTTTCAAAAAAAAGTGAACTGAAATAAAACATGTTTAAAGATTTTAACAACAAAATACTATAACTAATACATCTTCTACTAAACCAAATATTTTTTTTTACAGTTTTCAAACTTATACAGATTAAAAGAGAACAATTTAATAAATATTTATTATCGTATTTTCTTTATAAATATTTATTTTAATAGGACGTCTAATTTAGTTATATTTAGAAATATGTTGAAAAGTTAAGAACATTCTAACTTTTTATTATCGAATTTGAGAATTTCTTTATTAAAGATCAGCAAATGCTTTTTAATACGCAGAAATAATTGAAAATCGTCTGAAAAAAATTATAAGTCGGAAAAAGTTTTTTGAAACAGATAAGGCTACCAAAAAAAACAAAAAAAACAACAGGTTTAAACCAATTTACACCAATATTTTAAATGCACACATTTTTTTTAAAATTTGAAGCAGAATTGTACTTTAAAAATGTTTAAATATTTCTTTGTTGAAATTAAAATTTTCTAGATTACATTCATGATTTCATTAACTTTAGTTTCACTGATAACTTCAAATTCAAAACCACTTTGGAAATCATTTTATTTGAAGCATTTGATTGTATTTTCAAGGAACTCTTAAAGAAAAGTTTATGTAAACCAAGTGATTTGATTTCAGTACATATAATTAGTTATTTAAAGTTTACATCGATAATTCAATTGTGGAAATTATTAATGATAACAAAAACTGGCGAGTTAATTGCTAAATAGGACAAATTAATATGATATTTATGACACAAACTAGAGAAAAAATAATCTTTATTGCTGAAATTTATATTATTAAATATTATTCATTATTTAAATCAACATTTTAGTTTTAAGTTTAGGTATGATAAAATGATATTACCTATTTTTGCCTTGTATTTATCTCTTAAAATTTTTATAAATTTTTCTCTTTTTTCACATTTTACTCCAGTTGGCCGCCACATTACCTGAACATTTTCAAAATCCCTGTAGTTTATACTCATCTGAAATGAAAAGTAATTTTTTTTTAATTAAATAAGAAGAAAAGGATAGTTTTTGATTGAATTCAAAATAAATTTAATTTCAGATGATAAACAATATTAAAAGCAAAATAAATCTTTTTTAATGAGTTCATTTGTACTAATGCTGTACGAATTTTTTTGTCATTTTGAATGCATAAAATAATTTAAATGCTATAAAATAGTACGGTTTGAAACTATTTTATTTTTTGAGCATTTATTTGCTCACACTTATTTGAAACTACAATGTTATCAAAAGGATATTTTTAGATAAACAATGGAAAACAGGATTAGTTTTCTTTTTTTACTGAACATGTATATTCCAGTTATTTTATAAATACATCACATTTGCATGTGCTTTGCACTTGCGCAGTATTGCAATGTCAACTAGTGTTATGCAAATGAAATTATATTTTGCTAAAATTTCTATTATAGTTATTGAGAAGAAATATGAAATTATTTCATATATATGAAGCCACTTTTAGATCTTTTAATTAACTATTCTTCCATGAAAGTAAAATTCTTTAGAAAGTTTTAGCTTTCTCTTCATTCTATTTCTGAAAGATTTTACGGTGCAAAACTCAATATTGAAAATAGAATAGAACCTCTATTATCCGCGCGTTTATTAAGAAACATTTTTACTAACCAAAACGCAAACTGGATTGTATTTTTTTCCCTGTTTATTTCAAAGAATTTTCTAGAAAAAAATTGCTAAAATTAGCATAAGATCCGAATTTTGTGGATTTACATGAAGTTTTGTTAAAAGTCATTATCGAAATGTTATCTGTTACAATTCGTGAAGTTACTAAGTGAGAAGAATAAAAATACATTTTCTACTCATAAACATTTCAATAATGATGTCAGCAAATTTCTATCATTTCAAAAGAAACATTCAATTGTTTCTAGTGCTTTTTTAGCAGGCCAAGTTTTTTCAAAAAAATTTGAAGGGGCAAGGAATTAAAAAAATTGCAATTATAGGGGTAAATACTATATGCAATTCCAGACTTTGCTCCAAAATTTCTTGAAGCTTAATCTAAAAGGAAAAACGGACACCTAATCAAGTTTTGATGAAGGTCCACGAAGAACTTTTAAATCTTGTGAAGAATAGTTTGCAAGATCAAATCTAGTGGAGGTAATATTTTGCAGCATTCTAAAATCTAAATGGGAAGCGCATTTTGCAAGATATTAAAAGAAATAAAATCCGAATAACATTTTTGTTTTACTGTAAGGTTACGAACCTTCCCTTGATGTAAGAAGACGAATGCTGTCTTTGAATTATTATTTTAGAATTCAGTCAAACATAAATCATCCATTTTATGATTTTAAACTTCGCCCTTACTTAATTATACTGCAAGAGGCTAGAAAGTCGTCCTCACCAGTTTTTTTACAAGAGTCCAAAACTTCCTTTCAGAAAACTTACTTAACCTACACGTTACTCCACAGCTGATAATTGGCTTTCCACCTTGGAAAAATCTTAATATGCAATTGTTAAACCCATTCAACACTTTTAACAAATCTGGGAGAACAGAAGTTATTTATCAGCAAATTTTCCTTGAACACAGACAGCAATACAAAGACTTTCTTCCAATTTATACCGATGGGTCAAAATCATCTAATCATGTCTCTTTCGCTGTTGTCTTACCAGATACAGTCATTTCTTTTACACTTCATTCCTTTTGCTCAATTTTTACGGCAGAAATAACTGCAGTTTTATATGCATTAGAAGAAATCTCTGAGAGACCGGGAAAAAAGTTTATTATTTGGTTTTCAAAATTCTAGATATTTTTAACAAACTGACTTCTCGAGATTTTATTATTTTATTCTGTTGGGTACCCTCTCATGTAGGAATTCTGGGAAATACAAGAGGCAGACAAGGCTGCTAAATTGGCAAGTATTCCAGCGGTCACATCTATTCCTGTAAGCGACTTAAATAAGCACACTAAAAGGCTTCTTTTTTCCAAATGGCAAGCTCAGTGGGACCTTGAAACTAACAATAAACTACATGCTATTAAACCTCATGTACAGCCGTGGTCTTCATTACCTAATCGGGAAGCAGACACAGTATTAACCCGTTTACGTATTGGTCATACGAGATTCACCCATCTCCATTTGTTACTAGGTGAACAACCACCTCTATGTTCCCAGTGTGACTGTCAAATGTCTGTCCAACATATATTGTCAGAATGTCCAAATTTCAATGCTCAACGTTTGCACTTCTTTCAAAATACGAACACTCCATTATCCTTCTTACTTGGTAAGACACCACATGTTCAAATTTTTGAAATCAATTGGTTTTTATCCACATATTTAAGTTTTTTTTTCATCTTTCTCAAAAATTTTCACATTGTTTTTATAGCTGAAATTTTATATTTTAATCCTGAAAAACACAGTTTGGCACAAAAGCCCTGATGTTGGCTTTTCAAAATCAAGAAAATCAAATCAAATTTTACTGTAATGCAATTAATAGTAACAAATTTGCTTTGCATTTTTTTCTGATAATCTGTGAAACTTATAATATTCATGAATATTAATGTAAATTCGTTGCCAGTTTTTTATACAAACTAAAAACTTGCGTGAATGTCTGAAAGAAATTCGGAGAAGTAATTACAATCAGAGTTTGTTTCACTCCTGAAATATTAAGGAAGTTATTGAAATATTCCATATTGATTATTTGTGAAGCCACTTGTGATTCACATGAAAATAAATTATCCTCCGACAAAATAAAAGAGAACTGTCTAACTTCTAATGTCATTCAAACACTAAATAAAAGTCTAATTGAAGCTAAACACCAATATTACATAAAAATCAGGGAGAGTATAAACTTTGTCGCATCTTGACTAATAAACGTGCTTATTTATTGTCAATCACATATCATTAGCGAAATAACAATTCTGAAATAGTCTATTAGAGTGAAAAGATCGGCGAATAATCACTAGAATGCACGAAAGTACCACTAAAAGAAACTGAATACTTTTTTAAAAAAATTGACGTTAGAATTTTGAGAAATGATGATACAGTTTATTAAAATATTAATATATGCTATTTATTATACATGGTGGTTGAAATTAGTGTAAAGTATCCGACTAGGTTCGGAGGGGATTTTTTAAAAACAGCAACAGATATTTTAATCTTTATACAATGTTTTTTTAATATAAGGATAAATTGATGATTAAAAGTAAAATTATATATTATATAGCATAGTTTGATTTAAATTTTAGCATTTATTTACAAAAACTAGGAATGTTCTAGAGAAACAAATTATTAAAGTTTTTCATTTTTCTTTGAAACATCACATGTATAACACATCTTAGAATGTAACTTACTATTATCTAAGAATTCTACTCAAAAATAAAATTTTTGTGTGTAATATATGACATCATCTATGAACATTTTGGAATTTTTTCAACAAAATTTACATTTAACAATTATAAATCCACTTTCAGACCGTTCAACACCAAGTTCGTAGTTCATTACATTCTGCATAACATAACGAGCACTAATTATAAATTTCATAAAGATACTTGATTATTTTTTTGAGATATGACGATATTCGTACAGTAGAACTACGAAATTACTTGTTCTCCAGAAAATGACATTTAAAGTTTTTAAATGCTTATAAATAAGTATCATTTACATATCAATAATTTATTATAACTTGGCTTCTAATTGTCGTAGAGACAAAATAAAGATCACTGGAAACAAAACGTACCTATTTTTTGAAACTGCACATATATGAAAATCCAAATTTTCATCCAAATTCATATTTTTAATCTAGTCGGATACCTTAAAATTTAGCTTTTATTAATATCTTTCCGATTATTCGAGACGATTAGAATCTCAATCAAGTTGTATAATCGAAATTTTATTGTATACATATTGCTAAAAGTCAAATCAAATACAAATTTTAAGGTTACAGTCACTTACCTCTTATACAATAATTAAAAATCACCGAAAGAAATCTGTACCACTTTTTACAAAAGACTTTTTTCAAATAGAGAACCCGAAGCATCAATATCTCCTCTAGATCATCTTTGAGCTAAAAGAAAATCGTGAAGAAATTTTTATCTTTGAATTCAGAGGTTTGTCAGAAGTGATTGCCGGTATTACGATTGATGATGGTAGGTCACTCTCTCTCTCTCGGTCAGTTTATCTCTGCTATTATACAATCAGCATCTCATCTATTGCAATATTGAGACTAATTCAAATTGATGGATCCTTGATGAAAATTCACTTTATTCTAAAATTAGAAACTAGAATAATAAATGAAAAAATATTTTTAGAGATCATTTCATCGGTGCACTAAAACCATATTAGAAAAGCGTGATATTTTGATAAAAATAATTTTTTCTACCGAAAATTTGGAGATTAAAACAAACAAGTAGCAGCAACAACAACAAAAAGAAAAAAAAGCGATTTTGAGGCTTTAAGTCAATTGATATCATAAACTCATTTATAGTGCACTTGGAGTTTTATATAATGTAAATATTTGGATTTGGATTTGATGATACTCACTGTAACACTATAGCCTTCTATTATTTTCTGCACCTCAAGCTTTTATGATTTTGGTTTGACTCTAGATTTTACATAAAATTTATTTTCCATTATTACTACACTGATAAGAGTTTTTTTTAAAATAAAATTTTACATTTCTTATTTATCATATTTTAGTCTTTATTTCTTTTAATATTTATCAAGATTTATGAAAGTGATAAAACATCTAAGCTTTAACCAGGAATGGTGGGACATATATAAGCCACCATACCAAACCAAACCGACTTTCGTAACATTTACATTCCTATTCTAAACAATCACAAAATTTCATAGTGAAGAAAATTACTTTTCATCCATATTCTAGATTTCTGACAAATATTTCAAATTTGTACATAATCTATAAATTTGATATTCAATTACAATAGTAAATATCCCAATTCTTATTAATAATATTCTTATTCTGAGAAATAAAAGTTTTAACTATTATACTTTTATAATATTTTTAATTTCCCTTTTAAATTTCTTAATCAAAATTATGAATATCAAAACCACTTTTTAAAGTGCGAGATTGGTCTAATCACTTTTAGTAAATTCGTATTTAATGATATTTATAATTGTAACCTTACTTGAATATACTTGCATTTCTTTCTTATGATTCCATTATGTTTTTATTTCTTTATATATTGCTTGATTGAGGATAAAAAATATTATTTACGAATATTTTTACTGCAATAATGAAATGTTTAAAATCTTTTTATATTTTTTATCATCCATTTTCCAGTCTTTAATATATACTTCACTTCATAATTATAAATTTTACGAAAAATTTATTTATGCAAAATTTAGTGGATATATTATTAAACAACAATAGAAGTACAGAATTGTTAAAATTCAATACCTATGATATATTTTTAAATATGAAATTGTTTTAAGCCCTTAATTTAAAAGCTGCTAAAAATAAATTTTAAATATTAATATAGAGATCCCTAATATGGATAAAAAGAAATATATAAAATGATAAAGACGATATGGAAAAAATTCTTCTTATAGGTAATTTTTGGTAATCTCTTTATCGATAAAAGATTAAAATTAACAACCACAAGTTTGTCCGACTCTTATCTTTTCTAAGTTTTTCACCGTTCAAGATTTATTTTCATTGAAGTTTTAGTCAATCAAATTATTATCAATTTTATCTTTCTGATTTTGACAATGAGTCTTCCATTATAGAATGAATAAAATTGTACTTACCTCATTAACTGCAACATATCTCCTGTAGGATATTTCATTAAATATATTTTAAACAAACAAGTTTTTCAGTTGACTTGAAAGGAAGTCATTGCCATGTTAATTAAATACGTTCAAAGCTGTAAAGGAAGTAATCATCTATTAACTGCTGACGACGATAAAGCATAAGCGATAAAGCTTTTCCTCTCCGTTTTTGGCAAGATAGTCAAGATCTTCAAAAATTTGATTGATATAAAATATGTATTTACTACACGAAGCATTCAAAATCTTTTACAAAGAACATATATTATTGTCAAAACTAATACGAAATATTAGTGTAGTGAAAGAATTTGTCTCTCTGCAAAATAAATTTACCGTGAAGCCTCGGTATATAATTAAATAAGATACAAACTTGAGTATTCAAAATATTAAATATTTGTATTGAGTATTAAATATTTTCTTTACTGTTATCCTTTATTATAAGCAATTTTAAATATTTTAATCCATATCAGATATTAGATTATTTGTATTTCATTTTAATGTAATCACAGTATAAATATTTTTCTTATGTTTAATTATTCTCTATCACAACATTTCTTTATTATTTACCCATCTTTATTTACTAAATTAACTCCTATAAATATATTTAAATAAAAAAAAGTCATAGTTTATGATATTCCATCCTTAATTGATAAGTTTTTTTAGTATTTCTTCCCTATAAATTTATGACCGTCCTTCCAAAATTATTGTGACATGATATTCTTTCATCATTTGTCTTTAAGATTTTGTTTACTTAAATACTGAAATATACGATTTTTTAAAAATATTTTAATAAATTTGAAAATTAAGCTTTATTAACGTCTTTCTTTTTTATTATTACAATAGAATTCATATTTTTTAAAACTAAATCAGGTAATTTCTGTTAATAATCATAAATATAAGCTTTAAAACTTGAATTTCTGGCTATAATTGTTGCTGTAAAAGCTCAAGCTCAATTTTTGTCCTTTGCATTCTAATTTCAAGGAATCCCTTACAGGGCCATTAATAGAAAATGCCATTCTGGAGAATTGACCTGTGATATGAATGAATTTTGATAAAGACAGCATTTGGCCACAGCAAATCCTGTTGATACTGCTTCATTCAATAGTGGCGGGGTAGTTGGCTGTGCACAGGAAGATGTAGGCCATTGTTGTCCCAGTGACTTAAGGCATCGTATAGCCGAGAAATTTGAACTGGAATAAAAGCTTGCGAGTTCTACCTCAATATGTAACCTTAACTAAAGCTTTTCATTAATAGGTAGACAGACAGATGCTTTAGTAAGGATTTATTTGCTGGAGGTTAGTTAGATGTCACAGGTTTTCATCGAAGCAAAGCAAATATTTAACCTTAAGTAAAGCTTTTCATTAATAAGTAGACAGACTGATGCTTTAGTAAGGATTTAATTGCTGGTGGTTAGTTAGATGTCGCAGGTTTTTATCAAAGCAAAGCATGAATGTAGGAAATTGTAACCAGTTTTTCCACATACTAATCCTAAAGTGATACCAAAGTTAAAGTGATATCTAAGAAACCTCAGTTATTCAAAGTCTCTTTGACCAATAGAACTAGTTTTATTTTTCCTTTATGAATTTTGGGCTCCTAGACTCGATTAATCATGCTTTTCCACGTGGACTTAATCACAGTATGTCTTTAAAAAAGTAACTTAATGCCATTTTATACTAAAAAAAAGTATACTAAAAGAAAGTATTGTAATCGTTGAAAAATTCGAAATCGACTTTTTGACGAATTTCTACATTTTGGACCTCGCCGAATCTGAAAAACATTTTCTTGAAATTACGTCTATGAACACAATTAATTTGAGAAATAAAATTTCGTACATGAATTTTACACCAAAATTATAAATTTCCTTCAAATTTCAAACCGAAATCCGTTTAGAGAAAGGAAATCAGTGCGATCGTTTGAGCAAAAGTGAATGTAATAACTATATGAAGTAAAGAGCTAGATAAATAAAATTTGGTTCGCAAGTTTAACATCTAAAAACGTAAATTCGTATTCTCTTTGGAACCAAATTCGTCAAAGATGGACTGTCTATCGATCGATAATTTTGTATGCATCTAAATTTGATAAATGCAAAAGAATAACATCCTTGGCTAGGTGAAGTCTGATTCATAGTTTTAGCCTCTAAATTTTAAATTCTTATAACATTTTGAAGCAAATGTATCAGAGTGTTGACATTCTGTACTTTCGGAGGTATATAAACACAATGACTTAAATGAGATTTGGTATGTTATCTTGTGACAACGATGCAATACGATGCCAAATTCGTGTTACAATCGGTAGGGAGAAAAAGCGTCCAAAATGCAATTTTTGATTTTCGCATACTTATACATTAAGTGCATGTCAACGATTAATCTCTTTGGATCGCACGTCAGATTCAATAACAATGCTAAATGCATGCAAAAAATAGGTATGAATTAATTACATAGAAATGACAAAATAAGTACCGGCGTTTCTTTTAATACTACAAAGTATAAAACGTTCCTATATGGAATTAGGAAAAATAAAAATCTGCGCAATCATGGCACTTACGGCTCTGTCCAAAGTCCAAAATTTTATGGGGGGAGGGGTCGGAACCTTTATTTTAGAGTATGCCAGAAAATTTGGAAGACAATTCTCATTTTTTTTACTTTAAGAACAGATTCCAGTTACAAAATTATTGAATAAAATATTTAATTTAAATAAACAATGATTAACATAATTTTTTAATATCTTATTGTTAAATAACCCAAGTTAAGGTAAGTGGCTACAAGTTCGGAATGAATTTTTTGAAAAACGTTCGAAAATAGTTATATTTTTGAATATATGCATAAAAAGTATTGATAAAACATTATGATTTTAAAATAGACGAAGTAAGTGGCAAAAGATTTTTAAAAAATTAGAAAAAGGGCCTTTTGGGGGGGGGCTCAAAAGAGTAATAAAGCAAAAACCTTCCAGTTTAGAGGTTTATCAAATGATTTGCTAAAAATTTTGTAGATAGCTTAAGAAGCATCATCTAGTTTCTTAATTAAAAAATAAGCTATATTTCTATCCATTCTTTAAATATTGTTCGACTGATAAATAACAAGAAATTTTCGATTTTTTTTCACTTTCTGAAGAACTAAAACAACAATGAAATATTTTTTAAAGAATAGATTACTTATTCCCTAGTTCAGGAACTGCAGAACACATTGAGAAATTATTAAACCAAATTTGAACAAAAAATATTCATTAGATTTTTGATTTATGAGCCTTTTCGTAAAAAAATTCTACCGACGATTTGAATTTGAAAAAACAGCATCTAAAAAAATACAAAATACCATTAAAATGTACGTAAATACAAAAATAAATTCAATGTAACTTTCCAAACAATAGACATAGAAAGAATATTCCGACGGCTTTATAAAGAAGCCTGTTCAAACATTAAGAATATTAAATTTAGAAAATTCATAAATTCTCAAAAAATCGACTTTTCAACGTAGTCATCTACTAAAGGAAAAGTTTCAAATTTCTTGATATATTTAACAAAATATTTTATTTTGTGAATATTAATTCGAATTTGTGGATTATTTCGTGGATATTAATTCGTTTCTCAGTCGAGAGTAAAAAAAAGCAGAATTTCATGCAAAAATAAATATTTATTAGTGATATTAAAATTCCCTTACAATTGAAAACACATTTTGCAGTAGTTAAAATTCTCCCAATTCAACAGTTTTGAAGAATTCTATAGATGATGGATTAATAACAATGTCAACGTTTGCAATTTGTTTCTTGTTTATAAGTTTCTTCACCAATCCGTTTAATTTCTTTCCTGTCAGGTTGTACTGTAATAAAATAGAAACAAAGGTACTTTAAATCAAAGAAATAAATATTTATGGCAAGTTTTTAACAAAAATAAGTTACCTTGTATTAATTTTTTAACTTTATATAAAAAAAATAGCCATTTTCTTAGCTCGGAAAAGCAATATTGAACAGAAAGCATAATTATGTATGGAGAATAGAGCAGTTAAGATCTAGTGGTTAGGTTTCGTCTTCTCTGTTAGAGAGCTTCAAATTGGAAACCCGATTACAATAAATATCTGTCGTGTATACAAATCTCGCGCATGATAAATTTATCATTATGGGCCAAACTTACTCTCATTTGTGCGGTGCTTGAGTCTGAATGGGAAGAGTCATCTCCGTTTTCGTCATCGTCATCGTCATCTGATCAAAGTTCAAAATTACGATATCCCAAAACAGCTCTTTTATTACTTCTGATAGGATGTTAAAATAAATATGCAGAATATTACATATATTAAATGAAAGAACAATTATTTTTTTATTAAAGATTTTTTGTTTGTTATATAATAAAAGCTGGTTCAAGTGAAAACCAAATTTTTATTTTTGATATTTAGAATTCGATTAACAGAAGCAAAAGGGACCTACGATTGAGTAAACAATCAGAAGGACAGAAAAAGAGAGTAAAAGATTGTTCATCATAAGATTTACATAGTTTCAAGTGTTGATAACAATTGTGTATGATTCATTTTAAGAGAAAAAAGGTTTAGTTTTGGTTAAATTGCTTTTAATTTGAAGTGCTATGATTTATCTGAGGAGTATAAATGCTTAGTTATAATTATATTAAAGTCCCGTTTCAAAGCAAAATTATAACTATTTTTTGAGACGAACATCTTAATTTTGAACCTTGGTCAGATAACGAAAACGACACCTGTGCTAACACTCCCTCTTCAAACATCCACAGCACACCAACGGGTGGACGATTGGCCAATGACAAGAATTTTAACATATTTAGGCCTGCATACAAGACCGATTTTAGAAGAATTGGGTTTCGAACATGAAGCCCTCTGGTTCCGAAATCGTGACCTTACCACCAGGCCATCGTTGCCTTAGGAGGATAATTTCAGAAGATTAAATAGTATGTACTATATTTGGATTGTAAGTTTTAAAATCTGCTTATTTAAATGCGTTGAGGTTGCATCTTGTATGCTTTGAAAAATTATTGAAGTGATGAAATGAGTTAGTAATTCATTCATTATGCAAACAATTTGCTAAAAAAAACTTTTTTCCAAGTCACATGAATGATACTGCATATGATGCGATTTATAAGGCATAGTTGGTTAATAACAGAGCGAATACTATGCTGATAAAAATTCTATAAGATTATTTTATCTGTTGCATGAATTTGTATTCTAATGCATGTGGTCAAGCAATAATTTAAAAGAGGAACAATTTTTTTTTTATTATTATTATTCACCAAGTAAATATCATATTAAAGAAAAAGTATCCTTACTACGGAGATAAACAGATTTGATAAAATTAACTTTATTTTGACTATGTCACAAACCTTTCCTTTTGATCATGTTTGTTATTATACATTTTAAATGTTCTTATTGTTCTTCACATATTTTTTAAAAAATATTATATATTTTTATATTCCATTTGAAATTTTATTTAATCTTTACATTTTATGACTAAGAAAATTCTTATACCTCCTCTTAAGATGGAAATTTTTTTTGGAGAAACATTATTGAATCCCTTTCCTTAGAAGATAGGAAAGTGCTCCATTTTTTCTGGACGCTTAGACTGGAATTAAGTTGCTCTTGCACTTTTTTTTATTAACAATCAAGGATGCATCATCCACGTTTCAATATAATTCAAGTGGAAGAGAATTCTTACAACTTGATTAACCCTTAACTGGGGAGTGCGGTATCACAAATTGCTAAGAATGAACTTTTGGTCACCACTATTTTATTTTAAGCACAATCGAATGCATCGACCCTGTAGCTTCTATTTTAAGCACAATCGAATGCATCGACCCTGTAGCTTCTATTTTAAGCACAATAGTGGACCCAATGCATCGACCCTGTAGCTTCTATTTAAGCACAATAGAATGCATCGACCCTGTAGCTTCTATTTTAAGCACAATCGAATGCATCGACCCTGTAGCTTCTATTTTAAGCACAATCGAATGCATCGACCCTGTAGCTTCTATTTTAAGCACAATCGAATGTATTGACCCTATAGCTTCTTGTTTCGTGACCTTCACTATACGTGCATTTTTCAACCGGTTTCAGCGAAAGCTTTAAAATATTTCAGCAATTTCTTTGAGCGACGTCTTTTAGACCGCACCTCCCTTTTAGTGTTCCAGTACTATACAAGGGTTAGCAGATGGCTCTAAAACTTAGTCCTAGAAATATCATCCAATCTACTGATCTCCGTTATGAAGCAGAGCTCCGAAGACTTTTAAATGAAGCAGAAAGTGATTTTAGTGATGAGGACAACTGTGCAGAAGATATTTTCGGCGAAGGTTCGCATTCGTCTAATGCTGATATGCATGTTGAAATATAATTAATTTTTTTTAGGGATAGTGCATTTTGAAAAAATTTTAAAATATATTAATATACCAAGAGAAATATCTGCAGTATTTGCAGGCTGATTTTTATACTTGTACTTAACCTATATGTTTAAAAGGCTCTCGAAAACGGTGCTGCGAATGTTCAAAAGTTTCTGCGTAGAAATGATGCCGATAGAAAAAATGGATCAATTTTACCCATTGTCTATTTTATTTTTCATATAATTGTTGAATTCATCATTATAATTTTTATATACCTTTGTACATGGAAAAATAAACATGATTTAAAAAGTGAAAAGTAATATGTTTTTTCAAAAATATTATTTGTTGTAACATATAATTTGAGAAGAAAATGCATGTTCAAATGCAATTAGAGTTTTCAATGATATGTTTTAAAAAATTTCTAAAACATTTATATATCAAGAAAACTATATGGAATATATTGGCTGATTTTCATACTTTCATTAGAAAATTTAATGTGAGTGTAAAGAAAATACGGTCTCGTTGACCGCACATCCCAAGTTAAGCGTTAAAAAGCGAAAGATTAATCTTATTAAGGTTGATCAATCCTGATGACCTATTACAGTAGTATATGTATCTACCTAAGTTGAAGTAAAAAAATTACTGATAAAGCACCTATATCCCTTGCAAAGTGAAGAAATACATTTTTTCAAAGATAACATACCGGTATGTCAGGAGCTTCCATTATAATGTCCGGAATATGCTCGTAGGTAAGGTGCCGTTCGATGGTCTCATTTATTTTCTGCTTTACTTCACCAGTGAGGGTATGGCCAGGACGCATCTTTACAAATAATATAACTCTTTCATCCATATCTTTGTTGTACTGAGAAACGACTACGCTGTCCTTTAAACCTGGGAAACCTTCCACTGCGAAAAAAAAAAAAATAAACAACAAAATGAATATGGATTAACCCCTTGAAACGATTTGACAAAATCCTGGCTCTGACGAGTTAGTTATTGTACTTCTATCGGAAATAGACCAATTCATGTGTTGAAAGAAAAGTATGGAGTGGAAAGCAGCTGCACATATGAAAAAAAGAATTATTTCTTAAAACCTTTCCTTGATGTTGTAGAGAAACATGTTATAAGGTTTCTTAAAATTAGTTCAAAAGAAATAAGTTAAACATTTTATTTAGTATCTGCATGTAAATTTCAATTCGTAAAATTACTTACAGGCGAAGTAAATGTCTGAACAGTTATATCTTGCTCCTTTTGGATCCATGGTTTCATCGCTGAAATTAAACAAAGCTGTAAAATTAATTTCTATTTTTAATAATGTAACGAAGCAATTAATAAATTAATAATAGCAATTAATAATAATGTAATAAGCAATTAATAAAAATAACAGATATAAAGATGAGCAAATACTGGAATTTTTTATATACAGGTTTTAAAAAGAGGTATAATAGAATGAAGCAATGATAGATATTATCTAAATAAGTTTAGAATTTATTAAATTCGCAATGCCTTTTAATTTTTAATAAATGTTTAGAATTTTTTTATTATATTTAATCTTATTTTATTACATTCAATGTTATTATATTCAATTCCTTTATCATATTGTTTAGGTATTTCATACTTTAATATTTTTACTTTGACCTTCAGATTTTTGACTCAAAAATTTCCAACGTTTCACTGCTTCAATATAAAATGCATTTTCAAAAAATTATTATTTCTAGATTTTTAGAGTTGAGCATTTTGTAATTCATAAGTATAAATTAAAAAAAAAATCCTTCAATAATATTTTTAAAATTCAATATCAGATGGTGCTAATTGTATGCTGTCATAAGTTAACCTAGCAGCTCTTAACTTCTGAAAATATTAAAATTATGTATTGACATTGAAAATATGTAATTGTAACAAAAAAAATTCAAAATTATATAATTATAATAAAACTTTCTTTTATTACAATTGCATAATTGTTTTGTTTTTTTCAATATATAATTGTAAAAAACTTTCAAAACTCTTGTTCATAAGGAAGTGAGACAAAATTCCACTTTTATTAGCATGAAAGCAGACAAGTTAAATAAAAGTGTATAAAAAATGGTAATTAAGATGCTACAGAAATTGATAAAATATTGCACCAAATTTATAATATTGCTTTCCTGCGCATAAAGTATCCTGTAAGGATGATAGTTTTAGAGATATAGTAATGATTGCTGAATGGATGCCTATTTAATAATCCTGATCCTTAGTAACAAACTTAAGTGTCAATTTAGAGACGAAACTGAACTTCCAATATTCGAGAGCATTAGAATTTTATTTTCAGAGCTTATTCTAGAATATTCGATACCCTGTCAAAAGATCTATAAAAAATTGTATGAGCACTGATGAGAGTAGATGAAGTGGGAGGCATGAGTAGCTGAAAGGAGTTTATTTTTTGGGGGGAGGGGGGGTGATCTGCAGATAGTTCTTAATAAGCAGTGCATGCTGTTGCGGTTATTTAATAGTGATCTGCTGCTTGTAAGTTATTCAGTTCTGCAAATTTCCATTTTGTGTATTTCGTTTGTGTTTTGTGTTCTCGTGTAGAATCTTTTACTGAATCTCTTTGGACTTTCTATTGTGGTATAAACAGAAGAATTTTGATTTTCGTTTAACAATATAATAATCAAATATATAAGAGTGTAAAAGTTGCAAAATGAGTTTTTGAAATAGAGAATTCTTGACAAAAAAAATTTCTTTAAGATATTAGTTGAACTGACATAATCATTACTGAATTAAAGGAATTTAAAAATATCTTTAAAATAAATTATCAAATAGGGAAAACCTTCTGCCATATACAATGAATCCTTTTGTGACTGGATTCTGCCAGGCATCGTCTCCATTATTCCAGTATCCTAGAATCAGAGAATCAATAATTAAGATATTAGAAATAAAATAAATTATATCTGAGCCTTTTATATGAAAAGTAATATTTTGCTATTTCTTTTTCAGCAAAATTATAGACATTTATTTCAAAAAAATCGTTTCTCTCTAGAAATTAATAATTTATATTTCTAAAGAGTAAGTTCAAGAGAAATGAAAGAATATAAAAGAAATTTTGAATAACATCTCTATTAAACACGAAAGTCCGCGAATCAATGCATGATAGCTCCATGAAGGCGAGCCTAATTAGTCTTCGTCCTCGTCATATTGCCGCATTGAAGAAAGACAGTCGAATCTCCATGGCCGAATAGTCATGGCACTGGTCTCATGATCAAGAGACCTGGGTTCGAATCCCACTAGAGACAATGTGATTAACCATTTAACTGTTTCATTTTCTGTACTATCTAATAAGATGACACCTTCTATTTTGGGAATATTTTCTTATTTTGATTCAAATGGGAATCCATTGAATACTTGACATCTATATATTCGAAGTAATTTTAATATTGAATTATAATCGTTATGAATGGTATTTTTTTTTTTTTTGCTTACAACTATCAAATTTCGATAAATCTATGCACGTATGGCACTCGGGCAAAACAGTTAAGGGGTTAATAGTATATGTAAATACTTAATTCCTCGATTTTATGTTCTCCTTTATTTCATGTTCCAGAAGATACTGGACATTTCTTTAATTTACCAAACAAGTGTTCTGGACTTTTCTTACTGTCTCCAGAAGAGTATTCTGGAACTTTCTCTGCTTGTATAAAAGCAGAAGATTTGTCAGTTACTGTATTCTCAGTTCAGAGTTCAGTTAATAAATTGGTTTAGCTCTGCCTCTTGTGTGTGCCATTCAGTTCTGTACTATAGTTCTACGTGACAATATGACCACGGTTCAAAATTACGAGTTCCGTCCCAAAATAGCCCTAGTGTTGCTTTACAACGGGGCATTAATATAACTAAACTAAACTATTTCCCCATTTTTAGCTTATTTATCATTCGAAACTCAATGTTTTAAAGAATGTACAGAAATACGGTTTAGGTTTTAGTTCAGATAATGTAGATAATGTATTTCCTAAGCTATCTGCAAAATTTTAAACAAATCATTTGATAACCTTCTAAACTAGAAGTTTTTTACTTTATACCGCTTTTGAGCCAAGAAAGGGCCTTTTTTTATTAAAAAATTGTTATTTAACTAGTATATTTTGGTTTCATATTTTTTTTAATCCTTTTATGCAAAAATTCAAAAATATAATTATTTTAAAGCAAATTATTAGTAACATACCTTAATTCTATTTGGCTTGAATGGAAGTAAAAGTAAAGAAAATTGTGTTTAGTTACCAGGATGTTGCGCCAAATACATCTCTGTAACCTTCTGTTTGTTTTCATCGTTGAGTAGACTTATTGGAAGAGCTGGATAAGGATTCGCAAGCACGCATTCACCCCTTTGTCCGATTGTCGGTTTGCCTGAGTTTGAAGGAAGAATAGTTCAATGCATCGAAGAGAAAAGGTACATCTAAATTATGTGTTTCAGAATGAAAATTTCTTTAACGCAAGAAAAGAATGGATATCGTTGGATTAAATTAACTAGGAAGAAAAATTATATTAAGGTATTAGACTAGATTGAAAACATGAAGTTGGATAAAATTTGGCATTCTTTTTTTTATTTTTTATTTCATTTTATTATTATTATTATTGCAGTTTTAAAAAAATAGGTACGTTTATGTTTCCAATGGTATCTTTATTTTGTTTCTATGTCAATTAGAAACCAAATTATAGCAAACTATTCACATCTCACATGTTGTTGTTTGTTGTTTCTTATGGCACTTGCCATGGACAAGCCAGCCCGCTGTTCGAAGCCAGCTGCTTTAAAGCCAGAGGGGGAGCGCCTCTTGTTTCTATCGTAGCGCCATCTAGGGCCAAGAGAACGTCTTAGCTACACACACGTCACAACCCTTTTTACGGGGCGGACTTCATTCACGCATTTCATTCACTCAACCACAGATCGTAATTTAGACCCAAATCAGAGAACGATCACCCCTGATCCAGTACCCCCAGTGGTATTACTCTCGACATGGAGAACTTTGTGACCACGACAGATTTAACGCGCGTCAGCCACCAAGCACGCGGGGAATCTTCGGCCGGCGGGGTTCGAACTCGCAACCAAAGGGACGCGAATCCGATGCTCTACCAACCAGGGAATTCCACCCCTATAATGTTATTCACATGTAAGTGATGCTTATGTATAAAGATTTAAAAAATTTAAATGCATTTTCAGAAGAACGAGTTTTTTCATAATTCTAGAGTCCGAGTATCGTGATATTTCAAAAAATAATCAAGTTATTTTAATAGAAATTATAATTAGTATTCGTTATGTTATGCAGAATGTAATTAACTATGGATGATGATTAACGTTGTTGTTGAATGATCTAGAAGTGGATTTATGGTTGTTGAATGTAAATATTGTTGAAAACGTTCCAAAATGTCATAGGTAATTTCATATATTACACACAATTTTATTTTTCAATATGATTCCTTGTTAATAGTTACACTTTAAGATGTTATATTACAAAGACAAATGAAAAACTGTTGCGATTTTTTTATATCTAGAACAATCCTACTTTTTGTATATAAATGCTAAATTTACATTAAAATGTGCTTTTTCATCAAAACCTACATATATATTTAAATAATATAACTTTTGTTCATTGTTTTATCCTTATATTAATAAAAAAATACAAAAACTAAAATAAGCTTTTTTTTCTTTGAAAAATCCCCTCCTTACCTTAAGAGATACCTTTAAAGAGATTTTTTTTCTCCCTCACAGAAGTTTTTTTTTTAACATTTTAAATTTACAAATTACATTTTACAGCATTTATAAAATACAAGAACGCAATTATAAAAGAAACATTAATATTTCTTGCCAAAAAATTATCTTTTGCTTTGCCGATTTAGAAATAAACATTTAAAACTGAATTGGCGTATTGTTACCTTTTTCGTCAAGAATTCGCACATCCATACCGAGAGACGGTAATTGTATTTCTCCCCTGTATACCGGCATATTGTGATCAACACCGCTCAGCAGGCCAAATACTTCAGTGGTACCTAAACAAGAATAGATGCACGTCTTAAAACATTTTAGAAGGTACAGCATATTAGCAGAGTTTTTTCAAATTATATTTTTGTCTAATTTTGATTGATAATCAATGATTTAAAGAACATCCATAGTTCGAAATAAAAGAAAATAAATTTATAAACACTATATGAAATGTTAAAGCAAATCTAAATCATGATATATAAATAAATATCATTCCTAGATTATTTAAAATATAAAATTAACTCTGCTATTCTGTTCGCATTTACTTGACGAATGTAACGAACGGTTGAATATTTACTACCAACTTCAGGATGCTATGTTGTCCCTATTTTGATAAAAGATATTACATTTAAAATTTTTTTTATTTATTAATAGTATATACGTGATATAATTAAAAATTACTGTAATAATAAATATCTAAATATACAGCTTATGTATCTAAAATTAAAAAAAAAAATGAATGGGAGCATTTTTTAAAAGTTTACATCTAATATGTGTTTCCATTTGGACAAAAATGTACTTCATGAAGCTTACAGATATGTTTTATAATTTTTGTACAGTTTATTTCATTTATTATCATCATTTGATGGCAAAAATCTTAAATTGTCACGCTTATTGCTCAATTATTAATTAACAGCGATAAACCATTTTCTTTTACCTTAAATTCCTTCTAGTGTATTTCGTGACTTTGTGGAAATTGAATTGCCAAGGATTGAACCCGCGATGTTAGGATCCATAGCCGCGTAACATAACCACTAGACAAAAGTCATCACCCCAGTCCGGAGGCTGTTAACTGGCTTATGAAGCTACCACCACAATACTCCCCAACCAGTGATCCGGCGGAGAGATCAACGATATTATCGAGTCAAGCGTTATGGTGAGCGCGTGTGAGTTGTTGCTGTTTAAGTGGTGTTGTTTGGCTGTTGCGTCAAGTGAGTCTGACGACTTTTTGGTTGCTACTTCAAGTGTGTCTGACGACTTTTGCTGCGTCAAGCGAGTTTGTCGACATTGTGGTTGCTTTTTGTTGTGGGTAGATGGCGCCACGACAGCTGCACGAAGGTTGCGTGGCCAAGGACACCAATGTGGAAGATTGTATTCCCTAGGGCCGAACCCACGACGTTTGGGTCCTTAGCCGCGTAACATAACCATTAGACAAAAGTGATCACCCCAGTCCAGAGGCTGTTAATTGGCTTATGAAGCTATCACCACAATTTTTCATTTTTTGGAGAGATCTGTATCGATAAATTTTTTTATTTGCTTAAATTTTCTCAAAACAGTCTTTTGGTCTAATTGTTTTCAAACCTTTTAATAGTTACTGCAGCCCAGAGAATAAATGCATTGCAATCAAAACTAACAAAAAATTGTTGTAGCGATATATTTTTCTTTATATTTACGAATATATTTATCAAGTTGGCAATTTGTTTTTTTTTTTGTTGTTGTTGTTTTTTAATATGTGTGTACGAAGTGTAGAGAAAGTGTTGTAATCGGCAAAAAAATTCGAACTTAAGATTTTGACGAATCTCCACCTTTTAGGCCTACCTGAGTTCGAAAAATTCATTCTTGGAAAATGTGTCTATCTGTGACGAGCATAACTAAAAAATGCTTTGAGCTAGACAGATACAATTTGGTTTTACTCCAAATTTGGAGATTTCTATCAAATTGAGAAAAATCTGTTCAAAGAAAATCTGTCTGTCCGGCTGTTAGAATATAAGTTAAGACGATGATTACGAAACGAATGATTTTCTGACAGAAAGTTTTTCAATAACTGCAGCTGTTCAGAAGATATGGAAATGATTATCATTGACTGCTTTTTAACCTCATTTCAAAGCACTTATCAGTTGCATTATCTTCCAATTCCTTTCATCTTTAAAGCTGCAATCTTTATAAAATCAAAAAAGAAAATAGGGGAAAAGGAGAGGGAAATAATTTATTTCCCTTATATATCTTCAGATAAATAAAAAAAAAATCTATTTTTGTCTACAGTTTTATTATAGAAATATATAAAAGATATTATATGTCATTTGATGTACTTATGCTACAAAAAATATATTTGATTATCCAAGGTGGGGTAATTTATGTGAGTTAATTAGAAACAGAAGGAAAAAAAAGAAATACGTTCAGAGAAAATTATCTGACACCTACCGTATGCAGGAGAACAGAACATGCCAGGTTTCACTTTTTGGGAAAGAAAATCGAATGCGCTCGGTTTGGCCGGACTTCCATTGGGAAGGATCTGCCTCAGAGATTTTAAGGAATGTTTGGAAGCTAAAACGGAAGAGTGATGAATAAAATAGTACTGGATAATATATTCATCTTTATTCATCTCGATATATTCATCTAATATAGTCATCTCGAAATATTATATTTATTCTTTCATGTGTTATGTATTTACTGACATCGTTCCCTTAAAAAATCACTTTAAAGCATTTTATGACTTTTCTTACTAGAGGTGGGCTTTATTAATCCAATATCACAAATCAGTTGGTGTGAGCCAAGTTAAAAACACCTTGTAATAAACATGTTAGATTTATACTTTAGATTATATAGGTACATTTTTTGTGCAAAATAATACGACAGTAAAATGTTATATAAAAATCAGCATTAGAAAAACAATATTTCCACACTGTTCGAACTTGGATTTTTAAATCAGCATTTACCAATAATTTTTCTGCCGATATAAAATTCGTCGTATGAAAACAATACTGCATCCTAATTGAATTTGCACTTTTAAACAGAATATAACAATAATTTTTGGATAGTAAAGACTTATGTCTAGAAAACTATGTAATGAAAATATGGAGTAAGATTATAAATTTCCCATATTTGATTGAAATAGGGTCATAATATGGAATCAGCCCATATAAATTTTTTCTGTTACCTTGATGCGGAGCTGAAATATTAAGATTTTTTAATATTTCACTATCTACGTTATTTTAATTCAGCTTCAATTTTTATACCATGGGCTGAAGGATACAGATCACAATTATGAAAATAGTAAAATGTGTTAAGTTCACAAAAAATACTAAAGATAAGTTCAAAAGCATGCTAAAAAGCACCAAAAATAAGTTCAAAAGCATGCTAAAAAGCACCAAAAATAAGTTCAAAAGCATGCTAAAAAGCACCAAAAATAAGTTCAAAAGCATGCTAAAAAGCACCAAAAATAAGTTCAAAAGCATGCTAAAAAGCACCAAAAATAAGTTCAAAAGCATGCTAAAAAGCACCAAAAATAAGTTCAAAAGCATGCTAAAAAGCACCAAAAATAAGTTCAAAAGCATGCTAAAAAGCACCAAAAATAAGTTCAAAAGCATGCTAAAAAGCACCAAAAATAAGTTCAAAAGCATGCTAAAAAGCACCAAAAATAAGTTCAAAAGCACGCTAAAAAGCACCAAAAATAAGTTCAAAAGCTTGCTAAAAAGCACCAAAAATAAGTTCAAAAGCATGCTAAAAAGCTAAAAATAAGTTCAAAAGCATGCTAAGAAGTACTAAAAATAAGTTCAAAAGCATTCTAAGAAGTACTAATGATAACTTCAAAGCTGATTGCAGAAGAATAATTCTTATTCACGATCCACAAAGAACACTTATAAATTTTAGAATAATTAATAAATTGATTGTTAGTGAAGATAGCTTTTATAATTAATACTAAAGCCGCAGGTTCTTGAAACATTAATTTAGAGTAATCCTAGTGGTAGTATTCAATTTACGTTATATAAGTAAGTTATTATAATTTTAAATAATATAAAATGTTTGGCTTGATTTACTTAAAGAATTTCACCATCATTTGGCTTGAGATGGAGTATCCCCAAATTGGCGACCCCTCTGATAACCTTTGCGTTTTATTATTAATTACAGCCTGAAAATCTTCAAGTTGGAACGAACATTTGGCGACATTGTCAAATCAAATCCTTATTATACAAGATGGAAATAAGTGAATAGAACTTTATATAAGGTTATGAAAATACTTACTGGGACCCCAGCCTTTTGTGTCCAATTCATCAATAGTGCTGCTCCACAAATACAGCGAAGTTATGCCAAATTTGTCTACCAAGTCCCAAAATCTGGTGGGAGATTCTTCAAATGGATCGCCATCATACATTACTACTGTTAAACCCAAATGCAAGGCGTTCACGTTCATATTCCATGAAATCCAACCATTCTGATGAAAAATATCCAAATTAGAAAAAAGTTTATTTGTATTTTAGATCTAAATATCAAAAATATATTAAGAGACAACATACAGCAAAACCTCTGTGGTTGTATTGTTGTTGCTTATGGCACTTGTCATAAACAAGGCCGCTGACGAACTCAGCGATTTAAACCGAGTTTTAGCGTCTCTTGTTTCAGTAGCGCCATCTCGGGCCAAGAGTACTCCTTAGTTGCTCATACGTCACAGCCCTTTTCACTGAGCGGACTTCATTTACTGATCCATAGATCGTAATTTGGATCTGAATCGGAGAACTATCACCTATGATGTAGTAACCACAGTGGTATTATCTCGAGTTAGAGGACTTTGTGGCTAAGACAGATTTATATGTGCACCAGCCACCTTGTACATGGAGGGTCTTCAGCCGGTGGGGTTCGAACTCACAATCCAAGAGATGCGAATCCAACGCCCTACCAGCCAAACTATCCCGGCCCCTGTAAAACCTCTATAGAATATTAGCCCATAGTGTTGCTTTAGTCCTGACATATTCCTATCCATTTAAAAGTAAAAACAAATCTTTACAACTCAGAAAGTATACGATAATACATCACAAACTCAGCTTCCAGCACACCGTTACTTTTTTATTTTTTATTCCAAAATAAAAGGATCTGTGTGTGTTTATTTACAATTTGTATTAAAAAAAAGTCAGCTTTTTATGACCAGTTTGGCATCAATAACAAAGTTATAAAAACCTTCTAAATGGTTTTACTGTATCAGCATCAGTACCTGAATCAGCATGATTGATGGATATAATGTATGACAATCAGTCAAGGACTCAAAATTTTTAAAGAATAAATTATTTTTAAATCAATGAAACTTTTAAAAATGAATTTAAATCTTAAGTTTCCTTTATGACATTTGCAAGGTATTTTGTACATAATTAGTCAAAAAAAAAAAAAATCACTGACGTATTATTTTGAATAAATTGTTCGTCTTTTTATCATTTAATGAATGTTCGATATATAAATGTTAAAATCTCGTACATCTAAAGTTTTCTTCGTAAAAATAAACAGGTACCAAATTACAAATCCATACTAAGTGAAAATGATTAACAATTCTTGGAAACCAGGATTAAAATTTTAATTACGCGAATTTTAGAGAGGATTTAATTACATTTATACTGTGGAGAATTAAAATTATGATTAAGAGCATAGATGTAGACATTTGGAACAATGGATAAATTTAATTCTTATAACTTTTTCTATAACTTTCAAGATGCACTAGAATGCACCAAAAAGTTGAAAAATTAATACCAAAAAAATTCTTTTTATGTTATTATTATACCGAAGAAAATTAATTTTTAGTAATATCAATTTTTTTCATGGTTATTTAATCAGAATAAATGCAGGCAAAGCAGTCATTTTTTTCCTGCCCAAAATTAAAATTTGTGGTTCAAGAAAATGATGGATGGAAAAAAAAAAAAAAAATCAAAACTGTTATTTGCCTAAAATCAAGCTTTTAAAATTACGTTCTAATAAAATCGTTTAAAATCTCACAATATTTTCAAAAAAAATCATAATTTTATTGTCTTGTGATAAAAATTCAAGATTGAAGAAATTTGTATATATAGTTTATTAAAAAATATTATGAAATTGAGAATTCCTGCAATGAAAGAGCAATAATTATCATTTCGTTTAATTTTATTTTCTGGTATCCAATACCATAAATTTCAAATTATTTTATTTCATATTATTCATCATTTTAAAATATTTCAAAATTGATTTTATATGCATTTTAATGCATAAATGTATTTTTAAATATTATTAAAAAGAAGACTAACCATTAAAGTTTATGGCTAAAGTGAACGTATCGTATTTCGATCGAAGAGTTGTTATTCGTCATTTTGTAGCTACTTGTTTACGACGTACTAAAAAGATTTAATTATGTATTAAATTATTTGAGAAAAATCAAAATTTGGTTGTGATTATGATTAAAGAGGAAAAAGGAAATCACTAGTACTCAGAGGTTTATGGAAGATGGTATAGCGACCTTCACTTGAGACTTTAATTCAAACTTTCAGATGAACTGTGATTCTTTTATATTTTACTTCTCTGCTTAGTAAAGTCACACTATGTCACGAAATTTCTGCTAATTAATTTTCATCAATAATTTAAAACTGTATTTCAAATCCGGAAACATTCTTAACTTTTCATAATTTTTCTTTGAATTTCAACGAAGGGCCACTTATAAATGAATCTCGACATGCAACATTTTGTCTGAAATGCAATGGTTTTTGCTATTTCTGAAACAAAGATGAACGAATTCCAATACTTGCACTTATAGAAGGAAAATATTTCTTATCAGATTGATTTGCTTTTCAACTACACATTTGTAACATTTTTAATAACAAATTTAAATAATAATTTTCAATTTAATTATTTTATTTCATAACATTAAAAGGTAAAATGAAGCAGATACAAAAATATTAAAATTTTAAATTAATTTTTCTTTAGTAAGATTTTTCTCATTCAGTTCTGTAACTAATCCTAAGACTTGACAAACAATATAGATATCTCCATTTCCATGACAACTAGTGCAAAGCGGAATTAACCCTTTCTAGGGCCATGGGAAGTATGCTTCCCACCAAATTCATCAATCTTTGTATGGAATTATGTAGTTTTGCATAAGTTCTGACAAATTTTTTCTATCAGATAGAAACTTAGATGCTTCATTTCCTTATCGCACACAAAATGGTGTGTCTTGATTTGTTATTTAATTATTAATTAACCAAATTAATTAATTAAAAGAAATTTATCTAATAAGCTAAATGAGTTACTTTTCTTAAGCCAATCACAATCCTAAAAATATTTTAATATACCATAACTAGAAAAAAATGACCTTTTAAAGGGTTAAAAGGCGAAATATATACTTACTGGTGACTGATTGAACAAAACATCTTTTCTTGTGCAATTTTGTTGTATGCCATAGTCTTTGAGATTAGCAAAATACATCTATTGGAAAAATGATTCTTTTCAGATGAGCAGATTAAAAAATTAAATTTTAGTACTTCAAGAATTTGAGATTTTTTTTAATGAAAGATGATGCATCAAATGTTTGTCTTTATTCTATTTTGCATTAATAAAATATTGCTTACCCTTTATAGCTATCTAATGAGTTAAAATTTAAATAACTTTATCAATAATTTTCTGTATTTTGATAAAATAAATACTCAGCCACGTCCCATCCTTTTCTTTTAAAGGGGCGTATTTCTATCCTCATACGTCTGAGAATTTTTTAAAATTTTTTAGTGAATTTTTGCACACATATTTTATCTACAAATTTCAATATTTTTGTTTTATTCAGAAATAAATTTAAATTACTGAGAGATTAGATCTGAAAACTACATATTGTAACAAATAAGAGATATGCCATGGAAGTGATAGTTTTACAATCCCGAATTTATTTCCAGCTTCTACTTAAAAGAATTAGTAAATCCATGGATTATATTATATTATATTATATATATATATATATATATATATATATATATATATATATATATATATATATATATATTGCTAAAATCTTCGTTTTTATTATGAAAAAAAAATAATGAATGGGAAACTTCTGCTTCATACTGATGCAATTCATTATTCTTCCATTTTAATTACATATAGCGTGCCTAAATGAAATTGGGATTGTGGTTCTATCAGCATATCCCACGTGTTGGACGTTTGAGGATTTTTTTTATTGATGTCTGTGTATACCAGAATAAATTTACTATGAAGCAGTTTACAGTAGTGTATCGTTGAGAAACATAGAAATGGAAAAACTAAATGGCATTATATAGGATATTTTTAATAGCAGCTTCGAAAATCAGAGATCCTATTTTTATTATTTCGAAGGTTTTAACAGAATCTATATTTAAAATAAAATGAACATGAGCGGGCCAGTTTGTATGTCACGTAGCGCGATATTTTGATGATATTTTAATTATTTCAATTAGAAATAAGCGAGTATTTCTAATATGCTATACTAAAGCAAAGATAATATTTAATGAGTCAATGAGGTAGTATGTGTAAAAGAATGATTGATAAATTGAAAAGACAGAAAAAAGCAAAAGATTGTTACCGAGCGGAGTTAAATTTGACTTTAACTATATTTATTCTACCCACGGATCGATGAAACATTTATTTCAATTCATAAGCTGTACACGGCACGTTAACTAGTATATTATCAATACATTTTTATTAAATTACATGTATGTACATTACATGAATTATTGCAAAAATTTGCCCATGTCCCACTTTTATTCGGGAACTCTTCACATAAGAATATTTTAAATTTGTTAGTTTCTTTTATATCGGGATGAAATTAAGTAATTTTATACTGAAATTATGTAATATGGTTATATTTAGAATACAGTTTGAAGTAATTTTAAAAAATAACGCTTACTCCAGCTGAGTGAACTAAACCTTTAGGAGCTCCCGTAGTTCCCGATGTGAATGAAATACACAGAGGATGATCGAATGGCAACTGTTCGAATTCTATATCCTTAGGATCGTTTCGAAGTTCCTTTCGAGCTTGTTGCAGGAATTCAGATATGAGAACGCTGTAAAATTTAGCATTGTTGAAACAAACTTTATACTGCAAAGTGATTTAGAGCATTCATTCGATTATTTGTAAAGATGTAGTAACACCAAAATTAGATAGTAACGACACTCAGGGCCCTATTTACCCTAATTGGGGCCCGGGGCAAAAATTTCTTTGTCCCCCCTCCTTTGCTTCATTAATTCACTCGTGAAGGACCGATCTTTATGGAGGTATTTAAATTTTTCACTTGATAATTTTCTATCCGATTTGAGGGCTCCTCTGGTGTGGGGCCCAGGGGCCCCTGCCTTAGTCAGGCTCTGACAACACTGGAATATGGAGATGTAAACAAAGTGAGCAACCACTACTGAAATCGTTGTAACAGTGCAGTAACAAGTCTCAACGCTGTAAAAGTTTGCATATATCTGATACGATGAAACCACGTATCAAGACATACCTGTGATATATTTGGAACACAGATTTCGTTTATTATTATAGTAGGTGTTGAAAATGCTTATTTTTCAAGAATTTCCCTAGCTTCAAAAGTTATCATTAATTTGCGAGCACTGCATTTAAATTATTATAAAAACAAAGTTAAACTTACCAATTAGGAATTTCTGATATATTTGCTTTTCTTTTCAGTTTAGTTGGACAATACACAATTTTCTGTAAACTTGGAAGACCTGTAATAAATAAAATGCTATAAAACTGTAAGAACTGCAACGAAAAAAAAACAACAACAACTTAATACTGTTTTGCTGAGCCCTCATTGCAAATATTCAGTTTAGTTTCAGTTCAGTTACTTTTACAAATGTTCAGTTTAAAGCAATCGTATTTCGTAATCGTATCATATTTCGTAAAATATTCTGAATATAATTATTTTTTTAAATGGTTTGGGGACTAATACTAACAAGTTTTGAAGATCATTACTTAAGTTACAAAACATTGAAAATCATTATTTAATTGGATGAATTTTACATATAAATTTGGAGCTTTGATAGAGATCTTAAGAAATCGTTTTGAAATTGAAATCATGTGCTTTTGTGATGCTTTTTCATGTTGTTCTTTAAAATAAATTTTTTTACAGCTTCTATTTTGGTTAAACAGCTATATTCCAATTTTAAATATAAAAATATGGGATTTTTTATCATATGTTTTGTCGACAATTACTTTTACAACTATGACCGACAAGACTAGGGGATCGTATAGAAATTAAAATTCGCAATTTTCTCAGAAATACATTATTGACTCAAATTACAAAATATAATCTTACCGTCATTTAAAGCATTTCTCCAACTGACTTTGTATGTCTTGCGGTTTAGAAATTAGCTCTTGGACTATGATGTTAGTGCACATCTTGCATGAAACCTCATTAAATCATAGCAAAAGTCAATAAATGAGGGATAACTTTATATATTCGATTTAATAACTCGAAAATTATCTATGTATTTGCATCCTTTTCTGAATCCAAAAAGTTTCTTGAATTACACTGTATTTTCCGTTTTTCACGTGCATTCAAATTTAAAATTTTACTTTAGCAAAATTCGAAATATGATAAGTAAATTCCCAGAAAGGAATCTGGATTTAATTTGTTCAGTTTGAAACCATTCTGCTTATTCATAATTATTTGAGACAAAAGTAAAAATTATTATTATGCCCCAACATTTCAGAAACATTCAGGAAATTAAAAAAAAAAAAATCTTTAAAAAATTCACTATAAAGAGAAATTTTTTACCTGCAACTATTTCGAATATTTTTTCATCCATATTGAATTCTCTGGAATCCATTGTAAAATTCCCTGCTACAAAAAGGATCTTAGGGTTTACTTGTTCAAATCGTGATAATGTTGCCTGAAAAGGTACATGAAATATTGCTTAGAAATAAATATCCAAGTTGAAATTTCTCCACATTTCATTTGAACCAAATGTTTAAAATGATTTAGTCTTTATGAATATTATAATAGAACAAAAAAAAAAAAAAAAAAAAAAAAAAACGTGATGGAAACAAAAGTTTCACATAAGGTATTGTGCAATTTTTTGGTCTTATTCTGCAAATTTAGATTTATACTAAGATGTTTCTCAAAATTCAGCAATGTAATCGAGGTCAGTAGAAATAAAGATGGGTGACGAAACAATACGAACAATCTTGAAAAGGCATGGCCAATGTTGTTACGTAAGCATATTGCCTACTGGGCCTGTACCCAGTTGAGTAGTGCCAAACGTTATGGCGAGTGTGTGTGGGTGAGTGGTCGCTGATGCTGTTGCGTCAAGTGAGTCTGACGACTTTGGTTGCGGGTAAATGGCGCCATAGCAGCTGTACGAAGGTTGAAGGTTCATCGTCCGAGGTCACCAATTTAGCGGATTGGATGCGCGAGGATAGAACCTGGGACCTTGTGGTTTGCAGTCCGGTAACAAATGTCAAAGAAGCAGAACACGCATGTCACTTTTTTCCTCAATCTGCCACCTAGTGGTTATGAAAGGTAAGGTATCAGTCGCTCATCATCAGTCATAGGTGTTGTATGCGTCTACCATAATCTCTGAAAAACTCAATGATTGATCTTTCAGAGTTCGAAAAAGGCAGGGATGTTGGTATGCGGTGTGCTGATTGCTCTGTGATGGAAACAGCCAATTATTTGAAGCTACCATGAGTACTGTAACAGCCATTATGACAGCATACACGAAATGTGCTTCGCAAATGACACATTACCACAACAATGAACGAGAAAAAACGTTTAGTCCTAAGGATAAAAGCGCGTTGACTCGCATAGCGTCCCGAAAGCGCAAGTAATCTTTAACCCCGTCGGAAATAAATAATCTCCCGAACCCCGTTTCAGCAAAAACTGTCCAAAGGTAACCTCATGCTTCGAACGTTTATGGTAGATTTGCAATTCGTAAGACAATCGGTAACATCAAGTCGGGCTTTTCAGCGACGCCAATGATGTAAAACGCACAAAAACTCGAAATGGACAAAAGTGAAAGTCATGTGACTTCCTCTTTATTTTAGTGAATGCTGCCATTAATGACAGATGAAATATATTGCCATCGATTCTATATTTTAACTCATGGCGTTGCTTAAATGAAAAAATTTTAAAAACTCTTTCATTTGTAGTTTGGATTTTCATTTGCATTCAATAATATTCAAAGTGAAAAATTATAAATTTTATTTTAATTAATGAATGTTAGATTCAAATTTTACAAGTAAGTACCAATGCAAGGACGTGTTAAGCTTGTCATCAAGGATTGCTAAGATTTTTTTTTATCGTATTTGTTATTTTGTGGCTGTTTTTAAAAGAGTTTGAAGATTTCATTAATTCGCAAGTGATAGTTTGTAATAAATGCTAAGAAATGAACTTTTGCAGATGAAAAGCTTTTCTTTACATAACTCATTTTCTGATGATGGAACAATTGCGTCAAATGTGTAAAACTATATTTGGTAGTGTAATAATCTAAAAATAATTTAGTAAAAAAAAATGTTTAGTTAAGTACCAGAGTGACTTTTGAATTACAATAACAGTAATCATATCTAATCTAACTATAACTATTAAAAATAAATAACTTTGATTAAATGTATTTTTTCCATCAAATCGTTTCGACACATTTATCGAATATATAAATCTACGCATATGCAGGAAGAATTATCTTGATAAATATTAAGATGCACCAGAAACTATTCGTGATATCTTTGGTCCTCTTTATGGTTTCTGGCACATATGTTTTAAATATAATAACACCAGAATTTAAAATAAATGAGCTTGCCTGAGCTCCAGAAATTAAAATTTCCTTCTATAATTTGAAAATTCGTAAGACATTGTTTTAATCGACCAATTCTGCTTCTTTCTAATCATCTAAAACTATACTAATTTATCCTCCGCCTTAATAAGTTAATAATAGGTGAATAAACGAAATTAAGATGATCAAATTATTATATTTTTATTAAAAATATTTCTCGTATATTCTTACCTTCGGTCCCAGTAATGGAAGGCATCCGCACCAAACAGCACCTATTGCTGCTGTTGCCAAATATGCAAAAACGGCCTCTTTTTTATTCGACATGTAACCTAAATAATATTTATTGAATTATTTTCCAAATTTACCAGTAAAAACATTTCTTTATGCTTTATTTAAAATTAAATATACTTACATGCAATGTTATCTCCTTTCTTTATTCTTTCGTTCCTCAAAGCTTTCACATAGACACCAACTTCATCGTATAATTGCTGATAAGAAATGTATACTGTATCATCTTCCGCATCTGTAAACATAAAACCAAAAAACAGGAATCTAATTAAAATATTTTTTTTAATATTTAAACTGCACTAGTATAAACTTTGAGTTCGAATTAGTTTTCTTTCGCCTTATGCTCTGTACTAAATCATTTAAAACTTCGAAAGACTTATTTATAAATATAATACCTATATTTAGATGTTTAAAAGAATGTAAGGGCCTAAACATGAATTAAAAGAATGAAATATGGAATTAGAAAAAGAATGTTTTATTTCAGAAAATGTTATTACAAATAATTTTTTGGCGAACAGGGACAAAAAATAATAAAAGCCACATGTAGGTGATACGATCTCTTCTAATTATAATTTTGCGTTATACTCTCAGTTTATTTTCAACAACAGAATGCTTATCTATTTTTTGGGTTTAGTTTAGTTATATTAACGTCCCGTTTTTTTAAAGCAACACTAGAGCTGTTTTTGGATGGACCCTAATTTTAAACCACGGTCAGATGACGAGGACAACACCTGAGCTGGCACCCCCTTCTCCAGGCTTCCACACCTCACCAGAACGAGGGCGTTTGGTCCAGACGTATTTAACGTGAACCAGACCCGCTTACATGAAGATTCTTCCGTGCAATCCGGTATCGAACCTGAAACCCTGCTGTTCTGAAACTGAGACCTTACCACCAGGCCACCGCAGCCCTCTATTCTTTGCGAATGGAAGTTTCTTTCTCAACAAGTTGCTTCAAGTTCTCTCAGCGTCTTCTGAAAACGGTCATGACAATAACTGATTGAAAAATCAACTTGCTGTACAGAGTTTGATTTCAGTGGCGTAATAATTCTAATGAGTAACATCTGCATTTGCAAACATTCATTGATATATATTATTGTTGGTTTTTTTAGTTCTTAATCTCCTTGAAAATTATCAAACAATTATTCTGAATCATCCTGTACATTTACACATAATATTACTTTATATATTTCTTATCATTAAGGTTTGATGCCCAAAAGAATAATGACTCAATTTTACATTTTTGAAGTGAATAAAAATGTTAAAATGCAAAATTTTAACTATCATTCAAATGAAAAAAATTCGCACTTGTTATTGAATATAAATAAAATAAAATTATAAATAGTGAATATAATAAAATAAAATTGAGAAATTTTTAAGCAATCTACTGACAAACCTGTGGCAATTATTGCAATTTCAGAATCTCTGTACTTTAGCATATTTTCGGCATAATTTAGGCGTGCGTCTTTAAACCATTCCATACTTTCAAATCCATTCTTTTTATCATATACCTGCAAACGATCGAAAGTTTTAGTTAGGAAAAACAGAATTCAAAATCATTTGATTGCACTTCATCTTTTAACGAATAAATTGGTACAATATAGATCTGCTCATTATATATTATGAACATAGCTACACTATTATCATGAATATTTTTTCTATTCTATTTATTCTAGAATGATCGCAAAAAGGTGCATATATTTATAGCATATTTTTATATCTTAATGTTGGCCTTCCAAACTGAAACTTGAAAAAGGCAACATAGTTTACACTGACCAGATTTCTGAAAATTTGCTTTTACGTTTGAAACGCTTACTGAATTTATGATTTAAGTATTGATATGGAAATCATGAATATCTCTATGAATATTCATGAGAACATTCATGAATCTCTCTAAAACTGTACCTGAGAGTAAGGCTTTGAATGAACAATATCAAAGAAGCGCCAAACACAATCCCAGAATTCTGGATAGTTCTTGTAAGACCACTCATGGAATTCCCAGTAATCATCTACAAAGAAAAAATAAATTAAATTGTATTACAAATTAAAATCATATTAAGATGTACTAAAGCTTATAAATATAATTGAAAAAAATTCTTTTTTAACTAAATATTGTCACTGAATTTAAATTAATAGTTTAATTTTATAAACTTCTGCTGAATAAACTTCTGGATTCTAGAAAATTCTAGATTCTAGAAATTTTTTTTCTAAAATTAGAGGAAATATTTTCTTTTTTTCCTTCTTTTGACATTCTTAAACTTATATTTGGCACAATATCTTTTTCTATGATAAATTCCAGATGGATATTTATGATCTTTTGTCAGTAATGTTTTTGAGAAATAAAGTCAAGATATGGTTGCAAGTTCTTGATGTGTTCAAATGTATGGCTTGCATAAAATCCCTACTACGCAGTAATTTGAAAATTTCCAGCATGCTTCTGAGTTTCCTGTTCTTTCTATTATAATTGGTGACGAAATTTCAGTGTAATCGTTAACTGTAATATGATTCGATTGCAATGCGGAATTTTCTCCAAAAATACTATTGATTTAGTTTGCAAATGAAATCAAAACGAATATTAGTTTCACAAAAATGTTAGTCAGTCACACATTTTCCTTCTCCGCATTTTTATTAGAAAGTCTTAAGCTGAATGCTTGTGCTTTTTTTTTTTGCCATCATAATATATTTTTTCTTAGAGATAAATATAATGCTAACTTCCATTCTTAATCCCCCCCCCTCGATCTTGAGTGATTGCATATACTATTAGAGCAATAATTTTCTTTACAGCATTTTTAAATATCAAGCTTTTATTTAATAGACTAAAAAATATTTTATTTTAAATATTTCTTGCAAATTCATTACCAGAATTTATTAAATCTAATGATTTAGTAAATTTTATAAAATATGGTGAATATTTAGTTGATATTTAGTAATATTCACCATATTTTATAAAAAAAATTTCCAGTAGCTTATACGTTACAAAAATATTAATATTATATATACTTCATAAAAAAAACACAAGAATTCAAAATTTGAATTCTCTGGGACTTTAAAGATTAAATCAAAAATTGATTACAAAATTACATATTTACAAAAAGGAAACAATTCAACTTAAATAAAGAATGAAAAAGATGATCAAATTTGCTTTGCGATTTAAAACTTCTGCTTGTGATATAAAAAAAGAGCTCAGCTACTGCTGTATAGGACAGTTCTTGCAAGAATCGGATGAAAATTACTTGTTCTGTTAATGAATAACAAAATTTTATACATCTGATTTACTCAAATAAATAGGTATGAAAATTGATCTGATAGAGATCTATTTTCTATCCGATAAAGAAATAGATCTGATTTACTCTAATTAACTTTAATACTAGTAAACTCTGATTTACTAGTATTAAAAACTGTTTAGCAAACTGCAGAACAATGATTTATAATTTCTAACAAGTTTAATTTCAATGGAGGATTCACTCATACCAGAAAAACACTGCACGCCACTTGATGGAACCACCATCAGCTTGAAAGATGGCTTGATCACAAAATTGATCCGTAGCTTCATGGGGTTTACCCACAACTGAAATCGGTCAGCTTGTGAAATTTTTCTCATTAACTCACGCTGCTTTTTTTCCTATGAACTTCAATCTAATTCATATAATAGCGAGCCAAAATGGAATGCTAACTTGGATACTTTGCTGTGAATAAAGATGCATGCGTCTGTTTTCTTCGGATATATTCCATCAGTGCCAAATTCGTAATTACGAACAAGTACATGCCTTTAGTAGTGCACATCTAATTGCATGAGATAATCAGGTCAAAAGTTTTCGTTTGCCTGTTAGTTCAAGCAATTTTTTCAAACATAACAAGTCTCTTGATTATGCAATAGACGTTGACAGGAATGTTAATTCCTGCCATGTGAGGAATCTTAAAAATTACAACTTGCGAACCAGATGTGAAGCTCTTATTATCCTTGCTTTTTAAAATCGTTATCTGTTAAATGTTACTCAAAATTTAAAAATCCATGCATTGAACCAACTGATTTTAATAAATAACAGGGAACTCTTTGTATTCTCTTAATCATTTGCGGTGGAAACACGTGTCACGCACGTCGAGATGCTTTTATCGCGGAACCGCCAACAATGTGTTACACACGTCAGCAGGTTTTCGACCTGTCGACTGAGATTGTTTGCAGGAACACAGTACCAGTTTAGGTCGAAAATTAATTTAGAAGATATAAGGTATTGGATACTCTTATATGGCCTCGCTGCGAGTTACAGTGGACTGTTTTGGCACGTACACCTGTGCATTTTTTACCACCGCAAGTGGTTCAAGAGATGAGACAACTACTTGAAAACTTGCGTGTTGCGATCCTACGATTTTACGCATATTTATACGCGACTTTACGCATATTATATACGTGTACAATGGGTAAAAAATATTTTACAAGAAAATATTTCTCTAATTATTATTCATTATGCAAAATTTTTTGTATAGTTTTAAGCAAGGTATTTAAAGATCTGATTAAAGTAAATCAATTATGGAGAAATATGTACTTACTGAATTTCACATTGAATTCCTTTTCAACCATTTTTTTTAAACGCTCCATCTGGGTTTCTTCATACTTTTGAGGTTGGTAAACGATTTTTGGCAGATTATCCAAACCATTTTGTTCCATCTTTCGAGACATTTTCTTGAAATTCAAAGAAAAATGCAAACTTCATTAAAAAATTGATAATGAGGAATTCGTATGAAAGTAAACATTTTGAATGAAGTGGAATATATTTAATATTTACTTAAAGATATATTTTACACCTCTATAGTAAAATATATGCGCCTATTCGTGTAAAATAAGCAATTTTATAAAAAAAATTAACCAGAGAACCTCTAAAAACTTTTCAATTTTCGAAACATGAAATTAAATCAATGAATTTCAAGTTTTTTTAGATATTTCCTTAAAATGTATAAATTTATTTCATTATTATAAAGATCATATATAGATATTTCTTCAATAATTTCACAGTATTTCAATTAATTTTATTTCGATATTCTAAATTTGTGTTTGGCGAGATATGCGACAAAATTCAAAGCTTTGGAAATTTATCTATTCAACAAATTCATGTAAGATTGGAATCGGTATTTTAGAACCTCAGAATGAAATTGACTCATGGCTTTATCACTGAATTCTAGATCTGTATCTAATTGTTTTCCAAATACGTCTTGACTGTCTGAGTGAGTCTTTTCGTCTTTTTGAATATGAAAATGAAAAAAATGTACTTAACCAGATAAAAGAAATTCTTTTTATGTGATCTTAACATCAAAATTGTAAACCTTTAAAATATTGTATATATCCAATTATCAACGGAAAAGATCTAAAATGCCTAAAGCTAAATAAAAGCATTGCATATTTTATAAGTAACCGAAAAGATAATTGAAAAAGTGTTCTTACTTGTTTAATTATGTATTAATGTTACCGAAATCTAATATTTTGATAAAAGATTTCATCTTTTATCAACTCGTCAAAAGTTTTTTTTATTATTATATTTAAGTTTAGCATACCGCAAAGGGTTTTTTTTATATCACTTATTTATCTAAAATGAATATAAAGCCGATTTATTCCGGAACGCGTAGGAAAGGACGAATTATGACAGCTGTATTTGGAGATTTCATTCAGTTATCAATTTCGATTCCCTCATTGATATTTCAATACAAAGAGCAAGGATTTTGTTTTTTAAGCCAATTGAATTTTTTTTCACGCTATTTAAATTGCCTCAAATGAATAAATGTTTAAGGAAAACAGTTACAAAGTATATTTCTTGGATTGTGGATTTTTAAATCGAAGTTTTTAAGTGTAAAAATCATTTTCTGCTTAATAGGAATAAAGAACTTTTTTATTTTAAAAAGAGGAATGGACGGAAAAGTGTTAAAACTACCATTATCAAATATCAGTTGACAATATTGCTATAGAGGATTCAACAGAAATTTACGATTTCTGAAGATAAACTAGAGAGAGTGGTCTTTAATAATTTTCTCGCAATAAAAGTAGCATAGCATTGGTATGCAATAGCTACGAAATATTAACATTTGACTTAAATTTAGAATTTTACTAAATCTATGTGTGAACCTTGGCGAGTTTTTTGGCGAATTTTAATCCCTGCCGTGCGGTTAATAGCATCCGAAAACCGAATTTGTGTTTTAGACGGTATTTTCCCAACTGATTGAAACAAGAATTTGTAATAAAATCCCAATTGTAGTTTCAAAATCCCATACCAAATTTGATGTATTTGAATAGTTATTGCGCTTACATGTTTCTAAAAGTTCCTACAAATTTAAATACCTTTTAGCATTTAAATTTGTAGGAAACCGTATTAGCACAAAATGCCGAACATTATTGTTACGATATCTTCCTGACAATGGCCGGCATTCAGAACATCCAATAACATCGTGGGAAAATCGTACAATATCTTGTGATAATAGGAAAGTTATAAAATTTATTCATTTTGAAATCAAATTCTTCCTTTTTATAGCAAACTCCTAGCAAAGTACTATATAGGATAAATCTGCATCAATTTCTAAAGTAAATTCCTTTATCCTGACTTTGGTTAATATTATTTATGGTTTATTAAGGCGATACCTTTGGGTAACAATAAGGAATTCATAATTTTCGATGAAGGCGGTTTAGTTTAGTTATATTAACTTCCCGTTTTAAAACAACATTAGAGCTATTTTGCGACGGACCTGGTAATTTTTAACAGTTGTCAGATGACGAGGACGACACCTGAGCTGGCAATCCCCTCTCCAAACTTCCACACCACACCAGCGGGAGGGCATTTGACACCCGACGGATTTAACGTGCACCAGGCCCGATTACGCGACGGTTGGAGGGAATCGGGTCTCGAACCTAAAGCCCACCGTTTCTGAAGCCGAGACCTTTCCACCAGGCCACCGCGGTCCTTTCGATGAATGCAATCTATATACTTAATGAAAGCAAATCGATATACTTAATGAAAGCAAATCTGTATACTTAAAATCGTTTATTAAATTCTATTTGATTTTACTTTCGATACCAAAAGACTGACCAAAAATCTAGACACATTTCAATTCAAATACCTTTGAGCGGTCTATGCATTGATCTCGTTAAAACAGCAATTTTCCGAAATGAATTTACAAACTTCAATTCAAACAAAAAGAATTTACAAACAACCCTTTATCTAAATTCATCATAATTATCTAAATCTAGTTTATCAAAATGCATCATAAAATCGTCATTCTACTAAATTTTCAGGTGATAAACTGATGGAAATTCTCGAAATCAAATGTGCTCCAAATACAAAATATTTGATCTTGAAATACAAAATAACATCGTCATTAAAAAAAATCCAAGATCTCCTTGTTGTTTTCAACTATAAAATTGTCTTCTAGTTTATTTCCTATTTATCCAGAATAATATTCAATATATTAAAAAAAGAATATTTGCCTGTATAGTAATTGTAACTACTCGTATTACGAGCTATGATTCTAAATTTTACGATTTTTGGGGAAATTTAATAATTGAGTCTTCATTTTAACCCTTGGCACGCGGAAAAGTAATTCTATGCATTATTATTCACCTAATACAGGAAGTTATTTATTACTCTGAAAAATAAATGTACATATATTTGTTTTTTTTAGTTGAATTTCGTCGAAAAATCAATCTACATCTTCTTATGATTCTGTAGGTATTTTTAATAATCAAAATTTAAAAATAAATAAATAAAACGTCAAAATGAGGCACCATCTTGAATGGTGACTAATTAATGGTGACTTGAATAGTGACTTAATTTAAATTAAGCCCTATGATTCTCAGTTACCATTCCCTAAAACCTTCCAGTAACCAGACATGCTCTTTCGCCATTTTAAAAATAAGAATATCTAAATCATAATCAATAGATAACAAAATAGCTTTATGATTACATTTTTCCCTTATTCTGAATTTAGTCCCTCTTTCAATTAAATCTTCATGTTTAGGAATCGATGTTTTTTAAGTCTATAATACATCTTTTGTCCTTTTCAATGAATTCTTTATAATTTTCGTTGCAAAAATAACAATATGTCTTATTAAGCTTGTTCAAGTTTTAACAGTTGTAGTTGCAAATACAATTTTTTTAAATCTTACAATAACTGAATGAATCGAAATTTTTATCCGATATCCTAAAGGAAAATTTCCATTTCTATCATGTTCGATTCTGGGTATATCCAAATTCTAAAATAAAATATCCAAACAATTTGTAACGCAATAATATCTATGCTAACTGTAACCGCCACCGAATAGTTACTTGCCTCCTATGTTGAGTTTAAATTTAATTATATAAAAAATCTAATCTAGTAAAAGAATTTATAAACTTTACATCAATAAAATTACACCAGCCTGCAACAATTTCTTGTTTTAAAAGTAATAGTTGTTTTTTATGTATTTTCGCATGCTTATTTCAAAAATAATATCAGTTTTTACGTATCACGTACAGTTTTTTTGAAAAGTACATTTTTTAAATAAGTAAAAATGCACAGATTTTTTGCGATTTGGATAGGATAAATTAATAAAGTATGTATGTTTATTTGTTTAAATAAATTTTGAAAACCTCTTACTTCATTGAAATTAAATAATACATTTATATTGAATAAATACTTATAATTGTATTTTAAAAAAACCTTTTATTTTAAAATTCAAAACATTGATAGCAGTTGGATTTCATCGAGAAAAATGAAGTACCTGAAAAATTTAATAAAGCCGAATTAAATGACTTAATTCGTGATTTAGGTTTAACTAAAGTAAATGCAGAATTATTAGGCTCTCGGTTAAAAGAGAAAAAATTTTTAACGACACATACGCCGTTTAGTTGGTACAGGAATCGAGAAAAGCAATTTTTATCATTTTTCAAATCTGATAACTTCTTGGTTTATTGTGCTGACATACCTGGTTTGTTACATGAATTAGAAGATAATATTCTTTATAATCCGAATGATTGGCGACTATTTATAGATTCCTCAAAGAGGAGTCTAAAAGCAGTTTTATTGCATAACGAATCTAAACTTGGATCAGTTCCAGTTGCACATTCCGTTTTCATGAAAGAAACATATGAAAGTATGGAGATGCTTCTCACTAAAATAAAATACACTGAACACAAGTGGGCAATATATGGTGACTTAAAGGTTATAGGTCTGCTTCTCGGGCAACAAAGTGGATTTACTAAATTTCCGTGCTTTATTTGTGAATGGGATAGCAGGGACAGAGAAAGTCATTGCATAAAAAAGATATGGCCGAAGAGACAAGAATGGATTCCTGGTAAGAAGAATATTTTAAATGAATATTTAATAGAACCACAAAATATTTTATTGCCCCCACTTCACATAAAATTGGGACTCATAAAGCAGTTTCTGAAAGCTTTGGAAAAAGGTGGAAAATGTTTTGAGTATCTTATATCGAAGTTCCCAAAATTGTCTAGCGCTAAAATTAAAGAAGGTGTATTTGATGGAACACAAATAAAGAAATTAGTTAAAGATTCCAATTTTGAACAATGTATGACAAATAGAGAGAAGCAGGCTTGGGTTGCATTTAAAGATGTCGTAGAAGGTTTTTTGGGAAATGAGAGAAAAGAAAATTACAAAGAACTTGTAACTGAGTTATTACGTACTTATCTTTTGGGGTGCAATATGAGCATTAAAATTCACTTCCTTCACTCACATTTGGAATACTTCCCAGACAATTTAGGAAAAATGAGTGACGAGCAAGGTGAAAGATTCCACCAGGATATAAAGGAGATGGAACGCAGATATCAAGGACGGTGGGATGTTAACATGATGGCCGATTATTGTTGATCTTTCAAAAGAGACAGTGATGTGGACCATAAACAAAAAACCCGAAAAAGAAGCTTCTTGACTTCAAGAAAAACACAAAAGTTATCATAATATTGTAAATGAACAGCATTATTGTGTTTAGTTAATAGTGACTACAGTTGCAACTGTATGCATTATATTGCATTTTGTTAATTTTTTTATCGTCATTTGTAAAAAATCCTTACGTGTTGCATAAAATTTAGTTTGCATTTTGGAATGACATCATCATTGCTGATATAAATCAATTAAAATTTTACAAACAATTTTTTTTTTTTTTTTTTTTTTTGCAGACTGGTGTTATTATTTGAGACTTTTTTTCTGTTTTTAATCCAAAAATATTCTTTTTTTTTATTTCACAATGCTTTCCCAAATGTGTTCAAAATTGTAATTGCTCAGAAATTTCTTAAATAAATAACAGAATTATCTAACTGTTACAAATATCTTTCTATTATCCACTCAATCTAAAAAGTCTTTATAAACATTAAATTTATTATAAATGCATACATTATATTATATATCACTCATCGTTTAGTTTATTTTATTACATATGAGACCGATGAAAATTTAGATCATAATTTTTTCAACAATATTATTATACATAATTATATATTTATTGATACATTTATTGACTAAAAACAAAATTTACTTTTTACTTAATTTTAAACGTTTTTCCGACAAAAAGTTTATACCTGATTCTAACGGTTTAGAAATTAATTGTTGATCCGATATTAGAGTGGAGACGAGGCATTTTATTTTACACTAATTTTATGTTTTCGACTGTTGATTTGGTTTTGAACATTAGTGCGAAAATATTTAGTTTTTCTTTTTAATAATAATATCAAAGCAACGAAAATCAGTTTAAAAGATTTTTAAAGTATATACGTACTTACTATAAATATTTTCTTGTCAAACACTTTGATACAATTTCACTAAACCGCTGAAAATCAATTTGAAAAACTTATTTTACTTGTCAAAAAAGTGGCCTACAGAATATGTATTATTTATTCATTTTTATTGAATAAAAACATTGTAAAAATGATATGGTACAAAACGCCATCTAGCGATAACCTTGAATCAAAACAAGTTTCAAACCACTTGTTACACGTGCGCGGAGGTCTTTAAAATTAGCTTCTAAATATTTATGATAAATTTGTTTCAAAACGTTGGAAGTTTTGCGATTCGTTTTTCAAAGAAAACGTAAGGATGTGGTAGACAAGTTGTCTGAATTGCGAGACAATAAGTATGCATTTGTATGCAAAAAGAAAAATAAATTTCTACCCTTCCTTAAATATAAAATGCACTTAAAACATTGGATAGTAATCAAATATAGTAATAATTTTAGCAAAAGTTTAAAATTCGAGTACTTTTAAAAATATAATTTTTACCACTAAAAATCAGGTTACATAATTAAATTTTTCAATGCAGGATAAAATCGTAAAGCTTCGGAAATGCTTATTATTCTAATTTAAACATCAAAAAGAAACAAGTATTGTATTCATGCGTTTAAATTTAAGTAACTAAAGATACATGCATCTTTTTTTTTTTCTTTGTTTGATAGAATCTTTTGGGGTTGACTTAGGCCTACAAATTTCATTGAAATCCAACTTTTGAAATTATATATAAACAGTTGCGTGGCCGAATAGAAGAAACTTTCTAGGTTTTAACTCCGATTTATTTCATCCCAGGAGGCATAATTTGTAAAAAACAAATATCATAAAAGATGCGTCGCTCTACATTGCGATACACTAGCAAAAGATACAGAAATTTTGTTACCTTCAGTTATTTTCCAATAAGATTTTGAAAAGGATTTCTTTTATACGTGCCGACAAAGAAAAGGGAATCTTAGGTATTGTTAAAAGAATGTTGTAAGCATTAGAAATTATTATCCCTCTGATCGGAGCGTGAGAAAATGCTGAGATCATCAGTTTTCTAGAGCACGTGTAGAATTAAATAAAATCCAAATGGAATTGGATCAGGAAAAAAAGAGAACATTTTAGAATGAAAATAGTATGGGTTAAATTAAGACAAAAATTTGTAAATTAATTAGGATTTAAATTATGCGCGCACACACACACACACCGTATATACGTAGAAGTTGTTCATATATTTTAAAACTTTTTTTAAATGGAACATATTCAAAAAATTACTAGGCATTAGATGGTTTTAAATTTTTAATAATTTTTGTTCTCACTTTAGTTATCTCTTTTTAATCATGAATGATGTGAAATGATGGACATGGAATTAAGAAAGTTATAAAATTTTATAATGAAAGATGAGTTTTCATTAAATAAAAATGGCGAATGGACAAAGAATGAAAATTTATGCTTTTGTCCTTTTTCTAAACAAACATTGAATGTATTATAATGCGTAACACATTCATTGTTACGCATAATAATGCGAATTGTGCATAATTGTTTTGATAATAATAAGAATATGTAAAGATTTGTAATGTGTTACCAAAAGAATTATAAAAAGGAATCTAAAAAAAGGAAGTAAAATTCTGTGATATTTCTAAGGTAAATCATTCAATTTTAAATTATAATTTGTCGACTCTAAATAATTTTTCAAAAATATTTAATTGCTTAATTTCAACTGTAAATAAAATAAATGTGCGATTTGAATTTTAAAATACCTTAAAAAATCTAAATTTTATCATTTTTCCTTAAATACATCCTCAAAGCAGAATTTAAATAAACATCGATCGGTCCAAATATGGAAAGTTACAGAAACATTTATTAAAACTGTTATATTTAAGCTATTATGATAAAAAAAATTATCATAAAAGAGGTACCAAAGAGTTAAATATTAGGCTAAAAGAATTTATAGAAACTTTTAAAGTCCTTTATGATTGCTTATGTTTTTGAAATAAATGAAAATTAAAAATAAAGAGCAATAAAAATTTTAAAAATCTAAATCAGCCGAATTTTATCAAGACAAACCAAAAGTTATGCATCTAAATACAGTATTAATTTATTGGAAATAATGAAACTGGCATCCACCTAATATCTTTAATTCATATTCCTGTTCAAATCAATCAGTTTTTTTTTCTCCTTCCATGGAATTTTGGGCATTCAAAAACAACAAAACCATAGAAATAACAGCAAACAAAAATTACATGTTCCCTATAGAAATCTATGGAATTAATACATTAATTTTTCAAGTATCTTTATTATGTAAGAAATTCTGATTAGAAATTATAGCAAATAGCAAACGGTACTCTATTTAATATAGAAAACGCAAAAAGTTTTATCTTGTGTAAAAATCGTTCAAAAATATACTAATATGCTGTATAAGACTCGACTAAAATATATTTGAAGAATTTTAAAAGAATTTAAAACATTATAAAATCAAACATATTGTTTAAAATACATACCGAAAGGATTTATCTTAAATGGTGGGATAACAAAATTTGAGGATTGATTCTAAGGGAACGTTTGTAGTATTTGAAATATTCTTCCAGTAAATGAAAAGTTATTGGAAAAAAACAACAACATTCTTCTTATCGTGTTCAAGGTGAGATAAGGTTTTGATAGGCAAATACAATCCCGAATTTTGTGAGATATCTCGAATCTATATCTCGAATTCTGTGAGATAATGCAATGCAATCTTAATTCTTTTGGGAAACATAGAAGGTAAATAATTATGCTCAATCTGTTAAAAGATGTGCTTGACTTTCTGTTTTGTTTGAAATCATTGTTTTCTTTGCAACATCGTTGTAGTATTTATATATTTATAATGCAAATGCTTCAAAAGCTGTGAAACTAACTCATTTCCTCAAACAAGACTCTTTTTAAAATAAGAAGGACTATTTCTTTTTATCAAAATCCATTTATTACATTTATTAACACAGAAATATGAAAAGGAAATTAATTCCATTCGCATTAATGCGCTACTTACTCATCAAGGTTTGCTTAGCTTAGCTTAGTTATATTAACGCCCCCTTTTAAAGTAACACTAGGTCTATCTTGGGTCGGACCTCGTAATTTTGAACCGCTGTCAGATGACAAGGACTACACTTGAACTGTCACCCCCTCTCCAAACTTCCACACCACGCCAGCGGGAGAAGACCCTCCGGTTCCGAAGCCAGATCTTACCACCAGGCCATCGCGGCCTACACGTCAAAAATAATAACAATATGGCCTTCTTAGGATATTTTGTCATTCATATAAAGCGTTTTTTCATTTACTAAAGCTATCTAGCTTTATATTTACATTTGTGCATTCGAAAATTAGTTCTAATTTGTAGTAGTTCATCGAACAATGTTGCAAATAATGGTTTTATCTGCATTGAATGAAATAACTAAATTTGTAATTCTATAATTTTTTCTCGTCATTTAAAATCAGTTAAATAATAACTAAAAATCATTATTTAAAATCGTTTTTTCACTCGCATATAACATTTGATTTTTCTTGAGATGAGAATTGGAACGATGTCATTTAGTCACTTGACTCTTACATTTACTCTCATTAGTTGTGAAAGTCAAATAAGCTACTCTGAAAAAGGACATGAAAACGAGATGTAACTTTAATTCATTTTTTAAACCTTTGTTGATGATGTTGCCATAATCATGCAACAGAAATGACAAAAAAAAAAAAGTTGCAGAGTCGAAAGTAAATAGAAATATAAAAATCCTTCGCATTCTTTTCTACTTTCTCTAAAAAAAAAATATGCAAAAAAAAATGCTCAAAAAATTTAAAATAAAAAAAAAAAACTGACACATTTACGCAATTAACCAAGGACATCTCCCTTTCTATCTATGACAGCAACAACTTAACAAAACAAACCAGATAACTGAAGTTTGAAAGAAGGTATTTGCAAGAAAATTATAATCGTTTTAAATCATTCATCATTACTGAACGAAATTACCCGTAGAAATATCTCTTCGTTCATGTATATAAGGGTTATAATTCAAAAATGAAAAGTAGTAAAGAAGTGGAATTTCACATACTAGATCTATAATCTGTATTTTCTGTAGGAGGTTCAAGGTGACATTTTCTACCGCGTAACTGGTACCAGACAACCAATAACGAGGTAGAAAATGCGACCTTGAACCGCCTACAGAAAATACACAGATTATAGTACAGGTGATCTATACTTAATTAATCATTTGGTTCAATAGCGTTTATGCAATCAAAATCGTTCGGAACTCAATCAGCCGGCGTCCTGACATCGGGGTAGCGCGTCTTCCCCGTGATCTGGGGGTCCCGGGTTTGAGCCCCGGTTTGGACATGGTTGTTCTTCCGTTGTTCTATCAGTGAGATGTGTGAATGTGCCCTCCTGTAAAAAGGGGTTGTGCAAGCGAATGAATGATGCGTGAGTAGCAAAGTACTCTTGGCCCTAGTTGGCGCTACTAAAAAAACAAGAGACGCTCCCCCACAGGCTTAAAATCGCTGTGTTCGTAACAGCGGGTTTGTCCATGGCAAGTGCGATAAGAAACAACAACGAAACAACAGAACTCAATCAAAATAGATTGATGAATTTTAGCAATTGAGAGTAAGATCAAAATTGTAAATCCGTGTCTAATTTTGAATTAAAGCACCAAAAAACATTCACTGCATGTCCGTGTTATATCATAAAGGTACTTCAACAAGATGTACGAGACTTGGTACATGGCTTTCTCGTTCAAATCGGAAAGATCTATATCAAATTTCTACTTAATTTTTTTTACGGCCCCGCGATAAATCATTAAAAATTTCAAATTATCGCCAAACACCTTGGCGAAATCTTGACATTTATGTATAGTGGCACTTCGCAATTTTGGCTTCTGAAAATCCTCAAGCAAACCTATTATTTTGGTGATCTTGATGAAATATTGGCATCATATATATATGATGGAACTTGGCGATTTTTAGATTACACTAAGATAGCCAAATAAATCTGGGAGATATAAAAATAAAGAATTACCCAAATTTTTTTATCCAATTAATACACTAGAAGATGTAGGAAAGATGTATTCAATTTTTTATACTTAGCCACGATAGTAAATACAAAACATGCAATATTACATAAGAAAATGCACTAGAAATTTCAATGTAGAGAGTTCTCTTTGATGTTTTGAAGGAAACACAAAATTCGCAATGTTGCGTTAAGTACGAGAAAATTGCATTTAGAGCTTTCCAGTTGCTTTCTTGGGATAATTCTTACAATAACATGATCCACATCTAATACTAATTCCCGAAAGATATCAGTTATCATAAGTTATTATAAATAATGTATTTTGGAATCAGTTTTGCATTTTTTTTAAAAAATAATTTCACGAAAGGTTTTTTTTTTTTAGAGAAATTGCTAAATAATAAAATTAAATAAATAAAATTTTTAAAAATCGAATATTGCTGACCAAGAACAATGCAGGCAACATAATGAAGTCCATCTGCTAACGTAATATTTAATAAAAGTTCTATGTTCCATAAACATGAAAAATTTTAATGAGGGGTTTTTTTTTTCTTTCTAATCTTGATATTTTTTTATGCTACCATTTTCCATGGCAGAAAGAAAAATGTTATTAGTAACGTTTTATTTTAAAAAGCTGTGTTAAAATGAATCACAAAATTTTTTGAACTTTAGTAAGAGCTTATCGATCAATAAGTTGATTTCAAATAAGTAAATAATTCCCCGCATAAGTACATTTAAACAAAGAAATAATCTCAAGCAAATTTTCAAATATTTCCAAACCTAACTGAAAATTATTTGTTAGATCTTACATCCGGAAATTTCCAAATCAGAATGATATTCGATTTTAATTACTTATACTTAATTTTTACGATATATATTTGTCAAGATATTCGCAATTAAACAGACAGACAAGACTTTATTCAAAGGTTTTAAAAGTTGTACATCTATCTTTTAAATCTTATTAAAAGCTGAAATTTTTTTTCTTTGAACTTTAAATTATAGAATTATTCTGAAGTTCACAATCAGATAATGCTATTGATATGGAATCAACTGATTAAATGATATAATTAAGTTCTAAGAATATTGAAATAGTTTATTTCCATTGAGAACATACAAGTGCAAAAATGTTTCAAATTCTAGCACATTTGGAAAAGAGAAAGCTATATTACAAAATTTTATTTAATAAGTAAAATTATTTAAATATTACTTAAAATTAAAAAGCTACTACTTATTTAATTTGTTATATATTTATTTCTACATTTGTTTGGTTACATTTGATTTGAATGAAAATCTTTAGCTTTTCTGCGTCATCAGTTACCTGCTACGTTGAAAACAATTGTATAATAAATAGAAAGAAAATATATAACTTCAGATTCTATTCAAGGTTTTTAACTTTAATGTATTTCATGATTTATTATTCAATAAAAGCATCAATCTCAATTATCCATCAAGATTAAAGTCCATAAAACATATCGTAAAAACAAAAAGCTCGTAAATCGAAAGCCAGTAATAATTTGGCAAATATTGATATTTATATTACATTGCCACTTATGAATGAGACCGCAAAAACCGTCATTTTATTAGTCGCTAATTCCAAGTTTTATTTTGAAAAATAAAATCTTGTAGATCTAATTCTGTTTTATTTCATTCGATTAACATCTGGAAAGAATGATAGCAAATATATATGTTGCAAGTTTGATATTAATGCTTTTCATAGAAGTGGGGCATGTTTCTGCTATTTTTATGCACAGAGAAAGATGGTTCCAAACGCTTTCTCAAAACCTTTTTCGAAATTCATTCACACAAACAAAGCACATAGCACCATCTATTGTTAGAATGTTGAACTATATTCCGTTATGTTATCTTATTCTCGTTGAATCCTTTATTTTTATTACAGCATAAACATTTCTTTAATGTAATGCACTCATTAAATGATTATTGCTTTATTTTTTATTTATGGTTTTATTTTCATATTTTTAACTTTCGTATACAAAACAGAAGATACTATAATCATCAAAAAGAGCTCTAAATGTCCGAATTTCAGATTTCCCAGAGATCGAAAAACATGTTTTTGGATAATGCCTGTGATAAAGATAACTCAAAAACACTTTGAACTAGATGGATTAAATCTAGTGTATGGTCTTTACATCAAATTTCCTATCAAATTTTGAGCAAAATCCATTCATAGAAAGTGTATCTGTTCAAATATAAGTTACCACGATTGTTATGACTCGGGACTCTACTTTCGGTTTCGAATCAGTTTATTTTTGCACAACACAAGACAGAATTTCACGAAGCTATTTACACAATGATTATAGAAACTGATGAGAGTATTTACAGTAGTAGACTTATATTGATCAAACTATCCGGATATCAAAGAGATGAAATAACGTAATGTATAAATTCCATACTAAAAGCAAACATAGCATATTCTACTTATATCAAACCGGGTTGCCAGATTCGAAGTTGGAATAAGATGCAAAAGAAACAGGAAATATAAAACTTATTAGGAGTGGCAACAACGATAATTACAAAACAAAAAGAGTTAGATGGATAAAATTCAGTACTCCGAATTAACATCTTTACTATAGACATCGATCAAATTTTGAGTGAAATCCAATAACAGGTGAACCTTCATTCGATCTGTACTTTCAGAAGCAAGTAAAAGCGATCACTCAAAAACGCTTTGATAAATATATCAAATTTGTTATGAGATTGTGACTGTAATTGTACCTTTTTTTTGTTTTGTCAGATTTTGGTTTTAATTGGTTAGAAAAATGCATCTAAAATACTAATTCGATTTTTAGATACTATTAACCATATTTCAGGGATTAATCACCAAAAAAAACGCCAAGAGTCACACAGTAAAATCAGCAAAAAGGTTAAATTTACTTCAACGTTTTTTATTTCCTAAACACTGTATGCAAAGCGTTGTTTAACTTACGACAATTTTTTTGCGAGGATTGGGAGATAACATCTTGGGGGAGAGTAAGGGAGAAAGTTTTGGGGAGCACACTTCGCTGATTTATTCAGTGGTTCAAATAAAATAAGCTTTAAAATTTACTTATAAAATAAATTTCAATCTTTAAAAAATCCTTAGTGTTGTCCTTGAGTTCACGTGTAATACAACATTGATTTCATGCATGCAAGTTCATTATTGTTGATAAGTTCATTACAACCAAATACCTTTAAAAGTCTAGCCTTAATGAACAAGGCCATTTTTATTTCATCAAAATATTTATGTACTATATCATTTCTAACTTTCTTTCCCACCTATCTTTTACCGGCAGTGAGTATGCGGAGGATTTACAGAAATGTTCTAGTTTATATAGTATCATGCTTCCCTAGTGAATATAATTGCCTTTCCAAATAATAAATGCCAGTTCCTCAACCGCATAGGGAGGAACAACCACAAGTGTAGCACAAGACCAGAATCGCAGAAACCTTCACTACCTCTAGGGATCTCCTGTCATTGCTCAACGTAATATATGAACTTATATTAACAATATTAAAAAGATTCAAATCTTCACCAGAATTAAAAGTGAAAAATTCACTAAGAAATATAGTTTGAGAACGAGTTCTAACTGGAGAGGGAGGATTCCCAATCGAAGCAGAAAAACGAAAGTCGTCAATAGAATCATTGTAGAAGTCGGATCAAAAGCCGGAGCTTCAAGTCCAATCACCTCCCCTCTTGACCATTATAGAAACGCAAATGGAAAAACTATAGTTTTTGAAACTAAAATATCTCCAAAAGGGATATTCCAAATATCACAACCTAGGTACCCAAACATCAAATAAGGGACATGAAAAATGATGTAATAAAATCACCTTATCCAAAATACATTTAAAAAAATTATAAATTCCTAAAGTTAAATAGTAAAAAATCATTCGGCAGGCAAAAAAGTATTAAAATTACCAGTAAACACGAACATGCAAGCATAAAAACTCGAAATATTATCAAGATTCTACAATAATATATATGTCATAAAAATTTAAAGGAGCAAACTCACCCAGGTAGAAAGCAAAAACTGGAAGAGAAACTCGATTATGTCTATTGAAAATGTTAAAAAATCACGATCTGCATCAAAATCCAGAAGTTCACAAGAATTGTAAAGTTCAGTCGGGTCTAAAATCACTCCGAAATGTGAAAAAGTAGTTGCCAAAGAGGAAAGGTCCGGTCTACTGCAAATTCTTTGAACCCAAGTCCAGGACACCAACTTCAAAAGATAGTAAAAGTATAGGGATCTTCAACGGAGTCCGCAAGCACACCAAGAAGACAGATCTCGGATGACCGAAGAAGTGAAAAGTTAAAAGACAGAAGGAGTTGTGTTGAAATAATTCCATACAAGCCGTTGGAAGAAGATTAGATATGGTGAAAAAACAGCTGTCAGACGAGATGTTCCAAAATAGGTAAGCAAGAATCCATTCGGTCAAATTTTAAACTTCAAAAATTCGGTTCAAATATCATAAGATATGAGAAGAAGAATGGAAGCCACGAAAAGTCCGGCCCAGGAGGACGATAATGAAGGACCCTTAGTTCCAGCACAGTGAGATTTAAATCCAAAATCTGGCAGCACCAAGAAGTAGTAAGAAGGGCATTGACAGTTTAATCTATTGCTCGCCAACGGATTCTAAAACCCTACGCGCTTTTGCGCATGCGTTAGGATGGGTTTAATTCGTCAAAATAGGGGTGAAAGGAAAGATAAAAGGAAGAGATGTTTACATTTAACAATGAAGTAAACTCGGATTACTCGCACACTAAATTAAAATAAAATAATAAAGTCAAAAAACGACACGATACTCATATACGTGTGAAAAAAAATTGAATGAAGAAGTATTTCATAGGGTGGGAATCAAGGTCGAAGAATAACGAAGAATTTCGGAAATGCGCTCATCCTTCCACGTCGTCTCACCCCGTCGAGATAGAATCGTCGAAAAGTGGTAGTTTCAAGATACTGAAATAAACATCACGACAGAAGTAAAAAAAAAATGGGTAACAAAAAGTTTGAAATGCAGAAGCACCACTGAAAACTGGAAAAGGGAATTTTTACAAAACATTCAGAATTGAATCTCAATAAAAGTACGATTATTGATAAAATAATAGAATTTATACCTGCATTTTTGTTAGTTAACTTGTAGTCGACTGGTGTCTTCGGTACTTTCGTATGTAAGAATCATAGCTGTATTGTAGTCAGTTACTTATTTTTCTAGTAAAAAAAGACATCCAGGAAGAAATTACCTTGACGTTAACGAAGATTTAAAAAAAAGCATTATGCACTGTATTTTCATCCATAAACATTCATAAAAGATTAACTTAAAGACAACACTGGACGGGAAGAATCCATTTTCGTCGAATAACCTTCAAATCCGTTATAAATGCAAAATCTCTGCATAAATCCATATTTCTATTTTGCAGCAGTTATAAAATCATAATTAAATACAATATAATTATTATATATAATATTACATTGGGTTTCGGTAATCTGCCAAAAATCGTTTATCAATCTCAAAAATTTGAAGAAACCCAGATGGAGCGTTTCAAAAATATGGCGGAAACGGAATTCGATGTAAAATTCAGTAAGTACATGTTTTTGCATAATTGATTTAATTAATTCAGATCTTTAAATACCTTGCTTAAAACTATACAATAAATGTACACAATAAATAAGAACAAGTAATATTTTCTTGTAAAATGTTTTTTTTTTTTTTTTTGACATTGTACACTTTAGTACCAAAAGCCATTTAATAGCAACACGTAGGGGGCCGCGGTGGCCTGGTGGTAAGGACTCGGCTTTGGAATCGGAGGGTTTCAGGTTCGAGACCCGATTCCAACGAAAAAACATCGTGTAAGCAGGTCTGATGCACGTTAAATACGTCAAGGCCAAACGTCCACCCGATGGTATGAAAGCTTGGATAGGGGGTTACCAGCTCAGGTGTCGTCCTCGTCATCTGACGGCGGTTCGAAATTGCAAGGTCCACCCCAAAATAGCCCTAGTGTTTCTTTAAAATGGGACGTTAATAAAACTAAACTTAAAATCTGCTAACCTTCAGTGACGGGAAAAAAGGACCTGAACGTACACGACTTCAGGTCCTTTTTCCCGTCTGTATTTAAACCTGTATTCAATTCTGTATTTAAACCGACAGCATGAGTTCTTTCGAAACTCCCCTTCCTTTTAACCTCCATACTGATCCACTTGCTATTAAAATCTTGGTACTCCTACAGACTCTCCATCACAGGGCTTTTATTTTGATGGATCCGTAGTCATGTTGGAATTGTAGGAAATGAAAAGGATAATCACGCAGCTGAAACCGATTCCTCATTTTTACATAGAGTGATAACTGAAAAAGGCAATGAGCTAAATATATTAAATTTGGTATGGGATTTTGTGAATACAAGTGTAGTTTCGTGTTTAAATTCTTGTTCCAATCGATTGTAATCAATTGTGAAAAACGTGTCTTGTTAAAAAAAATTTCTACCAAATACCGCCAATCAATCGTTATAACGCAGCGCATTTAATCGCTAGTTCAGCAGCTTGCTTGCTGTCTAATCCTCTAATATATTTACTTGTCGGCGACTCCGACTACTCTCACACACGACTTCCTCGCAGCTTGAGAGTGCCTGTCTTTTATAGTTCCGGGAGGCGGGGCTAGAATCTTCCAGACAATCAGGGCTTATCTGGGTGTATCTCAGTTCCTATTGGATGAATCGTGAAAGTTCTCGAACTGTCCAGTATTATCCATTTAATCGCCAAGCTCTGTAGGTCATTGACGCGGCACCCGCTCAGCACACACAGGACAGATCTTACAACGGTTTTTCCCACGATGACACTATTCGTGTTGGGTAGCAAAATTATAGATTTGTAACAATATTTTAGAACAAAATATCACTAACTGAATAAAATTTTAGAAAAAAATTAAATAATCCAAAAATTATGACTAGCTGCTGTGGAAGTGGTGCGTTGATTGTCAAAGCAAGTAAGAAGAAAATAGGATATGTCAGAAAACGAGTACTTGTTCCAATACAGGCAGATGTCGAATTGGCCAGAAAATTGAGACATTTCCCATTGGGGATCAGGGTTATGTTCAGCCGCAGAGAACTTCGTATCTGAACAGACTCGTAGTAATGAGATCGCTTCTATGTTTTAAATTAAAATGTCATCGAAAATGAATCATATTCTGAATAACTACCTATCCTGTTTCAAGATAGAACTTCCAGGGTAAATCTCATTGTCATGATCTACATTATATTCTATATTTGCAGATACAAATAATTAAATACTGCAGGAATGAAAGTACATTCTACACAAAAAGGGAAAGAAATATCAATAAATATCTTTATTTTCATTAAAAAAAATATATGATATATTTACAAATATACAAATTTTTTTGTACAGATGTACTAATACATGGTAACATAGCAATATATTTCATAGTTTCTTTTAAGCATTATATGCCGAGACAAGAAGAAAAAATACACAGAATTCATTTTTCAAAAAAATTCTCATAAATTTACAAGACATATTCTCAAATGTAAACAAAAAATTATTTATTCAAATATACATAGAAATCGCATGAGACTTGAGGGAAACAAAATTGACCCTTTTTTATGCTTTTATATGCTAGAGAATAGCAGAGTGATTACATCTATACTTATAAAAAGCTCAATGTGTGTGTGTGTGTGTGTGTGTTGGCGCTCTACAGGCCAGACTGCTGGACCTACAGCTACGAAATTTGGCACATGCATACCTTGGAGGTCGGAAATGTGCACCTGGGGTCTCTTTTTTTTTCAATTTTTAGTTAGAATTTTAATTATTAATTAAAAACTAACTGTCCCGCCAAAAAATCTTTTAATTTCCCCACCGCCAAATGAGTAAGGCTTCATTTTTTTCCCACGCTAAAGAGGATAGGCTTAACATATTTTCGGCCGCTTATTTCAAACGATTCTGTTTATTTTCTTAATGTTTGATGCATTTAAAATTAAACATTGTAAATTAATCGATCTTTCAGATTCATTCTGAAGTACTTTTGAATAAAAATAAAACAGAATAAAGGAAATTAAAAATTTCTAATCTGCATAGCGTTACCCCAACTGGAGTAGAAAATTCACGCATTTACGTTACCATAATTGGCGTTGAAAATTCAAGCATGCGCATTGTGTTCTGATTGTTGACAACTATTTTCAACGGATATGGACTTGGTTATGAAGGCTTAATGTGTTTTCGACAGATTATTTCAAACGATTCTGTTTATTTTTTTAGTGTTTGATGCATTTAAAATTAAACATTGTGAATTAATCGATCTGTTCATGATGAATCTGAGAAAATGTTGTTGAAAACTTCTTGAGATATTATATAAATTAAGAAAAATATTCTTTAGTGCCCATAAGGTTTAAATACTCAGCGACTCTGTTTTCAGTACTCATATTTAAAAAAAAAAAAAAAACTGCTTCGTTTCAGTAAAAAAAAAAAATATTATTATATTAATTGCAGTTTAATCATTTCCACTTTAATTTACAGCATAAATTCTAAGGGAGCTAACAGAAAATTAGAGATATACATATTGCGTTATGGCTGAAGGCCTTTATAATATTATGAGTGAATTATATGACTATTAAAATTTGAAGTTTTAAAATATTTTAATGAAGAAGCAATTAAAATGGGAGTTTCATAAAATATTTAATTATTAAAATTTTAACGTGCATTAAGATTGGCGAACCAGCTGGTCGCCAAAGGCGTTTAGTAATACATAAACCACAGTAAATGTATTTGAAAACAGATTATTTAGAGGAAATTGGAAAAAGAAATTTTGATAATAAACAGATGATATAAAACTTTCAACATAATAAACCCTTTTCACTCAGAAAAGTAATTTGATGCATAATTATTAATTACTAATACAAAGGCTTGTTTATTGCTCTGAAAAATAAATACATTTAATTGTTTTAAGTTGAATTCTCCTGTTCAATTAATTTGCATCTTCTTACTACTCTGCTGCTGTTTTTAACAATCAAAATTAAATAAATAAAGCGTCAAAGTGATGCACCACTTGAATGGTGAGTGAGAGTCATCATCCGCATGCAAAGGGTTAAATTGTGACAGATGGAATTTTTTTTTTTACCAGTACAGAAGAGACAGAATATTGACATCAGGATGATAGATCTTAACAGAATATAGAGACTATGTACCAAACTTAAGTAGAGGAATTGGAGGATTTACTTCATTTTGGAGTGAATGGTATACTGGCTTTTACCACATATCGCTTTTTCGAGATAGGTTCCCACATATATTGCAGAGATCCAGGTTGATTAATGGGTATTGAAATGGATGGTTGAGATCTTATGGCATCAGATTTCTCTGCAGTAGAGTTTGTTACAGGATCAGAGGAAGATTTTATAGAATAATAAGATGTAATGATACACGATACATCAGATTCCTTCTGGCAAGATTGAACTGAGGAAGTTACGTCCAATTGCGTGTTGGAAGTATTTGATATTCTATCATGTGATTTTTCAAAACATACTTTATCATTAAAGCATGTTCCAACACCAGAATTATTATTTGTTGTTGAAGCTAACATAACAGAAGGTTGAATTTTAGAAGATCCATGTGAAACTGAATTTGTTGCAGAAATAACAGGCAAATTGTCTGATGATGAAACAGTGGCTTTTATAATAAAAGGTGAATTTGTCACAGGCCCAGAAGAAACATCTGAAGAACCCTTTATCAGTAGCTCATTAGAAGAATTAGTTATTTCTCTGTGAAACCTTTTAACAACAGGACTGCAACTAGAAATTGAATTTGGTACAGGATCTACAGATGTAATGAGTGTTTGGTTATTTTTTCGAGATTTATCTGAAGTATTAATTGATGCTATCACAGGCTCTTGAGAAATAAGTGATACATCATTATTAGAAACAACAGGCAAAGAAACAGGTAATGGGTGATCAGAAGAATGTGCTGTAACATCGGAATGATTATTTAACACTGAAACTAACAATGAAGAGGATTTCAAAACAGATAGTGTTTCTGAACCTGAATTTGGCATAGAAGTAACCGCAACATCAGACAAACTAGCAAAATCAGCAGAACATGAAGTCACTTTCGATACTGAAGCTGATGTAACAGCAGATTTCTCGACAAAAGGCTTTTGTGGAAAAGAATTTAAGAAAGTACAGGCAGAGGCCTCAGGAAGGGCAATATAGAATATTTCATTATTAGTTTCAGCAGTAGATTTCATATCTGAAGATATTTGTGAAATGGAATTTGATCCAGTACTAACAGAAGCATTAGGAACAGCAAGATAGAATATTTCATTAGCTGATGTGGTAGTAGATTTCACGTCTGAAGACACTTGTGAAATAGAATTTGATAAAGTATTAACAGAAGCATTAGGAACAGCAACATAAAATATTTCATTAGCCGATGCAGCAGTAGATTTCACGTTTGAAGACGTTTGTGAAGTAGAATTTGATTGAGTATTAACAGAAGCATTTGGAATGGCAACATAGAAGATTTCAGAGGATGTCATGGCAGAAGGAGTCATAACCAAAGCTGTTTGTGAAACAGAATTTGATACAGTATTAACAGAAGTATCAGGCAGACCAACTTGTAATATTTGATTACTGAAATTTGTCTTCACATCAGAATTATTGTTCACTGTGAAATTTGGCATTGCAGCAAATTTCACAAGAGATGTCTGTGAAACCAAACTTGATGCAGCGTCAGTAAAAGCATTAGACGTAGCAACACATGATATATGACTAGTAGAATATGTTTTCACCTCAGAATGATTCTTGGAGGCTGAAACTGATACAGCAGTAGATTTCACAAGTGAAGGTACTTGCAAAACTGAATTAGATATAGCATCAGTTGAAACATCAGGCAAAGTAGCATTTGATACTTGATTAGAAGAGTGTTTTATCATATCAAAACGATGCTTGTTTGATTCTGAAATTGACACTTCAGTACTAGGCTTCACAACAGAAGGTGTTTGCAAAACAGAATTAACAGAAACATCAGGCAAAGCTATGTTTAATTCTTGATCAGTCGGATGTACTACAAAATCAGGATGATTTTTTGCATCATTACATGAAGAAGTGGATTCAGTAATAGAGGATGCTAATGGAACAGAATTTGATATAGTATCAACAGGCAAGTTACTTGATGATGAAACAGTGTTTTTTATCGATAAAAAGGAATTTTTCGCATAACTATCCGAGTCATTTGAAGAATCCTTTATCAATGGCAAACTAAGAACACTAGTTATTTCAATGTGACGCTTTTTAGCAACAGGTCCGCTATTAGAAAAAGAATCTGACACAGTTTTAGCAGAAAAAGGAAGTAAATTATCTGATGGTGAAGCAGAAGTTTGTATCACTAAAGGGCAATTTGTCATTGAATTATCACAAACATTCGAAGAATCCTTCATTACAGGAACATCAGAAACATTAGTTTTTTCAATATGACGTTTTTTAGCAACAGGTCCGCTATTGGAAAAAGAATCTGGAACAGTTTTAGCAGAAACAGGAATTGAATTATCTGGTGGTGAAGCAGAAGTTTTTATCACTAAAGGGCAATTTGTAACTGAATTATCACAAATATTTGAAGAATCCTTCATTATAGGAACTTCAGAAACACTTATTCTTTCAATGTGATGCTTTTTAGTAACTGGGCTGCTACTGGAAAAAGAATCTGATACAGTTTTAGCAGGATTGGGAAGTAAATTTTCTGCTGATGAAGCAGGAATTTTTAACACTGAAGGACAATTTATCATTGGACTATTAGAAATATTTGAAGAATCTTTCATCAAAAGATCATCAGAAACGTTTGTTCTTTCAAGATGATGCTCCTTCGTGACAGTTTTGCTATTAGAGGTAGATTTTGAAGGTATTATGGGTATTATGCTAATTTTGTCAACTTTATCAGAAGAATTATTTGGCGATAACACTTGTAGGAAATTGGATCCATCACGTCTTTGTATTGAATATTTTCGTAAAACCCGATCTAGAGGAGTTTCTATTGGTGCTGGAGTTGGTGCTATGGGTTTAAATCTTTTATGCTGCTTGGGTGGTGATGATAAAATATTAGCTGTAACATGCAACAAATCTGTTTGATCCCTATCAAACGCAGAATCCAAACTACTATCATTTAAATTAGTACATGATGATGTGCCACATTTAAATGTATCAATAATTTTATGCCTTCCAGAAGAGCTTGATACAGTATTATTTAAAGGTTTTAAAATAGACTTTGATGATGGCATGGATACAGAAGTAGAATTTGATTTCAAATGACAGGATCTCCTTACAGGATTCAAAACAGAACCAAATGCCATCACAGGTACAGAGGAAGGATAAGATATAGACATATTATTATCTAAACCTTTTAAAACATGATTTGTCGCTTTTACAATCTCAGACTCTGATAAATATTCTGTCTGAGTTGATTTTACAATATCAGGTCTTGAAAAATATTCTGTCTGAGTTGATTTTTCCACAGGATGAGAATAATCTTCATCACTGGAACATATTTGATAACACCGGTTCAACAATCTCAAAGCTTCCACAAGTGACTTCTTACTCAATTTGCATTTATTTATGCGCACTTGCTTATATACACCTTGCATTCTTTTCAAAACACTTTTCAGTATGTCTGGCTCTTTATCTGGAATGATTTGAACATCAGCATCAATATCATCAACATTATCACAAGGTTTAGCAACAGGAGACGTGGGCGGTGAAAAATGAGGCGTTAAGAACTTCCATACAACAGCATGAACATGTTGGCACATATTGGCAAGGACCAAACTTTGTACACAGCTACATGAGTACATATGAACACATACATCACAGTCAAAGCACCTCAAATCACATAATTCTGGACACGATTCATAATCTTGTGTCACATAGACATTGGCCTCATTTTGTGATCGAATCAACCAAATTTTATCTGATAAAGAAACTATATTCTCACATTCTATTTCTAGACCCTTATTATGACACATGCTGATGGTATTTTTGACCATATCAATTTTATCTTCATCCAACATGTTGGAAAGACGATCTAGCATTTTATACCGCAGCCACTTCATAAGCACCATTAGGAGCTTATCTAACTGTTTGGTCTTAGTTATCTTAATGCAGTATTTTAATGTCTTATTCAAAAACTCTATAAATATATTAGTGCTTAACTTAACATCCTTTCTGTAGCAGCATGCCCACATTTCTGGATTAGAGTCATAATGTGATACAAAATATTTTCCAAAATCATTAGTCAGTGGATTTTCTAAAAGAGAGATTTTGAAATTCTTAAACATGGTAGAAAAGACTGGCTGACTATTGCATTCCATGATTTTACGAAAAAGTCGATAAGTTGCTTCTCTTGTGTTAATGTCTTTTATAGTTGTTTTGGGATGCGCTAAGATCTTTCGGATTCTATCATCCAATGACCATGTACTCCACACCCATTTGGATTCATCTTGCATTACTTCCTGCCATGCTTCAAAGAAAAATTTATCATCATTTGACATAAAATACAAACAAGATAATGGACCAGTAGATTCTCTGACAGATGAAAGAAATTCCAGCATCGATGATTTATTTATCCTGTTGCTGATGCAAAATGCAACTGGAAAGGCAGCATCTTGGTCATCAATGATAATAAGAGTAGTTAAAAGTTTACGTCCTCTTTTAATGCGATTAGGACAAGCAAGGCATACAATTTGCTTAGTTGATGTCATAAGTATATGTTTCTGAAACTCTGTCATTATAATTAACATCAAATTATCAGATTTAGTTCCTGATGCTTCTTGTCTGTAAAGCAAGATTGGAGAATCCTCCATTTCGGAACATATGCGAACCCACTGTTCAACATATTCACCAGCACTCATTCCTGAATAGTAAACTTCAGAAGAATAAGCTTTGTTCAGAAAAGAAATATCTCTTTTCTTCTTAATACACGCTTGAAAATGCTCGGCTGAGGACTGAGTGTCCTTAATATCATTCAGCTGTTCTTCCAGTGGAATCCCATTATATAAATTTTCTGAAAACAAAATAATTTATTAAGCATTTAAGAGAAATATTAGCGCACACATATTCAATAGTGCTTATTCTAAGTAATAAAAGTAAAAGTGAAAATAAGATAGCCATTTAGCAATAATGAAAACATGATGTGATTTAACAGTAAAATTTAGAACACTTAAAAATAACTTTTTTATAGAAATATGTTATGAAGTTATGGCAAAAAAAAAAAAAAAAAAAAAAAACAATATTAAAATGTTTTGCCCCTTTAAGGAAGGGGGGAGGCAGTAGAAACTTTTTATTAACATATTTTATCTTTCTAGATAATAGAAAATGTGTGCCAAATTTTGTTTCAATGAATCAAGAGGTGTGGAATTATATGATTCAAATAAATAATCTTATACATACAGGGTGTTTCCAAAACAATACAAAAAGCACTTGTTTCTTTTTTGTAAATATTGTACTTAAATGCATACTTTCAATTCCAAGCCATTAACTATGAAATTTTCTGAGAAGTTAAAATGCAAATTTATTGGCTTAGACTACTTTTACAAACCTCAGATTGGTGCTGAAGTATGAAAAAGTAGTCAAAGAGAAGGAATAAGGAAGAAATTTTTCATTGCACATTTCAAATTCAATATTATATATATTACAATAATTTATCAAAAGGACAGAATCAGAAAATAATTATACAATTAATTATTGCTCTTAAATTTCAAAAATGATCAAATAACCAAATAATTTAAGTATTTGCAAAACTTTTCAAAATGAATACCTTTGTAACCTATACTAAGCTGTATTTTTTAACAGTGCTTGCATATAGGTACATAATAAATACATACAGCATCTCAAAATGTCACTCATCATTGAAATATGTCATTTTTTTAGGAAAGTTTAATATCCCACATAGTATTGACAACAAAGAAATTTATTTATTCTACAAAATGACATTAACATTAATTCTCTGATGTATCAATAACGTTCAATTTCTCAAGTTCCCCTTTGCTTCCTTAGCTAGTCAGAATTGCAGCTACCAATCAATTTAAGTGAGCAACAGTATGTGTAATTAGCAAATTTATTTCAAGACATAATAACTGAATGACGTAATAATAAGCAAATATTTATATAAAAAATAACAGTAAGTTACTAATTAAATAAAATTTGCATTTTAAAAATAAATATTTCCATCTACATTTGTGAAAAGCCTTTCTAAACATAGAAATAGCACTTATCTACAAATTTTAGAAATAGAAGCATGAAACTTAGCATTACATGGATGAATGTAAGAATAATTCTTTAATAGCTGACAATTTTATTCTATGAAAAGCTATAAAAAATTTAATTTTTTAAACTTTTTATCAGTAACTTCCATAGAAGCCAAAGTATATTAATACAAATTTCCATCTTTTTAATGAAATTTTGTACTTGGAAGTACATATTAAGTACAATATTTTGAAAATTAATATTTGTTCATCCTTTTTAGGACACAATGCATAAATTACTTTCTAAATAATTTTTCAAAATCAACAGAGTTGCAGCTATTAAAAAAACATTTTAAAACATTTGTTTGCTATTATGAGAAATTTAAATGGCCTTTCTATCATTAATAATAATAGAAGTTTGTGAAAATGGAAATTTCAACACTCATGCCATTTATATTCTCTTTGAGCTGTATGAATTTGGATAAGGTTCTCACTCTTCATAGAAAATAGTCCTCAATGATTCAAATACAGTCTTAATTGCTCTAGTTATAGCAATTTAAAAGATAAAATGAGAAAAGTATTATACATATGTAAGAGGCTATCTTTTACTTTTCTTGTATATGAAGTATACAAAGAAAAAGTACTGGAATCAACAAAAAAATTGAATTTGAGATTTTGACGAATCTCCATTTTTGAGATACCTGTGAGTACAAAAAACACATTTTTAAAAAATATATATCTGTAACTGAAATATGCTTTGAACTAGAGAGATAAAATTCAATATATGGACTTAACACCAAATTTGTAGTTATCTAAAAAATTTGAACAAAATTCATTACACATAGAGAGGTAAGAAATGACTAAAAAATATCAACAATGCAATTAAAGGTGGAAAAAATTTATCAAGAAATCTATAGAAGAGGAATATTCCTAAATGATTTAGAGTATATGCAGCAGTCTAAATGCAGATAAAAAAAGAATCTCTTAATTTAGATTGTGCATTAATGGTAAAACAAAACTTGAATCAGTAAGAATGATCAAACAATAGCTTGTTTGAGCATAAAATAGCTTTTAGGCAAATATCCTATATGGATTTCCATAGTTCTATGCTTCACTTTTTGATATAACTGATTTATTCACCTAAAATATTAATTAATAAAAGTTAAAGAATATAAATATTATGCGCTGTAACACAGAAATCGGATAGAAAAAGATTTCAAGATTTAGCAATTACCTTGGACAGCAGCTTGCTCCTCATCAGATAAATGGACAAAAGTCGTGCCTCCCCCATGCCCGTAATGCTGTAAGCAGTACTTAACGTGAACTTCATCTGGATATTCACGTACAGTCATGGATGCGGTGCAAAAAAATCCTGTCTTGCAAGAACCTAAAAGGTTATCCATTCTGCTCTTTTTTACTTTATTACCCTGTTTATAATAACCAGAACGATGACAGCAGTATTGTCTCCAGAAGTAATTCTGTAGTTTTTTAGCTCCCATTTGAGCAGTAAAAAATGTCAAATCTCTTCTTTCAATTTCCAATTTCCATTTCTTAAATGCTATAAAATATAATTTTTTTATAAACAAAAGGTCAAATTCACATATAATATGTACTTATAATTTTCAAACTAATGAATAATTTTTTTTCCTTCAAATTCTTCTTGTAATGAAAGTTTTATGATAATTAATTAGGCAGTTAATTTTTGAAAGATTTAAAATAAAATTTTCATATTTAGAAATGATTATTTTATTTTTAACGTTGTCATTCCAAATGAATGAAAATATCATGCCTATTTTAACATAATTTTATTCATTTGTCTTTGAATACCAATCCTAATATTTGCTGAAATTTTGTATCATTTTTAAAAATTAAAAATAATTTATAGGAATATTAATCTTTAATGGTTTTTAAAAGTTATTTATTACAAATTGCTTAATGAATATTACTTATTTTATATAAAAATATATTTTAAATCCAAAACATTATAAAAATACTTTCTTTCCAAAAAAAAAAAAAAAAAAAACAGAAGATATCAGCTAATAATATAAAGCAATTCATTGTATAATGATTGAAAGCTTAACTGTTTAAGTTATAGAAATTGATAGAAAATAATTACATGAGAAATATTTTCTCAGTTTCCCCCAAAAAAAGAAAGAATTCGATGTTAAAATTTCATAATCTGTATTATATACAAAAAAGACAATATTTTAATTTCAACTTATCATGATATAACAATAAGATGCAAATCTACCATTAAATTTTTGAAGAATTCATATATTAAGTCATAAGTTTACAGGATACCAAGAAGTACATTAAAAAATATCTCATATTGCTTAAAGGTATTAAATCAAACTACAAATATTCATTAAATGCTGATAAAGAAAAGTAAAGATGGATGATGTAGTTTAATGTAATTCATGAATAATAAGTCACACTTCCATGACTAAGAATCTTTAATTTAATCATCTGTTCAACTGTTATACTAATTTGGAGCTATATGAGAACAACACTTTTAAGACAGGCCTCACAATTTTGAGCAGATTTCAGATAGAAAATATAACAACTGAACTAACACTTCATTTTCTAAAACTAAAAGATTATGTTTCATTTCTAATGGCACTTTTATCATGAACCAGAATGATACATAGAGGGAACTTTTATGGATTCAAACATCAAACTTATCTGATCAAAAAGCAGAAATTCTTTAAGCTGGGTGTTTTCACAACAATCAAAAAACAAAAAAACAAACAAAATTCAAAAGCAAACAATGGGATGAATGCCATTTGAAAACAGAATTATTAAAAATGGTGTGCATTCAATGAAGACTTCAATAAATAATTTGTTTATTAAAATGTAATCTAGTTACTAGTTATAAAATCTTTCTTCTAGAAGTTTCAGAAGCAGCATAATTTCATAAATAAAGTAAGCAAATAATTCATATTCATTGTATAATACTTTTTCACTCGTAACAATCATATGACTTTTTGGCATTAAAGTAGAGCATACACATTTACTTTAGCAAATATTACACATTTATAAGCTTGTAAAAAATAATATGCCTATTATGCGTATTAAAAATTTGGCTGTTTCATCAGACTAGAAGTACAACATATCGCTATTTATTTATAATAATGTGAGTTACTTTAAATATATTTTTTATTTAAGGTACTAAACTGAAATAGTTTCAGGTAAAAATACTTTATAGGAATAAATCTAAAAAAAAAAACTTTTTATAGACATAAAAGAAATTACCAGTCATGTTAGGAAAACGTATCTCCTTTTCAGTGACATCCAGCTTATGATATTTCAATAAATGTTCCCGAAAAGTTCGAAATGATGTGCAATTGACATTGCATTCAATACATTTTATCCTACCAATGTTTTTTTTAGATGCAGGGATAGGCTCAGAGGATTTTAACTTATCAGTTCTCGATTTTATCTGAGACAATATCTCTATCTCATTGTCTCTATCTGAGGCAACTTCTGATGGAAGAGCATCTCCATTATCTATAATCAAATAGGAAATGAATAAAAGCAAATTAATTTCAACAATTAATTGATACATACAATTAAAAATATTTATAGTAAAAAATAACATTTCACATTTAAAAAATATTTCATTAATATAAAAAATAATAAAAAAAATTAAGAGACTATTTATAATGCTTTGGTAAAGCTTTTAGCATGCAAATATTAGGAAATTATATTTATGAAGGGGTGGGGGTTGGATATTGCAGCAGTATAATATGGCAGACAAAAACAAATTATTTCTAATGTAGACAAAGAAAGAATATTTCAATAGGAAAAATATTTTAATTATAAACAACCATATTTTTTTTAATTATCCTTAAAGGAGATATTTTGAAATTTTTTCTATGTAAAGAATTATTCTAGTTGCATACATTTGAAATAAAATAATTATTTCTATCACTGACTAAATCGGTCTCAAACCATATAATCAGAAACATTTTCAATTCAGATTTAAACAAAACACAGGAATAGATCTGATGGTCGAATTGGATCTTGGAAAATTGGATCTATCAAATCTTTGGATTTAATTGTGATAATATGTATTTCAATACTTCAGTAACTTTTTTAAAAACAACTAACTACTACATTTTAACCTTTTTGCTTAATACATTCATCAGAAGAGTTTTATAAGTAGAAGTATAAGAGTACATGCAATATATTTAAATCTGAAAAATATCTTTAAATATTTAAAAATAGATAGTAAGTCTTGCATGCATTTCTAGTTATTTAATAGCACATTTCACATTTTTTAAGAGGATTTTTAAATTATAATAAATATGATATTATAAAACAGTCATAATCACAAATGCAAAGTTTTATTAGAAAATATGATAAAACAGTGATAGCAGATCCTAATAGCATTAGTGTAACCAAATTTCGATTTTTGAATACATTTTATCAATTTTTCAACCATATAATGCAAATCTAAATTTCTTGAACTGCTACTGTGCATTCCAAAGTTCCTGAGGCTTATTTCAAACCATTACAATGTATATATAATCATTAACAATTCGAAAAGTACTGTAATCTCTTTTGTATGCACATGTTGACACTGGTAGAATGCATGTAATTATAGCGATTTAATTCAGAAAATTTGTGAACAACTTAAGAAATGCACTATAGCACATATAATAATATTCTTGGTTTAGATGCACCTTTATTGCTTCTTTGAAGAAACGCATTTTCTTCAGATCACTTTTAAATCTGCTATAGTACAGTTAACGAAAAAACAACAATATCTTCTGTTTTCAAAAAAGTTGTTGACTATAGTAACAAGGCTTTTATGTCTAACAGTGTTCATAAATCAGCTTTGGATGTGTACAAAATAAATCTTGTAATGACTCTGGATACATAAAAAAAAGTTGTCAACAGAAAGAAAATCAAAAATATTTCTTCTCACAAATTTCCCCCACAAGATACATATATTGTGAAGGTAATACATATATATATATATATATCTTGCGGGGGAAATATATATATGATATTTTATAATAATGATATTTTAAAATTTAATTTAAATATTATTTCATTTCCTAATTTTCATCTGATCTGAATATCTTTCAGCCTATATAAACTTCATTCTAAAATGTTCTCTTATTTCCTGATCCAATTTCCACTTTTGATTTAATTAATTCTATATCACTCTAGAAAATGGATAGTCTCAGCATTTTCTCACACTCTAAGTGAAAGGATAAAAATCCTTAACGCTTAGCAAATTCTTTCTAAGATACCTAAAGTTCCCTATCCTAAATCTACAGGTGTCAAAGAAAGACCTATCAAAAACTCATAATAAAATGATCAAATGGGAAAATTCTGTCTCTACTGCTTTTGTGTCATGATGTAAACTGACATATTTCTTACCACTTAATTCTTGGTATATAAATTATGCCTCCCATGGTGAAATAAATCTGTTTTAAAATTTCAAAAGTTTCTTCTACTCGACCACACAACCACTAAAATATGTCTATATGTAAATATACATATTTGTCTGATGGGGGAGAGGACACATCATCCATTATCAGAGGAAAAAAATTTTTTTTTTACATCCACTTGTGCAAGGATAGCATGAGCAGGAAGGGACTTTCCACTTATACTATCCTTGCCATTGCTGTCTAATAAAATTGAATTTAATAGAAATTGAAATTTATTCAAAAATGAATTCCCATTTCCTGAGCTTGCTTTCAAAATAAAGCAAAGCATTAAAATAATTTATATCTTAATTGTGTTAAATCTTATGTAAAATTTGTCATGTTATTGTTTGAAAAAAATTCAAATTTGACAGCCAAAGTATCTTTTAAAAAGATTTAAACATCATTATTTTCTAAATAATAAATTTTGTAAGAGAAAAAGTTATCTTTTATAATAAAAATATTTAAAAGAAAAGAAAACATAAAATAATAAATGCCAAATTATACTGAATCTAATATTCTTTAATTAGGAAGCAAAAGTATATACATGTTGACACATAATAAAAAGTATCAATTTGTGCCAATTGTGAGAAAATATTTCACTATCCAAAACTTATTAAATGAAATAAGTCATTTCATTCAATAATCATAAATTGAGAAATAAATTTCAAATATGTATAACATCAAACTGTGTGTAAGTGAAAATCTACTTTGGAATTAATGCATCAAAGAAAGCTAGATACTTGTAAAATAGCCATAAGTTATTAATATACTTTTTGTGTAATTGTATGCCATTGGTAAACATATTTAACATACTAAAAATAACATCTTTAGCAGTTAATTGATTATTTGCAATAGTCAAGATATCTTAGGCAATTATTCTCGTCAGTTAATCACTGGTATGCTTTTTATACTTAAACACCCAATGGCTAATTGGCTTATTTTTATTTTGGTTTTGTTAGGCTTTTAACAAATTTTGAAAGAAAAAAATGTTGCTAAAATGTTTGTAAAGTGAAATATCAAATTAAAAAAATCAATTCATGCAAAAATAATGAATTAAAATCTTATGCAACAATAATCACAATAAAAAATAAAGTCTTCATAACAAGAATAATATGAAAAATAAATTCTTGCAAATATGCTGCTACAAAACTATGAAATCAGTTTGATTTTCACTGAAAAGAATTGTTGCAAATAACAAAAAAAGGAATTTTAAGAATTTGTTAAATAAAAAATTGAGCCACAATTAAAATAGTATAATTTAAAAAGTATAGAGAGATAGACAAATAGATTTTGAATTTTAAATGGCAAAAATATCATTTTTACGAGATAGTATTTTCAGAAGATATAATAAGAAAACATTGCTTATTTGTTAATTAATCGTTTACTTTTTAAACAATCAAAATGTAACTTAACTTTTGGATTCTGAATCTTGGCAGTGATGTTTTGTATTTTAATGAGCCTCTGTACAAAATTTCATTAAGGTTGGACAAAAACTGTAGATTTATATAAACAATACACATTGACATTTTACTTTATATAGAGATATCATAAATTTTAAAAAAGAAAGCATAAAATGTATTGAATTGTTTGTAAAACATCAATGTTTTTAATCCCCTCTTACTATTACTTGCTAGTGACATAGTACTTTTATTAACTTGAAATGCCAATCATAATTATAAAACTAGGCATTAAACTAAAATTCAATATCTTAAAGAAATATTTAACAATTTTTACTTTTTTTTTCTTGGAAAAAAAAGGGAGAAGCAAAATTAGAACTACACTTAATTGTTTTCTGGCTCCACTAAACCCCTGCTCTAAATATTTTATATAATATCAAACAAAGAAAAAAAAATTGGTCTTCACTCATTACAATTTTTTAAACTGATTACCATTTTGCCCACAAAACTTATCATACTCCAATTTGTTGTGCCCATTGTGAATTTGATTTCAGTTATATCATCTTGTTTCAAAATTACTATTACTTTATTCATTATGTTTCAGAACCCTGAACAATTGAATTTCATTTATTCTTAAAATAAAAAATTAAGCTCATAAAAGATATATCATTAATAAATCTATAATTCATTTGATAGGATATGCTGAATTATAATATTTTGAAAACTGTTGAGATCATTAATATATTCTACATAAAAACTACAAAATTTTCAGCACCACAAAATTAGTTAAAGAGGATTGTCAATTTTAGCACATGTTGCACAGTAAGATTTAAATAAATGCAATTTAGCAAAGTAATTTCAAAGAATTTTCATGCAAAAATAAAATAGCTGTGTTCTTTTTAAAATGATTCAACAGGATATATGATTTTGATGAAAGCTTTGTAAAAGATATATAAAGCTATAAATTCTAACAAACTAGCATTTCTGAAGAGAATAAAGTTTCAAACTCTAAATTTTAAGAACAAAAATGAAATTTACTTTCTGTTGATTCTAAAGCAGTCTGTTCTTTTTGATTATGTTCTTTTTCATAATGTTTCAGAAGTAAAATTTGTTTCTCGAATGACATCTTACATGACTTAAAACCACATGGAAATGCAACTTCATCTGAAGTAAAGTTATGTTTTATCTCTAAATGTTTTTTTAAATGACAGGGTTTAGCAAATTTTTTGGGACAATAAGAGCATACAAATCTATGAGGATCAGCAGAATACATTCTTGTTATAAGAAGAGCAGTTTGTTGTTGATATTTATGTTCAATTTCATAGTGTTTCAGAAGCAAATCTTCTTGTTGGCATAATGCGTTACAATAAAAACATGGAAAAGGAGCTTCTGATGAAAGAAATTTATGGACTGTCACCATATGTCTCTTCATAATATATGCTTTACTAAAGTTTGTCATACAATAAGGACATGTTAACATATCCCAATCCGAAGGCTGCAATTGTACATGTCCCGAAACTGATAAAATGCAATTTTTTCCAGGAGTAGTAACTTTCTCCTGATGATGTACAATGGATGAGTCTTCAACAGAATCTAAAGATAAATTCTCTTCTACATCCATATATGAATTTTGACTGTGACCACTAAGAATATTCTGTTCATGATTGACGGTTGTTGGTTGATTTTTGTCGATAAATGAATTTTCATTTCTCGTAGTAACATTTTCATTATCATTATTTATTAAACTGCCATACACATTTCCACTGTTATCCACTGTGTTACTGTCATTTTTTTCCAAAACGACAGATATCAATTCCTTTCCATCCATATTTTCTTTGTCCTGCAATTGTATGTCTTGCCCATCTAAGCTAAAAGAATTTTCTCCAACTATGAAAAATGAGCCATCTATAATTATTTCTTTACCGATATTTTCCGAAATAAAACTATTATTTAATTCTTCTTCAGTTATGACGTAAACTGTTTCACAATCTGAATCTTTTGATTCCATTGCACTACTGTCCACATCCTTCTCCATTCTTAACAAGCAAATTATACCACACTTTTGAGATATGAATGTTGCACATGTTCTGTGTGATTGACTTAGTTATTTAATAAATAAACCAATATGAAACGTTTATCCATTGATTTCCCGAAAACTAATTAATTAATTAACTAGTATTTTTTGTTTGTTTTTCGAATTAATTAACTATTTATCATCTTTTAATAATCGACCTACTGTTGAACAACTTTCAAAAGACTCTTGAAAACTATCATACAAAACAAACTCCATGCTATACTTGACATATGCATTTATTTCCAGGAATATCACGAATTATACGCATGCGCTGAACAAATGCTACAGCCAAACACTAAACTTGAAACTGAGGCTCGGATCCAGATCTACAAACTAAAGTACAAGGTCGACTATAGACCCATTTCGACATTCGGATCCGACGTATGGATTGCATCCTTTGAGGGGGGAAAAGAGATTTTGCTTAATAGAAAAGCATTGTGCCCTGCCGGCCGCCGTAGATGTATCTTTTTTTTTGGGGGGGGGAGGGGAGGAGTAACATTACACATCCGTTCCAGACTGAAAGCAATTTCATACAGACAAGGATCGTTACAATGAAACCAGCAGAACAACTGACTAAATTTTTCTTAACTCTAATTGGCATAATGAGATTTTTGTAATGAATAAAATTAGACTTTTAATATTGCAGGAGAAAACTGCTATAATAATAATAAAACTAATTATTCTCGTTTCTGATATCTGCTTCTATTTGCTCTGATTATCAGCAAATCGTTATTTTCTTTTCATATTAATTTTTTAAGTATTTTAATAATAGCAAAGAAATTAAAAATAGCTAAATCTTCTTTAAATTTTCAAATAAAATATTGGAATCACAACAATTCCCCCCCCCCATCATAAATTCCATCACTTTAGCAATTCTTTTGGAAATATTTTTTTAGCTGCATTTTAAAACTTTATTCTAGATTTCGAAATTTTCTATATTATTTTAAGTTTTTTTTTTTAATTTTTCCACTCGAGCAATTATGAATAAATATACTGAATTGTAAATATATGATTTTGTAGAAAGATGGTAAGATTTTTTTTTTAATTTTTAAAAATTAAATAAAATGAAAATTAATAATTTAACTTGTTGACATCTCCCTTTAAATTATTCATTTTTTCTAAGTTTGATTTATTAGTATCTTCACTTTTTTTTGTGAATTTATAGCTTCTTGCAAAATTATCCCCCCCCCTCCTCCGTCCATTGCTTAGTACGATATCAGTAAGCATTTTTTATTTTCTTCTAATTAAAGCAGAGATGCATAATCCACAATTTTTTGAATAACAAATAATTTTGCTATTGTTATTTTTAAATATTTGTTCCAAATATCTGTTATTTCAATTATATTATTAATTAAAAATTATGAATTAGTACTAAATATAAAATTTATTAATTGTAATTAAAACTTAATTTACTAATTTAAATAACGTGTGATTGAATTAATTATCTATTTTAGCTTACTTCATAAATTTGATTTTTTTCAAAACTATTTATTTAATTTCTTTATTGAAGTAAACCCTTTTCTGAAAAATTTAAATTAAATATATATCATTTCTGTAAAAATTTTACTTTATTTCTCTATTCTACCAATGGATGGCGCCAGCAGTAAACAGAATATATGCAATCAAAGTCATGCCACAAGCAATTAAAAATTATCTTTATGGAACACTGCATCGTCAAATCCGAATATCGGCAAGTCAAGGTCCCTCCCATGAAGTGGAGCGGTGACTTCGCACTTTCCAGTAAAGTCACCGCTCCGATAAATTTCAGTGATATGCAATTCAATGATACTGTAGTGATCGTAGCGCCATCTTTAATCATGTCATTCTAAAGCGCTACCTATCTACTTTCCCTAATACAATCTATGTTATTACTTCTCCCGGGGAATCCCCGTTCTGTGTATACGTGCGCTAAGCAGCGATGTTCAGATAGTTGTTAGTGTAATAAAGAGTTTATTTTTCTAATGGCGATGAAATACTTTATACTACACTCTACATGAACATCACCACAAATGCTGACCCGGATAATGAATCACGCATCTCTTTTGATTCAATTTGATTAATATTATCTTACTAAGTTTCGTTTTGAAACGAAAGCGCACTTCATGATGGAGGAAATCTCAGCTGTGAAGATGCCTAACTTCATTCCGTCCGACCCTTCCCTCTGGTTTACGATGGTAGAGTCAACATTTGAATTGGCTATTCCAAAGCCAATTACAGCTTCTCGCACTAAATTCAACTACTGCGTGAGCACTTTGCCACCTGAAATCGCGATAACTGTGCGCGATATCATTCTTTCGCCAGATGCAACTGACCCTTACAGCCAACTTAAATCTGAGATAATTTCCCGATGCGGAGAATCAAAATCTCAGGAAATTCGTAAGTTATTGGCTGGAGAGCAGTTGCATGATAGAAAGCCGTCCGAGCTGTTAAGAATTATGCAAAGACGTGCCGAAAGTCACAATATTGCCGATTCTCTTTTACTGGAATTATTTCTTCAGCAACTACCATCTAATGTGCAATCGATTCTTGTCTCAATACAACCTTTGACAACTCAAAAAGCCTCTGAAATAGCCGACAAAATACTGGATATAACACCAAACCAGGTAAGTGCTGTTTCAAATGCAACTGCTACAGCTGATTCTGAACTGTTATCAGAAATTAAAATGTTGCGTAAAGAAATTGCACAGATACGTCGCCATTCCAGAAGTCATTCACGGAATCGCCCACCTCGTTTTCGACGGAAAAGCCCTGCCAGTAATGATGATATCTGTTGGTATCATCGGAAGTACGACTCCAAAGCGCAAAAATGCATTCTGCCTTGCAATTATCAGCCAAACCACAACGGCAAGGAGTAGCGGCGACATACGCCTCGCCCAGTAGTTCTCGTCGCCTTTTTGTTCGCGATAGAAAATCAAATGTAAATTTTCTTGTTGACACTGGCAGTGATTGTAGTTTGATTCCTGCGACTAGAAATGATAAACTGTGTATTCCGATTCAAAAATTCTTTGCAGCAAATGGTTCCATCATAAATGTTTATAAACAAAAGTTATTATCTTTAGATTTAGGTTTAAGAAAACAATTTGTTTATCCTTTATGTTTGTGATATTAAAACTGCAATTATTGGTGCAGATTTTTTACATCATTTTAATTTGCAACCTAATTTAAGAAATCGTTGTTTAAATTATATGTATACACATATAAATGCTCATGCTATTCTTAATAATACTGATGTTCATTCTGTAAAATCTGTATTTTGTAATGATGATTTTTCAAAGTTATTGAATGATTTTCCTAATATTGTTAAAGCTCCATGTGCAAACCAAACTGTAAAACATTCTGTTATGCATCATATTGAAACTTTTGGTTCTCCTGTTTATGCAAAACCTCGTAGGCTAGCACCCGATCGCTTAAAAATCGCTAAAATGGAATTTCAGCATATGTTGGATTTAGGCCATATGCGGCCATCCAACAGCAATTATGCCTCTCCTCTACATATGGTTCCGAAAAAGGGAAGTGACGATTGGCGTCCTGTTGGTGATTTTAGAGCTCTTAATGCTCAGACCAAAAAGGACAAATATCCGATTCCCAGTGTTTTGGATTTTACTAGCGAACTACATGGAACCACAATTTTTTCTCATATTGATTTAGTAAAAGCTTTTCATCAAATTCCGATTGCTCCCGAGGACGTTCATAAAACAGCTATTTGTACTCCGTTCGGACTCTTCGAGAGCACTCGGTTGCAATTTGGTTTGTGCAATGCATCAAGTACCTTTCAGAGATTTATTGATGAAGTTACTAGAGATTTAGATGGTGTGTATGCTTTTATTGACGATTTATTAACTGCTTCAAAATCAATCGAAGAGCATAGACAACATCTCAGAGCTCTCTTTTCAAAATTAGACCATTATGGACTTACAATTAAATCTTCTAAGTGTACATTTGGTGTTCCTACCCTAGATTTTTTAGGATTTAAAGTTTCCAAAGAAGGTATTTCTCCAATTCCTGATCGAGTTAGTGCAATTCAAGAATTCCCACGACCCACTACCCTTACTCAACTTCGTAGATTTTTGGGTATGTTTAATTTTTACCGCAGATTTCTTCCCAAGGCAGCTCACATATTATCACCTTTGATTAAGTTTCTTGAAGGCCATACTAACAAAAAGAAATCTGAAACTACTCTGCAATGGTCTGAGGAAGCTGATAAGGCATTTTCTAATGCTAAGAAAGCTCTTGCCGAAGCTACCCTACTCAAACATCCGATTCCTGGAGCTCCTTTAAGTCTGTGGACTGATGCATCCTTATTTGCTATCGGAAGCTCTTTAAATCAACTTTCAAATGGAATTTGGGAACCTATTGCATTCTTCTCAATGAAACTTTCTAAAAGTCAAACTAATTGGTCAACATACGACAGAGAACTTCTTGCTATTTATGCTTCCATAAAAAAATTTCGACACATGCTTGAAGGTAGGGAATTTTCAATCTATACTGATCAAAGACCCCTTACTGAAGCCTTTAAGCAAAAGCCGGATAAATGCTCACCTCGTCAACTGAGACATTTAGACTTCATATCCCAATTTTCTACCGATATTCGTTATGTCAACGGTACAGAAAACATTGTTGCAGATGCATTGTCTCGCATTGAAATCAATTCAATTTCAAAGAAAAATTTAAATTTTAATGACATCTCACTTGCACAGTTAAATGATTCTGAACTTAAAGAATATCTGAAGTCTTCAAATTGTAAAATAGAAAAGCAATATTTTCCCTTAGAGGATGTAACCTTGTATTGTGACTTATCTACTAATTCACCTCGTCCGTACATTCCAAATTCTTTTCGTTCAATAGTTTTTGAAAATATTCACAATCTTTCTCATCCTGGCATTCGAGCAACAGGAAAGCTGATTACTAAACGTTATTTTTGGCCAAACATGAATTCATTTATTAAAAATTCTGTTCAATCTTGTCATAATTGCCAACGTTCTAAAATTCAAAAACATACAAAATCTCCTATAGGCACTTTCGCTTTGCCAGATGCTCGATTTGCCCATATAAATATTGATTTCATAGGACCACTCCCACTATCTGATGGTTATAAATATTGTATGACAATAGTTGACCTATTTACCAGATGGCCGGAAGCTATTCCTACTTCAGATATAACTGCTGAAACAACATGTAAAGCCCTAATTCATAATTGGATATCTCGTTTCGGTTGTCCAGTAACTATAACTACAGATCAAGGTAAAAATTTTGATTCACATCTATTTAGACATTTGAATAATATTTTGGGCACAAATCGAATCCGCACAACGTCCTACCATCCCCAATCCAATGGACTTGTAGAACGTTTCCACAGGGATCTTAAGAGTTCTATTATAGCCCATTGTCAACCAAACTGGACTGAAACTATTCCCATAGTTTTACTCGGAATTCGATCTGCAATTAAACCGGACATAAATGCCACATGTGCTGAATTAGTCTTTGGTACAACTCTCAGATTGCCTTCTGACATTTTAACCTCAAAAGTAGATCTATCAGTACCAACAGATACTTATGTATCAAAATTCAAAGCACTAATGCAATCTATAAATCCTATCTCTACGTCTAGACACTCAGTTAAACCTATTTATATTCATCCATCCTTAAGTACTTGCTCTCGTGTATTTTTGAGAGTGGACAGTGTTAAACCTCCTCTTTCACCTCCTTACACTGGTCCACACCTTGTAATCAGTAGGAAAGATAAAACTTTTGTATTAAAAGTTAATAATAAAAATGTAACAGTTTCCATAGACCGTGTCAAACCTGCATATGTGTTGACAGGATCTAATGACTCGTTACCTTCTATACCTGCAACTATTCATAAAACTCAAGGTGAACTTTCTTCTAAAAATGAACAATTACCGACAAAACCAACTACCACTCGTAGTGGACGTCATGTCCATTTTCCAACGAGATTAATTACTGAGATATAAATTGTTATGCATATATATATATTGTAACTGTAATTTTATGTATTTCATATATTATTGCATCTATTTACCATTTGAAATCATTATCCTATATTATACTTATTGTATTATGTGATGTTTTATTTTGATGCGCGTATAATTATCTTGTATTATCACATTTGTCGTTCTCCTTGTTCACTAGGGGGATACTCATGTAGTGATCGTAGCGCCATCTTTAATCATGTCATTCTAAAGCGCTACCTATCTACTTTCCCTAATACAATCTATGTTATTACTTCTCCCGGGGAATCCCCGTTCTGTGTATACGTGCGCTAAGCAGCGATGTTCAGATAGTTGTTAGTGTAATAAAGAGTTTATTTTTCTAATGGCGATGAAATACTTTATACTATACTCTACATGAACATCACCACAATACAATAATTCCAAGAATAACCGGTCCGTTCACTTCAGTGGGTAAGACTTTCCCCATGCATGATTGAACTCTTGTTCGAGAGTTTCCATTGGACAGATTGTATCGACTGTTACTTTTCATCGTGATCCAAGACCTGCAATCGGAATATCACCAGTAAGACCGTATCAAGGATTTGAATCACACCCCTCTTTGAAAAGTATAGATCACTGGTATTTGTTACTTTTGGATATTGTTTACGTAATAACCGCTCGTAAAATATTCGTCATCCCTAAATTAAAGTCAATAGAACTTCGTTATTCTGCAGAAGGAACAACACAGTTTTTCTTCCCATCATGAACTCTATCGCTTAGGTTAATTTTTGTAAATCTTAAATTATAATTGTTGTTCTTAGCTTATTAAATTTCAAAATTTCTACGGCTCTTCATTTATTATACTTTTTATTAGATTTCTTACTTTTTAAATCCTAGCAAGTGACGAACCGGCCGAATTGCCCGATAGCAAGTAGGCCCCCTTACACATAAAACAAAATGGACAGCTAAGATGGTGTGTGAAGGAGAGAGAATGCGAGAAAGTGAAAAATATACTCATAACAATGAATTTCTGTAATTTTTCTTGCCTTTAGAAACTAAATAAACAATATAATAACACGTGTTTTTTTGGTTCAAACAACAATCTCTTTTAAGGCCATTTTAATGTCCCATTGACCTCTAAGATCTTTATAACTGTCGGTGTTCTGCAACAAGACGGAAGGGATATTACTCCTCTTTTTCGAAATGTGTTCCAGATATGACTAAATGATGAGCTTTCCTTCCTTTTAATTTTTACAACTGATTTATTTGTTGTAAAATTGATGAACAAGCATTCTGGTATATCTAAAGTAAAAATAAATCCTCTTGATCCAAAAAAAAAAAAAGCGATGGGAATTTCTGCTTTGAACTTAAAACTACTAAATTTGGCACATATACGTTGGAAAATAAAATGGTGCGTTTTAGAACTATTTTTAGAAATTTTAATTTAATTAATTAAAAAAATAACAATTTGACTTTTTTCTACCCAAACTGCTGAATGTTTTATAAAGTATATATATATATATACCATCTTGAAAATTTTAAAAAATTCTATTTCAACGATACTAATTTAATTGCTATACAGTTGTTTGTCTTTTTTAATAAACTTTTAAAAATATTTTAAAGCATTTTATACCAATATATTTCACTATTATAAAGAAAGTTGTAAACTTGTATTGTTCATGTTGTAAAATGTATTGTTGTCATTGTTGCTACAAAAATTTCATCCAGGATTTATTATTATTATTATTATTGATGATGAAGATAAAAAGATATGTTTTATTTTAATGTTTTTTAATAAGCTTTATATATTGTGTATAATAAGGGATACTCCTGTATCATTCCAACTTTAATTTCTTCAATTTCGATTAGAATATTATTTAATATAACTTAAAAGATTCTTTTGGCAAAGAATTGATTAAAAATATATTGACAAGAATGGGCTGCAATTTGTAATCAGCCCATTCTGTACAATATATTTTTCTGCCCATACAATATATTATCAGCCCATTCTGTACAATATTCTGTACAATGACAATGTACATACGTTTATTGTACCACATTCTGTCAAAGACTTTTTTGGCTTCAAGGAAAATTCCAACAGCTTAAAATATATTGTTAAGAGTAATGATAGCAATAATTCGAAGCCAATGCATACACTCATAACTGAGTTTGAATCGATATTTTTATCAGCAATGACGGTCTGTTCTTTGCATTGATTTTTTAAAATCTAATTAGTATAATTTTTTCATAAATCTTCCCAAAACTGCTCAAAAAGCTGACTTGTTCTATAACTTCCAGATAGTTAGGAGTTTTATTTAGCTTTGGATAACATGAGCTATTTTTTATGTGAAAGATATAATATTGCAAGCATCTGTTATAGGTTTCAGTTATAAGGTTGATAATGTGTCGAATTGGAATGAGCGAGGATAGAACATGGAACCTTGTGGTTCGCAGCCCAGTAACATGACCACAATACAAAAGCAATAGCCCGTGAAGCGTAGCTATTAAATGGCTTATAAGCTTTCACCACAGACTCTCCCTCCAGTGAGACGGAGGTGAGATGAACGATACGGTTGTTGAGTGGTGATGTATTTTAGCTGTTGATTCTAATGCGCCTGTACCCATTTCAGTTGCGCCAAGCGTTATGGCGAGCGTGTGTGGGTAAGTGGTTGCTGATGCTGTTGCTGTGTCAAGTGAGTCTAACGGCTTCGTGTTGCTACGACCTTTTTGTGTTGCTGCATCAAGCGAATCTGACGACGGGTTGCTGTGGGTAAATGGTGCCACAACAGCTGTACGAAGGTTGAAGGTTCATCGTTCGAGGTCACCAATGTAAACGATTGAATTCAGCGAGGATAGAACCTGGGACCTTGTGGTTCGCAGCCCAGTAACATGACCACAATACAAAAGCAATTGCCCATGTAGCGTAGCTGTTAACTGGCTTATGAGCCTTCACCACAATAATATTTAGTGGAAGAAATTCGAAAGCTTTATTAGAAATCCCGTCCTGGGGCTTTTTTACTTTTTCTCATACGAAATGTAGAGGATCTCCACCCTGAGTTCGAAAAACAATTTTTGGAAACTGCCTGTCTGTGATAAAGACAATTGAAAATTCTTTGAACTAAAAAGGTGAAATTTATATACTACCTTTACACCAACTTTGTAGATTTCTATAAAATGTTAAGTCCGTTCAAAAGAAGTCTGTCTGCCCAATTGTCCTAATAGAAGTTGACACGATAATTTCAAAACGAAAAGAGCTAGACAGATAAAATTCGTGCACAAATTTAAAATCTGTAATATAGACATCTATAGTTACAGATCTTAAATCTGTACTACAGATGTCTATAATACATAATAATAGATTATTCTATATTGTAAATTCAACAAGGCGTTGACCATCTGTTGATATGTACTTTCAGGGAAATGTAAACACGATAACTCAAAAGCACAATGACAAACATTTAAAATTTTATTTGGGATATTTTGACTATAAATGTAGCTTTGTACAAAATTTTTATTCCAATCGGTTAGCAGAAAAGATGAAATTGGCTTTACCCAAGACAGAAGACAAATTTGGTTTTTGGATACTTTAGCTCAGTAACGGATTTTAAAACCCTCCGCGTTTTTGCGGAGGATTTTCACCCCTACTTTAATTCTTGAAAATAGGGGTGAAAGGAAAGATGAAAGGAGGAGATGTTTACATTTGCTAGCATGTAATAGGGAAAATCCAAAATCAAAGAGAATATCGGAAATGCACTCATCATTCCGCGTCTCACCCCTTAATGAGATGGAGTCGTCGAAATGTGGTCGTCTCAGAATCCGTTGACGAACTATATTAACCGCATACCAGGGATTAATCACCAAAGACCACATGACAGATTCAGTAAAAGTGTTAAATTCATATCAAAGGCTAATATTTGTAACTATTGTAGGCCATTCAATGCAATGCGTTTTCTGGACAACACCTTTATTATACTCTATTTCACCTTAACTTGGCAGTATTGTAAAAGGCAGAAAATGTGACGCTCCACGTTGGGAAAGAGTTCCCCATCAATTTTGACTTTAAAATAGCTAAAATGTGCAGAAACTTATCAAATAATATCAGAAATTACAGAAATCATTTTTTATCAGTATGTATTTAAGTTGGAAATGCTTATCTGTTAAGTATTTTGTATATAAAGCGAACGAATAAAATCAAAAGATTGACATAATGAATTCCACTTTGGCTTGAACCGGTCTTCAAGGTCAAATATTTGGCGCGCTTTTCTTGTACGTCTCCGCCAACTTTGCTTTATTCAGTTCGCAAGCGTTATTATTATCACTCGTACTTTTTTTATTCACTCTTTTTTATCAGCTGATGTTTTTAATACTGTTAATCACATTAGTAGTTATTAGTTTTGATTGTTGAATATTTATTCAATTGGTCATTTCTATTCACTTCTAAAATGTCTGAAAAAGTGTTATCACCGACTACGCTGTACACACTTTCAAGAAGTGTAAAATCAACAAAAAGTGCAGCACGCAGAAACATAATAAATGTTTGTTCTCGACTCCGAGAAGAAAACCCTCAAGATTCTATCAGTCAAATCGTCGATAAAATTTCGCATCTTACAGGTGTTTCGCAAAGAATAATTTTCCGTTTGAAGAAAGAAATAAAGGCATCCAGTCCTTTAAATACCCCTGGATAGAAGCGACCAGGCTCAGTAGGTAAACATTCAAGTCTTGTAAAATATGATTTTACATTATCTTGTATTTGACGAAAAATCCATGAATTTTTTCGTAGAAATGAGATCCCAACATTAGATCAAGTTTTAAAAGAAGTGAACGATGATACAGATATCTTTTCAAAATTATCAGCCGAACTACGCTTTACAGAATATTGAAAGATTTGAGTTTTCTTTTGAAAAACGATGAAACGAAATGAAATAACTTAAATGATTTATTAAAATAATGTATCACTAATAATGAAGAAAATAATGAAAAAATTAATTATCTGATTTAAAATGATAATATAATAAAGCTAGTAAATATTTACTATTTGGCGAAAAAGTTGCGAGATAAAGTTTCGCCAGCGATCTGCATGTCTATACTCTGTTTCACCCTAACTTGGCAGTATTGTAAAAGGTAGAAAATGTGATGCTCCGCGTTGGGAAAGAGTTCCCCAACTATTCCGACTTTAAAATAGTTAAAATGCACAGAAATTTATCAAATAATATCATAAATTACAGAAATCCTTTTTTTATCAGTATGTATTCAAAATTATTCTCAAGTTAGAAGTGCTTATCTGTTAAGTATTTTGTAAATAAAGCGGACGAATAAAACTAAAAGATTGACATAATGAATTCCACTTTGGCTAGAACCGGTCTTCAAGGTCAAATATTTGGCGCGCTTTTCTTTTGCGTACCCGCCAACTCAGCTTCATTCAGTTCGCAACCGCTATAATCTTTCGTACTTTTTTATTCTCGCTTTTTTACCAGCTGATATTTTTGATACTATTAATCACAGTAGTAGTTATTAGTTTTGATTGTTGAATATTTATTCTATTCGTTATTTTTATTCACTTCTAAAATGTCTGAAAAAGAGAAAGTGTTATCACCGACTACGCTGTGCACACCTTCAAGACGAGTGAAACCAACAAAAAGTGCAGCATGCAGAAACATATTAAACGTTTATTCTCGACTCCGAGAAAACCCTCAGATTCTATAAATCAATTCGTCGATAAAATTTCGCACCTTACAGGTGTTTCGCAATGAACAGTTTTCCTTTTGAAAAAATAAATAAAGGCATTCAGTCCTGTAAGTACCCCTGGAAAGAAATGACCAGGCTCAGTAGGTAAACATTCAGGTCTTGTAAAATATGATGATTTTACATTTTCTTGTATTTGACGAAAAATCCATGCATATTTTCGTAGAAATGAGATCCCAACATTAGATATAGTTTTAAAAGATGTGAACGATTATACAGATATCTTTTCGAAAAACATTAGCCGAACTACGCTTTACCGAATATTGAAAGATTTAGGGCTTTCTTTTGAGAAAAGTTGAAACGAAATGAAATAACATTAATGATTTATTGAAATAATGTATCACTAATAATGAAGAAAATAATGAAAAAATTAATTCTCTGATTTAAAATGATAATATAATAAAGCTAGTAAATATTTACTATTTGGCGAAAAATTTGCGAGATAAAGTTTCGCCAGCGATCTGCATGGCTAGTAACTTTGTACTTTAAAGTAACCCGATTCCCCTGACAACGACAGCGATTCGACATGCCTAGAATATACACTACTGCCAAGTTAGGGTGGAACAGAGTATAGAAAGTGTGTGAGAACGCTTCGGGGAGATCACTCTAAATGGTTCAGCGCAAACCTTTTTTTAATGATTATGATAATTTCTTAGAGAAATAAGTAATTTTCTGTTTGCTGCGGTTGTTTTGTTGGCTTTATCGATTTGTTTATCAGGATTATTTTCGAAGAAATTCTCTAATCAACATTCTGATGCATTGGCTTTACAAAAGGCAGCATCTTTTAGGCCGCTAAATCGATATATATATATATATATATTAAATTAGCGGTATGCTTTAATAATTGAAATGTGCGATGTTTCTTAAACTGATATGCCCTCTTTTCAAGAATCTTGATCGAAAACTATCACGTTGTTTTTAATTTCATTTTATTGCTGGAATAGTCATGTTTGTATTTGGTAACATGCCATCTTTTCCTGTATTTGGAAGCATCTTGGAAAGGCTGCTAATGGTTCTTCGGTGAACTATGCTATAAATGACGATGCAATAAATGAATGTTCAATTATTCACCTTATTAACTTGAAGACTTAAAGAGTATGGCAAAAGAGTTCCGACAGAATTAGTTGGCGAAACGGCATGTCAATGATTGATAATCGATTGCATTCAAGAAACTTGGAATTTCACAGAGAACATTTGTTGAAAACGTAAAATCGCCCCAGACCAGTGAAATATGTAAAGACGCTGTTGTTGCAATAAAATGTTCGCGTTCTATCAATTATACAGAAATGTGAATTTTCAAGTAAAAGAATTATTTCCAAAATTTCGTAATGTTCATAAAAAAATTCAAAACAAATCTGAAATGGAGGGTAAAAAATGAAATTTCGTTTATACAACAATGCACGGAAAAAAAGTCGCATTAAGTTTTGCATATTAATTAATAAAAATTTCGAGAGAGATTAAAAACAAAGCAATGGCTTTGAAATTCTTTTATGATAAGTTAGATTCATAAGATATTTGGAAATTTATTGTGCAAATGGAATGCTTTGAAATATTATATTCTAAATTACAGCTGATAAAAATGTCTTTAAAACATTTCATAACTAAAATAAAATTTATAATGTAATGATTTAAAATGAGAAAATTTCGTACCGATTTTTTAAAAAAAAACTATATACCTGAAACATAATTAAATAGATGTCCCTTCTGGTGTATAATATTTACAAGGAGGTAGTGAAGTATGCTATAGAACAGAAATGGACTCGACGCTGTGTTGCTGCGGTTTTTCGTCTCCTTATCCTCAAGAGAAAACAGCTACACAATATTGACGAAACCACAACCTTCCATGATTTAACTTTCCCCGTTTCCCAGTACTGATAAGGCATTGTGTTGTACTGATTCATTGTGTCGTCGCTGTTACTAAACTCCTCGAGAGAGCCAGATGGTGGATATTTTTACTTGGGTGGTCTCACATCTGTTCATTAGCGACTACAATGAAAAACCACATATGAAATTCCTCGTCCCAGAGGTATTGATAGTACCTTCAAAGAGAAAGGGGTGTCCAAATATCTGGATGCTAGATGTTTCTCTTTGTGAAAGGACCTTCCCACGACCCACTGAGAGAGCATATTGCTGAGCCCCGATTGGCCAAAAGAGAACTCAAATAACCAATGTAAATTAAGCGGCGGAGATTGTCGCCGAAAAGAAAGCGCGGAGATTTTTTTTTTTAGAGAGGAGAGAAGAAACGAATTGCAGGAATTGTTGGACTACGCCCACGAGTTCGGAGTCCGAGAAACTACCCCTGGAATGGTCGTGTTGACGAGATGAAGAACTGAGTTTCAAGAAAAACCTTCGATTTTGACTGTTGTATCTCCTACTACAGGTGTAAATAACTATTTATTTAACCAAGATTAGAACAAGTTGTTCTTTGTATATATAGGGTTGTAAAATAAAGAATTGTCTGGAAATTCTGCTTCGTTATTTGATCAGTCTAGATCAGGACATTACATTATGCATGTATCATAAAGCGGTGCAATCGCGGGGAAGGAAATGAGATAAGCAACATGCTTAACTGATTTGAATTTATGTGCCCATGGTCTCTTTGCAAAAGTGAAAGGAACTTTTCCTCTTCTTTACAGTTATAAGATCTCTTGGTGAGAGATCTTATAATAATAAAGAGGAGATTAAGTCCTATGTAGGGTCGGGTTATCGAACAAATAACTGCTTAAAGACATCACAATTTTGGGGTTCCAGTTGTATACGGATTTTTTTTTTTCAGAATTTTGAGGGCATTCAAATGTTATACTTTCATTTTATTTATGAGATATGTATCCAAAATTATAATTACAGAAATTAGTCTTAGGATTTGTTTTATATTCCCAAAATAGTTTTTTAAAGCAATCTATTGATTGATTTACAAGTTAACTGCTCGACTAAACGTCTTATTTTAGAATATTCAGATTGTGTTTAAAAAATCCTGAAATATTTTCTTATTTTGCTTAAATTTATTTTAAAATTTCAGTAGAAACTATAATAAATCAGTTCTTCGCAGTATAATAACTTTGCATAATAATACTTTTTTTTAATTTCATAAATAAATAAATAAAAATAAAGCCAAAGATTTCATGTTTATTGCAACCAGTAATTAATCGCCAAAAAAAAAAAAAAAAAAAATCCCTAAAATATCATTTTAGCTTATTGAAGTATGTTCGTCAATAATATGTGGTGAAATCTACAGTTTTCCAATGATCTGCGATTAATACACATGTATTTCTATATCTATGGGGGGGCAATGTTTACTAAGAAAATATTACAAAATGAGATTGTATTGTATAAATGAATGAAATTCTATCATTTGCCTGATTCATAAATTTCATAAAAAAATACAATAAATCATATCTGAATTAAAAGAATATAACTTTCCCAATAGAAATTTGACGCAAAAACGAAATAAATAATAAAAAGAAAACACAATAATAAAATATTTTTTATTATAAAAATTTGATTAATTTACAAATGATATAAACATGAAATTGCTCTCTGAAAAAAATATATATATACATATAAACATTATGAATCTAAGCTAAGAATAAATTGTATCATAGTTAAATTTTACAAATTTTTCTACCCAACAAATTTTAAAACATTGATCAGTTATCATTTAACTGTTAAAGAATACAATACAGTATTTTAAACATTACTTCATACAAGAATATCCAGTTAAGCAACAAAACAAATGGCATAACTAGATGTTTACTTTTTACATATGTACTGAAAATGCAGAATGAAACACGTGATTCATAATGAGACACTGGTACACCAGTTACTAGCCAATGGATGCTCATGCAAGATAATTGTGGGAATGTTATAAGTTTAATCCTTTATGGCACAGTGATGCATATTTGCAAATTGTTCCCAAAATTAATTTCGAATAATTTAATATTTAGTATTAGACAATTACTAAAAAGTATCAAATTCATTTCTTACATTTTTGCATAAAACAAATTTGTAATTTGATTAATTAATTTTAAGAAGGAATTAAAGCTCAGCACTAATTTTCTAATCGCTTTTCCTGTATTTCTTACCACATTTGTAAAGATTAATATAACTGCTGTTAAACAATAAAAGGATTTTAAAAAGTAGAATTAAAATAAATAAGAAAAGGATATTACTTTCTTATCTGGCTGACAGTTCGTCAGCAGACTTGTAAAGTGCCAAAAGTAACAATTGCAACAACAAACTTTATTATCAATTTATAAGCAAAATTCTCATAGTATAATTAAATTGAACATATACATGATTGAATGCTTTTTATTAACATTATTAAAAATAACTTAGAAAGAAAATTGTTTTTAGAAAAAAAAGAGTGGCTCTTTAATTTACAATTTATAATTTAAAACATTATAATAGTTATACTTCTAGAATTTCAAAAACACATTTTTCCCCCCTTCAAATTCTTCTACAATTGTATGCAAAAATTATTTTTAAAAAATGAAATACAAAATAATTAAATTAATTACAAAAAATAATTTTTTAAAAATAATTTTTTTCATTTATCATTAATCTCTCCTCTATTTTCGGAATTATTTACACATTTTTAGACCACGAAAATGTTTCTGTAGTGAAAAAAAAGAAGAAGAAGAAAAAAAAAACCTTTAAATATCTTTGATATCTGGTATAGCACTTCTCGACATTTTCCCTTTTAAGGAATATCTCCCCACTAGGTAGAAGAAGCAGCAGAAGAATATTGCAATTACAAAGGCATAATAAAAGGAAACTAGGAACAAGAGAAAATACTGTTTTCCGAGATATCTTAACTCTAGTTTCAGTCTCAGACTTTTCTCTGATACTTGAAGGTTTTAAGCAATTACATTTTTGTATTGAATAAAGTTAGAAGTCCAACAGTTTTGAAGCATTTTATACATAAGCAACCATTGCTATTGATGCAAAAAAAAAAAAAAGGTATTTAAAGATTTAGCCTTTATAGAATTAACAGCAGCTCTTATGACAATGTAGATCACTTGCAGACAATGATATCATCAAAAGGGGAACATAGTCAAAAACTGATTTCACTCTGGACGGACACAAAGCTCTATTTGCTATCGAGAAGCTAATCTCTTATCACATCAACGATACTGATAAAAAAAAAATATATATCTATAATATTTTTATATCGATAATATTTATAATATTTTTATCGATATCGATTATATATATTTTTTCATTTTTAAATGAATTTATTTTAAAAATAGTAAATCACATTCACAATCCTCATTAATGCCATTCATTAATTCTTTCATTTCATATCATTTATGATTTTTTTTATTAAAAACTAAAAGAAAAGTGAAACTGGAACATCATTCAAAATATTAAAAAGAAGCTGTAGGAGAAAACACCAGATTTCAGGAACAAGAAGGTTATGCGTCATTTACTGTTGGTGTTGAAGTAGACGTGCATTGAGAAACTGCCAGGTTCTGCTGACTAGAGAGATTATCATCTGATGTAGGAGATAGATGATTATCTTCTACAGCAAAAGGGCAAGCAAACTTTATTAATCTACGTTTCAATGTGCTGGTAAAGGAGGATTCAGAAAAATGTTGATCACATAATCTTGAAGATTTCAAGACACTCTGCATTTTTTCCGGCGGTATATCCCATTTTAATGCCGCAAGCCATTTTTTACGCCTAGAAAATAATAATATTATACATTACTTTTCAACCAAAACTAATTCATTCTACAATCTTCAATCATCTGATGACTTGAAAAAATATTGTGGCTAAAAGAATTAGCAGTGATGGAAAAACAGGTTTCACACTTTCAACTTAAGCTGATATTGTAAATGCGAATTGATACACACAACTGAGCATAACACAAAGCAGTAACAAATTTATTTTTGAGAAAAATGAAAATTTATGGTTATTTTATTGGTTGTATTTGTAACAACCTATGACATTTTGATATAGGGAGTGAGACGAAATTATTCCTATTTCTACATTCTCATGGACCAGCTCTATCGTTTTTCTAATTCCAAGACAGATGATACACGTATGACTAGTTTTCAAGAAATTTAATCAATTCTTAAGTTCCAAAGTAATTCAATTCAAATCAGATTAATGGTGGGTTTACATTCAGCCAGCTACAAACCATCCAGCAAGGCCAAGCAAGCGCAAACACTGTACAGTAGCAAGTACTTGTCCCATCGGAGCAAGAATTTTCTAAGCGCATGCGCTATCTAGTATCTGTGCGTGCGTGACTTACTGGAATCTTATAATTGGCTGAGTGTAAACACACCTTAAGAAAAAACGTTAAGCTAAGATTTTTTCCCTCAGATAACTGAATTTTCATCTCTGAAAAATAACTTATTTATAAAGCCGTTATCATAAAAATAAAAATGATAAAAGTTCTAGTGAATCCGCGCGCTTACTTGGTTTATCTCATGGGCCGCGGTGGCCTTTTGGTAAGGTCTTGGCTCCTGAGCCGTAGGGTTGCAGGTTCGAGACCCGATTCCACAGAAGAACCGTCGTGTAAGGGGGTCTGTTGCAAGTTAAATCCATCGGGTCAAACGTCCTCCCGCTGGTGTGGTGTGGAGAGGGGGGGGGATGTCAGTTCAGGTGTCGTCCTCGTCATCTGACATCAGTTTAAAATTATGAGGTCTGTCCCCAAAGAGCCCTAGTATTGCTTTACAACGGGAGGTTAATATAACTAAAACTAAACTTGGTTTATCACACTCCCACCTTTGATTATACACTACAACCAAACAATCCCTAATATAAACACCAATATTAAAAACAGAAATTTCAAATTAAATAAACAATTTACAAAAACAGGATAAATCAAATCCATATAATTAACTATTCATAAATCCTACAGGTATTTTAACACTTCTATAGTTTCTTGTATTCAAACTTTCATCCCAAATACTCATAATAATAGTATCTTTCTTGACATCACTATCTCTATCCACTGGAGATCTTATAGCCAGAAGATAAATCCGTTTAACAAAAAGTATAATTTCACCATTTGATGATTTTGAGTTGCATTACTCGAAACACTTTATCTTTACCTGGGTAAACGTCAAGAATTTTAGCCAATCTCTTCTTAGAATCGTTTTCAGTTAAAACAAAATCACTCAACTTTACTAAGTAATTTCTCTTTTTATGTAATTGTAATGGAACTTTCAAGTAGTCATGATGAAGCCTTTTCTTATGTGTTTTCTGAGGTTTTGTTAGTGTTTCCAATGCCTTGTAAAATCAATGTGATCAAGAGTATCCAAATCTGGTACTCCTACAATGGAAATATCTTGTATAAATATTGATGAAATGAGAGAGAGAAATGATGTTATTAAGATCTTCAGAGGATTAGGATTTCTCAGCTGAATTGAACTAATTTTATTTTGGGAAGTTTTGTTTTACCAGAATTCGTTGATGTTGCTATTTCACATACAAGAAAAGAATGTTCAAAATAAACTTTTGCTCGAACAAGGGCAATATCTAATTTTTTCCAATTTTCTTCAATTTGTTCCTATTCCACATCATATGATAATATATGTAGTGCATTAATAGATGTCAAAATTGTCATTTGTTAATGCACTATATATACTGCCATCTAGTTCTACCAAATTTGTAGCAATTTTTTCTAAACAAGAAAGTTTTTTTAGTTTAAATCAGAATAAAAAGAACGAAAGTCAAAAAAAAAAAAAAATAATAATCCCCAGTTAACTGAATTTTTAGTCTATAAAAAAAATTTATATACAAAACAGTTGCCATTAAAATTACTGAGCAAAATAAATTTTAAAAAAAAGAGAAAAATTATAATTCTACTGCATTAGCACTCTTGTTTTTTATTTTATTTTTTTTATCATAGAACACATTTGCAGTACCCATTATTCACGTCTTTGCAATTGTGCAATTCTTACACGATTGAAAGAATTTGCCCTTTCAAAATATAAGATACATGTTTAATAAAGCTTTGAAAACATTTTAGAAAATCAAAGAGTATGGGACTTAGAATTATCGTCTAGAAATATTATGGTTAAAATTTTTTACTTTGTTAATTGTTTCAGAATCCTGATTTTTAAAGTCATGTTTATAAATTTAACAACAGTACACAAGAATTATTACTTTTAATAGTTTTTAAAACACAATGGTTGCATTTAGGTAATAGGAAAATTGTATTTAACACATTAACAACACATAACAATTAAAAAATTCACCGTGAAGTAAAAAATAATTAAATTAAAATCAAAATTAATCAAAAAAATTACTGCTAGAGTATATTTTTTTAGAACAAGAATAAATATATATATATTTTTAAAATTATCTTTTCCCTTTTAGAAAACATTTCATTTAATATAGAACTCTTTATTTTATTTGAATAATATTAGGATAATAACTTTAGGATTTTTTTCTGGCTGTTCTTGTTGATTTAATTGATTTTTTTTCTGGATTTCTTATATATAGACACATATTCATAAAACTTTTAGTTAACCTCGGTTGGCAAACTGATAAGATATAATTTATTTTCCACTCAAAAATAAATTTAATCTACTCCATTTGATCAGTAGAAAAATTTGAAATTCCTGAAACTTTAAATAATTATAAAACCTAAACCATATATATTCATAATATATATTAGTTATGCCACTAAAAGGAATAATTTAAGAATATTTCATCAAAATGTGAAAGCATTGCTATCAAATGATTTTCCGTTGGTAAATTTGATATGGAATGACTCAGTGAGGAGAATTTTTTTTATTTATTTATTATTATTATTATTATGAGACAAATTTTTGCAGAAACCAAATCTTTTTTGCAAATTACTGAATTTTAAATTTAATTCCAAAATGTTTTAGACTTTGGGACAATAAACTTTTCATAAGATGAACATAAATAAAATATCACAACAAATAGACAAAACAAATTTGTATACTTATTGCCACAAAAGAAACAATCCAGCAATTCTTGAGACCAGTTGGCAGAGCATCAAACTGTTTATCTATTTGTCTTCAGTTCGAATACTATTCATAATACTAAGAAACTATCAATCCATAAATAAACAATGTGCAAAAACACCTATATAATATTCTGAATCTATATAATAAAATATACATTGTATTTAGAGAGCGCTAATGCTGCTACAACTAAAACAAAAATGAACTTAACCAAAATTAGAAATAAATATTAAGTTAATAGCCAAAGAATCAAAAAGAAAGATTAACTGAATCTGGCCTGAAGACTTTCTCAAGGGTCACCCTCAGGCAAGGATTCAAACCAGGGATTTTTTCTGTGAAGGGTCTGACTTTCGTCCAACAAACTGACCCCTCGTGACCCGAAAATCCCAGAAAATTGAGGTTTTAGAGATAAATTAGTATCACAAGATTAAAACAATCCAAATAATACCACAGCAAATCAAACCACAAAATACATGAAAATAGAACCAAAAAAGTAATATAAACACAAGGCAAAATACTTGCCTAAATTATTTATGCAGAATTTTAAAGAAAGTTCTAAAATTGTCTTAGAAGGTAAATAAGTAGTATTATGAATTAGAAATAAATAATTTCCATATTCCATATAGAGAGTTTGTATTCCATATAGAGATATGGAATACAAACTGTAGGAAATTTTTCTCGTTACAAGTTGTTTCAAGATAATAAATTCACTTTATTTCTAAATTTGTGTTCTAAGATTCTAAGAATACTAAATTTCATGATACTAAACACAAATTAAAGTTGCACATTTTAATGCCAAGAATGATCTTTTATACATGAGAAACAATAGCATAAAGTAACAAAGCTAAATTACTATAGAAAATATCAACTATAAAAAGTTTTAAAAGAATAATGAAAAAGTACTCTCCGTATGGTGAAAATTATAAAATGTTGTAACTAAAGCACCAAAAAAATTTTAAGTTATGCCTTCTATCTGCAAAAACAAAATGTTTATATTAATTAGTTAGCAATTTTTACTAACAAGATTGACTTGATGTTACTATGTATATATAAGCCTTTAAAAAAATTGTAAATATTCGAATAATTATTTGTTTTCATTGGCAGAGACTGTAAGATAAACTACATTTTCATACATACCAACCAATATATATATATATATATATATATATATATATGTATATATATATATATATATGTATATATATATATATATATATATATATATATATATATATATATATATATATATATATATATATATATATATATATATATATATATATACATAGATGAGACGTATTTTTATTTGAGACGTTGTATTTTTATTTCGTTTTATTCTCTCTCTATTACATCCAGGAAAGCATAATTATTTACAAGAAAATGCAGCACGGCACAAAAACAGAAGTAAGAAAAAAGGGACGAACAAATGATCTCTTAAACATGGGATTTCCGACCACGCGCCAATGGAATACATGTGGTGACCTTTGACACCTTTTCAAGGGCACCGAAAGGATCACTTTTATTTGATGCGTAGTAGTGATGGCGCATTATTTTTACAAAGGAATTAATTAAACCGAAAGTGGAATTGTATCACGAAATAAGAGAATATTTTTAGAATGAAGTTACTATGGGCTAAATTAAGATAAAATCTTAGAAATTAATTAAATTGAAATTAGTATTAAAATATCATTACATATATATATATTATAAATACCAACTTCCATCTGCATATATATTCTTACATATATTTAAAAACCACTTAGACTTTGTTTAGCTATATTATTGATTTGATAAATATGTATTTAATAATAGTTAACACTTTTTAATAGTGATAGCTTTCTGTAAACATTGCTTAGCAACATTTTTGTATTAAATTGATATGTTGTAAAGCTAAACTTAAGATATAAACAACGATCTAGCTGGATAGTCTCGTTTATTTATAAAATACAGTTTTTTAGGATTTTAATTTATGCTATTGATAAGGGTGTGGCAGATTGTTAGGAGCGGGGATAGAACCTGGGACCTTATGGTTCGCAGCCCAGTAACATGACCACAATACAAAAGCAATTGCTCGTGTAGCGTAGCTGTTAACTGGCTTATAAGCTTTCACCACAAGGGTATAGCAAATCTAACAAAACCAAATTAATCTACCAATGCAATGTACAGTGATCAATGAGTAATACAAGGACAATTATGTAAGCATTTTTATAATAGACTTTTATAATGTATTATTTAAAAAATTTTAATAGATATTATATTTACCTTGTTTCATCTGTAGGGAAGCTGAATAATGTTCGCCCAGAAGAATTACAAAGAGCACAATAGTCTCGTCTCCTGAAACTCTTTTCCAGAATTTTGGTATTTGTATCCCTGTCACTCGGCCTAAAAAAATTCATAATAATAATAATGAAGGTAAATATAATAGTAAATCAAAATAAGTCTTTGATTCATTTTCTTTAAAAATCTAGGGCTTTTTTTTAAAGTTGATTTTAAAAAAAGGAAGCATTCTCCCATGACTTTTTTTATATATTATCCAATATCGTCTATTTGGTTCTTCAAAATGTAGTGAAGGAAGCCAAATAAGAATTTTAGGCATCTTTTTTTCTTCTTTGATACAAATCTATAATTTTGGTAAAAAGAGCAAAAGCCAATTTTATTTACCTATTTAGCTGCGATTTTTTACAAACAGGTCAACAAACTGTCAATTCTATAGCGGATTCAGTCTAAAATTTATCTAAATCTATATAAATCAAAATAATCTAAAACCTATATAAATCAAAATTTGATACAAATCTATAATTTTGGTAAAAAGATCGCAAGCCAGTTTAATTTACATTATTAGCTGCAATTTTTTACTTTCCACTTAAAACAGGCCAACAAACTGTCAACTTTGTAGTGGATTTAGTCTATAATTTGACAAATATCTGAAATTCTGATAATAAAACCACATGCTAACTTTAATTATTTTAGTTTTTTTTTTAATGTTTTTTAGTTATGGACAAACAGACAGATATAATTCCAAAACTGATTTTTTAAATTAAAGGTGGTCTAAGCAATGAAGATTGAACTAAGCAGAATTTTTTTATTATAATACTTCCTCTTTGTATATTCTATTCACAAGAAAGTAAAAAATTCTGCTTCTTAAATACTTTAATTGAATTTTGTACTCTTGGATAATAATAACTGAACCACCCTACCCTAATTATTACTTGAGTTGTGAAAAATAGCCAGAGTTCTGATATAGAACTTTAAGGTATTAGGACCAATTGAAACAACAAGCCTGATCAGTTAAAAGTTGACTTTGGTTATCGCTATTCCATGTCTCTTGGTGGGATGCACTAGGATTATTTATGAAACCCCAAAATACAATCTCATTGATACTGTTGGGATGCACACGAGCATCCCTAATGGTGTCAAATTGTATATTATAAATTTATATGTCAACTAACATCTAATTGAACAGTTTCTTCTTCCTAATGCAACTATTCAGTTAATTTTAATTCTAAAATAGTAAGAGACATTTTATGTCCAACAGCATTTTGATTGGAATAAAACATAGCAAGGAAAAAAAAAAAAAAAAGAACAGCAGTAACTATCTTTTAGTTTCCAGGGTATATCTTGAAAAAATTTAATATTTTTGGCATGGTTTGTTTACAGATTTTATAGAGTATTGAAATTTAAAAAAACACAACATTAACAAAGAATGTGAAAAAATAAGCAAAATCTTTATTCCTTAACTTTTAAAAATGAAATGGAGATACACAATTAAATCAGAAGTATTCCAATTCATACCAAAAAAATTTTACCAAATCAAAAAAAATACTGCTATAATGCAAAAGGCCTAAAATATTTAGCATGGCAATAAAATAAATTTGATAATCATTGTATATTTTTATAGATTGTTTCGCTTACCTCACCCTATGCTAACCAATGAAACGCGTTAATCCAAAAGTTTGTCAGTGGCATGGGTAAATACAAAAGTAACAGATAATATTTGTAATCATTTAAGAGTGCTTAATATGCATACACCCCCCCCCCATATTATCAAGATGAATTGACAAGCATTTCATATAATTTCCCATTTTGTTAAAAAATTTAATTATAAGTTTTGGAGCTTTTTTAATTTCAATAGTGGCATTAAGTTGCATTCTAAAATAACTATAATTCATACTTACTCAGTTTTTATAAAGTTTCTAACTTTAGTAGAATCTATCACATCAGCTGAATTTAAAACAGACTTTGAAAAAGTGATGGACGATGAAATAGATGGTTGGGAAGTGTTGACCAAAACAGGACTATGCGAGTCAGAATTTTGTTTATATGCTTGAGACAAACTGGACGAAGAAGGTAAGAAGGAAAGTTCCATTTCTGAAGAGTGCTCTGATTTTGGAATACATAGAAATGAATTTGATACTTTATTATTAGATTTACAAGACAATTGATCAGATGATGAAACAGTTGTCTTTATCACATCACATTTCTTCGATACATGCTCCAGCAAAAACTTAGATTTTTTTTCATAAATGGATGGTGGTTTAAACTGTGTATCAGACTCATAAGAATCCACTTCTATTGCATGAGCAGATAAATCTTTTAAGGAACGATAAGATGCTATGACACATGGGGCATCAAATTTTATTTGGTTTTCTGAGGAAGATGGGCTCAACACAATTTCAGAGTTTAACTTTTCATCAGATGACAATTTATCAAAAGAATTTGTAGCTAAATTTGAAGAATTAGTCAAAGGTAAAATTGATAAAATAGCAGGTTTCACTTTAAAAGACATCTGAGAATGATTAGCATTATTATTAGGTACTGAAAATGATGTAGAAGTAGATTTCACAATAGATGGCATTTGTAAAATAGAATTTGTTGCAATATTAACAGAAGATAGAGGCAAATCACTCGATGGCACCACTGTAGTTTCCACAGTTGAAGGTGAAGGTAAAGTTTTTAGACTAGATGGAACATCAGGAAAATGAATACTTTTCATACATTTCTTTTTAGCAATAGGCCTGCTTTTAGAAAATGAGTCTGGTTTTGGTGATATCTGTATGAAAGCCCTTTTTTGAAGTCTTTCAGAAGATGATGAATTGTTGGTTATGGAACTTGGAACATGATAAGGTGGTGGGACAACTTCTTTACGTTGTTCAGAAGATGCAGTGTTTTCTAAATCTTTTAAAACAGGATTCGATAATATTGATGATATGGTAGTAGCAACCTGTTTTTTTCTTTCAGGAGAGTTTGATACAGATGATAACATAGGATTAGATGGCACCACTATTTTTGAAGTGGAATTTGCATTTCCTTTGGAATTCAATACAATCTTTTTCACAGGATGAAAATTAGGAAATGATGATCTTGCAGGTACGAAATTAGATTTTTTATGTATTTTAGATGAATTCAGTGCAGTTTTAGGAACAAAATTTAAGCCAGAGTTAGTTGGTATCACAGGTATAGGGGCAATATTTTCAGAATTGGAGCTTGATGCAACATTAACTAAACCTTTCAAGGTATGAATTGATGATATCACAGGTTCACCTTCTGTTTGAGTAGGTTTTGACAAAAGATCATCTTCAGAACATATATGATAACATCTGTCTAACAATATCAAGACTTCTGAAAGTGCATTCTTGTTCAGCTGGTATTTTTTCATTTGCACCTGTTTGTAAACATCCTGCATTCTTTTCATAACATGCTGCAGCAGATCTGGGCTTTTATCAGGGTTGATGTGATCATTGTCAGAAATGTTATCTACTTCACTGCAGGGATCTGGTGTAGGAGAAGTTGGTGGTGAAAAGCGAGGCGTGAAAAATTTCCACTCGACAGCATGAATATGTTTGCACATATTAGCATTGATCATGCTATGTGCACAAGTACATGAGTACATATGAACACAAACATCACAGTCATGGCATCTCAGATCACAGATTTCTGGGCAAGATTTATATTCTCGAGTCACATAAGCATCAGCCTCGGTTTCTGATCGAATCAGCCAAACTTTATAAGCTGATAAAGAAGTTATATTCTCACTCTTTATATCTAAGCTCATATTATGGCACATAATGATAGCTTTTTTAGCCAAATTAATTTTTTCTTCATCCACCATATTAGAAAGACGATCTATCATTTTAAATCGCACGTACTTCATAAGCATCATCAAGAACTTATCCAACTGTTTATTCCAACCTCTTTTAAAGCAATGCTGCAAGGTTTTATGCAGATGTTCCAAATAAAAATTAGTGCTAAATTTAAGATTATTTCGATAACAGCAACCCCACATTTCTTTGTTAGACCCATAATGCAACCCAAATATTTTTCCAAAGTCACTGCATAACAAATTATCAGAAAGAAAATTGCTGAAATTTTTTAACATAGTAGTGAAAACTTCTTGATTATTGCATTCCATCATCATTCGGAAAACTCGATAAATTGTTTCTCTTGTTGGAATGTGGTTCAATAACTGTGACAAATGTTTTTGGATTTTATCATCAACAGACCAGATACTCCATATGTGTCTGGATTTATCTTGCATTACTTCTTGCCATGCTTCATAGAAAAATGTATCATCATTTGACATAAAATAAGAATAAGACAATTGGCCAGTAGATTCTCGAACACATGAAAGAAATTCTAATATCGAAGATTTGTTTAACTTGCTGCTGATACAAAATGCAACAGGAAAAGCAACATCTTGTTCGTCCATGACAACAAGAGCAGTTACAAAATTTTTGCTTTTTTTAATGTATTGAGAATCAATGCACACAACTTCTTTAGTAGATGTAATAAGTATATGTTTCTGCAATTCTGTCATTATGATCAACATCAAGTTTTCAGTTTCAGTTCCATTTCCTTCTTGTCTGTACAGAAGAACAGGTGAATTTTCTATTTGGGGACAGGCATGAACCCACTGTTCTACATATTCAATAAAATTCATTTCTGCATTAAAAATTTCAGAAGTACAAGCATTATTAATATATTGAATATCTCTTTTCTTTATCATATGTGCCTGAAAATATTCAGCTGAAGATTGAGGATGTTTAATGTCATCTAGCTGCTCTTGTAATGGTATGCCTCTGGACACATTTTCTGAAAGAATTCATTATACATCAGAGAATAATATTCATATGACTTTATACAGACATATACAACACAGAAATATACAATGGGAATGATAATAATTTTGGTCTAGTACTTAGCCATAAAATGTAGCAGAAAGATTGAGAAATAGAAAATTAACAATATGCTATAAAGGATACAAAAGTAATTGTTTTTTTGGCATTTTCAACACTAGTTTGTATTTATCACCACTTTCATGCAGTAAAAGAAAAACTATTCAGCCATGTTTATTAACATGTTGACTTGAGAGATAATAAAATTATTCATGTTCCAAAAACGGTCTAACAGACTCACTCTATCTGTCAGACAGATTATCAGACTCTATTGCATTTAAATTGAAATCTGACATTTAAATTAAATGAAACAGTATGAGATACTAATTTTTATGGAGAGTTAATTTACAATAGTTAAAAATCTAATTAAGAAAAAATGAAAAACAAATCTTTATTTCAAAACATTATATAATGATAACATTTTAGGCATTATATGTCAGTCCTGTTTTTATATGAGATAACAACATAAACCATTGCATTTTATTCATGATTTTTACATAAAAAAATTTACAGAAAAAAAAATCCAGCATAAAAAAATTATCATGCTAAAAATGCAATGAAGAAAAAGATAATATTGTGGAAGGTGTTGAAGTTAATGATAACATTCTGCATGTTTTGTAATTACTTAAACATACATATATATATTTAAAAAATTGAATTTTTACTCCAAAACATCATAACATGATGATATTATCATCTCAGGAAACATTATTTTACTATCTGTCATTTTATACTATTACTTAGTCCTTATTTCTAAATCATGATCAAATTCATAAAATTATATCAGAATAATAAAAAAAAATGTAAGATATTTTCATAGAATTTGAAATAAAATTAAATAAGCAGGTTTTGAAAATTAACTGCTTTGAAATTTACTTTTTTTAATAAAAGTAAAGATTATAGTGTTAAAGCTAATATAACAATTAAGTAGACTACTCAATATTTTTATAATGAATGAGTGACAAAAATTTACTGCATCAACTATTGTACAATTTAAAAATTTATTAAAATTAATTAAAAAAAATAGCAGAGCAAATCTGTACCAGTAAAAAAGTTAATTACTTCAGATTTAAAATGGCATTAAAATAGTTGTGTGCAAAAATATGATGCTTCTGGAGAAAAATGTTAAAATAACCATTAATTTTTAAAATTAATTAAAAACTAATTTTGTGGAATCTTTTCTTCGTGAACTCCCATGAAGAATTACATACCAAATTTGGTTTAATGCCAATTTTATATCTAAGAGTCTGCCATATTCAATATCTTGAATTATTTTTACATCATGCAATTTTATGCATTCAATAAAGACAGTCTAAAATATGAATGTATTTAAAAATGTAGAAATTACCATTGATAGCAGCTTGCTCCTCAGATGACAGCTGCTCAAATGTTGTTTCTTGTCTATGTCCATAATGCTGCAAGCAGTACTTCACACGAACTTCATTCACATATTCCGATACAATCATAGTGGCTGTGCACATAATTCCTATTTTTAATGAATCTGAAACAGTGATCATTCTATTCGTGTTTCCATGATAACTTACTTCATGATAACCAGAGCTATAGCAATGATACAGGCACTTGTTACATTTTGACCCCCTTTGCATTCCATGCAAGGCAATAAAGAATGCATGTTCTCTTCGTTCAATATCCAATTTCCACTTTTTAAATGCTACCAAAAAATAAAATAATAATCAAGAAATAGCACATGATATTATGTTGGAGGTATTATACTAATTGAAAATTACAGAAATTTAAAAATATGAATGGCTGCTAGTTTGCAAAAGCTAAATAAAATATACCCTTAGAATGTTAACTCTAATTTACTATGCTTAGTAACAATATTTCTATAACATCTTACTATAGTATGAGAATGAGAAGTAAATATTCCAATTTTCTGAAGGTTTATCATTTTAGTTATAAACTCAGGTAGGTATTCAGGAAGAGAAGGAAATTTCACACAGTATCATATCTTAGATTTATTAAAAAATAATTACGCCCATAAATGAAAAGTAAACATATTCACTTGTATGCATTTATGGGAATCAATATATCACTGCAAATACAAAGAATGGACAGTTTTAACTTACAAAAATAATTTAGAAATTTAAAGTCCATTTTAATTTCAAAATAGCTAATACAATTAATAACTAATAACAAAAAATCTAAATAAATAATAATAAACTGAAAAAAGGCAAAAGATCTTCCATACAAATATTACTTTTTACACTTAAATAAAATTTCATTGTAACTGTTATTGTAATACATTCTTTTTTTTTTCAGTGAAATTTTTAATTTCTAGGTCTGGCAACAAAATTTTCCAATAGTAACTGATATGAATTTCAATTGAGAAAGAAAAGGTGTTTGTATTTGAGTATTTTAAATTATATTTTTAAGTTATATTTTTTTCTTCTACTTAACCCACAACATTTTTATATTTATTTTCTTTTTCTCTGTTAAATAAATACATTTTTAGGAAAGACTGTGCAACTAACTGCTTGTCAAAAAAAAAAAAATTTTTGAAAGAAAATTCCTGAAGAGATCATAATATTTTTTTCAAGAAATTTTTGCCTCCTTATTCTTTGTTATGTTAATCACAAAATTCTTAATTTTCACTTTTAAATTACAGTACTTCTAGAATTTTCATTTTGTAACTTTTCCTAACTTATTAGCTAATTTACATGAATCATTTAAAAAATTTAATTCAGTTCTTTTTAATAACAGATAAGCACTGAGACTTATGAAATGTGATTAATGTATCAGATATCACAATTATGTTAGTCATATTATTTTGGCTCTTTAAAGTAACTTCCATGTTTTAAAATACTAAGTAGTATTGTTAATATACAATTTTTTTTAATTAAAAGAGTTAATTTTTATTGTCAAAAATCAAAATAATAGGGCCAAGTGAAGCAGAAAGCAAAAGAAAGAGTCATTTTAGATAAAATGAAAGGAAAAAGCTTGAAGATAAAAGAAAAAAAAAAAAAGGGGAGAGGGAGAAGAAATAGAAAAGAAAAAAGAAAAAAAAAGAAACTGAAGCAACAAAACTGAGAATGTAAAAAATGGGATATATATATAAAAAAAATCAGTCTGCTATGCACTAACAGCAGATTTCCAGAGTATTTTCTACATTGTAAGTATTAGGAAAAGTAATCAGAAAAGTTCAGAAAAAAAAGAGCAAGGGAAGTTACTTTGTCTTCTAGTTCAAGGGGGGGGGGAAGCAGTAATGGAGAAAAATAACCGTTTCCTATAGATTCTACTGAGTGTGTCAAAGCTATTTTATTATTCAAGACTAGCCGCCTTTGGCGACCAGCCGGTTCGCCAATCTTAATGTTCGTTTACATTTTAATAATTAAATATTTTACGCAATTCCTACTTTAATAGATTCTTCATCAAAATATTTTAAAACTTCAAATTTTGATAGTCATATAATTTACTCATAATATTATAAAGGCCTTCAGTCATAATAATCACTCTAATTTTCTGTTATCTCTCGTAGAATTTATTTGCTTTAAATTAAAGTGGAAAAAATTAATCTGCAATTAATATAATAATATTTTTTTTTACTGAAACAAAGCATTTTTTTTATATTATGATTACTGATAACAAGAGTCACTGAGCGTTTAAATTTTATGGGAACTAAAGAATATCTTTCTTAATTTATGTAATATCTCAAGAATTTGTCAACAAAATTTTCTCAGATTCATCATGAACAGACCGATTCATTAACAATGTTTAATTTTAAATGCATCAAACACTAAAAAAATAAAATGAATCGTTTAAAATAATCGGTTGAAAACAGGTTTAAAAAAACTACTTAAAAAACGATGTACTAATATAAGCATATACAAAACATAAGCATATACAAAACTATAAGCATATACAAAACATAAATACAATTTAATTACAAAAGCATGCAACTAACCTAAAAATAATTTAAATCAAGAATCATCCGTTAATAATATTGTTAGCAATCAGAACACAATGCGCATGCATGAATTTTCAACGCTAATTACAGTAACGCAAATGCGTGAATTTTTCTACGCCAGATGGGGTAACGCTATGCAGATTAAACGTTTTTAATTTCCTTTATTCTGTGTTATTTTAATTCAAAAGTACTTCAGAATGAATCTGAAAGATAGATTAATTAATAATGTTTAATTTTAAATGCATCAAACATTAAGAAAATAAACAGAATCGTTTGAAATAATCGGCCGAAAAATATTAACCCTAGCCTCATCACTGTTGGGAAAAAAACTGAAGCCTTACTCATTTGGCGTTGGGGAAAATGAAAAGATTTTTTTTGGCGGGAAAGTTTTTAATTAATAATTAAAATTCTAATTAAAAATTCAAAAAAAGGGATTCTAGGTGCACATTCCAGATCTCTAAGGTATACATGTACCAAATTTGGTAGATGTAGGTCAAACGGTCTAGCCTGTAGAGCGCCAATACACACACACACACACACATTGAGCTTTATATAAGATAGATAAGGTCAATACAACTTCCTGGGGGGAAAAATGATGTCAAGTCCCTTCAAAACATAGTAAACAATTAAGAAAAAAACCTATTTCAGAAATATTTGTTAACGCACAATTTAAAAATATATTTTAGACTAGCCGCATTTGGCGACCAGCCGTTTCGCCAATCTTAATGTTCGTTTAAATTTTAATAATTAAATAGGTTGAACCGGAGTTAACCCCCTTCTTCGCCAAGTTGCGATAACGCGCCAAAGCTGGCAATTTTTATTATGCACTATAATTGAACATCTGCTCCTTTGCTTTTGAACATTTCGCAAGGCCGTTGTTGTCGATTTTTAAAAATTGTGCCAAGCAGGGAGTTAAACTCCGGTCGTACCATTAAATATTTTACGCAATTCCAACTTTAATAGATTCTTCAGCAAAATATTTTAAAACTTCAAATTTTGAGAGTCGTATAATTCACTCATAATATTATAAAGACCTTCAGTCATAACGTGATATGTATCTCTCTAATTTTCTGTTACCCCTCGTAGAATTTATGCTTTAAATTAAAGTGTAAATGATTAATCTGTAATTAATATAATAATATTTTTTACTGAAACAAAGCATTTTTTTAATAATATGATTACTGATAATAGAGTCACTGGGCGTTTAAACTTTATGGGCACTAAAGAATATATATCTTAATTTATGTAATATCTCAAGAATTTGTCAACAAAATTTTCTCAGATTCATCATGAACAGATCGATTCATTAACAATGTTTCATTTTAAATGCATCAAACACTAAGAAAATAAAATGAATCGTTTAAAATAATCGGTTGAAAACAGGTTTAAAAAAACTACTTAAAAAACGATGTACTTAAAACTATAAGCATATACAAAAAAAATATATAACTAACATAAATGCAATTTAATTACAAAAGCATGCAACTAACCTAAAAATAATTTAAATCATCCGTTGGTTGTCATGTCAACAGTCAGAAAACAAAGCGCATGCGTGAATTTTCTTCGCCAGTTACGTTAACGCAAATGCGTGAATTTTTCTACGCCAGTTGGGGTAACGATATGCAGATTATACATTTTTAATTTCCTTTATTCTGCGTTATTTTAATTCAAAAGTACTTCAGAATGAATCTGAGACATGGATTAATGAACAATGTTTAATTTTAAATGCATAAAACATTAAGAAAATAAACAGAATCGTTTGAAATAATACGCCGAAAAATATTAACCCTAGCCTCATTACTGTTGGGAGAAAAAAAATAAAGCCTTACTCATTTGGCGGTGGGGAAAATGGAAGATTATTTTGGCGGAAAAGTTGGCAGTGGGGAAAACGGAAGATTTTTTTGCCGGGAAAGTTAGTTTTTAATTAATAATTAAAATTTCAAAAAAAGGGACCCCAGGTGCACATTCCCGACCTCTAAGGTATACATGTACCAAATTTGATAGCTGTATGTCAAATGACCTGGCCTGTAGAGCGCCAACACATACACACACATTGAGCTTTATTATAAGTATAGATTATTTAACATGGACAATCCTAATATTGAAATTGAATTCTCAAAATTTTGTGAGCTTTGTTCCACAGAAGTGGAGACACTGAAAGTTTTGCTTTTCTTATAAAAAGGATCAAGTGGAAAATTAGTAATATTAAAACTGCAATGAGCTTTATTGAGTTAAATGCTTGCTATAAATATAATGCTAATAGCTTGAAACCAAACTGCAGAAATTGCCCATTGCAAATTAGAAAATTTATTGAAGAAGAGTTGAATTTTAGATGTAAAACATGTTTGAATAAGTCAGTTCTACAAAGGAAAATAAAAAGAAAATACTCTAGAAATCAAATATTTCATTAATAATTTTAGAATTGACTACACATATTATAAATATTTTTGAGAAGCAAAAGAATTATGAAAGTAAAAAGATGATTTACTGCATGATTAATTGTTAATGCAGATTGACTTCATTTAAAAGTAAGAAATAAAACATCAAAATGAAGTTATGGCTGCCCATTGGAAAACCAATCAAGACTTATCAGAGAAAATACACATTTCAGTAATCTATTTCAGATACACCGATGATGATAATTTAAAGATAAATCTTACACAGCCATATCTTATTACAACTGACACACACTTCTGCCTTGATAAAAATATTCAATGAACAAACTATTAAAAATATTTTTTTAAAAAATCTGATATCAATAATGATAAAAATAATTTGGTCAAATGAGACGTTGGCACAATTTAAGAATTCACTACTGCTTTCTAATGTAATATTTCGTGAGTGGAATTGCACTACTTCACACCATGGAAAAGGCATTGGTGCAGTTTTGAAATGTAATGTGCGGAAAAAGATGTGCTGCAGGGACAAAAGTACCACTGAATTTCAGTGAACTCAGCATAAAATGCTTTTTTAAAAGAAAAAAAAAATTCTTCTTGAACTGGATGCAATTAAGAAAAATTATAAATCGGTTAATGAGTTCAAACGAATATAATTCTTCGTGTGTTAACATATTTTTAAATACTGGGGATGATACTCATTTGAAAAGTCAATGATTTCTCAACAAGTACAAGAAACCATCGACTTTTGTTGCATAGAATTAGAAAAATATTTCAGTGCCTATTATGATGACAAATGGTATATAGGATGTGTAAAATAATACAATGCAAAATAAAATTTTTGCAAGAAACTAATACAGGTTTCAATTTGCCTAGTGGTGATGAGGTTCAAATGATTGATAATGAGACATTAATTAGTTCAAATGAGACATTAGTGCCTTTATAAAAAAAAATAAAGAAAAGTTTGATTTGTATTAAAATTGCCTGGTATCAACTCTTCATTATAAAAAAAATTATTATTGTTCATCTAATTGTTATACTATTTAAATAATAAAAATACTAATAAATAATTATTGTTGATTATTAATCAATCCAAAAAATTTTCACTACAAAATTAATATTTCTATATATTACTCTAATTAGTTATAATAATCAAGCAGGCTGCTCACTTGTCACCTAGCTGGCATGCCATTTTCTTAGATGTTTTCAATTAGATAAAATAAAAATTATCTGTTTTTACTTTCTGCATTACTGATTTACTATATTAATGGTTAGTGATTTGTATAACAAAACTCTACATTACATTTCTTAATATATAACACAAAAAAGATCTCTGATTCTTTTTGAAATAATAAAAAAAATTTTCAGAAAGGCCAGTTTCAATAACTTAAATATTTTTTTAAAATAATGAAAGTTTTTTTAAATAAAAAAATTAAATAACCATTCATATTAGGAAGGCATATCTCCTTTTCAGCATAATTGAAATTGTGATGCTTTGACAAGTGGTCACGGAGAGACCGAAGATTTCCATATTTGATGTTGCATTCAATGCACTTTATCTTGCCTTTGCCAGGTTTAGACATAACCATGTCTCCGCTATCTATTAAATTAAAATAATATAAATTAAAAAATATGTAGTTTTAATATATATATAAGCACAATTTCTCTAATTTGGCTTCAAAATAATTCATAATAATTAATTTTATGTTTAATTAAAGAAAATTAAGTATTATTTAACTTCTTTTTTTTTTATCCAGATACAGATATTTTTTCTCATTCTTAAAAATTTGCAAAGGTTATTTGTAAAAAAAAAAAAAAAAAAAAAAAAAAAAAATGTTCTAAGTTCCTTTTACTGATCATCAAAACATTGTCAATGTTTGAATCTATTTTTTATGAGATTATTGTGACCTAATTCTGGGGAAAAATATGGTTTCATTTCATACTAGATTGTAGTATATAAATAGAAACACAGGTTGCAACATTAAATTACCTAAATTTGCTGTAGAATAATCATGGAAATATTTAATCGAAGTTTAACAAGGAATACGTTTTTGGAAAATTTTGAATTTCGTTCTAATTTAACACAGTTCTTAATATTCTAGATCTCTCTTTTTAATACTAATAAAATATTTCAGTTACAACAAAAAAGAATTAATCGAATAAGATTACAGTAATTTATAAATACCTAGTATTGGATAATGATAGTATATGAAAAGTAATACTTTATAAAATAAAATATTTAAATCTAAAAATTCATAAAAAATTTTCTTAGTAAATTTTCTTAAAAGTTTACAGTGCTTTTACAATATATAATTATATGAAAAGAATTAATGCATAAGATATTATCTACATAAGAGAAAATTCCAAAAAATCATAAATCTATATTTATTCTTATAAACACCTTTTAATTCAGAAAGAAAAGAAGGAAGGGAAAAAAAAAAACATTTATCTTAAAAGATAAACGAGGAATATGTTGAAAACCACTTATCTTTGAACCATTGCTTTCATCATTTCAAGCTAGAACTTAAATGTCATAATTAGAGCATTCTTGAAAAGAAAAAAAAAATGCCTTCCATTTTGTATTGATCGCACTAGAATGATATGTCATGCTAAATGAAGAAATGCATGTTCAATTCATGGAAACTGTAATATATGAATGTAGTAACTGTATTCAAAAAGTTTTACAAAAGAAACTTTTAAGAAACCGGAATAATTAATAAAAACAATATTGGATGTTTTCTAAAAATCTCTCTTTTTTCTTTCTTTCTTTCTTTTTAGCGTAGTCATCTACTTAAAATACTTTTTTAACACAGAATGCAATAACAAGCATGAATTCAGATGTGTTTCTCGTTTGAGGCGAACAAATCCGTGTGTGTGAACACAAATTTACTATAATTAGGACACGAGCAATATAGAATGTGGTTGTTTCTTAAGAAGGCTAGAAAAAATACTTTGTAAATATTTATACAAAAAATTTTTTATGTAATGCTTAGTAAAGTATGAAAAATATACGAATTAAATTCTCAATGTTTAGTCTAAATATCTACATATATATGTACATTTAGACTTAAAAATCAATGCATTTACTGAAAAAAAAATTAAATATTGAATTTCATAAGCTCCTTTAGTGCAGTTTAACCAGTTAACTGTTTTTGACGAGTATACTCGTCATGGGAAAAGTATATTTTAGGTTATGACGAATTTATTCAATGACAATTATTATATTTATATAATAATTGTTTACTTATTATATTTATAATTAATTATTTATTATATTTATATAATATATATATATATATATATATTTATGATAATTTAATATATGCATTTTCCGAAGAGGTCGAAACAGTTAACTGGTTAAAAGTTAGCATATCACATATATTTATTTTTTTGTCGTCAATTACAATCAGTAATATTTCATTAGTAAAATAATTGTAGCATAATAAATTAAATTGCAAACACAGATATTTTGCAATTTAATAAACTTAAATTTATAATAATACAATTTACATATAGCAGTTCTTTATAATCAATTCACATAAATTGGCTACAACAAAGTAATTCCCTAGAATGCATAATGCATTACAGTATCGAGAAAAAGGTTTTTTAAAAAATTATTATTTAGTTTAATCATTAACCAGATTTCAGCCAAAAAATTCTCATAGTGAGGTGAACTTGCAAATTCATTACCGAGGAAGTAACAACTGAATGAATAAAATGACCATACTTTTTGTTAACTATTCATCGCCTTATTCGTGTATAATGTAAAAACTTTGATTTCTCTAGTAATTCCACCGACAAGTAATCAAAATAGTGGATTAAAACTGTTTTTCTCCATAAACATGATAACATCTTAACCGAAAGAAAAACTTTTCTCGAAGGAACTGTCGCACATTCTTCATAATTATGAAACACTTCGCGAAAAAGACTTTTTTTTTTTTTTTTTTTTTTAAGTTTTAATAGCTTCATTATTATTTACGTAACTTGTAGTCACCATTTCAATATTAGTAAATTTTTTTTTCAGTTTTCAAAATTGGACTGATCTACAAGGGGTGTTCAAATGAAAAGATATAAGACACTTAGGGTATAAAAGCTTTATTCAAAGTATACACCATAGGCCTGAGCAGAACGATCCCATTGATTAACGAGCCGAAGGATTTCTTGTTCTCAGAATTACTGTGGCGGTGACGAGAGCCAATCCTTCACAGCGTCCTTGAGTTCGCCGTCCGAGTTGAACTGTGTGTGTGTGTGTGTGTGTGTGTGTGTGTGTGTGTGTGTGTGTGTGTGTGTGTGTGTGTGTGTGTTTTTCAGGGGACCAAATATATGAAAATCGCAGTAAGGAAAGTCCGGACTGTAGGGCGGATGGTCGAGCAGCTCCCAATTGAACTTGGCAAATTCCGCGTGTGTGACCCTGGTGACGTGTGAACTCGCGTTATCATGGAGAAGAACCACACCCTCCGTGAGTCGCCCCGGTTTTTTGTTCTTGATGGACTCGCATAGTCTTCAGAGTGTCTCACAGTACACATCGGAGTTAAAAGTTCTTCTGTGCTCGAGGAATTCAACAAGTAGCGGACCTTGGATGGCGCTCCTTATAAGAGCCTTTGCTCTCTCCTGAGCATGCGAGGGCCCACGCATGCTCCGATCTACACCAGAGACTCCAATCGCATCCCTAGATTCCGCGCTACGTTTTCCCATACCGCATAGGCAAATATGTTAATGGTTACGTTGTTACGACGTTTCGTACCTTTTCATTTGAACACCCCTTGTATATACAAAAGGAAAGAGGATTGAGTAGAAGGGTGATCAGATTCCGCAATTTAGCAGTTGCGAATGGCATTATTTTGTTTTTGATGCTATGGTGAATATCATTTATTTTCACTATGTTTAAAAGGATCAGCATTTTAAAAAATAAGGAATTTAAAATTTCCTTATTAAAAAATTCTTCCATTTTTTTTTAAGGAAAGTTTTAACATTTGCTGCAATTTCCCCCTTTTATAGATATGATTTTTAAATTCACATTTTCTCGGTTCTCCCAGTGCTGTGATTGCCTTGTTTGTAATATCAATCAACTTAGTTTTCCAACTTATTTCTTTTCTAGAATGTCAAAAACATTAACTGTAACAAAAAAAAAAAAAAGAAAAAAGAGCGCGCGTGTGTGTGTGTAAGCATATAATTCTTAAAAGCAGAAGGCAGTTTCGAATACATTGAAGAGACTTTCGATTTCTTGACGTCGTTTTATTTCATTTTGGAGAAGCACGCATTATGTACAAGCATGAGCGACGAACACTCAACACAGAACAACGACACAGAGCGAAAAGAGAAGAATGAAGGTCAACTGAACATTTTATCACTGGTCTTATATAACGAGATTTCCGCCACGTCGATTCAATACACGTGTTGACCTTGACAAGGCCAACGGAAGGATCATTTTCACTCTTCACGTGGAATTCATGGCGCATCATTTTTACAAAGCTTCAACTGAATGAATTAAATAGAAAAAGTGGAATGGGGTCAGGAAATAAGAGAATATTTTAGAATGACCCCGACATGGGCCGAATTAGGCAAAAATTTAAGAAATTAATTTGGATTAAATTATATATTAAAATATCATTACATATATATATACTGAAACTGAATGAAAAAGCACTGAATAACTATTAGCTAATAAAGTTAATGAATTAGAAACTTGTGTATTAAAATTAATACAAAAGAGAATTAAACAAATAACTTTAAAAAATGGAATTTAATAAAGGTTATTCATGGTCAAACATGAATTTAAATTGCAATGATTGCACATTATGTACATTACTTTTACAGCACATATTTTAGCAGATTATGTACAGTAATACAATTGAATTACTAATTAATTACTATAGGTACTAATAATATGAAATTAGTCAAAATTACAATCTTATGAAATGTACTATTTAATATAACTAGAGGATGAAGAAAAAATTGTAGAAACCATTTAAATCACTAATCTAAATTTTAAAAAATATCACATATAAATATAGTTCTGAAATATAAATTTTCATATTCTTATATTAACCTGTACAGTAGGGGGCGAAAATGACAGCATTAATAGGTGGAAATAATGTCTAAAAAGGCTAAAATATCAAAAATATGCTTTTTGTTCCATTTTAGTAATTTTTCTTTTTTTAATTTCAACTAGAGATTTGTTCTGTAAAACTGAAATGCTCTCTAAAGAAAACACAAATCATGCTTTTTAGAGCATTCTGAATATTGCTACATATCCTAAAAACTATCAGAATGAAATGGATAAAATTTGGAACAATTATGTTTTAAGTCTTTTCTTTTGATTGACTTTAAAATTTTGGAGAGCTCTAATTTAAATACTTTTAATTTATAAATTTAAACATTAATTGTTTTTAAAAATTCAAAACTTCTATCTTGCTTATTAAGCATTCTTATGTAAAATAAAAACTACTGTCAAAGATTCATCATACCTTAATAAATATTTAAAAAGTAATAACTTGCATCTAATGCCTGGAATTAAATTTTCAATGATTTATAACTAATGAACTGTCAAATCAAAAGAACAAAATATCAAAATATGTATTCAAAATCTCAAAAATTTGAGGCACATATATGAAAACTGATGCTATTTGAAAAAAAAAAAAAAAATTGTATAAATCTAAATATGTAGACAACCTTTTACATGAAAAATATTTTATAACTTATAGAATTATATTTTTATAGCAACAGGAAATTTATAATTTTTTTATGGATTATACATATACTTCAAACAATAAAATAAAGATAATTGCAATTTTCTTATGAAATACATAATTAAAAATGCCAATAGCTTCCATTTGTTAAGAAAATCTTATGAATAATTTACATATATTTAATAAGAGTTACAAGAAAATATAATTCTGAAATAAAAATTATTGTACGCTAAAAATCAAATGTGAAAAGGGACATCTAAAATATTCATAAGCTATAAAATAATTTTTTATCTTTTCATTGTTTATAAGTTCAGGTAATTCTTAAAAGTTATCTAAGATATGCAGCACTTTTTCAAAAGATGACAAATATATGATATAAAGACTTGTTTAAAAAAATGAAAGAAATTAAGCTTAAATTTGAACAACAAAATTACTGCTGTAAATCATATTTAAAAAATTTTTAAATCATGACAAAATTATAAGGCTAAATTTATATCACTGAAAATATGTTTTAAAATGGCATATAAATTATTTTTGTGTAGTAATATTTTTAACAACAGAGCATTAATCTCATGCATTTCCTTAATTTCGTGCCTAAAAAGCTTAAAAAGGTATATAAATGAAGGTATATCCAGGTATATAAATAAAAGGTATATCCAATGAAGGGACAGAGGGACAATACACAAAAAACAATGAAAGAATTACTGTACAGTACTTTTTTTATCATTAACTATTGATAGGAATAGACACTAGGAATAGACACCCTTTCCATCTCACCAATCACATAGAAGCATTTCCTCCTAACTGTATAATGAAAATAAGAAAATACTTTTTTTCCTAATCCTTCTCATGAATTTTAAAACCGAATATCTCAATAATATGAATAGGGAAATTAGAATATTTTTTCACTATTGAACATTATAAGAAATTTGAGGATTTAATTAAAATACTAATATCTCCTGTTTTCTGAAACAATCTAAAGATTATCAAATATATCTTTCCACACACACACATATAAAGACAAATCTTTGAAAAGGATTTTAAGGAGTTTGAGACTAGCCACCTTTGACAACCAGCTATTTCGACAAAAATAATAGATTGCTCAAACCTTTAATTAAATATTTTATGTAACTTGGTCTTAATGGTTTCTTCAGAAAGATATTTTAATTTCAAATTTTGATAAATATATAATTTATACTTAGAAGCCTTAGGCTGCTCAGTTCATTTTACTATACATTTCCTTTATTTTTTGTTAGCTATCCCAAAAATTAATTTTAAAAAATGGAGAGACTTTAATGTTATAATCTAATTTCTAACCTAAAACAACATAGAATTTGACATTTTTCTTCCTCATGTTAATAATATTTTAAATACAAATTAAAATTTTTTACAGATTTTTAACAAGCTTAAGCAAATATATTGTTTGATTTCATGAAATCTAATTTGCCAATAATGATCTCCATTAAGAAAAGAGTAGAAATTATGATTTAAAAAAATAAAAAACTATTTACAATAGTGACTTTCATTAACAACTTTGGTCTCCCAGAATTCTTAATTTTCTTTTTGTGTGTGTGCATGTGTATTATTGTTTGCAATACATTAAATATTTATTCAGAATTCTTCCATTACTTTTTTGGAAAATATGCTTCAAATATTTTTTTAAAAATTGACTCAATGTAGAAAAAAAATATTTATATGGTAAGAAAATTGGTATCATTGAAAAGATAATTTTTTTGAATTTTAAGATTATTTACAAATTGATTTTGTACTGTAATATTTTTGAAACTTATCAGAGAAAAATGCCAAAATTTTATTTAATTTTTAATTAATATTTTAAAAAAACAGCCTCATAACGAGCATTCTCACCCTTCAAAGTACATATAAGCAAGGTTTGGCCGCTTTTGATTAAATAGTTTGGCCTGTAGAGTGCCATTTCACAAACATTTATCTTTATTAAAGGTAAAGATAGAAGTTTTGGTCATCAGATTTCTGCAACTTTAATTTGTTCCCCACATTGTAAAAAGTGTTATATTCTCTATGTTCCATTATACTTGACTGACATCATTTTAATATTTAAGAATCTGGAATAGAAGAGTTAGAAAAAAATATAACCTGTTTAGCTTCAAGTATGATTAAGAACTTGCCCTGTTTGTCTACCCTTATTATGGCTTTGAAAAGACATATTCAAAGTATCGGTGTCAGGAAGGGAAAGATTTATTAAGGAAGTGTTGGGAGGCTATATATATATATAACATTTTTGGAATCCCAACGTGGTTATAATAGATGGACAGAATATAAGCAATTTGATTTTATTAGACATAGAAGAAAAATATCTATTTTTTAAGTATGGGAATTTCATATTATGAAAAATAGAGGTCAAAAGCAAAATAAATACCTAAATCAAATGAATCAAAAAGTTTTACATTAAATAAATACTGACAGAATATAAAGTGACTCAGAAAGTGAAGACTGTTTTGAACAATCAAATAGCAAAACACATATATACCTTCAAATTATTAATAAAGACAATTGTACAATTAAATATTACTCATCTATAAATTTTCTTAAAATTTGAAAATGTAAATATAATTTACCCTTTATCCAAGGAGTATCAATTTGTACTGGCTCTTGATGAATTTTTTCACAGTGTACTCGAAGCAATGATTTAATCCTAAATGACTTCTTGCAATAAGCACATGAATATGAATTATCTGACAGTTTTAATTTATGCACTCTTTGTACATGTTTCCTTAAAAGCAAAACACTGCAAAATTTTTTTGAACAATAAGAACAAATCAGTGTTTTATACATGGAGAATTTAGATGCCTCATCAGATGTTCTTTGCAAATCAACTAAGATATTATCTTTATCAGAAAAAGTTATGGGCCTACTTCCATGATCTACAGTTGTTGCATTTTGATCAAGTACCATGGATAAATCCTTCTCATAGCATGCACTTGAATCATTATCTTGGCCTAGATTCATGATTAAAATTTTATCCAAAATCAATAAATGATTTTTGATTATTATAAGCAATTAAGTTTTCATTTGGAACTCATTCTGATTTTGCCATAATTAATTATATTTGTTTGTTATTAACGGCAATACCATCAATACTTTTTTCTCTAAGATAACTTATATTGATTTGTTTTAATCCAAGATATTTTCTTTACTCTCAACATGTAAATTGACAACCTAAAATTCAAGAATTCTTTACATTTATTGGACATGTGTCGTCCAGTTCTATTTTATTTCTGAAACCATTTGAATTAAAATTATTAAGAAACTCTTCTTCGGTTAAAAAGCAATTTGTTTGATATTCTCTTACATTGCATTTCATTAAGTAACTGTATTCTTTTTTTTTTTTTTTTTTACCGAAAATGATAAAAGTATCATTATTTAGAAAATTTTTATCATGGGTGGGATATTATTAAAGTCATAAAATTTAACACATAACAATTTCTCAGAAATTTATCTCGTTTTTTTAATTACTACAAAGCATTGCCATGTGAAGGATGCATTCCAAATGTAAACATTGCATCTGCGTATTGCGTGCGGTTGTATTCTAAACGTAAGACGTTCATTTCGGAACATCAAGGTGGTTCTGATACTGCAAAGAAAACGACCATTTCCTGAACCGATGAGTAAACGGATCCAACTAGTAATCGTTTCAAAATCAACTAGTCAAATTCGGTATGACCAATCAGATTCAGTAAGATTAGTCGACCCCAGGAATGATTGAATGAGAAAGGAAGGTCCATGGTGTTACGGTCCCATGATTGGGTGATTCGGTATGGAATGAGTTGAAAAGATCAGTAGCGCGTGTTGTATTCCGTTTAAAGATTTCACATTTTAACCAAAACCGCTTCCACCCCTTTTCATTCTGCATAAACTAATAATTTATTTTGAGCGTTTTTAAAATTCAACACCATGATATAAAGTTTCCCAAAATTTCATATTTCTTAACTGATCGCTTATCTTTCCTAGATATATTTTATTGATATTTCCAAATTAAGCATTTGTTAAAATGACAGAATTATTTTCTCACAATTTGGCAATATATCACTTCCACTCTGAGTTGCATGATGAGAAGTTGGAAAGCTTTGTTCTTGGTTTTTATTTTTTGACTCATTTCAGATATATGAAAATTCTATAGCCTCTCTTTTCTTCTTCCATTGTGGCTGATTGGAAATGTTGATTTTTCTCTTATAATTCACCAAAACAGCTAACAAAAATTTTAGCAGATTATTTATTTATGCTCACAGTATTGAATTTAAGAACTTTAGAGAGGGTGGAGCTAGAAATTTAATGCAAAACAGTCGACAGAATATTCTTTTTTGTTCATTGTTATTTTTATATACGGTAAAGCTTAGTTTAAATATCCTTGAATTCGGTAACATTTTCTGTTCATTATAGACAACTTCTGTTTTCATATGTTCTGATTTTTTTTTTCTCACTCCTCCCCCTCCAATTTATTTTTATATAAATAATAATTAACCATTTATTTATTTTTTCGCCGCTATTATCTCACCTTCCATCTGTGCAATGAAGAAATATTTCTATATATCTTTAAACAGAAAGATTCTTTATTTGAAAATTGGAGAAAGTGAGTAAGGTTTTAATAAATAATGAATCTGCCGAGTTCAAGAGAGTATTGAGGAATTCTTGAACATAAGCTTCTTAACCTCCGAATATAATGGTGAATAAAATAATTGTATGGTAATGAGATTACTTAGTAAGTGGTTGAGCTTATAAAATAAAGAATTTACTTAGGAAATTAACTTATTACTAATAAATCGGGAAAAATGAAGAAAAATTGAAGAGATAAATTTAGGGATGACGAATATTTTACGAGCGGTTATTACGTAAACAATATCAAAAAGTAACAAATACCAGTGATCTATACTTTTCAAAGAGGGGTGTGATTCAAATCCTTGATACGGTCTTACTGGTGATATTCCGATTGCAGGTCTTGGATCACGATGAAAAGTAACAGTCGATACAATCTGTCCAATGGAAACTCTCGAACAAGAGTTCAATCATGCATGGGGAAAGTCTTAAACACTGAAGTGAACGGACAGGTTATTCTTGAAATTATTGTATCATTGAATTGCATATCACTGAAATTTATCGGAGTGGTGACTTCACTGGAAAGTGCGAAGTCACCGCTCCACTTCATGGGAGGGACCTTGACTTGCCGATATTCGCATTTGACGATGCAGTATTCCATAAAGATCATTTTTAATTGCTTGTGACATGACTTTGATTGCATATATTCTGTTTACTGCTGGCGCCATCCATTGGTAAAATAGAGAAATAAAGTAAAATTTTTACAGAAATGACATATATTTAAATTAAATTTTTCAGAAAAGGGTTTACTTCAATAAAGAAATTAAATAAATAGTTTTGAAAAAAATCAAATTTATGAAGTAAGCTGAAATAGATAATTAATTCAATCACACGTTATTTAAATTAGTAAATTAAGTATTAATTACAATTAATAAATTTTATATTTAATATTAAGTAATAATTTTTAATTAACAATATGATTGAAATAACAGATATTTGGAACGCATATTTAAAAATAACAATAGCAATATTATTTGTTATTCAAAAAATCGTGGATTATACATCTCTAGATAGATTTTGCATGAATATTTTCCGGCAAATTCGGTGCAGAGTCAAATCTATGATGATGACAGACATGAAAGAGATGACGAAGTCTCGTAATATTTTTAATATTGAAGAGTTGTATTCTATTTTATTAACTGGCATCTTATTGCTTTTGTCGACTGTTTTTCAAAGAATTTTGTTGATAGTTTCTTGTGAAAATCCTACAAGGCTGCAAGGCTAAGATACTTTTGGGTGCCTTTATTCCTAACAAACCCCGATATGTTACTGAATTGTCTAACATTATAAATAATGAAAGATTCCATAGAACATCCATTGACAGGCTCACTTTCCCTTAGAGTTCTCAATATATCTGGAGAAACAGTTTTTTTTTAATAGTAATAATGGAGAATGGATAGCAGATATTTCTTATGAACAATTACTCAATTGAATATTCCTTCTGTTTCAGTTTAGTTTATTATATTAACATCCCATTTTAAAGCAACACAGGAGCTTTTTGGGACAGACCTCGCTTAGGAATGCTTAGTTTTTGAACTGCAGTCAGATGATGAGGACAACCCCCTCAACTGGCGCCCTCCTTTACAAACTTTTACACCACGGTAGGACGTTTGGCCTCAATGGATTTAACGTGCACCAGACCCACTTACACGACGGTTCTTCGGTGGAATCGGGTCTCGAAATTAAAAACCTCCGGTTCCGAAGCCAAGACTTTACCACCAGGCCACCGCGGCTTCCTTTTGTTCCACTAACAATTTTATACAAATTAGGAATATGAATGTATGTCACAGATCTAATAAATTTCGAAAAAAACAAACAAAAAAGAACATGAATAATCTTTATTAGTTTTATTTTTTATCAAATATTTAAAAATAAACAAATAAAAATGTAAATTCGCGTCAAAGTTGAAAATATATGCAATTTAAAAGATGATATATTTGATTAATTTCAAAATAAAATTGCTACCTTATGTTAAACACTAAAGTGACAAAAGTCATGGTATAGCAAATATAAGATGCAACAGATGGCAGTAGTATCACGTACAAAATGTATAAATGGGGACTGTCATTTGTATTCAAATGATTCATTTGAAAAGGTTTCTGACGTGATTATCGCCTACGACGGGAATTAACAGACTTTGAAAGTGGAATGGTAGCTGGAGCTAGACCGATGAGACACTCCATTTCGGAATGTTCCAAAACGGTAGGGAATTCAACATTCCGAGGTCCACAGTGTCAAGAGTGTGTCCAGAAAACTTAGTTTTAGGCATAACCTCCCCCATGGACAATGCAGTAACCGATCACTTGTATGTAATGACAGAGACCAGAGACGTGTAAGTAGAATTATTAGTATGAACAGGCAAGCAACACTACATGAAATCACCACAGGAATTAAGTGAGACATACGAAGATATCTGTTAGAAAAGTGCAACAAAATTTGGTATTAAAGGCATGTGGACACGAGTGCCTTTACTAACAGTATGGAATCGCCTGCGGCACCTTTTCTGGGGCTAGCGACCATATCGGTTGGACCTTAGACGAATGGAAAACCGTAGCTTGGTTAGATGAGTCACGATTTAAGTTGGTAAGAGCTGGTGGCAGGATTCAAATGTGCCTCAGATGCTACGAACTATGGACCCAATTTTTCAACAAAGCATAGCGCAAGCTGGTGGTGACTACATAATGACAGAGACTGCTTTTAAATGAGATGGACTGACTCTTCTGGTAAAAGTGAATTGATTATTGATTTGCCAATTACTTGGAGACCACTTGCAGCCATTCATGGACGTGCTTTTACCCAAAAAACGATGGAATATTTATAGCTTAAAATGCGCTATGTAACCGAGCCACAACTGGTCGAGATTGGTTTTGAAGAACATTCTGGAAAATTCTAAGGAATGATTTGGTCACCTAAGTCACTCGATATAAATCTTATCGAACATTTATGGGGCATAAACGAAAGGTCAGTTCATGCATAAAATCCTGCATCATCAACACGTTCGCAATTACAGACATCTATAGAGACAGGGTGGCTCAATATTTCTGCAGGGTTTTCCATGCCACTTTGAGTTGCTGCACTACGCCGAGCAAAAGGAAGTCTGACACGTTATTAGGAGGAATTCCATGACTTTTGTTACCTCAATGTATATTTATCTAAAAACAATTTACTTTTATACGATAATACATACTCAACATTTTATTGGTAAATTTATAATCATTACGCATCGGTGAAATCCATGAATCTTAATTAAGATGGAATTTTGCAAGAGTTTATCAGCTTATTACTCATCATCGCGATCATTCTTCTTTACACAAATTACTCATATACACATTCAAAAGAATGCTACAGTTACCGGGTGTTTCAAAAATGACCGGTATATTTCAAAAATCAATAAAAACTAAACGGGCAGCGATAGAATATAGCGTTTGTTGCAATATACTTGGGACAACAGTAAATTTTCAGAAAGACAAACTTGCGAAATTAGTTACAATTTACAACAACAGATGGCGCTGTAGGCGATTTGAAAAATATAGAAGAAAACGCAGTCTGAGTTCGCCATTCTATAAGTTGTCTTTCTGCTTTAAGCGTGTGCTGTTCACAGATTGCAAGTTTGTTGTGAAAAAATGGTTTATTCCTTAGAACAAAAGATTTTTTGGTGTTGGAATTCTTCTTAAGTTATTCCTGATCACAAGCGCCACTGATGGATTCGACCAGAGTTAAGGAGTTGTATATCAGACTCGATACAAGATGACGGCTTTTAGAAAGAATTTAGCTTCAAAGAAAATGACGAATTGGATTTTTATTCTTTAACCTTATTACTTTACTTTTATTTCACATCCTAACTCCAAATTTGTAAAATCTTTTATATCAATTTATATCTACAATTCAATAATCTCGATTATTTCTGACGGCCATTCCTAGCATTTATTCATTTTTTGCGAATTTAACATTTATTGAGAGGAACATATCCATGACTTCGAGACAAAAAATTGAGGATTTATTTAAAACTTTTATTCTGAGAACATGATGAATTTCAAGAGAGGAATATATCTAAAGAATGTTATATGAATGGCTCAGAAACACACTTTTAATATCAAAAGTTATAGTGTATCCCACTTATTCTGAAAATGGAATGAAATTACGTCGACAAGGAAGATTAGAACAGAAAAATTAGATTTTTTGATGAATTTCAAGAGAGGAATATATCTAAAGAATGTTATATGAATGGCTCAGAAACACACTTTTAATATCAAAAGTTATAGTGTATCCCACTTATTCTGAAAATGGAATGAAATTACGTCGACAAGGAAGATTAGAACAGAAAAATTAGATTTTTTGAAAAGTATGGTAAATGGGGTATATCCACTTTAATAATTGCAAATAAATAAACGAAGATTTGAAAATGATTCTTTAATTTAAAAATAAAAGAATTAGAAGGGAAGGGGGGGGGAGAGAAAGAAAAAAATGTTTTGAGGGAAACAATCAGCCGTAGCCGATTTCTTTTGGCAAAACATATTTCAATATTTTCTAATCATGGTCCCTATATTTATTTTAAGAAAAGATTCGAAATTTATCACGAACACAAGATATTTGGTTTTCGAATTTTCGATATAATTCGAATAATATTCGCAAACTGAACTGAAGGCGATCATCTTTACAGCTAAACGAGTGACATTTAGCATGATATATCTTTTCACCAGAATTTTAGATCTACATCAAATTTTAGACGAAACCCTTCTAAAAGAAATTTACTGTTCTCTTTGTTCATGCATATGCATCTATATACGATTTATAGTCATACGCACATCAAGGAAAGAGTATTGATCTTCTCCTCGAAATAACATCAGAAGAATAAATTTCCTTTTTGAATAATTTTAATTTATATTACTAAATAATAATACTTGATTCCTTACATGTATATTTGTAGAAGGGGTGTTCAAATGAAAAGGTACGAAACATCGGAACAACATAACCGTTAACATATTTGTTTACGCCGCTATGGGAGGACGTAGCGAGACATCTAGGAATGTGATTGGAGTCTCCGGCGTAGATCGGAGCATGCACGGGCGCCCGCATGAGCAGCAGAGAGCAGAAGCTCTTATAAAGAGTGCCGTCTAATTGACGCGGCAATGCATGTGAAGACAGGATGGCGTTCACATTGCAAAATTCGACGACTGAGGAGCAACGCGGCGTTATCCGATTTCTAACAGCTGAAGGTGTTCACGGGCCGCTATTCATCACCGGATGGTCACCGTATACGGGGAAGACTGTGTGTCAGACAAGTTAGTGAGAAAATGGAGTGTCCGTTTTCGTGAGAGTTTGGTTGATGATCCGAGACCAGGCCAGGCAAACACAGTCACCACGGCCGATCTCATCGACAAGGTAGACGACCTAGTGAGAAGTGATCGGCGTGTCACATTGCGAATATTGGCGGTGAAGGTGGATGTCAGCGTTGGAAAAGTATGGACAATTGTTCAAGACAGGTTGCATTATCGGAAAGTGCGCCGCATTGGGTTCCGAAACAGCCGACCGACTAGCACAAGGAACTCCGTATGGGGCTAGTACTTCAACATCTGTTTCGGTATCGTGAAGACCCCGCTTTCCTGAAGCAGATCATCACAGGTGATGAGAGCTGGTGCCATCACTACGAGCCAGAGACAAAGCGGAACAGCATGCAGTGAAAGCATACGTCGTCACCTCCCCCTAAAAAGTTCAAAGCCGTGGCGTCAACAGACAAGGTATTGCTCACCGTCTTTTTCGATGTCCAAGGTCTCCTACTTGTTGAATTCCTCCTGCACAGAAAAACCATTAACTCCGATATGTACTGTGAAACACTCCGAAGACTACGCAGGTTCATCGAGAACAAAAGACCAGGGCTGTGGTTCTGCTCGCTGATAACGCGCGCCCACATGCCTCCAGGGTTACACATGCGGAGCTGGCGAAATTCAAGTGGGAGAAGCTCGATCATCCGCCCTACATCCCAGACATGTTGCCCTGCGATTTTCATGAGTTTGGTCCCCTGAAAAAACATCTGAAAGGGAAGCGCTTCAACTCAGACGGTGAACTCAAGGACGCTGTGAAGGATTGGGTCTCGTCATGGGCACAGGAATTCTGAGAACAAGTAATCCTTCGGCTCGTTAATCAATGGGATCGTTGTGCTCAGTCTTATGATGTATACTTTGTATAAAGTCTTCATTTATGTCCACTGTGTCGTTTCGTACCTTTTCATTTGAACACCCCTTGTATTAACTTAATACTTCATAAATGTTTTGAGTATTGAGCCGGGATAGTCTAAATTCCCATGAACAAGCACACAATACGAAAAAAATTTATTTTAAAGTAAAATTTTTACTTAAAATGAATAAAAAATATGTAATGCAATACATAAAAACAATTTTCTTCAATTCCAAAATATAATAATAATTTTTCACTAATTAAAAATACTGTAAACTATTGAAAAGTAATTACAAATAAGTGTGGTTTAGATGATTCATACAAAAATCATTACTCCAAACTGAAAGACTGATTACAGCACTTCCCATGGTGATAATCCGTGAATAGCCGTATCATTACATCATACTTTCGAACATGATTTTTCCAGTTTTGTGAGATTAATCTTATTTTGTATAATTTACGTTTTTACTAATTTAAAATTTTCATTTATTTTAACAGCTCAGAATATTTTCCTCAATATATTTAATAATTCTTAAAAATAGGAAATTTATTTTATTAATGCTAAGGTAATTTCGAAATTGTTCTATAAAAAATACCGCCAATTTTATTAGAAGCTGCCACATCGATCATACTATGGCTGATTTGGCGAATTACTAGGGAGAGACTGGTGGTGATGGAGATGCTGCAGAATATGCTTCAACTATAATAGGATTGTGAGAAACAGGACTGTGAGGCTGATTTGGTATTAACGCAGATGCCATGGAAGCGTCAACCGCTGAAGAATCGTGAGGGACAGAACTTTTTACAATTGTGGAATCTAGTTCAGAATGCTCATTTGATGATGAAACAGTTGCCGATTCTGAAGTTGAGTTCAGTATAATGTCAGAGGAGTTATTTAATTCACAAGTTAATGATGTATCGTCTTTCATCGAAAAATACCGTTTTGAAACAGAATCCCAAAAAAATTTATGAACTTCAGGTGGATTATTTGTTATCAAAGTTGATGATAAAGGACTTTGTTTTATGCTGTAATTTTCAGTAAGCGATGAAGTTTTTACACGAGGTTTGTCAATTCTGATTATTGGTGCTTTACATTTTATCAGATAAGGTCTTTCCGACAATAACGGATCCAAGATGACAAGATTTGATGATGAATTTCTTGCTGCATCAGCATCACTACATGAATGACTAGATTCCGTATGCAATAATACTAAACTAGATTCTGCAACAGAAGATGTTTCAGAAGCAAGAATCAACTGTGTATCAGCAGAACCATGAGACAAATGGTTGGCCAAAGAAATAGTGGTTTTAGTAACTGTCGATGAATTCGTAATAGAATGAATACTCGAGGAATTCGTTGAAAATGAAAAACTTGGAACATTAGTTTTCTCAACACAAAGTCTTTTACTTGCATGTTCAGCTGTAGAAGAATCTGAAGGCAGGATAGATGGTAAGCTAATTTTTCCATCACTTTCAGAAACATCATTTGATCTCACAGACATGGATGTGATATTTTCATTCTTTTCAGAAGCAGAATTACTAACCGTATTCAATATAGAAGATGAAACAGGTGTGGAGTTACAATTTTCATGATTTGTGGAAGAAGAACTATTGCCAGTATTAAAGTTGTCAGGTATCAGAGGTATGAAGGTAAAATTTTCATTATTTTCGGAAACAGAATTTGACAAATTGTTGTACAAATCACTAAATTCTAGACTTGATGACAGCAAAGGAATAGTTTCTGTTTGTGTTGATTTTGAAGAAAGGTTGGAAGGACTTTCATTATTAGCACATATTTGATAACATTTGTTCAACATTCCCATGACTTCCGAAAGTGAATTGTTGTTCAATTTGCATTTGTTTATTAGAAATTGTTTATACATATCCTCCATTCTTTTCAAAACCTTTTCTCGAAAATCTGTACTTTCATCCTGAATGAATTCAGCAGCAGCAGAAATATCACGTGTATCATTGAAGGTGCCTTGAACAGGTAAGATTGGCATTTCATCCTGAATGAATTCAGCAGCAGCAGGAGTATCACAGGTATCATTGAAGGTGCCTTGAACAGGTAAGATTGGCATTGAGAACTGGGGCGTTACAAATTTACATATAACAGCATGAATGTGTTTGCACATATTGGCCTGGATCAAACTTTGTACACAAGTACACGCGTACATATGAACACAAACATCACAGTCGATGCACCTCAAATCACATAATTCTGGACAAGAATCAAATTCTCGTGTCACATAGGCATCAGTTTCATTTTCAGACTGAACCAGCCAGGTTTGATCTGCTACAGAAACTATGCTTTCACGATCTATGTCTAAACTCATATTATGATAGGTAGAGATAGTTGCTTTGGCCAATTCGATCTTTTCTTCATCCAAGATATTAAAGAGGCAATCCAGCATTTTAAATCTCAGCCACTTCATAAGAGAGATTACGAATTTGTCTAATCGTTGTTTGCTACACATTTTAAAGCAATATTTCAGTGTTTTGTGCAGGAATTCCAAGTAAATGTTGGTGCTGAGTTTAAGATCCTTTCGGTAACAGTATGCCCACATTTCTGCGTTAGAACCAAAGTATGATTCAAAAGATTTTCCAAAATGCTTAGATAATTCATTGTCCAAAACAGACTTTTTAAAATTCTCGAGCATTGTGGTAAAAACAGGTTGGCTGGTGCATTCCATAATAGTCCGAAGGAGGCGATAAGTTGCTTCTCTTGTTGGAATATCCTTGAGCAAGCTTTTCATGCATTTCCTAACATCATCTTCAAAAGACCAGATACTCCATACCCATGTTGGTTTATCTTGCATTACTTCTTGCCACGTTTCGTAATAAATTTTATCATCGTTTGACATAAAGTAAGAGCAAGACAATGGTCCAGTATATGATTTGATAGATGAAAAAAATTGCAAAATTATAGATTTGTCCATTTTTTTACTCAGGCAAAAGGCCACAGGAAAGGCTATATCTTGTTCATCCATGATAAGAAGCACAGTAAAAAAACAGCGTTCTTTATGATATTGTGAAAAAGTATCAAGGCAGACAACTTGTTTAGCGGATACCATAAGTAAATTTTTTTGAAATTCTGACATTATGATCAACGTAAAATCCTCTGATTTGGTTCCTAACGCTTCTTGTTTGTATAACAAAACTGGGCATTCTTCCATTTCGGAACACAAACGAACCCAATGTTCCACATATTCAAAAGCACTCATTCCCGCACTGTAAATTTCTGAAGCATACGCAAAATTAAAGAAACGATTATCTCTTTTCTTTATAATCCATGCTTTAAAATGATCAGCTAAGGATTTAGCATGCTTTATATCGGCGAGTTGTTCTTGAACTGGAATCCCGTTGGAAGCATTTTCTGAAAGTTTAAAAAAATATATTAAATTTTTAAGTCGTTATTCGTAATGCTAAAGCAAAAGACAATTCATCATTATTTAGTAAATGAAGAATTTGCACTTCTAAAGATTGTACTTTAGATAACTATTTTCAGTTAAGAGTTTAAAGGAGTACTCAACAATTGCCAAAATATCAGAAATTACTCTCGAATAAAATCACAACACATTCGTAAACAAAAGCTTTTTAAGTAACTTTGTTTCAATGCAAAAGTTTACTTTATGTAAAATATTATATTACACAAAATATTTCCACCGCTTGCATGGAATTAAGATGGGTTTACACTCGGCCAGTTATAAGAAGACCAATAAGCAGCGTGTGCGTAGAAAGGCTGAAAAATGCTGTTCGGTTCATGGCAAGTAATTGTCCAGATGGGACAGCAACATACCGCTGCATATTGTATTTTTCTAACTGCGCAAGCATTTGTAGAATTTTGCGGGGGGGGGGGGTTCTAGCGTGAAAAAAGTGATCACATATCATAGTATAATTTCGACATATTTTCTCTTTGTTCTTTCTGAAGCGAGGTTGTTTTTTTGTTTCTCATTTTATTTGCTTTTTTTTTTCTATAGTTTTCCAAATTTAGGTATGTTGACCTTTTTATTTTATTTTGCCATGTTTCTTTGTGTAAAATCCACCATTTTAATGCGATTTACAATGAAAAAGAAAAATTCTGGGGCACCAAAACGGCAATTTATAGGCAAGCAAGAAATACTTGAATCTATCATATGAAATTGTGTCAAACACAAAGCAGCCCCTTCCTGCGCATGCATTGTCTTACTTAATAAATAATTAATAAATACACATGTTAATTAATAAATACACATGTCTTAATATAATAATATACATATCTTAAACAAGTCAAGAATTTTCTCTCCCCATATTGTTTTTTTTTTTTTTTTTAATTTTAGTTGTTTTTAAAGCAATTTGCATATTGTACCTAGTTTGGAGCATACTTTTTTTTTTTTTTTGGACTAGAAAACACATCGTGAGATTGTACTAAATACTGAAATCGTCGATTTCAGAGATTTCGGAACGAAAACTTATTTCATTCCAGGAGCCAATTAAAAGAGTTTGCAAATATTAAACGAGTTGAATGTTAATGTGAGGGCATTTTTGAAAACTAGGGGAAACAAAAGGGTAGAAATTCAATTCTCCTTCACCATGCTAATAACAACTATGTATGAATTATCGATTTTAATGTCACTGGAGATCAATAAATTTGAAATAGTTTCCAATTCAATAGTGCTGTCTGAGCATGCACATGCATATGGCAAATTTGTGGTAATTTTGTAAATTCATTTAAATTTTAAACTAATGCCTGTCTCTCATATTTTCCTTAAGCCAAAAATTTTGTGTTTTTATCATCATATCATTTAATCTGCTGCAAAAATATTTCAAAATTGGATCATGAGCACCAACCAAACAGCAATGATTCAAAAAAGAAATCAAAGTTTAATGACGCTTATTATTATTATTACTTTTTGCTCTTCTTATCCATTAATCACATTTAGATAAGATCTTCAGATACCTTTAAACTGGAAATTTTGGAAGGCACAGATCAAAACTGTCGACCCTGTTAAAATCAATATAGTCAGTCACAATTCAAGTTGGAAGTACACAGAAAAAAACAAGCAACAACTTATGATATATTATTTGTTTTTATGTGTCTCAGGACTGTAAAAAAATGTTTATCAAAAAGAATATCTCCTATTTTTATTTCAAATCAAAAATTTTGAATTTGAAATTTGTATAAAAAATTTTGAAATATTCAGGACTATTTTAGAATATACTGTAGTTATTTGAAATTTTCAGGATAATTTTAGTAGACAAAATTATACGCTAGTTAATTTTGACTATTTTATCAACCTGAATTATCATTAACCATGGCAGGGAACATATGTCATCATTTTCAACAACCATGGGATAACTTCCTCAACTATGGGATGTTTTACCAATTTACTCGAAACTCTTTAAATCACATATATAAAGAAAGAAAAGGACAGGGAAGTGAAAGTATGTGCTCAAATAATCATTCCCACTCTGTATACAAGGAAAAAATTTGACAAAACGATATGTGTTGTACTTAAGTAAAAGATTAAATGTTTAATATTACTTTCAAGAATCATCCTCTTTAGGCCTACTTTATTTGGTATAATTGTAAAATAAATAATTTTCCATAAATATTTAAAATATTTAAAAACACAAGAACTACCTAGGACTGCAGCTTGTTCCTCAGCAGTTAACTCACTTAAGGTTATTTCACTTCCATGCCCATAATGTTGTAAACAATATTCAACTTGGACTTCATTTTGATAGATGTTCACTTTCATGGCTGCTGTGCAACTAATTCCCGTTTTGCAAGTTCTTAAAAGATTGTTCATTCTGTGTCTTCCTTCACGAACATTGACAACTTGTGGTCCAGAACGATGGCAAATATAAATTTTTTGGAGGTAGTTTGATCCTTTGAAAGGGGCATGATAGTTGTAAAAATATGTTGATTCTCTGCATTCAATGTCCAGTTTCCATTTCCTAAATGCTGTCAAAATAAAAAAATTGCCTAATAAGATAAAAATCAATGAAAAATTCAAAAACTCATAGCAGAGTTTCAAACAGGAAAACCAAAAATAAAAATGCCCTAATTTTATTAGTGGCATAACTACTATAATTATTTATGATATATTTATAAGCACTAAATCAGAGTTTTACATATTTATTTTAACTCTACTATGTTAATAATTCATACCTAATCAACTGGATACCAGGGAATCATTGGCATATATGGCTCTTAATTGTTCTGAAGCAATAAGTATAATATTATCCAGCATGATATTTACAAACACAAATGTAAAAAGCTACATATTTGAGCTCTTAAATATGTAATAAATTTCCCTTTGTAATTTTTCTTCTTCTCTGCACAGCAAAACACTGCATCAACTTTCAGCTGACAGGATCATTTTCAGAATACTTCAAAGAATTTTCTCAACCTTATTCAAATTAAAGTTAATCATCTTTTAAATTTCAGAACATTAAATATTAAAATCTGGTAAATGTACTGGTCATTCTATTAAATAAATCCCTTCATTATCAAAAAGAATGTTAAAATTGTTATAAGATGGTAATAGGTATTATTGTATTATTACATTTTTTTCTTTCTTGTTTATAAATATGCTTGCTGAAAAAATAAATATTGTAATAATACAATAAAAATAAAACTTATCAAAAGAAATCTAGACCAGTCTAAAATGTATATGCATGAAACTGATACCCCACCAACAAAATCTGCCCATACAAGATACTTAAGTGGAAGTTAACACAAACAAGGCTCCATTAATCCATCTTTGAAATTGGCAATTGAAATTGATGTGAGATATTGAATGGTAAACATTAAAAATCTTTGAAAAACATACAGTAAGATAACCCAAGTACATTTTATACATGATCTACAGAATTAAAATCTGGTGAATATGCTGGCCATTCTATTTACTAAATTCCTTCATTATCAATGTTAAAAATGTCATAAGATAGCAATAGTTATATTATTATCCATGTGCTAGAAACAATTTCCGATAGTACTTTGAAAATTGTGCACGAGACATTATAGTATACAAGAAATACGATTTGGCATTCATGGTTCCCCTCTCTACAATGTCAAGTTGTTTATGCTTATTTAACATTAGATTTTTCCACCTTGATCGTTTTTTATATCCACGATGTTGATAAAAAAACAAGTTTTTAGAGATTCAAGAACACTTAATGATTATAAGGTCTGATTTATTTACTGATTCAGCATAGGCATGTCCTGAATCAGACAATACACGAAATCCATTTTCATCTGCAAACAATATATTTCCCTAATACAGATCAGTCCAGTTGGCATGTTAATGACATCATGCACAACTTTTCTCTTAGTTGGAAACTCTAAATGGAATTTATCTATCTGGTTTACAGATAAACAAACCAATCTGACTTAATCACCATTTGATGTGATATTCTAGATTCCTTAATTGTCTCTTTATTCTTTGTGTCACTTTTATAGCAGTTATCCAACAATTTCTTTCCTATTTTTATATATAACAACCCTGATTGGCAATAATTTGGAACTACAAACTTTTACAGCTTTTAGTAACTATCTTACTTTTATAAAATATTTTACGCCTTTCCAATAATGTTTTTCGAAATTCCAAATTCATTAGCAACATCTCCAAATAAATGGTTATCTTCAAGTTTAACAATAATATTTTTTATATATAATTTGTATATTAAGTAAAAAAAAGGAAAAGAAAACTTAAATATTGTACATAATAAATATACTTTTTTTTAGATAACCCATTTATCCTCCTGTTTGTCTTGTATGATTATCAGGTGGAAAAAAATATGTTCACTTATTGGCCAAACAGAAATATCCCCCCCCCCCCCCCCAATGACAATTATATTAGCTTCTTTCAGTAATTCAGAATTTATTTTTGTAGGTAAAAATTAACAATTTGTGTTTTGCTTTCAATTTATGGTCACCATTGTATTTTATGCTTTAAGTATAAACCATTTGAAAATCAGTATATTTACAATATCAGCTTATATTGGCTAGTTGCTTTCCTAATTTTCACTTTAAAAGGATTAAATCAGTATATATTTTTTATAAATATTAACTGATATTCAATAAAGAAATTGTTCCAAAGTATTATAATTTTTTATACAAAGTATTATTAATCATTTTTCATAGATTTAAAATGAAATTACCATTAAAATTAGGAAAACTTATTTTCTTCTCAGTCACATTCAGTTGATGTTCCTTCCTTAAGTGTCTACGAAGACTCTTTAGGGATGTAAATTTAAAGGAGCAATCAATGCATCTCATCCTGCCTTTGTCAGGCTGTGGCACAGGAGAATCTTCACATTCTGCAAAATTCAAGTTAGAATTACATTAATGGATGATTTGATTAAATTATATTGATGTTCAATCCTTAAGTTTACAAAGATTATTTACAGATATAAATTTTAAGCAGCAATCAATTCTTAATCAATTTAGCTACCTTTGTCAAGCTGTGGCACAGGAGGATCTTCACTTTCTGCAAAATTCAAGTTAGAATTATGTTAATGGGTGATTTGATTAAATTATACATATGAAAAATATCAGAGAAAAAATTTTGTTTGGCATTTTAATACAAAATCAATTTATTGACTATATTGTGCAAAAACTATGTGGTAAAATTGCATTAGGTGAAATTAAGTGCTATAAAGATAAGATAGCTTAAAGTTTTAGGAAAATTTGATTAACTGAAAACTGAAAAAAATAAAGTCCCATAGATTCAAAGATGAGAAAAGATACACATGAGGAGCCTTCTCAAGTAATGTGGACAACAAAATTGATTTAGTTTTGAAAAAATGTAAATTTTTGGTGTTACATTTCAGACATTCTGACAGAATATGTTGAATAGACTTGAGACAGTAATATTGTAAATATTTTGGTATTGAGTATCTGAGTGGAGAGATGTAGAAAAATTTATGGCCCCCAATTCATTTTGCAATTTTCAGATTATGCCAAGATTGCAAGCTTCCTTATACATAATGCAAACAATTTTTGCAATAGTTTCTTGGAAATAAAACCCAGAGATCATAAATATCAACAGCAAGTACTAAATTTATTCATATGAAATCCAGAATAACAATGATAGGCTTTATTGGGAAATACATACAAGATCGATTAAGTGAACACTAATGGATTAGCCAGTAGGTAAATCTGCCACATTCAACATAGTAGACTATTTTTATAGCATATATTGAAAAAGTAACTATGAATTTCTATCTAAAGGACATTTTCCTTAACTTGTTTCCCTATGGTCATACTGTAATTTGCAAAATGCTGGTAACTCTCTCACAGAGCACCCAAAATCAATGCTCTACTGCATTAGGCTGTATCAAAAATATTCTACTGAATTTCAGAGATAATCCAAATTTTCTAGATCTGAATAGATATTATCTCCATTTAGTTCAGAGTCCTAAAGTTTATTGTATTCATAACACAGATTACAATTATCACATAGCAAATCAGCTGCAGATGGTACATAACATGAAAATCATATACTCCAAAGTAAAAATATATTTAATATGAATGTTTAACAGAATGCAAATGCGTATATTAATAAATTTATTTAATATATATATATATATATATATATATATATAATATTATGCATAAATATTTATATTTAATGTAAAAAATATATTAATATAAAATCCTCTTGGCATAACTTTGCATTTCATTATACCTTGCTACCAGAATTGGCTTGTTAAACCTCAGAGATGAAGAAAGAAAGTAGTGCTCCTTGCTGGAATGGGGGGCTCATTATATTCAATTCATAAAAAAATCTGTTATTTAATTAATTTCCCCAAAATCTTTATACCCATTATATTTTACTGTACATAAGCAAAATTACCAAAAAATTACACCAGAAACGATTTCTGTAACATACAAATTATTCATACTTTACAATTTTATTTTAAGCGATCATATCTTTTAATGGTAAATTAGGTACATATTATTATAAAATTAATACAAGCTGCAAAATTAGCTGCATATTTAATTCATCATAATTTGGATTAACATGGATCTTTAAAGTATTTCAGAATAAGGAATGCTAATAATGTTAAAGTTGGCTCATCAGGATCACAAGTTGAATTCAAGGATATGCTTTTACATTATAGATTTACAAAAAATACAAACCTATTCTTTGTGCATGAAAATAAGACAAATATACTTATTATTTTTTAAATGATAGCTTTTAGATTTAAAGGAAAACAAAAATCATGCAAGTCAATTAAATAATTTTTTTTAAGATGAAACAATTATATTCGCATATTTTAAATTAATATGATAATACTTATGCTGGTAAAATACAGGACCACAAATTCCAACAGGAAGGAGTATTCACATATAATTTATAGATACTTGTAAAGACTGAAGATATTATTTAAATTTACCATTCACTAAAGATGCATTTGCTTGATTTTCTTTTATTTGGTGGTTCACTTCATAATGAGTTTTAAGCAATTTTTCTTGCAGATACTTTGAATCAATACCAAGTACTTCTTTTGAATTAGATGAAAGGCAAATACTTTTGGGAACGGTTTGACTATTGCTGATAGATGAACTTTGCTCTAGTGCCATGACAGAATTTTCATTAAAGTAGAACTGAGCTTAGTATCATTAGTTGAATTTTGATAATTATCCTTGGCTGAATTACAACAATTTTTTTGTACTTAAAATTCTGATTATGTTCTTTAATTATTTTTTTTTTTGATAATAGAATCCTGGTTAAGATTCTTTAATACATTGTGAACCAATTAATGACTGAATTTCCTATTGCTGTTTTTTTATATTATTATTATTATCTCAAAATGAATTTTCAATTTTTCATGCAACCATTTCCACTAAGAGTAACCCTGTTTGGTTCCATAAAACCTTTTCCACTGTAATTATATTTAATTTTCACATTCATTAAGCTTGAATTTATTTTCTTTTAATCACAAATGAAATCAATTTGTTTTCAAGATGCATGTTTAGCTGCTTAAAATATTGTTTATAAATCTAATTAATCCTCCTTCAATTATGATACTTTCATATTGTTTCAAAAAAAGTGTACATTCATTGCGGCACTACGGTTTAGCATGTTTCTCAGTCTTTACTGTTTATAGACATTAATCCACTTATAAAATGCTGAATAGTATATTAAAAATATTTGCAATCTATCAGCATTATATACTTTCCACTAATGCCACAGTTTGATTGATTGATTGAATGAGGGGGTTAAGGGATGTTTAGCAACAAAGGCTGTCGCGTTGCCACAATTCTGTAATGTAAACACTGCTTTTGAAAACATCAAAACCAACTTGATGCGCAGAAAATGTATTTGGAACGAGAATTAGCGTTTCACTCTGCGCATGTGCAGATAATGGAGAATCATTGCCTATCTGTAGAGGAATTTGGATTTTGTGCTGGTTTGAGTATTCGAGGTGTTAGTTACAGTACATGATCTTGTTCAAAGTAATACTATCGTATCTGTATATAGACGTATCTTGCAATGTGAATTTAAGTAAACAATGATGAAAAAGCTTTCAAATAATGATATGATATGTTTACTCAAATATGCAAGGTCTTCGTAGTTAATTACGTTGGTCATATAAAATTCATTTGTATTTCCTAAATATGTTAAACGAAATTACTGATTAAATTTTTTTTATAACATTAAGATTTCGAGCATTTGTTTTGCTTTAAATTGGATCAGGAAACCTGTTAATTGATCTCTGTAGAATGAATTAAAGCCAAGCAATTGCTCTCCGAAGTAAACTTTGTCTTATTAAAGTAATTTTTTGATATTACGATATTTAGCTCGTCGATCTGTATTAACATCATGGAGCAGGCAGAGGAATTTGAAACTGTCTATTTTGTGACTGAGGAAGAAATTTCAACTAGTTATATCGTAAATGATAATGATGAGCAGGTAATAGTCCTTAACGAAGATTGTTCAATTGTAATAAATGAAGATGGTTCTTTTATTCAGAATGAGAATACAACAACGGAAATTAAGGATGAGAATATGAATGAAGATAGCCAAATTCCAGATATTAAAGCTGAAATAAATAAGGAAAATTCTATAGAAGTAAAAGCCAATAATGAAGAATTAGCGACAGTAGAACAAGATTCTTCAGTTATTGAACAAACTAATTTAAATGATAACTGTAATGAAAATACACAATTGGTGAACCATGATGAAAGCTCTGTCATGGATCATGATGATAGTTCTATTAGTTGTGATAATACTGCAATGGATGAAAATACAACAGGAGATGGTGAATTAAATTCTATTCAGAATGAGGTTGTTTGCTTGGAGCCAGAAGGTGTTGTTGATAAATTAACATGTCCATATTGTTTTAAACAATTCACAAAGACAGGCAATAAGATGAGGCATGTCAGACAAGTTCATAAAATTAAAAAGCAAATTGGAACTTATATCCGGTGCATAGAATGCAACACAAGTTATAAACATGTTCAAAAGCTTCGTGACCATTTAAAATCATTTCATAAATTAAATATGGATGAAGAGGAATTGCATTTTCCTAACATGACTGGTAAATTTTGCTATTATTATGATTTTATAAAAATGTTTATTTTATGTGTTATTTTTAGGACAATGCAATTGGAATTTAAACATTTGTTTCAAAGAAATGCCAGTTTTCAATATAATTAGCTCCCTTCACTTTGTTTATTCCGGGATTGACCTTTTATTCCCTTTTATCTCCTTCCCAAAGCTTACCATATACACAGAAACCTCCTTTCCTCTCTTTATGTGATTGGTGTCTGAACTAAAATCACTATGCAGATTAACCAAACTGTAGTAAAGTGAACTATTTTAAAATAGCTGTTGTAAACACAGTTGTATATTTTTTCTAATTAGAATTAGTTTATTTTACTTCTGAAGGGATAAATGAAAGTTAATTGCATGACATGATGAAATAGGATGATTATTAGTAAAGAATTCTACTATATATTGATTGCTTTATTATTAATTAACTTAATTTGAAGAAACATACTAATTTTTCGTTTTCACAAAAAATTTTAAATTATTATAATATATTATTTAACAATAATTTTATTTTATACATTTTAGATGACAATTGAGTATTTAATATTTTATTATTAAATTAAAAAATCAGTTTAAAAATGAATATTTTAAGACAATTAATTATATGTGAACAGAAAGATAACTGAATAAAATCTTATTTCTTGAATACTTGTGAAATGTGAAAACATGTTATGAATGAAAAAAAAGTGCTTCTGGGCATATTTAAATACTTTTGTTCAAATATTTTCATATTGATATGTGGTAAATTGGAGATAATTCAGAAGTTATTATTATTTTTCTGTTTCTCTGTAGTTCAAAATTATAGTCTCCCTTCAACCCTTCCTTTGAATTTTAATCTAATTTAATTATGCTTTCTTCAGTTTTATTCTTAACTTAATTGAGTTAATCTACAGAAATATATATATTCATATTTTCAGTTTGCTTTCAACTAGATAAAAAATAAGTTGAAAAAACAATACCTTTTTGTTATGCATATGCCTAATGAATTCTTTTTCTCTATACTTTTCATAGTATAATACTAAGACATTCCTTTTTATACTTAGTCAAATGAATTTCTTCAATGTATCAAGTGAAAAATTCCCAATCTGTTGTATTCTAAATTATGGATATTCCTTGTTTTGATTCAGAAAAAAGTCAATCATTAATTTGGTATCTATGATTGGACTCTCTTTATTGAACATGCAATATTTTATGTAATCTTCATAGATCCATTTAAAAAAAAAATCCTCTGTAAATATTAGCCCAATAATTTCTGTTTTTATTATTGTAAAAACCGTTTTAATTGCTGTATAAAACTAATTTTAAATTGTATAAGAATTTTGTTTTTAGAATAACTGCATTTTTAACACTAAATGAATGTTGTACTATAGATTTTTGAAGGAAATGTAGTAGAGATATATTCATAACTCAATTTGTTTTAAACATAAAATGAGTTCAAAGTAGAATTTTACTCTTCAGATATTATTTTCAACATTCAAGCATCATGGCAATTGAAGAAAAACACAATGAAGCTTTGTTAATATAAATTTGAAAACAAATTAGTGGCACAAGAGGAAAATGGTATCCATTTTACAGCTCGGAAAGGGAATTCCCATTATGGCAATGAAAGGTCTAAAGAATTTTTTGAGCAGTAGTTTAAAACAGTTTTGATGTGTTCACGCAGGGTTAAATATTGAGTGCATTAACTATTATTATTTATTGTGTTCCTCCTGTTGTGGAATTGTCCAAATGTAAGCATTTGAGACAGTTTCAATTAGTCTTTCTGTTGGGATAATTGTTTACTATTGTCTCAACAGGGTTACATGATCTTCTCAAGATAGACTTTGTTTTCTATAATACTATTATAGCTGGTCTCTTGTGATGCTACTTTAAAATTATAGCAATTAAATCTCAAGAAACATTTGCGTAATTCAGAAATTAAAATACTTTTTTAAATTGAATCTAATTGGGCAGAAAATTATTAATTTTTAAAAATACGAATAAATTATATATGTCGACCAATCAGTTGTTCAAATTTTCATTTCAACATTTTATGCAATTTGCTCTTAATGGTTTCTTTGGCAAAATATGTTTTTGCTCAATTCTGGATTTTTGTTTAGCTTCAAATTTCGATAAACATAACAATAACATACTATTGCTATTATATCATATTATTTTAGAAACCCTACACCTTTTTGCTCATAATAATTTACATTTTACTATTTATGGATTTATATCTTTATACATCCAATTATATCACATGAAAGAGCAGCAGTGCTTATAAATATATCCACTTCAAAATCTTTTTACCTCTGCCTGATACCAAAGTTACACCTTCATTATAAGTTGAACAAAATTTAAAAATTGTTTATAAAAAAGAAGCCTTACAATGAAACCTATTTACTCCACCAATAATATGAATGTATAAATCATACAGATTTTAAACATAATTCTCTGGCTTTAGCTTTTAGCAATAGAAAGAAATCACATGATTGAATATTTAATAAGGAATAAAAACAGTTTGCATTTTATTCACAACAATGCAATTATTTTTTTATAAAATGTACATTAAAAGTTAATTAAATGTAAAATGAAGAATTTTGCAACAACTGAAATAGTAACATTAGGAACATTTCTGAAACTTCAAAAACAATGTGAAAACCATTTTTGTACAAGATTTTTTTTTTTTTTTTGAAATTATCAGTTATTATTTAATTAAAATTTCAAGGGATCACTCCATGTTTCATATTCCCATACTCTAAACAATGTTTGTGCTGAATTTGTTAGCTCTACATCCAGTGGTCTGGCTTGTAGAATGACAGCACACACCACACATTCTCTTTTATTATTAGTATATATATATATATATATATATATATAATAAGTTATAGATTAGCATCCCTAAAAGGATTATGGGAAAAAAGTTTAGTATCTTAAAAGTTTGCTTTACTTTCATATTTCTCGAATATTACTAAGTAAAAATAATAAAAATCATTATGAATTCATTAAAATTCTTTCAGTAATGATTTTTCATATTCATATCAAGTAAACTTTTCATTTTTGATTTTATTTTACTCTATCATATATATATATAGTCAATGTGAATAATTGGTTATCTTTAATTTTAACCAGTCATTATTAATAATAACTGCTTCTTTTGGTCAAAGTGAGACATATCACAAATTATTCACTTTAACTCTTTATTATTAATAATTCCCAATCAAGTTTGGTCAATGTGATTAAATGGTTTATATAGGATTGGGCTATGTGTGTGCCTCTTTTTATATGTTTTTTAAAACTTGCTATGAAGTTTTTCTATCATATTTTTTTCTAACTCCTTTTTCTTTATTTCATAATTAATTAGTTGCTTCAAAAAAAATTTTTTTTTGAAGCATTAAAAAAAACAACGAATGGATTTAATAGCGGATATAGTAGATTATATATATATATATATATATATATATATATATATATATATATATATATATATATATATATATATATATATATATTGGCCAAACTTCTTTGGTTATTTTTAATAATGACCGGTTAGTACTAATAATAACCGATTATTCGCATTGATCTAACATATATATATATATATACAGAAAGTATTGTAATTGCAAAAAAAAAAAAAAAAAAAATGATTTTGCTGATTAGTCTGCCATATTTTAGATCTTAATATAAGAAACTTGCTATGAGTTCAATAATTAAAAATGTTGTAAACTTAATTACCAAGATTTGCTGGTTTTTTTTTTTTTTTTTTTTTACTAAAAATGTTAATTTTTTTTTTTTTTTTGACGTATGGAATGAAGTCAATATTTTACTGAAAAGTCTGTCTGTGTGCATGTTGATACATTTATTTAAAAATGTAATATACTTTGTAGATGATATTTATTGCATTATTTAATCTTAAAAATATTATATTTCTGTCAAATTCTATTAACTGAACCTATTGACAAATTAACTATCTCATTATCTATTTGTGTGTATGTTGTGTATGTGCTGTGTTATGCATTAGCTGAAGAATACTATAAGCTAAGGGATTGAATTTCAGTATGTGATTATCCACTAATAAAAAGTAACAATTTTCAGATCCATTTGGTCAAAATAAAAGTTCAAATTAGTTATAGTTTTCTTCACTATGTTACGACACACATAATCTATTTTATTATGTTAATATACAAGAAAGCCGAAAAATATTTCCATTAGTTTTATTTTGGAATTGCTGTACATTCCCCCCCCCCCCTAAATGAACTAGGACCATGAAAATGTTTTCTATGCTAATAATGGCTGCTTAAGTCAAATTTTTTTTAAGAAGCTCTGATTAAGACTGTCGATTTCCTTATATAATTAATGAATGATATTTATTCTTATTTTTTACAGCGTTTAAAAAGTGGAAGCATGATATAGAACGGAAAGAGTTGACATCATATACTTTGCGACATGGAGCTAGGAAAACAAGTACTGGTTTGAAATTCTTCTATGTTTGTCACCGTTCTGGAAAATATGCTTCAAGAGTAACTGGTCCAAGACAGAGAATGCTTAAGACTCCTGGAACTTGCAAGCTTGGAATAGTATGCACAGCTGCTATATATTGCGAAGAATGTCCAGATAGTGTGATTGTAAGGTATTGTCCACATCACTATGGCCATGGAAAGGAAACCTCTTTTGTACAGTTGTCTGTTGAAGAGCAAGCTGCTATACAAGGTACAATCATATTTAATATTTACTTCTTAAATAATGTCAAAATAGAGTGTTTAGAATATATTTAAAATGATTGATTATGTATTAGAATTCCTAGCTAAATAAATAAAACTGCATTTTTTCATAAATATTTCTCTACTATTACCTTTTCTAAAATCTTGAATCAATTTAATGCTTTTTAATCTGAATGAAAGGAAATCTATTAAAAAGTATTAAAAACATAAGAGGATTGTTCATCTTCTTCTGTTTACCTTATCTATGGAGCTAGAAATAATGATTGTAATAATCAAAAGTATTCTTGTCTCAATTTCAGTGCAAGAACAATAACCTTTACAGAGAAGGAAAGTATAAAAATAAGAGAGTTAAAATAAGCATTGAATTCTGACACATAAGCTTTTTTTTTTTTTTTAATTATAGTCATGACATTGAAAATTATCACTAAGCACTAAGTAACAAGTTTGTTTGAAATTTGATAAAAATATTTTAATGAAATTTTATTTGAAAATTTAATAACAGCACATAATACAAGAAAGTAATGCATGAAAATAAATTTACTCTTCTTTATATGCACAAAATTGGGTCATGATTGATCTCATTAATGTATGACAATTTCAGGGAAACATAAAAGCAAGATGCAGTATTCAAATAACAATTTATATTGTTTTTTAAAGTTTTTAAAATTGTTGTGTTTCTATTATATTGTCTTTTTTTTTTCCCCAAAAAAGAACTAATCTACTCGAATGGATTATGGCAACCAAACCAAGTTTGTTATCACAAAATAGATAAAATTCTATCTAAAAGCAGATGAGGTTCAGTTTTATGATCAAACGTAGTTCTACTCGTCAGACTGGCAATTCTTATTATTTTTCAAAGAATTTTATATATATATGAAGTAATTTGAAGCTGATGCTTAAAACTTCAAAATTAAAACATCCAGGAAATGGCAGTTTTCAAAATAATTGTTGTACTGATCTTTACAGTTCTGTTCCTATATTAAAAAAAAAAAAAAAAAAAAAAAAGATTTCCTTTATTTATTTATTTTTTAAAAATTCAGCTTGTGTTTTTGAATAGAAATGATAAATGAAATTCAATGCATTTATCATCATTCATTAGTAAGGCTTAACGAAAGATCTGAAAAAAAAAAAATTAAGAAAAAATACAATTTATAAAAAAAGTTTGCATTTTTATTCCTCTTAGTACTTTTGTTATTATTTTACAGGACTGTTTTCTCAGATATAATCTTCATACGTAATTTATATCTTTAGATTTATGATAAAAATATTTTAATGAAATTTTATTTGAAAATTTAATAACAGCACATAATACAAGAAAGTAATGCATGAAAATAAATTTACTCTTCTTTATATGCACAAAATTGGGTCATGATTGATCTCATTAATGTATGACAATTTCAGGGAAACATAAAAGCAAGATGCAGTATTCAAATAACAATTTATATTGTTTTTTAAAGTTTTTAAAATTGTTGTGTTTCTATTATATTGTCTTTTTTTTTTCCCCAAAAAAGAACTAATCTACTCGAATGGATTATGGCAACCAAACCAAGTTTGTTATCACAAAATAGATAAAATTCTATCTAAAAGCAGATGAGGTTCAGTTTTATGATCAAACGTAGTTCTACTCGTCAGACTGGCAATTCTTATTATTTTTCAAAGAATTTTATATATATATGAAGTAATTTGAAGCTGATGCTTAAAACTTCAAAATTAAAACATCCAGGAAATGGCAGTTTTCAAAATAATTGTTGTACTGATCTTTACAGTTCTGTTCCTATATTAAAAAAAAAAAAAAAAAAAAAAAAAAGATTTCCTTTATTTATTTATTTTTTAAAAATTCAGCTTGTGTTTTTGAATAGAAATGATAAATGAAATTCAATGCATTTATCATCATTCATTAGTAAGGCTTAACGAAAGATCTGAAAAAAAAAATTAAGAAAAAATACAATTTATAAAAAAAGTTTGCATTTTTATTCCTCTTAGTACTTTTGTTATTATTTTACAGGACTGTTTTCTCAGATATAATCTTCATACGTAATTTATATCTTTAGATTTATTTTAAGTTTTATTGTTAAATCACAATGCTTAACTAAAAATGCTTTTGACTTTCATTTTTTGCATTACTGAAATCTTTTTTTTTTTTTTTGCATCTATATATACTTATGGTTAAAACTTACAATGCAACCTATTAAAATTATATCTGTTCTTTATTTGTTTATAGATAACATATCAAAAGGTATTCCATTTGAAAGCCTATTGGATGATATTAGAGACAGCCAATCTTCAACAGATCATTTCCAACTGTATCTTTTAAAGAAGAGAGACGTTCGTTTCATCAATAATGCTTACGCTACTGATGAATATAATCCAGGATTGAGTGATGCAGAAAGTGTTGATCAGTGGGTTCGTTTGTGCTGTCAGATGGAAGATTCTCCTATACTTTTCTACAGACAAGAAGATATTGGAAGTACAGAAGAAGATTTCTTACTCATCATAATGACAGAGTTCCAAAAACAAATTTTGATGTCATCTGCTAAGCAAGTTGTATGTGTTGATTCATTGTATCGTAGGAAAGGTGGTCGCTTTTACCTCACTGTTCTGTTTATTATGGATGAATATGAAATTGCCTTTCCAGTAGCCTTCTGTATCAGTAATAAAGTGGACAAACCTGTCATATGGCAGTTCCTCACATCAATCAAAGAATCCACTGGACCTCTGTCTTGTACATATTTTATGTCAGACAGTGAATCTTTTTATTTTGAGGCATGGAAGGAGGTCATGGAAGATGAATCTAAATGGCTTTGGAGTATGTGGTATGTAGACAACAGAATTCGAGTTCAATTGCGTGTATTTAGAGGCAATATTGTGAAAAGAGCTGAGGCTTACAAAACTATGAGAACTCTTTTAGAATGTCAAAATAAAAATGTTTTTGATTCCATGTTCAAGAATTACATTGAAACTCTCCAGTCTGACCCTCAATCTAGAAACCTGGGAAATTTTATCATGCAAAAATATGGCAGTAATGCTGAAATGTGGGCGTATTGCTATCGCAAGGACATTCCACTTAGTACAAACATTCACTTAGAAGTCATGCATCGGACCTTTCGATATTGCTGCAGAGAAGGTAGGAAAAAGCGCTTAGACAAATTCATTTTTGTCATAATGAAATTGGTACGATATAAAATGTTGGATCGTTTGAGTAATATGCTAGATGATGAAAAGATTGAATTGGCAATTGAAGCTATTAATATGTGCCATCATGTTGGCTTAGAAATCCCAAGTGAACATATTTCTTCTTTGTCTGATAAAATATGGCTTATTCGATCAGAAGAAGAGGAACAGAGTATATATGTGATGAGAGAATTTGAGACGTGCCCAGAACATTGTAATTTAAGATGTAGTGAATGTGATATTTGTGTGCACATGTATACTTGCAGTTGCATACACAGTATGATCAATGCTAATCTTTGCCAACACATTCATGCAGTTGTTTGGAAATTCCTAACTCCTCATTTTTCTCCACCAGCTTCTCCAATTCAAGAAGATATAAAAGAGCAGGAGAATATTGATGTTTCAGACATTCCTGATAAATGTCCTGAACTTTTTGATAAAGTCCTGAAGCAAACTCATGATGTGTACAAAAAAGTCAGAGCAAATAAATGTAACTTACCAAAAGATTCACTTACTGCAGTTATGAAAAGGCTAAATGAATGCATTGATATTTGCAATGGAAAAAAAGTCACTGAGCCTGTGGTTAATAACTCTCCTCAAAAAGACAATCCAGTTTATGTTATTAATCCTTATACAAAAAAAGAAAATTCTCAATCTGTCTTATATCCAAGTAATTTTCCTGTTATTTTACCAAATAATAGTAAAGGCCTATCTCAATATGTACTTGTAATACCAAATAATGGAACGACTAATGTTTTGGCTAATAATATCCCTATTCGTCGTTGAATATTATTAAATTTTCTTTGTATGTGTTAATTCAATTTCATGATTAAAGTTCATGTAATTGTCTTTGTTAATCAAAATTGAGTTTTTTACAGACAATTAATATCAAGAGACTAAAAAAAGTCATACACAATACTTCAAAACATTTTCACTTGCATATTATTTTATAGAAAAGAAATGAACTGAAACACATTGTCAAGCTAACTTCTCAATGAATTTTTTTAAAATATTTTTTTTTATAATTTATGCTTTATGAAAGTGTAGTATACAGATACTTTTTTTTTTTTTTTACCTAAAATAAAACTCATGTACTATGAATAAAATTAGACTTAATATATTATTACATTTGGTTTCTGACTGTTTAATAAAGATTTAAAATTTCTTTCCTTTTATGCTTTATATATATATAATATTTGCTTAACATTTTTGAACATTTCAATTTTTTATTTATTAGGTTTAATTATATTTGACAGATATGATTCTCATAACCCAAACATTATTTTCACAGTAATCTTGCCCTCTGTTTCAGAAAGTAATATAATAATTATAATTGCTAATATTTTAGCTATTTACTTTTTGATTGAATAAAAATAATATATATTGATACTTGAATTCATGTATAATCAGAAGCAAAAAAAATCTAGGAAAATTTATAAATGCTTTTGATGAAAAATTGCTAATTAGATTTTTCCCAATACAAAATAAATGAATAAAATTTAAAAATTGCATACCCCCAGTTTAACAGTAGTGACCAAATATTAGTGCTTATATAGTATGAACTGTACCATTATAAGTAAATAAAAAAAAAACATCTACAGCGAAGCTGTTAGAAAATTATGTGTATCATCATGGTTACTGATCATTGTGCATTTTGACTATTGCCGAACTAATAGAAAAATATCTAATTCGTCAATATTAGTTTCTTCCACTGCATTGGTGCACATGGAAAAATTTTTGAAATATAATATAATTAATTCTTTTTAAGAATTGAGATGTACAAGTCTTGCTATTTTAAAGCTTTGTCAAAGGCGTGTCAAATATCTTAATTGCTTGGATATTCCTTTACAACGGACTATTTATAAATATTTCAGTTTGAATCTAATAATCATTGTTTTTTTTTTTTGTTTTTTTTAATATATTGTGTTCTCTGGAAATAAGAAATTTCTACGAAATATTGCAATCTACTTTTTGAAACAATGAGCCAAAATATATTCTATTTTTAACAGAAGTTGTTTATTTCTATCCATACATCAGGAGGTTTTAATATTTTTGTACTAAACTTTGCTTGATGGGTGATTTTTGTTAGCTTTCATCTGGTAGCCACTCAGTTCATTTATAAAAGCTGTTATATCATGGTACAGAATGTCTTCTAAATGTCTTTCAGATATGAATAAATATATGTAAAAATGTTAAAAAAAAGTCATCTGTAAATAATAACACTGGAATTTGAAAATAATAAATATATTTTGTTAATGTTGTTGTTGCGACTTTTTACTGAAATGAAAATGCAGGTTACTTATCTAATTTTTAATAAAAAATTCAAATTTTCACATTTTAAGCCTCCATGAGGCCGAAACACATATTTTTGCAATTATCCCTATCTGTCTGTGAACTCAAAATCATCCATTAACTCAAAAACACTTTATACTAGACAAATGAAAATTGGTTGATAGATTTAATAAAAAATTTGTAGATTTCTGTCAAATTTTGAACAAAATTCATTCAGAGGAAAATCCTGTTTGTCCATGTATAAATGAATATGATAACTCGTATAAAACGTAAAGAATTATATAATTAAAATTTAGTACCATGGTTTACTATCTAAAATATAGATACGTATCGAATTTTGAGCCAAAATTCGTCAAGGAATTGACCGTCTGTTTGTCTATATTTTTCTCTGCATGTAAAGGTCGTAATTCAAAAACGCTATGACTTACAAATATGGAAATTGGTACATGATCTTGTGACAGCAATTGTAGTCCTTTGTCGAATTTTTATTTCAGGCGGTCTTAAAAGAGACATTTAAAATGCATATTTATTTTTCTGGTAATTGTTATTAATTGCAAAAAATAAAATGGCAAAGCTTGCGCTCTAGATTCTCATTAGTGGTCAATAATTCACAACTATTCTTCACCAATGCATACAATTAATACACTAGTACTGGTTTTCTTTACTATGCTATGAAGTAAAAAAACTTTTTTGTGAAAGACTAAAAATCTGAGCACTTGTGGTAATATTGATAGAATATCCATATCCACCACATTGTTAAAAAAAAAGTTTTGAAAATTGAAGAGACTATTATGAAATTGAAAAAACTGTTGTTGAGAGAATTTAAATTTTTAAAAATTCTTTAAAAAAAAGCTCTTAAAATAATCTCCCACATTTAAAAGATTAAAACAGGCGAGTTCAAACAGATTTTGAATGAATATCAGAATAGTAGTTCCATAAATTCGAATTTTCTAGTTGAAAATTTTTAAAAACACTTTAATCAATATTTATATAAAAAGCCAATACGAAATCTAAAATATAAAACATTAATCAATTTTCCGAAGGAAAAAAAACAAAACATGAAGGGTTTTTTTCCCACTATTTGTGAAAATGTGCATAAAAGATCCAATTAGAAAAGCAATTAGTGGATAAATTGGACTGGCGAGAAATCAATAATTTCCGTTGCTGGGTAGCAAGTTCTAAGTTTCCGAAATCTGGGTAGAGCAAATTCCAAAAGAAAGTATTTTTAATAACAATTTAATATTGTGCAAAACGGGTACGTTAGACTAATAGTCACTTTTCGTTTTAAAAAATTTTTTGAAACGAAATACATTATTTAAAAATTTTTTTATATATATATATATATATATTGTTACAAAATTTTTCTTCTACAACAAATACCGTCAATTAATCTTAATGACGCAGCGCATTTAATCTCTAATAGTTCATTAGTTCAGCAGCTTTCTTGCTGTCTAATCCTCCAAGACCTCTACGTGTCGGCGACTCCGAATCTCACCACACACCGCCTCTTTTTACGATCCACACGACTTCTTCAGCTTCAGATTGCCCATCTTTTATAGTTCCGGGAGGCGGGGCTAGAATCTTCAGACCAATCAGGGCGTACCTGGCTGTATCTCGGGTTTTAGTGGATGGATCGTGAAAGTTCTCGAACTTTCCAGTAGTATCCATTTAGTCGCCAACCTCGCCAAATTCATCACCAAGCCGCCAATTGTTCGCCAAATTTGTCGCCAAGCTCCGAGGTTATTGACGCGGCACCCACTCAACATGCACAGGACAGATCGTACAATTGTCTTTCTTACGATGACACTATTCGGGCCGGGTAGCAAAATTACAGATTTGTAACAATATATATATATATATATATTTGCTCCCCTCTTCAAGGACTCACGCCCCAGCAATCCCACTACAGTCCAGCAGCTGGCATAGACCACGATCGATGTAAACTCCCTTTTATCTGGCATTGTGCGACTTCCATACTTTCAATGAAGACATCATTCACTTATTTGGCGGCAGTTAAAAATCCGCCCGAAGCTTCTCATTGCTTTTGACTTAAGACCTCTTCGTCGTTTCGGATTGTACATCTAAACTTGATCCCTTTCTTTAAAATGCAAGGTGCCCCATGGAGCCACTTTTTGTACCGTAACAGGACTCTCCGATGGTCGTTTGGTCACTTTGAACTTCCTCCATCGAACCAACGGAATAGCAGGATGATCGAACGGTACCTTCCGGAGTCCACGTGGAAACCAGGGATTCGCCTTCGTCGTCAAAGCTTTCACGTGAATATTACCGCCTATTCTCGGCTCATTCTCAACACTGGAGAATTTTCCTTATCTCTTAACACAGGATCTTCTACAGAGCTCATCTACCTTCGCCGGAAGTGTTCCTCTGCGACGACGTAACTTATCCGGGTACACAGAAAATTCGTCGGCTCCTTTTTGTATCACACTCCTATGCAAATCCACAACAAGGCAGAATTCTTGAGGAAAGTCAAAGCCGAGACCACAAGATTCAGCGATTCCAACCACGTAGTTTTCATTCGTATCACTATGCAAGGAGATACCAAGAGACTTGCAGAGAAATTGTCCCTTTAATCTCTGAGACGAATCCATTCCAAACAGGGTAGCATTAACTACTGCATCCATAGGCATCGAGCACGGGTCGTCACTAACAGACCCATCCAAAGAGAGTCCATCTCCTGGGTCGCTAAGCTAGGGATGACGAATATTTTACGAGCAGTTATTACGTAACCAATATCATAAAAGTCACAAATACCAGTGATCAATACTTTTCAAAAAGGATCAAATCCTTGATACGATCTTATTGGCGATATTTCGATTGCAGGTTTTGGATCACGATAGAAAGTAACAATCGATACGATCTGTCCAATGGAAGTTCTCGAACAAAACAGAAAAGGAGAAATTTGTGAATGGGTTGAAAAGTGGACGGACCGGTTATTCTTGGAATTATCGTATCATTGAATTTCATATCACTGAAATTGATCGGAGCGGTGACTTCACTGGAAAGTGTGAAGTCGCCGCTCCACTTCATGAGAGTGACCTCATTTTTAATTGCTTGTGACATGACTGATTGCATATATTCTGTTTACTGCTAGCGCCATCTACTGGTAGAATATAGAACTAAAGTAAACATTTTAAAGAAATGACATATATATTTAATTCAAATTTTTCAGAAAATGGTTTACTTCAATAAAGAAATTAAATAAATAGTTTTGAAAAAAATCAAATTTAAGAAGTAAGCTGAAATAGATAAATTAATTCAATCATGCGTTACTTAAATTAGCAAATTAAGTATTAATTACAATTAATAAATTTTATATTTAATACTAAGTAATAATTTTTAATTGATAATATGATTGAAATAACAGATATTTCGAACAAATATTTAAAAATAACAATATCAAAATTATTTGTTATTCAAAAAATCGTGGATTATGCATCTCTACTCCTCATTTTAGCCGTATCCAAATGCCGATTCACTACAATACGATTGGCTACTACACACACGATTTGATGGTGCTTCTATAATAAACTCCAAGATTTGGTTCACAGCTCCATCCGACAAACACTTGAACTCCCCTCAACACCTGCGCTTCGCTGAACTGACCAAACTAATTCGTTGTTGAATAAATTTACGATTCCCACATGACTGATTTTGTCTTGGATAGCCGGAGCGGAGCAGAGCAGAGATGGTACACGAAGAAGCAAGCATAACTGGGGTTCCCATTGATCTTATAGCCAAAATTCTTAAAGATTCTAGTATCAACCATTTTTCACAAAATTTTTCAACACGCTCGGGTTCATTGATCCGGCATCCGATCAGCATTGAGCGGTATGAGACGCGTGAGGATAGAACCTGGGACCTTTAGGTTAGCAGTCCAGTAACTAACCGATTTTGCTAAAACAGCTGTTCGGGCAGAAGCGCTGTTACTGGCTTATATGCGATTCACCACAGCATCAAATAGAGATGACCATTAAACTATTTTTCTTACGATGGAACTAACTGTGCTGGGAAGTAACATTACAGATTCTTAACAATCAATATATTACATATTTTGAATATTGCTCAAATTTAACTATCTTAAACTGAAAGTTCATGCATGAGTGGATTATGTACGATTTTAAACGAGTTTTTTTGATTAAATAATGATCTTCCTAAAATTTTTTTAGCCAATTGTATCACGTGCAAATTTCTTGTTTTTAAGTATGAAAAAAAATCCAGTGTTAAATCGACATGAAATGTTTATTAGAACAATGAATGCACATGCTATCATTGTAACTTGAAAGAAGGGTGCACTGGGAATATTATTATAATTAAAAGCCTTTTCATAGCTTATGATAATAATGGGAATAAAGCTGTAAAGTTGAGGGTGATTTTAAATTGCTTTAACTTCAGTGTTTTGAGATTACTTTGTATTTTGTAATATAATTTTAACACTGTAAATTATGTTTCCAAACTACATCGTTTTTACTTTAATCTTTTAAAGCATATCAAACTATGGAAAATCCTTTTTAAAAAGTTAAAATGTTTAAGAGATTCGCATGAATTTTTATTATATAAATATTTCTTGTTTAGTACAATTCTTATTTTTAAAGAACTACTTGCACTCTTTTGTTTGTTTTGAGGATAAGAAAGACTCGCGATTGTCTGCTTGACTTGCATTGCAAGTTAACTTCAATCGAATACGGCCGTAGCTTCAACAGAATGATTATTTGCTGCTACTATTATGCATATTTTGCGCATGCGTACTTTTACTTGATTGACTGGTGCTAACTGAATGTGACTCTGCTTTAACACGAGGGTTAATGCGATAATATAAATATTCTATATATAAACAAAGCCTATATGAAATGTTTTATGTGTTATAAGCGTATTTAGTCATTTTCAGATATTCTTAAAGTGGGAGAAGGAATGTTAAAAAAATTGCGATACGTGTGGTCATAATAACTGGACTGATGAATCCTCACTTTTTAAAATATTGTTATGACTGTTTATGTGACAAATTTCTGCGCACTTTGGGCTATTGATATGATGTGATAAACGTGTGTACTGACCTGTTTAACTGCATATACACTGTAGCATAGTAGTGCAAGACTTTTTTTCCGTTATTACTTTTTTTTTATAAGTCGTTATTCTTTTTCTTAATATTATGAGTAAATGCTGAATATTATGAGTAAATGCAGAATTGTGAAGTGATATGAGTAATTGCAAAATATAATCAAAATCGAGAAATTAATGATCTCTTACTCTCTTTACTAGCTTTAAAAAAAAACTTTTTTTCTCTTGATTGCGGAATATTTGTAGTTTCGTAAATGTTTAGGATTAAAAAAAATTTATATGCAAAAAAAAACAAACAAACAAACAGCATTTTGATCAATTGTTCTTTTTAAAAATCATTGGGCCATTTCCCAACATCTTCAATTAAAATTATTTGAATGATGTGTATTGTAAAAGTAGCTTTGTGGATAAATGCAATATTTAGTAATCATCAAATAAATATATGAAAGTTTGAGAAACATTGGATGATCTAGAGACTATTTTAATTGAAGCTGTTTTACATTATAAACTTTCATCTTTGCATTTACAAATTCATCTGTAGATAGTTGATTTTTTTTTTGGGAATCAAATTAGAAAATTTTCCATTATTTTGTAGATTATTATAATTATTATTATTTTACATTGGAAGTGTAAATTGATTATTAAAATGTCGACTGCACTTTTGCCTGGAGGATTTATTTGTGAAATTTGTAATAAACAAATTAAATCTCAGCAAAATTTTAATAGACATATGAAGACTGTTCATAGTAATGGTTCCCATCCATGCAATTTCTGTGAAAAAAAATTTAAGCGATTTTATGATGTAAAGCGGCATATCCTAAATGTCCATTTCCCTCGTAAAAAAAAATCAAAAAGTGATCATTCAGCTGTCCAGAATTCCAGCAATAATTCAGGTGAATGAAATTTGGATTTCTTTTAGGGCAGCTTTGATATACAGTCATTTTTGCTAAAAAAATAGTGTATCGCCAAATTGTAGTGAAATGGCCGAATGTAGCGCGAATGGTAGCAAAAGCACCACCGAAAAATTACCAACCTTGCAAGGTGCTAAATGACTGTATACCAAAGTTTAATCTTCTTTTTTTTCATCACTTGTTTTATCAATTTTATTAACGCTTATATTGTCATATCTGTCATCAGTGACTTTGATAAATGATTTTTGTATAATGTCATTTGATCTATATGCAATTTCTTTTGATTATAATTGTAATTTTTCTAGATATATCAAATTTAATATTTGTAAGTAGCATGGTTTATTCATGACTTCCAGTAAATGATATTAATTAGTAGAATTTTGAAAATTATTTTTATAGTTATTCTGTATTTTTTAAGTGCATTTTAAGGAATTTATTACTTTTTAAAATATATTAACTCTTTATAGTATTGTTTTATCAAAAATAGAAAAAAGGCAAGTTGTATGAAGTACTTTAATATATGAGAAGCATATTTATTTATATTTTGCTTAATTTTATATCACAAAAAAATTAATTTTGTAATCAATTTGAACAACAATCAATAAACAATCAATTTGATACACTACAAATATTTATACTAAATGGTTTGTCTTTATACTCATAACAAAACTATTATTAAGTAATTTTTTTTCAGAATTAACTTTATTATTTTCATTGGTTTAATTTTTTTTTTTTTTTAGTTAAAAGCAGTTGTGGAGATAATCCAGCAGTTGAACCCAATGGAGATTCTGTTCTAAAAAATGCATCTTCGGACTCAAGCAGTCCATGTACAGTAAAAAAAGATGATCAAAATTCCTCTGCCTTGAGAAATGATGACAATTCAAACTGTGCTTTTAGTGATAGTACAGGAGTTGAAATAGACAAACAAAAGTCTTCTGTCTCTCAGCAAGGTGACAAGGATCAAGTACAGGAAATGGATGATGGTAAGTCAGACAGTGTATATAATGAAAGTTCAGCACTGGAACAAGAGAAATGTTTGAACATGGGAAATGATGAAAGTTCTGTTAGTTGTGATAGTACTGCATCAGGTACAGTTGTGAATAATGTAATTCACTTAATTGCAGATGATGGTGTTGATAAACTCACTTGTCAGTATTGTTTTCAGAAATTCAAATACAAATCTAACAAAACAAGGCATCTCAGAAGAGTACATAAAGTTAAGTCACAAATGCCACCTCCTGTTGAATGCTCAGAGTGTAAATCTAAGTTTAAATATGCTTCCCGTTTAGAGCAACATTTAAAGCAGGCTCATGGAAAAAATATGGATGGAACAGAATCAAGTAAGGCTAGCAGATGCTCATTCCTGTATATTATATTTTTTTGCCAGTTAGGTAGAAACCCAAATGTATACGATATATGTTGAGTATAACAGCTTTATCTTTCAAGATGTATTTTTTATAGTATGTCATTATAACCATTTGAGTTTAAGTACTTCTTATTAATGTTTTAGCTTATCAATAAGTAAAGTCTTTCTACCATCTTTTTGATACAGTATGGCCAGACATGGCTACTATACCATTAATTCCAAAATCGACCACTTAATTAATGTCGTGCTAATAAAAAACATGCATTCTATTTATTGTTTATGCATAAATGTAATTTTGAGGGTACTTATTTTACTATGGATGGTCCGGATGTCGCCAATTTTATCTTTTGTATCGCCAAACCAGTTACTGCTAATCTCTGCACAGTTCTCTCTGGTAAACCCTGCATAAAGTTGTATGCACAGTAACGTTTTTTTTTTTTTTTTTTTTTTTTAATTTTATTTACGGCATACTGATACATGCACTTGTTATTTATGTATCATGACTCAGTACGGACAATTTGACAAATTTTTATCTTAGAAATGTTTTTCGCTTCTAACTAAGTCTCGCCCTAGATGGCAATAAAAATGGCCTGAAAAAAAAACTAAGGACAAGAAATAATATATGGCAAATATAAATTAATGGATTAAAATAAACCAAGAAGGAGGGGTATTTCTCATATACGATTTACTTATAACTTTAATGCTCTCTTTTCATACAATTTTGAGTATGCCTAATTAGTGGTTGGATTATTTTTTTTTTAAATTTTGATATGAAAAATACCTGTAATTTTGAATGTAATAGATCAGGAATGGATTATCCGATATTTTGAAGAGACTCACAAAATTGATTAGGCTCAGATAATCAAGGAAATTCAAAAGTGATAGTAATTATAATTTGAAATGCTCAGATGAAAAGTATTTATTGTGTATGTTTTGATATAAAATGTTTCATGAATGGATAGGGAAATGATGCATTATAAAACCATCATAAAAATCTGTAAAAAGTATATTAATTTGGTAGTTAAAATTGATATAATTGTTAAATTTTTACACATTTTGTTTTCAGGGTGTGTAGCTTCATTAAAATTTCTTAAAACTGCTGATTTTTATCCTTATATAAAGGCCTTAATAGTTCTTATATTTTTTCCAGGTGCTTATTTTTTTTCTGACAAAAAATATATTATCATGCTATAGAATCTCACTAGAACTGTCTGATTATATGACTCCATTTTCTTTGCAGTGTGCAATTTTTCAATATTCAATGAATTCCAGTGAAGTCAATAGATAGGGTTTATTTCAGTTTTGGGAAACACTGATAATATTTGGAAAATATTTTCCTTTCATTTATTTGACCTTTCTTTTTCCTACCTTTCTTTGTTTGTTTGCATTAATGAAAAATATTCTTTTTTTAGGAATAACATTGTGATAATAATAAGTAATGATAAGCATTGATAAAATTTAGCACACAGTTTGAGCATCTAAGGTACAGAAGAATATCAAATTTTATGCCAAGTCCATCAATGAGTTGACCGACTGTGAGTTTATATATTTGTGTGTATGTAAATAATTAACAAAAAAATACTGCAACAGCTTAGATGAATAAAATTTAGCAAGATGTCTTGTTTCTAAAATGCTAGCCCTGTCATAAATTTTGGATTCTCTTGGCTAGCTAAAAGACTTCCAAAATGCATATTTGTTCTTTTCGTATTCTACAAGTACAAAATGCTGGTATGTGAAATTCTGAAGAGAAAAAAAAAAAAAATCTGTGCATTCGAGGTTTTTACAGCTTTGCCCGAGGTCCTTAATTTTTAGGCAGGAATGGTAACATTTTTATTGAGGAGTATATATATATAAAAAAAAAAAAAAATGAAAAGACTACTTCCTCTGTTTTATCTTATGAGTTGCAGAAATATCAAGCCATTTCTTCTAATGTATCAGTGTAATGATCCACTTTTGTCTCTTTATGCATCTGATATGTGTGATATATGATATATAAATAATAAGTTAAAAAACTTCATTTGTACTTTTTTTTAAAAAAAAGTTTTGAAAGAAAATTTCTCTATTTCTTCAGTAAATCGCTAATGCAATTTTAATTTTTCTAACAATGCTTGCAAATATTCTGTATTTGATGAAATGTATACAGTTATAAGCTGAAACAAATTATTGCAAGTTCGTACATTCGGTAAAAGAAATGCCATCAAAAACATAACTTGTAAAAAAAACCAAGTCTCGCAACGCAGTTCTTCTATCGTAAAAAGTTGTGAGATCCATGTAATACCAAGTCGGTCAATTTATTCAGTCCCTACTTAAGGGTCCTTCTGTCTTAAGTTATTACGTAATTAGCTAACCTAACAACATCTTATAGTGACCATATCAATATTAAAAATCTTTTATGGTTTAAATAAATAGATTGACTTGGCAATCACACTAGACAATCTAATTTAATATAATATGTTAATGTAATCTAATTTAATGTAAAGATACAATGTGTTTTCATGTAACAGTAATTAATGATAAAGGAAATTTTTTCTGAAATGCACAAAATAAAGAAGGAAAAAAAGTTCTTTGGCAGTCATAAAAAGTGGGTGGAAAAAATAAGGAAAACTTTTCATTAAAATTTATTAAATAAATACCATATAATTATGGTTTCTATTTTGGTTAATTGAAACTTGGGTTTAATTTTGGTTTTGTGCTTAATTTTTTTTTTTTTTTTTGATTATTTGGAATTATGTGAGATTTTTTAAAAAATTTTTTAGTTCCACATTCATTTTTAAAAAAGAAAAAAAAAAGTTTTTTAATTAAGAGTTGTGTAAAGAAAATAGTATCCCCTTTAACTGTAAATCACTTTCCTTTTAACTTTATTATGCACTAAAAGATTGCGATTTTTTTTTTCCTTCTTGATCTTGTCAAAGAAATAGTGGAATGTTTTAGATTTGTTTTTATTATTATTTCATAGATGCATTTTTTTAATTATGTTGTTTCTCTGGAATAATTAACATTATTAAAACGCTGCATATTGCAAACAAAATGGAGTTTTTTTATTGATGGAAAAAAGATTTGAGGGCAATTAACTCAGAGTAATTATAAATCTATGGTTAATTGTACAAATGAATTTTATATTGTGGTTAAGCATAAAAGTGGATTAGTTGTTTTCTGATATTTTATCGAATATATATCTTTGAATTGTATTTTTAAAGTAATATTTTTATTTCAATTAATTCAGATTTTTTTTTAAAGAGAAGAAAAAAATACAAAAAGAAACCTATGGGACCTATATCAAATGCATTGAGTGCAACACTAATTATAAAAATGTTCAGTCATTACGTGATCATCTATCATCTGAACATAATTTAAATATGGATAAGCAAGAGTTACATTTTCCTAATATGGCTGGTAAGTAATGAATTTTTTTATTATATTTTGTTTTAAGAAAATCCAAAAATTCTTAATTATTAATAATTAACTAGCATTTTTGGTAAATTAATCTTTATATAATATCTAACTTCTACAGTAATTGTTATTATTTTTATAATATTACACAAATTTTGCATGAAATTATGATATAATGGATATTATTTTGAAAAGTCAGCAAATTAATGGATTTCTAAGATTATTTGTAAGATATTAGATTTACAAAAATATTAGAAAGAAATTAATTTTCTTTGAAAGAAACTAATATTACTTATTAGAAAGAAAAAAAAAAAATTAAATTTTTAATTTGTAGAAGATAGAATTTTTTAAAGAGTATTTGGGATTTTTCCATTAATGGAGCTCAAATCATAGCAAAACTGAAATTTTGTTGATTTCTGTTAGCTCCAGCATTCATTCCTGAAAGATCTATCATTAAGGTCGATAATCTATTGTTAGGGTTATGTTTGGGGTGTTGGTATGTGGAATGATGTTGTATAATCAAAGGTTTTATATGTTTCTCAACATATATGTGTGTATGTATATGCTGTAGAGGAAATTAATTGGTGGATATTGTAAATAGAATTGTATATATCTTGCTGTATAAGAGATAATTAGGTGCCTTTGATGATCAGTTATTCACCTTACCAGCTATGCTTTTTACTAGAAGTGGCCGTCCATCTAAAACCACTATACTAAGTTTGCCAATTTTAATTTCATTTGAAAGTTTAAAACATTTTAATATGTCATCAATGCCCCTTGCTCTTAGCAACCATCTATTATCAATAATATTCTATGTGAGAAAAAATAACTGAGTTCTACAGTTGCAACTATTGAATAAAATATTATATATACTGATTTCTCCATTTTTTAATTTTTATTTATTTATTTATTGTAAAGAAAGCCTATGATCTTTAGATACGTCATCAAAAATTGCCTGACTCTATTTTTCAAGAAATATTGCAATTTTGAGTATTAATTAATTTTGTTGTTTTGTAAGCATTGTTAAGAAATCTAAATGCACTATCATTACTTTGCAGTCACAATTTAAAATAATTCTCTTTTGTTTTCATAAGATTTTTTAAAATTGAAATTAGTCAGTATGATTGTATTATTGTGGTTCCTGTAGATGCTGACATTAATAAGACCATCATGTCAGTCTACTAAATTTTATTGCAATAAATGTAAATATTATTTTAAATTATATATTTGCAAAATAATGATAGATATTCAGATTGACTTTATGTCATAGACTATACTTCAAGATGGCAAAAATAATTGGAAATGAAACTTGATAAAATTGGTGCAGTTCTTGAAGTTGTGGGCTGTGTCAAATTTTTACTTTGCAATATCTCTTGGAATAGAGAAAAATAAACTAGGCAACTGTTAATGACATATCTAGGAGACAAAAAAATCCATATAAAAGGGAGGGGGGATATTGATTTAGTAATTGTAGCTGTATAATTCTGTTCTGACTTATTCTGATAGAAAATATTCATTGAAGTCATGGCTCTTTTTTATTTCTCCTGAAAACTGTAGAGTGGTAAGACAAGGACTCAATTATGGTATATGTAGAAGTATGTGAAGTCTCCTGAAATGAAATAGCAGAAATACTAGCCACCTTTACACAGTATGCATGCAGTTATGTAAATGATGGCACTAAAAATTCTATAAAACAGTTACTGTTTAAAATCTACTTTAATGTAGCCCTTGAGTTTTTCAATAATGTTTAAACAAGCAATCAAGGGAAATAATGCTGCAAATAATTTTTTTAGTTCCCTTAGTTGTAGTGAATGGTTTTCCTTAGCAGTAATCTAACATTTTAGTAGTGGCAGTTTAGTTTCTGTGGCAATATGAAAGAGCTTTTGTAAGAAAATTTAACCCAATTAATTATTATATATTTAAAAAATTAATACATTCACAAATTAAAATATAAATTGCATTCTAAACTATCTCGATTTAATGTTCATAGTATCTTTCTGTAAATGCAATTATGAAGTAAGAAATAAATTCCTCTTAATTAAATATCTTCTCTTAACTTATTTCTCTTTTCTGAACACCTTTCAAAACATTTTTCTGGTTAATTTACTTGTTCATTGAATTTATTTTCTTTCATTCTTTCAATGATAAGTATTTTAATTGTGGATATGCATATTTAAATTTATCTAAAAGAAAGCTGAAACCAAATCACATTAGTTTGTTTACATTTGGTAAATGAAATCGTATGATCCACCAGTTGTTGTTGATGTTGCGAAATCCTGTAACTAAACATTGTGTATCTTGCGAGCTGCTCAAGAGAAATATCTATATAAATTAAATTCAAAATTAGTGATATATTCATTATTTGATATATTCATTATTTGTAATTACAAGCTGATATTTATTAAGTTAATATTTAACACTTTGAATTAATGTTTTTCCCAAAATAAGTGTCAAAAGACTTAAAATGGTTAAAGATAATTTCAGTTAAACTTATCTATTACTTAACTTATTCTAATAGGAATTCTGAATTCTTTTTAAATTTCTCAGGTTTTATTAAAAACATTTCTAAATCACCTTCTACATGTCAACTTTCAGTTGAAATCTTTGTTTTCTCAAGTCTTTCCCTTTATGAAAATTTAAATTTGAACAATTTCACCTGGATATTAATAGGGTGATTGTGAATATCACACTTAAATTAATATGGGGCATTTTATTGAAGAAGCGTGATGTTGATGAAAAGTTTTCTTAGCTTATTTCAACTTAACTTTCCTTTGCAATGAAATCATTTTTTTTTTCATAATATTTCTTCCTAGTTGAAAATACACCTTGTTATTCTAAATATGCTAGATGTGTAATACTTTATGTGAATAACCTGAATCCTTTATTTTAGATTATTTATTATTTTCTCCTGAGTTTGTTAGTATCGTTATATATGTTGGCTTTTTCCACAAACCATTTTCATTCACTGTTAATCTTTGGCTTATTATATATTTATTGAACATTAATAGCTAATTTTGATTATACATCTCATAACTTTCTCTGTACTGTCAACTTTTGTTCCCAATAGCTACAGCACTACATTAATCTAAGGTATTTTATTTGTTTTGATTTTTTTTTTCTTTCTGAAAAATTATATTTGCATTTTTTTTTTTTTTTCTTTCTCCCCACAGCTTTTAAAAAATGGAAACATGAGATAGAACGGCAAGAATTGACATCATATACACTGCGTCATGGGTTTAAGAAAACAAAGAAAGGTATAAGAAAGAATGACTATTGCTGTCATCGTTCAGGGAAAAATTCAAGCAAAATTGATGGTGAAAGAAAACGGATGCTTAAAACAACTGGCACTGTTAAACTTGGAATAATTTGCACATCAGTTATGGTTTGCGAAGAACGTCCAGATGGTGTGAAAGTTCAATATTATCCACATCATTATGGCCATGGAAAGGATCTCAGTATTGTACACTTATCACCTGAAGAGCAAGATGCTATAGAAGGTATTATTATTTTTCTTTATATGTGTCTAAAGAATAATTTGTATAGTTACTAAATAATTTAGTTAATTTTTATATATAATTTCATTGAGATTATATATTATGTGATATATATAATTACATAATATATTAATCAATACTTTATAATGTATCAATACATAATTATTATAATGTATTGATTAATAATACATAGTCACATATGAAGTTTTGGACATTGATTATATATGAGCTATTCTTCATTCTGATATTTTGCTTTCAAAGTTATTTAAATATATTTGTTTCTATAATTTTTATTATGTTTTATTGTACTTCTACTAAAATTACATGAAGAAAATAATAATCGAATATAGTTTTTAATAGTTGATTTTATAGTAATTATTCAATTACTAGTAATTAAATTATAATTACTAGTAAATCAAAGAGAATGATCTAATTTTAAAAATTTATTGATATGGTCTTTAAACATATATGGGTACCTTAGTATATGGACATGTTTTTATATAAATGAGATTGAATGACCTTATGTTGTAAATTCTACAGAAATCTGTCACTCTTTTTTTATGATTACAAATCAATATTTTCTGTCATGAAACAAACAGATCTATTTTTTATATTTAAGAAGTTGAGGTTCTTGATTACATGTACTCTTATGGCCCTTTCCTATTTTTAGGTTTATAATATAAATGAATTATTTGTTCAATATTAAGTAATTGTTTTATTGAATCAATTCATTGAATAATATGTGCAATAATTTATTTTTCAGTTTTATCAAAAGAAGATATTCACTTATTTAAAATTTGGTGTGTGCAAATTCATTTTTATAGGGTTAGTTTTGAAAAAGTAAAAAAAAAAAAAAAAAAAAGTCATTAATAAATATAATGACAAGTTATTGCATTTTATTTTGAAATATTGTTAACATTCCATTTATTTAATATTTTTACATTCATTTACTCAAAAGGCTTGAGTGATTTCTGTGTTTTGTTTTATATGTTTTCAGTATTTAATCTGTTATTACGTTATAAAATTTAATGATATAACACTCTCTATTTCAATCATAAGTTAAGTTTCTTCAAAACTCAGATTAAAATTATGGGTAATTAACTCTGTTATGCAATATTAGAATGTTGAAATTAAAAATATTTATTTTCTAACTTTTATTCAAATTTGCTCTTATTTTAGGGGGTGATGGGAAAGGGGGATTTTTATATCTTCTGTAAAAAAATTTACTTAATTTTTTAATACTGAACATTTTTATTTATATATCTATCGTTTTTAGAAATTCATTGATAGTGGGTATTTTTTTGATAATTCTAATTGCATAGTTATTATTCAACAAGCTTTTTTATACTTTGTGGAGTTTAAATTCATTGCTAATCTGTTTCAATTATTGTTTTTTAAAATTAAAAAAAATATTAAAATTTATTAGCATTTAATCTTTTCACCACATCTTATTTTTAGTTATTATTTTAGTTATTCAATTACTATTTAAGTTATTTTAAATTTTCAATATTTTATAACCACTTCTGGAAAATAAATATTAGTTATGATGCTATCGCTTGATTACTGACCTTTATGAATTCCACTGTGATTTTTTTTCTTTCTGAAAAACTCATTTTATTGGTTTTTGGTTATTAAATTAGTAAAAGAATATATAATTACTTTCTAATTTTTTGTGTTATACTAGTAAAAAAAATGAATAAATTACAGTGATCGTCTTACTAATACAATGATGAAATAAATCATTTGAAGACAGTGATTGACTGTCTTTCCTGCCTGCTCGTTTAATGTCCCCTAAAGACATGTTGTGGTTGAATTTCTTTTTTCTAAGTAATGAAGCTTTCTTTCTTTCTTTTTTTACTATAAAATATGCATATTCATTGAGGGGGATTAATAATGACTAAAACACAAGTTATATTATGATTATCCTACTTACCAAGTTATGCAGGTAAAAGTTTTTAAATCTATTTTTGTAACAGATATCAGCAAAATATTTGTATAGATGAAACTAAACTCTGTGGCATGGCAGCCCATGTGGGCCAAGGCCTACAGTGCCCATATCTACTTTCTTGACTGAGAATCTTGGGATGCAAGGTACCCAGGTAGGTAGTCAGTCTAATGCGGAACCCCCATGTTTAGTTCCCAAGCATGCTTGGTCCTCAGTTTATCGACCCTCCGAAGGGATGAAAATTCGTGTAGATACTAAATGTATATACTGTTTAAGGAAATTTGACTGTTTGTTCTAATTAAATTTATGAACATAATTGATTTAATAAATAATTTTCACTCTTTTTTACCCCCAAAAGGTAATTTTGATTATTGATGTAGGGTGAATAAATAAATACTCAATAGGAAAGTAATTTTTATCAAATATCTAACTGAGGCATTCAAAAATAGGGTAGTTAAAAAAAAAACAGTTGTGAAAGAAAATGTGTGTTTAATTTTTATATTTATCTTAAACATATTATATTGTTACAAAAAATATCCCAAAATCCATCCATAAAGAGTGCAGTGAAAAAATCCAACAAACTCAATATTAGATAAAGACACTTTATTCTATATAAAAGGAAACAGCATATCAAAATAAAGTCAAAACATGCACAAAAACAGCATTTACAGTTAACAGCAGCACCAAGCTGCAGATCAGTAATAAGCAACCATAACAGTACAAAGCACTGCAGGTGATAAGTTACTCTGCTAATTATTCGTCTTTTTACTCAACTGTCCAACTTGTCTGTGTGCCTCTGTAATTTCTCTCTCTCTCTCTCTCTCTCTCTTTTTTTTTTTTTTTTTTTTAGCTTCTAAATCTTTTGACGCTCTGTCAAGGGTATCAAATGTTCTAGAACAAACAGCCATTCTTTCATTCTTGTTGCCAAATGTTTACTAGTGCCAAGGATCATAGATTTGGCATCCATTTAGCATCCAAATGTCTGGAAATGGCTGAGCAAATGTCTATGTCTGGAAAACTTTATTATCAGGAAACTTACTGTGTTCAGAATAATAATAATTTTTATGTTTCTTTAAAATCATTTGCATTTTGTAAACTTCATTAAAATTAATTGGATGCTGCCTTGAGTCCAAAGATCCACAAATTCATTTTGTTAAAAGATAATCTAACATCTTAGAGAATATTTTATTAGAACAATTTCTTATGTTGCTTTTATAAAAGATTGAAAGAAAGCTAATTTTCAATAAGCTGAAGAGTGAAGAGAAGGAAAGAATCTGGCATTGCCAAATTTATCTTGCAGCAGAGATTTTAAATCCAGTGATGCAAAGGCAGGATTTGAGGCTATTTGATCTACTTAATGGATTTGGTTTCATTTATAAATTTGAAGTAATAATTTAATTTTTATAAATATAAAGAAAATTGAAATGACAGTATATTCTGATATTCAGATTTTGGTCATTATAGGAAAAAGGATGTACTATGGAAAAGAAAAATACTGTGGGAAGTATATTTTAGATTTTGAATCCATTTCTATGGTAAGGAAAGTGTATAGCACATTAGCATTATAGTGAAGAGGTTTTTGCACTTTAAGTGCTTGTTACATCTGCTGCTAATGAAAAAAATAAAATGAAAACTATGATGTAGTTAGTTTTACATTAAAAAAAACAACACCCCTCTAGCATCTGAAAAAGCAGCTAATTTTATGTATATATCATTATAAGTTTTTTTACATTCTTATAAGGAGACTAAATAAAAATAATAAAAACTAGATTTAATGAATGAAGAAAATACCACTGTAGAGGAAGGAGAATAAGATGTGTGTAAATAGATAATTTATGCAATTTATCTGGGAATTTAAATTTCAAATCTGAAACTAAAATACCTGAATCTTACTCAGGTTATTGTTTAAATTATAGCTTAAAAACTGAAAAGTAATAACAATTATATCTATCATTTTAGTTTCCACTATCAACATTTTATCACTTTAAAACATAGCTCAACATTTTTTTCTTAATTTAGGTGAAATTACTCTTTAATAAACAATCAGCGTATACATCATTTAATTTAAAGGCTTGATGTTTAAATCAAGTATTTTATTTAACTGCATGATTTAATATTGTTTGTTTTCTGATTATCTTTTAAAATTAATTTTACAAATTAGAAAAAATGATCAAAGGTTTAAATGGTGGCTCCTTACACTATTATATTTTGCTTTTTTATACTTCTATATATGTAATAAATGCAGTATATCTGTATTCTTAAAATTATTTTTTAACCAATTGTATTCAAGAATGAAGCAGCACCTCGATATTATTTTCTGATGAAATGATATTTGTCTTCTTAGATTCTTAATTTCCGTAGGTTTAATTGTTTCATGTGGAGATGCAATATCATATGTTTAAGCTAAAATACATATTAAGTTTTGGGAAAATTCTCTTTTTAGGCTATATAAATTATGAATGTGTTTCCTGGCTCTCCTTTTCTGCTTTGTTTTATAGAAGTTGTTACACTAATTCTGATCATGGTTATAATGAAAAGCTTTTAAAAATTACCAGCATGTATTCAAAGTTTATGTACATTCAAGAAGAAACTTTTTCAGAAAAAATAATTGAGTCCATATTTCTTTTAAGTGTGTCATTTTCATGTGATTCAACAGTTAAATGATAAAACTGCATTTACAGAAATTAGATCCTGAGAAGCATGGATAAAGACACATCCAAACTTCTCAGAAGTTAAGAGGAGTTCTTAAATTTAAATCTAAGAAATTAGAAAAAAATGTTCTAATAATTTAAACTTACATGGGCACATAGCAACATAGTGTTATAGTCTAGATCAGATACTTTGAATAACTGAAATATAAATACCTATTTTGGGGATTAAAAATAAATATCTAAATATAAACAAAGTTAAAAATAAATACAAAACCTTTTGAGGAGTTGACTGATTTGTTATGAGCATATTATGTATATTTTTAGTTAGCTGCAAAGCTATTACATGCAAATTTATGTATTAGTTAATCAAAGTTATTTATCAAATCAAATTATTTTTATTGTAAAACTAATACCTTTTGCCTTTTTTTTTAGAGAATGTAGCTAAGGGTATTCCATTTGAAAATCTATTGGATGATATTAAAGACAACCATTCTTCAGCTGATCACTTCCAACTGTATCTCAAAAAGAAGAAAGAAGCTCGCTTTATCAGTAACGCTTATGCAGCCGATGAATATAACCCAGGTGTGGCAGAATTGGAAAGTGTTGATCAGTGGGTTCGTCAATGTTGCAAAATGGAAAATTCTCCAATACTTTTTTACATATCGGATGATTCTACTGAAAATAAAAATTTTTTGCTTATCATAATGACCGAATTTCAAAAACAGATTTTATTGTCTGCTGCCAAGCAGGTTGTTTGTGTTGACACACTTTATCGCAAGAGTGGGGGCTTCTATCTTAATGTTCTTATCGTTATGGATGATAGCGATAATGCCTTTCCAGTTGCTTTCTGTCTCAGCAACAAAGTAGACAGGGGCGTCATGCTTCAGTTTTTCATGTCTATTAAGGAGTCTACTGGAGCTTTGTCCTTTGAATATTTTATGTCTGATAGTGACGTATTTATGTTTGAATCTTGGAAAGATATAATGGATGATGATTCCAAATGGCTTTGGTGCATGTGGTATGTGGATAACAGGATTCGAATTCAATTGAAAGTCTTTAGGGGTAATGTTATAAAGAAAGCTGAAGCATATAAAACTGTGAGAAGTCTTTTAGAATGTCAGAATGTGAATGTATTTGAATCCATGTTTAGAAACTTTGTTGAAACCCTAAAAGCTGATCCTAACTCTAGAAACTTGGGAATATCTATCAGTCAAAGATATGGTAAGAATGTACATTTGTGGGCCTATTGTTATCGTAAAGATATTCCATTGAGTACAAACATTCAGCTTGAAGTTCTTCATAGAACTTTCCAATTTTGCTGCCGAGAGGGTAGGAAAAAGCGACTGGACAAGTTCCTTTTTGTTGTAATGAAGCTAGTGAAATACAAAGTGCTAGATCGCTTATGTAATATTCTGGATGATGAAAAGACCGAATTGGCAATTGAGGCTATAAATATGTGTCACAATGAGGGCCTGGAAATTGCCAGTGAACGCATTACTTCGTTGTCTGATAAAATATGGCTCATTGAAGGTGAAGAAGAGGAACAAAATATATACGTAATGAGAGAGTTTGAGTCATGCCCTGAACACTGCAGTTTAAGATGTAATGAATGTGATATTTGCGTGCACATGTATACTTGCAGTTGCATACATAGTGTGATTAATGCTAATATGTGCCCACACATTCATGCAGTTGTATGGAAATTTTTAACACCACATTTTTCTCCTCCACCTTCTCCTATGGCAGATGATTTTGAAGAACAGGAGAACAGAGATGTTTCAGTCATTCCTGACAAGGTTTCTGATCTTCTTGAAGAGATTTTAAACAAGTCCCATGATGTATATAAGATAATTAGAGAAAATAAATGTAATTTACCAAAAGAATCATTGACTGCAGTTTTGAAAAGATTAAATGAATGTATTGACATTGGCAGAGGAAAAGATGTCTCTGAATTTGCAATTAGCAATTCACAAAATGTCTTATCAGTTGTGTTGCCAAATAACTGTCAAGATATTTCTCAGTTTGTCTTTGTTCTCCCAGGTAATGAAGCAAATACAATTGTGCCTAATAATGATGCATAACTTTAAATAATTTATTTATTGTAAAATATATTTCCATTATGGATTAAGAATGTTATTTCTGTGTTATGAAAGCATATGTTAAAAGAGAGAGTATAAGAACATTTTTGTTTATTTTCTCTGTTTATGATAATAAAATTTTCAGTAGATATTTTATTATTTAAGAAATGAACTGATCAAAATAATTAACTATATTGAAATTTTTCCATTATTTAGAAAAGTATTATCTTACTTTTACCTTAAAAGTCTTTTTGTGAATTTGCTGTAGATAGTAGGGAAGTTAACTACTTCTCAAATGAAGTTGATATTTCTTAATTATGTAGAAGTGGCAATGGATTATAAATTTCCTAATGAATTTTTTATTACTACATTATTATTATTATTATTATTACTGCATTAATATAATTTTTATTACTTTGTTTGTTGCATTACATTTAGCTATAACTTTTTTTCAGTATATTAAGAACAAATATAGAATGTGTGTGTTAAGAGAGGAAAACCTTTCAAGTAATGAAAATTCAAACTTAGTGAATTAAAATCTTGACGAAAACATTTTTTTATATATATCAAAGCATTTTGCTGAATTGTTAGAGATATATTCAGTATATTCATTTATTCAGATGTGTTTTAGACAATCTTTCTTTTTATTTTAAGAATATTTATTTAAACTGATTGAAACAAATGAAAAATATCAAAAAGGTATAATAGAATTATAAACTAACTGCTTGAAAATTTAATAATTGCTTCAAACAATTTTTCTTAAACATTCTTTTAAAGTAAATTCTGCAAAAATTTAATGTCTTCCTAAATTTTGTTTCCATGATTAAAATTGTTAAAAGCTAAAATGAATTGACACATGAAACACATGAAAATTTTTATTAGCTTTTTCACATATATCATCCTTTTCTCAAAATTCCTTAATTTAAAAAGTCTTATTAAGCTTAAATGCCAAAATTCTATATTATATCAAATAATTTTCCAATAGATAAACCGTGTGTGTTATATTCAAAGATGAAATTTCTACAGGCATTTTTTTAAAAATAATTGAGTATATTTTCATTGTATTAAATTTTTTACAAAAGACTGTCATGCATATATGTTGTGAATTCAGTATCAATTTATACAAGTACATTAAGTTCCATTTTGTATCATATTGAAATATACCAAACTCCATTACAGATACTTTAAAAAGTGCTAAAACACTTAGTGCAGATATTTTGGAAAAATGGAACATTTCTTTTTATACTTTGCTGCAGTCATTATTTTTTATACAAAACTTTGCCTCATACTTTTTTCCCCCTTAAGTTACATCAATTCATTTATAAAAATGTCATTTTTTAATGTGGTGTATGCTTACTGACTGTATTTAATTTTATGTGCATCTTTATTCGTGTTCATTGTAAAAAAAAGTCATTTGTATGTGGCCAAAGTGAAGTTCCATAACAATAAAGATATTTTTTGATATTTTTGTTCATTTTTAATTCTTTTATTTGATTCACATTAAAAAATTTGATGAATTTTCTTCACTTTGTAAATCAGCATTCCTGCTTCTCAATTTTATATATCATCAAACCATTCATCACTGGAAGATTTAGATATATTCTGCTACACTACATTATTTTTAAATTTAGAAATTATATTTTATTAAATATATTTTCCAAATATGAAAATAATCTGTTCTTTAAAGACAGATCTTTATTATATTAATATACATGATCTGTCTTGTTAGAACTTTATTTTTGATGCAAGTTTGATTGACAAAGCAATTTGTAGTAAAATACTATGTATGGCATTTCAGTAAATAAATAAATATGTAAATATCTAGTCAAGTCTGACGGTTTCTTAAAAATTGAAGCATGAAAAAATCAATAACTCTAGTTTTTATTTCATGAAAAATTTTAATATTATCAAAAGTTATACATAAAACTGGCATTATGAAAAAAAATTGTCATAATGCCAGTTTCTTTTTTTCTTTCATGTAAATATATATAAAAACGTTCATTCTAGTCATGTTAAGGGAATATTTCTTTATTTTGGAATTGTTTAAGTTTTCAAGAAATTTTTAAAAAAATTGCTTTCAGAGCTCTTATTAAAAAAAAAAAAAATAATCCTGTCATAAATGTGAAAGAATAAAAATATTATTTTTTATTTTTATAAAAAGAATGCTTTACAATAAAAGCTGTTTAAAAGGGCTTCTTTAAAGATAATATATTTATTGACATTTTGAATTAACTATTGTTCTGAAAGGAATTAAAGTTAACAAATTTAAACTTCATTTGCAACTTTGGAGATTTCAAATGTATGTGCTTTTTACTTGTGGTATAAACTTTGAGTTGTAATCTAACATTCTTTATCAGTTGAGAATAATCTACATACTCATTAATTCTTATAATAAAAATAATAGTTTGATTATTTAAAAGGATTTGATTAAAAATACCAAAAAATAAATATTAACTAAAAAACGAATTTCTATTAAAAAATGTATCTGTGCTCCCTCCTCCCCTGCAGTTTATAAAGTTTTGGTGTAGTGCATCATTTTTTTTACTCCAATTCTCTATTTCAATTTAGGATTAAACAATGTTATTTTCCCTTTCATTTCTCAAATTTCCTTTCATTTTAATAAATGAGTATTATTTGATGAAAGAAAAAAAGGGGGGGGGACAATCCATGCTTTTTGCTAAAAGCATTACATTTTATAGATAATTTTTAGTGCCATATTTAAAAAATATCCGAGTTGGAAAGACATCTGTAATGACAATAAGAGTAAATGTGTCATGTCTGTTAATTCTACATAGATGGTTGAACTGGAGTTGCCAAATATGATACAGACATATTTAGAAGATAGGAAATACACTTCTGGGTCTTTTTTTAAAATTTATTACTTAAAAATTAAGCAGAATTTTCGAATTTCTTATCAATTGGGTCATTGTGCAATTTTTTTCAAATTATAATACATTTTTTAAATGCTGCAATAGAAATCAAACCTATATCATTTTTTTTTTTTTTTATCAAAACCTTTAAATTGTAAGTTTTTCTATTAAAAAATTTTGGCAAAAAGTCTTCCATATTTCTCCATTTATTAAAAAATATATATGCATTTTTTATTATATTACCAATCTTATTATAATATATTGTCTCATTTTAACAAATTAAAAAAAATTAGTTTTTTATGACATTATTCTTTTTTACCCTAATAAAATATATTCTTTTCTACTGTTTTTCATTTGAACATGCTTTCTCACCTATAATTTGAAATTAAATTACGAAATACTTGATGTTTTTTGGAGAAGGGAATTGATTCATTTTTGATCATAAATCTATACTTTCATCTAAAGCTAGACAAATTTCTCTACATTACACTTTTCATATAAATGCTAATTCCCTTAAATGTGCATTTAATATTTAGCTGAATAATGTGTGATCAATTTAATAAAATTAGTTCATGTAACTAAATATTACTAATATGATTGGCAACCAAGTTGATTGTTGGAGGTAGTTATTTTTGCTTTATTATATTTAAAAGAACTTTCAGAGTTACAATGTATAGTTATCAACACTATTATAAAATCAAAATGCAAGCAAAAAATTTAAAAATTTGTGTGAAAAATATTATGCTAAAAATTAGTCTTATTTTGCTTTGGTAAAGAACATGAAGAGCTAGGAAATGAAAGCGTACTTTCTTATGATTATTTTAACTTCCATTACTTAACATAATTTCTTATGATTATTTTGTAAATACTTGTTTTTAAGTTATTTCAGTTTAAAAAATAATTTTATTTTAATATAAATTAACATTTTATAGGAATCTTGGAAAATTGAGAGGCTACATTGTTCTTAGTCTTTTGTTTATTGAAAAACACAGTATATTAAAATGAAAAGGACTGCTTATTTGAGGGAATATGAGAGGTGCCATGCAATTGAGCCATGAATTCCCGATGACAATTAAAACCTAAATATTCACTTTTGTTTTCTGTTTCCATTTTTAAAAAGAAATATTATATAACATGGGTATATTTAGTGACATTTGTGAAATTTTTCTGGTGAACCTATGAAACAAATTCTAATATGTAAAGGAACATAAAATAAAGTTATTGCAAGAGGATGCGATAAAAACTTAGTCCTAAAGGTCCCAATGACCTTTATATATGGTGGATTTTGCTGACCCTAGTGATTTGTTTCAATGATAATTAACACCTTTCTATAACACTGCCTTCACACAGTTGGAAATAAAAATACTCAATTATTATTCCAACTTAGGTATGGTTAATCTTTTTGGGGACCTGTCTGAAGGCAGGTTCTCCCATTGGAGTTGAATGTTCAATATCTTTGTAATTATAATTTATTAAAATTTTCTAATTATGATGCTGTGTTCCATAAATTCGCCAAAAGTGATATGTTCTGTCCTACAGAAGACATCCATCATAAAGTACTCATATTGAAATAAAAACATTTTTTATAAAATTTGTTTAGTGTTTATTTTGATTTCTTTTATTTTTGAAAAAAAGTTTTAGGCCCCCAAGATTTTTTTTTTTTTTTTTTGTACTTGGGCCGTTTATGGAAATGGATGATCTTGAATACATATGTATTGTTCTGATATACTATATATTTAGAACAAAAGTTATAGCATTTCCCTCTCCAGTAACAAGCACACATTTTTTTCAGTTCCATTAATATGAAAGAAGTTTCACATTTTCTCACAAAATGGCATACATTTAAAAAAATGCAAATAAAAATATATATTTCTCTATTAATGATACATTTCTTACATTTAATAACTTCATTAATTTTTATTTTAAAAGTCAAACCAAAACATAAATCGAAAACTTGTGTATTAACCACATTCCGGGCGATTTAGCTTCAAATATGTTATGTCTATTGCAACCAGCGCTTAACAGCCAAATATTCATATTAATCATATCGAAAATTTGGCTATGTTCGCCGACAGGCAGTTTCGCCGGAAGTTCACCGATTCCATGCTTTAATACACAAATAAGTGCTTATTTATAATAGTTCTTCATCTCTGACATTAACCCTTTAATCCTCGTCCTAATTGTTTTTCTGAGAAGAAAATACAAATTTCCCGCTAAAATAATTGTTGCTCAGAATCAATGAATTATTAAAAGACAATTTTCTTTTAGCATTCCGATGGTCTCGATCGAGCATTGTTATAATATAAAATCAGACATTTTAAAGTCTTTTTTTAATGTCCTTTTATTATTTATTAAATATTGCTAAAATAATGCGCAGCTCCATCTCAATTTTACACAACGGCATTGTGTACGCTCTATGTTATGATCACAGAGAATCTTCTGCTGTTTTATGATTTGTTTTGTATTATCCGTTTTCGAGTGAGGAGGGTGAGAAAGAAATGTTATTTTGGGGGATATTTTCGTAAACACATGGAATTAAATCTATCAAGTCTTTCATTCTCTTAATGTTTAGGCTCAACCATGGTAGGTTTATAGAGAATAGAAAGGTAGTTATTAACTACATTTGAAAAAAAAAAAAAAAATAACAGCTTGGAAAGCTAAATTAATATTTTTCATATAAAATCAACTGGTATATTTATAAGGCCAAAAAAACAAAAATACTCTCTGGTATTTGTTTACCCAGCTGATATACATGTAAGGAACTTGATTTGATTATTAGTCAAGGGAAGGGTAAAAAGAAGAAAGCTTGTTGGAAATAAACGTATTCGAGAAATCGGTATAAGTAAATTTTGCTGTATAATTAGAATATAATTACATTTATTATTTGTTTAAAAGTATGGTTTTTAAAATATATAATGAATGTTGAATTTCTGACCTCAAAAATGTTCTTTAAATATATTGTTTTTACTCCTGTAATATTAAAATTTTATGAAAGTTCCAAGGTGCAATCCTAGTTGCTTATAAACATTTATTTGAAACAATTTATTTTTTTCGAGAATTGAAATAAATTTCAATAAATACTTCAGAATGGAAGAAATAAATAATTGTTTAAATTTCTTTTTTTTTTCATTTATTCTTTTTTTTTTCTCTAATAAATGGAATTGTTCATTTTGAAAATAAACAAAATTTATTATAATAACAGATCAACCAATTTGACATAATTTGAGACAAAAATATATAGAGAAATCACTTTCACAATAATTTATCTAGCATAATTTTTTTTAAACTCTTGAAATATTTTGAAAGAAATACAGTCACTTAAAATTGTTATTCAATATTATTTTTGCTTTATAATAAGTATAATTATTTAAAAGATAGGATATATGGAGTGAAATAGGAGCTTGCCATATTTTAGATATGTAAATGTGGTATTTATTAAAAATAAAGATTTTGAGTATTTCCAAAAATATTAGGATACATTTCAATTTAATTAACTGTAAGGCTTGATTGGTTGCACCATAATTGAACAAGAAATCATTACTAAGCTTTGCTTTTGCAAACTCACACTTTAATATAGTATTATCTTGTGATTTAAATACTGTAATTGCTTTAATTTAAAATAAAATAAGATTTCTATCAAACATATAATCCCATGGTTCAAAAGTTTTTTAAAATATTAAATGAGATATAATAAATATGAATTTGAAAAGCTGAACTTATGTTATGAAAGCGTAGATAATTTTAAACCATTACTGCTAATATTGTATGTTTATTTTAATAAATATTTTTAGATTTGTAGAAAAGTTATCAAAAGGATTTATGGTACTTTTTAACTTCATAATATATCAATATTATTTAAAATTAAGAATTTTATTATCCAATATCCTTTTTACTCCCATTTTAATCATTGTAACATCTGTCATAATATGAATGCTTAACTTTAAATTCTAATTGTAATTCGGTTACAGAAGTTAACTTTGTTTTCGATAGTTCTCAACTATAAGAACAATGCGAAACTGAAGGTGGGTTCTTTAGAACTCATTTTTGCTGAATTTAACTTATTTTTGCTGAAGAACAGAAATATTAAATTTTTGAACAAAATTTATTTAAATTTAGTGAAGAAATGGTCAGGATAAAAATATGGAGGAAAAGAAAGAACATAGAACTCTTTCTGGGTTATGCAAATATCCATGAAAGGAGTGCAAAACAAATCTATCATTTAGCTGACATATAGATAATTAATCATTGATTATATTTTTGAGAAGAGTTTCTTAATAGATGTTATGCTGCATTGCATTTTTATATAATGAAGTGAAATGCTATTATTAAATTGAACATACCATGCTACTTTTCCCTGCTTGACTATCATATAATTTATCAATCTATCGTATTTTCCGTATGAATATCTGATGACAGATTTCTAACTTGTCTAGGTACGGTTGATGGACTAAAGAGAGTCTGCAGGCATATTGTATGTTGCTATTAAATAACCAAATTTGTAAAAATTATAAATTTTATTTATAATAAAATATTTGGATACAATTAATAATTTGCCAAGTATAATTCCCCAGGTTCCTCTCTGTTTTATAATATTCATTTAACCATTTTAGTATTTAATAACATTGAATGCCTGTGCACTTAATATTGTATATTGTATACAAGCATAAAGAAAGTTATAACTCTTAATAAATAAAAAAACATGTATTTTAGGAAGTTATGAGTTTTTATGTCATGTATGTTTTCATAAAGTAAAAAAAAACAAACTTAAAGTAAATCATTAAAATGTTGTCAAACCGTGAAACTGAGTTGATCGGTTTACTAAATAAAAGAGACTCAAATTGTGCACTGCTTAAGGTTGCAAAATTCTTAAAACCACATCTGTAAATATCAGATAAGTAACAAAAAGAAATTATAATTTATTATATAAAATATATGAAATGAAATAATTTTTAATAAATATAACAAACGAAATTCAATATCTGAGTAGGAATATTGTTTATATCATATTAAGGTCACTAACATCAGCATGTAATACTTTGTTTTCTCTTTAACATTTCTAACTTGTCTTGGAAATTTCCAACTATTGGAAAGATCAGATTATCAAGAATCTACTGTATAAGGTATTGAATATATAAATTGTATGTAGCAGTCTTCTAATATCTGATAATTAAAAAAATTCTTAGAAAATTCTAATAACTTTTTACAGCAATCCATGTTTTTGTATAATAAGCAGTAGTTATTGAATTAATTAAGTAATACAATTTTGAAAGTTAAGATATATTGAATAACTACTGTGTGATATTTGCAAAAATGTATCAATGGGTAGAAATGCTCTAAAGAGATCAAGAGAGAAAGATCTCGAAATTCAGTTGATTTCTGAGGCATCAAGTTTATTATTTTAAGTTATCAGACTCAGTTTTTTACTTGGTGGGGGTACAAAAAATTTCTGTGCTTCTAAGCATTTGTATATAACTTATTCTTACATCTATTTTTAATTATGATAGGCATACATTCTTTTCATGGCTTCTAATCTTTTAAATAGAAAGCATTTAATTAAAAAAGAATCTTTCTTTTTTGAAATGAATAAGAGAACTTTAGGCGCAGTTCTTCTTTTGAACCTGAAATTGTGAATTTTATAATAATTAAAAAAAAAAAATTCTTTCTATTTTTCATGAAGAAAAATATCCAAAAATTTGAGTAGCATAGTTTTTTTTAATTTTGAGAAAAAGATCTTATCTAATGTGTCCCAGTAAATAATTGAGCCTTACTAAGGAGTGTCGGATTTATTGTAAACATCTTAAAATATTCTTAGATCTTTCCAAATGGAAAAGAGTTCATTTGAAATTAAATTAGTCTATTTCCATTTTTTTTTCTGTGAGTGGTAGATAAGTCATTTTAGAAGTGAAAAATAATTCTTAGAAAATTAGTGAGGTTTATTTTGATTAATTAATTGCATTTTACTTTTAAAAAGTTGGAAAGAAATAATGGAAGATAGAAATATTTGTATTACTAAAGGATTTATAATGTGATAACTAGCTGCTAATGGTTGAACATGTATTTATATTTTAGCTATGAACACAAAAATGATAGGTTAATGTAAACATTTTATTGAAAGCTTATTTGCAAATTATTATATTTTCTAGGTGCATTTTGGGCAATTATGTGGAATTGATAAAATTATACAAGACTTATTCTTTTAAGATAAATTTAAAACAATTATATAATGTGCTAGTAAGAAATATGTTCTTTCAAACTCAAAAGGAATAAAAATTGGCAAATTTTGAAAAATCTGACATAAATAAGCAAAAAAAAAAAAAAAAAAAAAAAAAACCATAAAAGACTGATGTATTGTCTATTAACTGTGCTTTGAAATTATGATTTTTTTAATCTTGTTTTTCATTTCCCTCTTTCTAGAATTTTATCCAACCTTTAACAAGAAGTTCATCAGCTGCCAAATATTTTGTTCCTTCATTAGTGTTCAGTAATCGTTTCTTTTCCAGGTAATTTAGATAAAAGATTTAATTTGTTACTTTGTTTTAAACATAAATCTCTTTTCATTAATATTTTTGAATATAAAAATTTAAATACTTTTTATTTTTTTTACACTTTAATTAATTTATTTATTTATGTACTGATATTTGATTACTGTATGTACCGATACTTGAAAATTGATATTCAAAAATGCTGGATTTTAAATTGTAATGAATATTACTGATCTAGTATAAAGATTCTGAAATTTCTGAATAGTTCAATGAAAACTATTAATAGTTATTTGTAATCTACACTATTTACTTATCTTGAAAAGAATTATTTAATATTATGAATGTTTATATTTAAAGAAAACATATTGGATATGCAAATAATTTAGAATTCCATCTTAATTGAGCTATGGTGCATTGAATTTGAACTTTGTAAAGGCAATATATTGTATAAAAAGCATGGCCATATATTCAATCGATTCTAACTACATGTTTTTAACATGACATTGATGTAAAAATTTCTTACTGTCAATATTATGGTTACTAATCTTTGTGTTTGGAATTGTTTATTTCAAATTCATGTAAAACAGTTTAATTATAATTTTTTTTGCAAACTTTTTAGAAAGATTGCATGGTCAAACTATCAAAACAAGATTACCTGTTAATTAATTGATAATTTTCTTACTATTATTAGTTTATTGATTGTTGATTATTATAAGTACATTGATTATTAATAAATTATATATTAAAAAATATATATTTATTAAATACATTTATTATTATATGTAATTAATTGATTAATGCTTTATTGATGCCTTTTATATTATATTTCAAAACAATTTTAAATATACAATACAATGAAATATTTCTTATGTCCTCAAAGTGTTTCTTTGTATTTATTCTTTTTCACATATAGTTGTGAAAAACACCTTATAAAACTATATTTTTGTACATATATCAAAGTATAATATTGTATTTCTAGTTAAATTACTTATTTTGCTCCTTGAGATGATATTCAGTGCAAGAGATTTTGTTCAGTTTCTAGAGGACATGATTTTGGGTTACTCAAGATATGATAATGAAATCTATGAGTCATTTAAAATTCAAGTTGTCAAACTGATCTAAAAATTGTGACTTAAAAAAAATAGATACAGAAAGTTGACTGTGAATGGAAATAAAATGTGGCAAAGAAGCAGTTCAAGCTCTTCTTTAAGTCATTAAATCTAAAGTGTCCACAATCTTGTTCTTGGTATTAAAATGGCTATTCAATCAGTGGAATATGCCTATAAAATTGCAATTTATGCTGATTTAAATTTTTTAGGAGTACTTTTAAATACTAGATACATGTTTAGGAAATATTATCTTTACAAATTAGATAGATCTCAGAATGAGGTCATAAGCATTGTAGGTTCAATTGATAATTCTTAGAAAACAGTATTCTGTCAGTTAATTAATTCAATTTAATTATGTTTCTAACATGTAAAGACTATTTTTGCAAAAGAAAGAAGCATATCCTGTTGTAATTTTTTTTTGTGGATTTAACATTTTAAAGTGATATCAATTGTGTAAATTTTCTTGGCATGTTTTATAAATTTAACTTGAGAAACTTGATTTTGATTTAAAGGAGCCTAGTATAGATATTCTGGATATCATATTGGATCATAAAATTCTATGACATAAAATTTCGATTGATATTTTATATTACCTACTTTAATACAATATATTTGATTTTATTATTCTTTCATATTTTTTAACTTTAATTTAATTTTTAATATTACTATTTTAAAGATCCACTATTATGTCATCAAAAAGTTCTGTGACAGTTGCTGTTTGTCAAATGACTTCTACTGCTGACCGAAAAAAGAATTTTGAGACTTGCAGAGATTTTATTAACAGAGCTGCTTCCCATAATGCCAAAGTAAGCCTTTTAATATATTTGTGAACTTTATATTATATTCATCTTCAGTATGCAACTTTTTCTGTTGGAATTTTCATCAATGTCACTAAGAAAGTAAATTTAGTAATGAATAATTGCAATTTTTAATAGAATATAATATTTTATTATAAAATTAAAAAAATTAGTTATATTTACTATTGATTTTCTTGTATTTTTATAAAATATGTGGATATTTTTATTTGTTTGTGATAGATATTTCATGCCATCATTCCTTGAAATTTCAGATATTACTTTGAATAATTCATGAGAATAAATACAAATTTATTCATTATTTCTCACTTTTTTACCCTACCATTTTTAATCAGAAAGGATTCCAAATTTTATATTCTTTCCCTTATCTCTTCTGAATAAATCTCTCATTTACTGCTACTCTTATCCCAGCTGTGTCCTCTATATTAGATTTCTTTTCCTAATATTTTGAGGTTTAATAATAGATCCAATCAGATTATAATAATTACTTTTACAGTTTACTTTGTCTACATTAGAATTTAAGAAAATAAATTGATAATAAAGACAGAATTTAGCAGTTTCAGTATTGTAAAATTGGATAAAGATTTTTTATGATGACTTCTTTAAATAGTTTCTTCAACTTTTAATTATCATTAAATAATATATTTACCAGAATTAAAATGTTTGCTATATTTTACTATATTTTAAGGGGAAAAAATCAAGCTGTAGAGCTAGTTAAAGGCACAATTTGTTCATTTATTATTGTACTAAACATACTCTAACTCAAAATTCTAACTTTTGTTTATGAATTATTATTTTATTCTACAATTCCTATGTTGCTTGTATAATATTTTGACAATGAATAAATATTTGTATTTTAGATGGTGTTTCTTCCTGAAAATTTTGATCACATTGGTGAAAATAGAACTCAAGCATTTGAATTAGGAGAACCTTTAAATGGTCCATTAATATCTGAATATAAAAAACTGGCTGTTGAACATTCACTTTGGCTTTCATTAGGAGGGTTCCATGAAAAAGTATGATGGACTTTGAAGGTCTTGGATAATTGTTTGTATTTTCAATAACGCTATCATTTATTTTTTTGTTATTTCTTTTTCAGTTCAATTGTTATAACTATAATTATTTCCAAGTGATAACATTTTGGTATTAAAAATTCTGTTTCGTGTTGTTGTTATTGACCATGCAGTCCCGATGAACATTAAAAAACACTACCTCATGGAGTTGTAATCATTAGGAGAGAGGAGAAAAGTAGTAGAACTTTTGGGGAGAAGCATTCACTACAGACAAAATACTTTTGTATTTATTTCATGCTTTTAAAATTAATATGATGAGAACAATGGGAAAAATGTTATAGTTACAGTAAAAATGGATGCATGGATTATTTATAATCTTCTTAACCCTTTTAGCCAAAGATCATTTTGGAACTAACATTTTACTTTAATAAATATTTCTATAAATATAATGTGCAATTGGATAGTCAATATAATCTTTTCAAAAATAATTATCCTACTTAAGTTGGATGTTATCTTTAATTTGCCATATATTTTTGTGGAGATTTTATTAATTCCATTAAAGCCTTGTACTTTTATTTTCTAAAGTATTTTGTATACTGGTTGCAGATAATGTCTAATCATGAGGAAAAGTATTAAAAAATATATAATTCAAAATGTTTACTATTTAATTAAAATTTTGTTTAATATCTATAAAAAGAAATGATCTAAAATGCAAAAAAAAAAAAAAAAAAAAAAAAAATCTATAAATACATAAAATTGCAATAATGTATGAATTGAAGGATTGTTCATAGTGGTACATATATCAAATACAGATTAAATTACAATTTTTTTTTAAAAAATTACTTGTTACCTTTATTCATATATAATAGTTATACTACATATCTGTTGCATGATTTTTTTGTAAATATAATTTTTAACACTTCACTCCTTTTTGGATATATTTTTTTCAATGAATGCAATTAAAAAAAAAAAAGGATTTAAAAATTCAAAGAATATAAATCTTAACAAAGACATCAATATTGCATGTTTAAAATATATATAAAGAAAGGCTTATTTAAAAACCTGTATGTATTTCTTTTATTTTCCTCCTAGGATCTAGAGAAAGATAAACACAGAGTTTACAATTCTCATGTTATCATCAATCCTAGTGGTGAAATAGAATCTGTTTATCGCAAGCTTCATATGTTTGATATAGATATTCCTGGTACTGTTCGTTTAAAAGAAACAGAATTCGCCATTCCTGGTCCGGAAATCTGTCCACCAGTCAATACCTCTGTAGGAAAAATTGGGCTTGGTATTGTATCCTTTATAATGATTTCTATTTGAATGCATTATTTATATATAAGATATTTTGAAAATTTTTGGAGCAAACTTTAAAGGCTGTAGAACTTAAACATATGAGTCACCATATAGAGTATAATCTAATTGGAAGTTTAAATTGGTAGTTGCCTTATTTGAAAAAGAATGGCAGAGAAGAAATTAAATAAAAACAAAGAATTTATAAGAGTAAATTATATAAAGCTGATTTCTGAAGTGGTCATTAGTGAAATTTCTACCAATGGCAAAAACTTAACCCTGTTAACCTAGTGATCAGCATAAAGTGAAGAAAACATGTGCTTCTTGATTTCTTGAATGGGAATTACAATCAATGTTAGTATCTCTCATCACACACACACATATCATGCCATGCCATGCCAGTTAATCCATGAGACTGCACTGACTGAAGAGTATTCTTTTGTCCATCAGCAACTATAATCATAGAAATCCTAGCATCATTGTCTCATCAAACACACCATGCCATGCCAGTTAATCTGCATGAGACTGCACTGAATGAAGAGTATTCTTTTGTCCATCGCAACTACAATAATAGAAATCTTAGTATCAGTGTTTCATCAAACACACACACACACCATGCCATGCCAGTTAATCCAAGAGACTGCACTGACTAAAAAGTGTTCTTTCGTCCATCAGCTTTGAATTTTTAAAATATGGTTAATGATACGTGGTTTCTTGTGCATATCTAGGTGTTTTCTATTATCCCTTAAAGATGCTTTAAATTTTTTTTAATACCTTGGATATTGACTCATAGATTCAAATCCAAATACATAAAATGCATTACTCAAAAGTAATTGGAACATAAAATATACACCAAAACTTTTTAGTATTTCAAATCAATAGAAACTTTTTTAAGCAGAATTTTTTAAAGCTGTTTTAAATTATTTTTCCTTGATATTGCTTATTTAATGAAATGAACCTAGTGTTCTTTCTAGCATTTGATTTTTACAGGAATGAAGCTGTAATTATTGAGTAGAATTATATGAAAAAATTCTATAAAACAATGCTTATTTACTCAAAATTTTATGTTTATTACTTGTCACTAAGTGACCAATGATTTCATTCATGTTATCTATGATTTAATAATGATTTCAAAGACACTGGAGGTTAGAAATTTAGTGTTTGATTCATTACTGTTTGTAAGCAATCTGGAATTAATTGTTATATCTGGAATTGTTTTCCTTAAAATTATACTTAGTGTTATGATCTGCGATTCCCAGAATTTTCTTTGTCCCTTACTAAAGCTGGAGCTGAAATACTTACTTATCCATCTGCCTTCACTCAACCTACAGGCATGGCTCACTGGGAGGTGAGCTGCTTATAATAAACTGTACTTAAATTATTTAAAATTACTAATGCTTATGATACTGTGGTGAAAAGCTTATAAGCCAGATAGCAGCTACGATACATGGGTAATTACTTTTGTATTGTGGTCTTGTTACTCGGCTGCGAACCTCAAGGTCAATTTATTTTGAGGTATTTCAAATAAAAAATATTTAACTCCTTTATATGAGTTTTTATCACAAAATCTTTTATATTTTGGTGAAACCGATCCCTCGATGCGGCTGCTTACCTTTGAGCATGCACAAGCAATTCAGCCGCCACTCAAAAAGTAGAAGTTTAATGGATTTCCTGTTTTATCAGAATACATTTGAACTGTGTAAGATGCAAGGTGTGAATAAGTACAAAAGATTGGATTTTAATCTGAAAGAATCTTTGCTGCTTTCATTTCTGAAGATTAATATTTAGTGATTGAACTAATGACAATCTACCACCTTCTGATAACTGCAGTTGTTTTTCTGTAATATTAAAAAACTTATTTTGAAATTTCCTAAACATTTAAAATTATATGGTAATTCAATTTCCTTAACATATTTCTGTGCATTTTTAGTTCTTGTTCATACTTTTCTGTGGAAAATTGGATGGACATAGTGGTCATATTCAGCTATATGTTAAATAACATGCCAATATTTTTGCTGATTTCTTTTTTAATCCAAAGTTTTTCTTCTCTTAAAATATTATTTAGTCCCATAGTTAAATGATGAATTTTATTTTTTAGATATTTTGTTTTAATGAAACAATTTAAACTGGTATTCTTTTTAAGAAAAGCGATGATTTGATTTTTTTCAAGATTCATCACACATATTTTGAACTAATATTTTAGATTTGGAAAAATTGAATTTAATTTTTGATGACATGATTTTTAGTCTCTTCTTAGATGTCGGGCAATAGAGTGCCAGTGTTATGTAATTGCAGCTGCCCAAACCGGAAAACATAATCCTAAAAGATCATCTTACGGTCATGCAATGGTATGTGTTCTAGTGTTTCTTTATATATGTTTGCTAAAATTATAATAGGAAAGAAATATTTTTGTTTATTTTCTAAAAAAAAAATGTATATAATCAATAGTTAAAATAGATATGTAAGGTTATCTTGCTATGTTATTATCAAAGGTGAATATCTGTTTTTGTTATTGTTACTGATAACAGAAATGAATATCTGTGCTTCTTTGCTGCCTTAATACAAGACAAATAATTGGACTTAGAATTTCCAAATATCTTTTAGCTACTGCATTTTTTAAAAATTTTTACTTAAAACTTGGATTAATTAAATTTAAGTGAAGTTTTTGGATTTTCGTGGGATAATTTCCCAAAATATTGTTAACTAGAATAATTTTTCAATTTTTAAAATATTGTAATTACATTGATTCAAATTTAATTGTCGTATAATTTTCTCCTACTTTTAAAATAGTTTTTATTTGATTTGTAAAAATAGTTTTTATTGTAATGGAAACAAATTAACTTCATTTCTTCCATTAGACTTGTTACCTTTCTTAAATAATATGAAAATTATTCTGAATTTTTTTTGCATATTGAATTAAAAATTATCATATATTTTCAAATATAAACCTATCCATCTATAAGCCAAGAGTAAAATTCACCCCAAATTTTAGACTTCTATATTAGCTGAAAAAAATTAAGCAAAAAATAACATAACTTTCAAGTTTGTCACTATGATAGTGAAAATATTGCTAATCAGATAAAAATGGAAGAAATAGTTTAAAATCAAGTTGCTATAAAGTAAAATGTTAGATGCCAGTGACATTAGTTTTCATTTAATCTAAAGCTGACTCATTTTTTTCTCCATTCATTTGTGGTTTTGTATATTAGATGTCATATTTCCTTTGTCATTTTATTTGAAAGACAAATAGGGAAAGAAATTCTTATACATCAAATTTCTGGTCACTTCTGCAGAAAAATCTAAAAATAGCTTGATTTCCCAGCATTTTCACTAAAATCTCTGCCAGTATAAGCCAACTTTAAAAACAATTTTGAAAATTAAAATAAATTTTTGCTCTTCCCCTTTCTTATTCTATTTTAAATTATTTAATTTGAAATTAATCTTCCACAGTTGAATTTATATGAATTTAAATATAAACTGTAGAAATAAAAAATGCTGAATTTGAATACTATTTAACAATTTATCTTTTGTGCTTGGCTAACGGAAATGTATCCACAGTTTTTGCAAGACTAATTGGTTTCATGCATAAATTGACTCTCATAGTTTAATTTTATGAAAAGTTCCTAAATTTCTTGGCTTTTACTTGGAAATATACAGATTTAAGTTTTTAGTGGCGTGAATTGTGTTACTAAAATATTTTGCTAATGTTAAAAATATTGAAAAATTTATTCTGAAATGTGATTTTTATTATTGTTTCCTTTTGTTGTTAAAAACCACATTTTAATTTCATTACATTGGAAGTTTTTGTAATCCATTGTTTATTCTCTATTTGAAGTTTGAAACTTTTGATGATTCAGATTTTCTGTGCAATTTAATAAAAAGTATTTTTAAAATATTGGTAATTTGTTTTTTCTTTATAAAATATTAGCATAAAAAATTTAAATATTGTTAATGTGATATTCAAACTGCTGATTTCTGAATGTTTCTAGGAGGTAAATAAAACATGAAAATTAATTTATAACGGATTGGCATTGGTTTTTTTTCTGAATGATGCAGTAGAATTGGTCTTTCCATAATCTTTTGATATATTTGTCTATGTGTAAAAAATGACTAAATGATAAGAAATTATACTGGCCATTGCAGGAATTTATCTTGTAAACATTGCAAAACAATGATATCATTTTATGAAAATAATATTACTGTGGTGATGCTTTATAAGCCAGATAACAGCTACGAGACATGAGAAATTTCTTTTGTGTAGTGGTCTTGTTACTCGGCTACTAACCCAAAGGTTGCGAGTTCGATCTTCGCCTATCGCCAATAGCAACAATTGGTGACCCGATGACGTGATACGCAAAAAACCTTCATACAACCGTTGTAGCGCCCTCTACCAGAAATAAATAAAATCAAAGCTGATAAATAATCAGCCAATAAAAAATGAAGCTGATAAACAATAGGCCAATAAATAAAATATGAAGCTGATAAATAATCAGCCAAAAAAAAAAAAAAATGGATAAGACGCTACAGCCAATATATCACCACTAATAACAGCAAAAACAGGACAAAAAATCGTTCGTCTCACCTCCGACGAACTGAAGGGGGAGTAATGTGGTGACGCTTTATAAGCCAGATAACAGCTACGAGACATGAGAAATTTCTTTTGTCTAGTGGTCTTGTTACTCGGCTACTAACCCAAAGGTTGCGAGTTCGATCCTCGCTTATCGCCAATAGCAACATTATGCATTTGCAGTTTATCAAAATAATATTGCTTAGTAGGCAGTTAAGAAAATATTAGTAGTTACATTTTATATGTCAGGAGTGTTTTTTTTTTTCATTTCTGATATTGATAGCAGACTGGACACACCTTTTTTATTCATAAAGCAATTTTTATTTATCAGCCACTATTGTGCAAATTTCTTTAAGTAAGAAATGGAAAATTTGAATTCAAATTTTAAATTGGGATTATTTAATTTGATTGTTGCTGTTAGATTAAAATATCTAAGTTAAAAAAATTCTTGCTTTTTAAATAAAAAAATGCAAGAAATAATTTAATTTTAAAAAGCCTATTTTAAACCTAACCTTTTTAACCTAATTTTAAAAAGGGAAAGTTATGAATGATGGAAATATGCATGTATGTGCAGTATGGAATTATTACTAATACTCTTACAGATTATCAAGATAGTATATAAGCAAATTTTTCATATTTTTTGTTAGAAGGGGAAATTTTTTTATAGAAATAATAAATCTATTTTGCTTGAATACTAATAATTATTGTAAAGAGTATCAATGCCTCTATTAAAGCTAACATAAAATTATACTATCAGTTGGAAATTTTCATCTTTTTTAAAATTTTTTTATTAGTGTGCATTAAGAAGACAAAAATATATAATTCAATATAAAGTGAAAATCTTCACTTTTTCATATCTTGAATTATTATTTTCCCAAAATCATGGTAAAAGCTTCTCATTATAATCATTTAAAGAGTTATGAGGATTCTTGCCATTGCAAAAGTGATTTATAAAAGTTCCTTAAATATTTCTCTAGATGGTCCTGCTGATTGCAATGAAAATATTGTTTCTTTAATTTTATCATAACTTTTTGAAAAATCCATTTTTATTTATGTAAATCAGGCATTACTTGCAAAAAGAAGTTATGTTTCTTGGCAATCAATGTAATTTTTAATTTTTTTTGTCTGTCATTAGATGATTTTTTTCACAAATTAATATGTCTTTCTGTCCTGAACTTAAATATTGAACCATCATCTCTTGCATATTATAATAGATCTTCAACTATCAATTTGTCCTTTATAATGAATGTTATTTAAAAGGTATATAAAAATGGTTTTAATATTCAAAAATAACTTTGATTTCAAATGATAAAAGAATATGAAGACTACTAAAATATTCGTAACTACTTTTATCATTTGAAATCTTAAAAAGCAATATCATATATCATTGCCAGTAAATTAAAAAAGAAAATGTGCCTTTTTATTCAAGAATTGACAATTTATGTTTTTTTTTTTTTTTTTTTGCTGTTGCACCTATTTGTAATAATCAAATGTCATGTGATCTTATTTTTATAGGTAGTTGATCCATGGGGTTGTGTTATTGCTTGTTGTAGTGAAGGAGCAGGAATTATTTTTGCAGATATTAATTTGGATTACATTAAAAAAATTAGATCAGAGATGCCAGTTTGGGAACACAGACGCAGTGAACTGTATGGAACTATCGTTGCACCAAAGAGCAGCCCAGGTAATTAGCCTGGTTCTACAAATTTAGTATGTAGCTTAAATAATTTGAAATTCTTTTGCATAGTAAAATTTTAAGATATAAATCTGTGTGAGTACTTTATAAAGCATTAGATAACTTCAATTTATAATTAAACTAAAACATTACAAATTGCTTAATTTTTCTTTACTAATAATGTATCAAATGGCCTGAAAAGATACAGTTCTGTGTTATGAAATCTAATATTAAAACAGAAGAAAGCAAGAAGGGGAGAGGAAAGAAGAAATACTTGAGAAATAAAACTTATAGTATGTGATAAGTTTGCTTTTCTGTTTTTTAAAAAAAATATCTATTTGCCTATTTGCATATTTTATGCGATTTATTTTCGGAATGAAATTAGTGTTTCTTGACTAAGAGGTTTTATTTTCTCATTTCATAAAATATGCTTGTGAATAATGTGTTATTTTTTTTTTTCTATATTAATCGAATAATAAAATCCATGAAATGGAGTTAAATATTTTTATAAGAAAATTTATTACGGGTTCTAGAATAATTATCTTTGGAATATTATCATCTGACTTTTGAAAGTTAACATTTTATGTTCTGTTTCCAAATTTACTTTTTTGATTTATGAACATTTTCCAACTTTTTACATTCCTGTATAACATGTTATCTAAAAATTCTAGGTAACCAATGTAGTAATAATTATTAGTGGGAAAAAATAATAAAGTGACTCTTAAAGGCTAATTTGAAAGTTTATTTAGTTATTACTAAAAAAGTTAAATATTAAATTAGGATGCTTTTTTAATAATAAAAATTATATTCATATTCCTGTATATGCAAGAGTGAAAGAAAGAACTATACTTTTGAAATATTTCAAAATTATTTGATCAAAGTAATTACAAGTAAGTTTCAGTGATGACTAAATTCTAAAGGAAGTAATTATTTAATATAGTTTTCTAGTTATTATTCAAAATGCTAATAAAAATAACATTTATTGTGATTAACAATCATCTGAAAGCATTGATACAATTTTTTTCTTCTATTATTCAAGAAAATTTATATTATTTACTTCCCAAAAATAGCTTTATTAATAAATTTTATCATTTTTTTCAACTTAAAAATCAATGCAATGTACAAAAAAAAATAATTGTTTTCAGATGATAGAAGAAATAAATAGATGAGAATGTATGCATAAAGATATATATTCTCAATAATTGTGTAATGAATTCTGTTATTTTTAAAACATTCATAATTTTTGAATAGAATGGTTCAAATGTGAAGAAGATGAAAAAAATGACATTCGTTTTATTAAGAAATTATAATATTAATTACAAAATTATTTTATTTATTTGAAGTACCATGTTTGGAATTATTTGCAAAAAATATCCCCCCCCCCTTTTTTAAATAAGGTATTTCAGATTTTAAAGGAACAAATTATGTTTTTTAATTTGATATTACTTATTATTACATATCATGAGAATGTAAATTAGTCTGAATTTTTTTCTATAATTTCTCATATTTAATGAATGTTTAATAAATATATATACATTTCTCATTTTCATTTGTGATCAGTGCTAAATATGAAACATATGATTACACAATGTCTTGCCAACCTAATGCATTTGGCTGAAATCCAGTATGTTAGTTTCTTTCAGAATATATTAGCTGTAATATGACAATAACCATATAAAATTGATATGGAAAGGATTAAATTATATATTTCCATCACTTGTTATTCATGTATTAAGTTATTACTATTATTAATTAAAGTTCTATGCTCTTTCATTTCTCTACTTCATAATTAGATATTGATTTTTAAGATTGCAAGTATTTTTGCTTACCTCCCTCTTAAGTTTGTTTCTTTCTTTTTAGAATGATTAATAAACATAGGCACTCTTGCATATTTCTCTCCTAGATACTGAGACAACTTATATGTTTGCCACTAATCAATTGAATCCCTGCTGTATTTTCTATAAAACACAATACTCTATGGCTTTTGTAAATAGAAAATGTGTTGTACCAGGACGTATCCTTTCTCCAGAATTTTAATTTACTTACTGAAATTCGTTTTTTGTTTGTTTAGTTATTAGCAGAGAAATTATTCATACACTTTTATAGTCTTGTTTTTTTGTTTCCATTTGAATATAGTTATATAATTCCTGAAAGCAAATTCAGATGTTTTAGTTACACCAATCCGATGTGTTAAACGTCTGGCTGATTTGAGTCCAAATGAAGTAGCTGATTTGTTTTTATGTGTACAAACTGTACAAAGGAAGATTGAAGAAGCATACAATGCTTCATCATCTAGTGTAGCTATTCAAGTAGGTGAAATGTGTTAGTAATATAAGTTTATATCTTTTTTTATTTATTTATCATTTAATACATATTCAGACATAATTTTTTTATAGGATGGCCCAGAAGCCGGACAAACTGTTCCTCATCTACATGTGCATATTCTACCTAGAAAATCGGGAGACTTTAAAAGAAATGATGAAATATATGAAAAGGTAAGTAATGCCGTTATTCTTTGGAGCATTTGCTTAAATTTCCAATTTTCATCATAGTATTTCAATATTAAACATAATTTTTAAATGCCATTAAAAATGAATGGATGTTTAGTCATTCTCTGTGCTCCATTTCTATAACTATAAAAGTTCTATTGATCTGATGAAATAATTTTAGTAATTATCATGATTCATCTTTAAAAGTTTAATATATTCCACTTATTTTAATGTATAGTGTTTTTCATTCTATAAAATTTTTTGAGAGGGAACATTTGAGTTATAGCCAGAGCCACATTCTGAGGTCCAAATGTGAAGCTTAAAGAATGCTCCATTTTTTTAAAAAAATGATTACATGTAATATTTTTAAATATGATGTAGAATTATTGTTGACAATGGTCTTACTTGCATAAATTACGAAAAATGTTCCATCTCTTATTTAAGTAGTTTCAGATACCATAAAATATATTACCTTATTTTGTACATTGCATTAAAAATATTTCAAAAAATCTATGTTAATGAATAAATTGCAGACACAGTATTAAAACTCTTGAATGACATTTTATTTATTAGTAAGAGATGTATCAGCAAGCAGACTCAGGTGGGTATAATGTTGTAAGGTTGAGTTTTTACTCCAATGATGGGACACAGATCTTAACGGGAGCAATTGTACTATTGCTGGTAATGGTTTCGAGAACTCCCACCTCTGTGTTGTCATAAAAACATTTTTTTTTGCAAGTTCCATCTGAAAGCACTTAGAGTATGTGGATGAGAAGTGTTGCTGTATGAGCAAGCTGATCCTTGAAAAGTATAACAATGCTATGGATTTAATAACTTCTGCTCCAATTTTAATTTCTACTGATGCTGTCACAACAGTGATCTAACAGTCACTCCTGGTTGCTGCAGCAGGGGAGGAAAGGGGGGGGGGTAGCTTTAATAAAATCTAAATTATTATTTTATTGACTAAGAAGTTTATGCTTTGATACAAGTGATAGTCATGCGGCAAAATAACTTTTCCATTCTTATTTTTTTTATTAATACTGCTAAGCAATAAAAAAATAAAATCCAATCTAATGAAGCTTAAATATTTTTTCAGTTGGAAAGTCATGATAAAGGGAAAGATATAGAATGGAGGTCTCAAGAAGATATGTTAGAAGAAGCAACTGAATTAAAAAAATATTTTTGAGAAAAAAAAATAATTGTAGAATAAAAATATTTGATACACAGACTAGTATAGGAAGTCTTTATTTATCTTCATTAACTATATATACATATATATTTCCAAAAATACACACATTAACATAACAGGCAATAAAAGTAAGGCACATATTTTTAGAGAAACTGATGTAATTTAGAAAAATATTTGGCCTTTTTTTTAGTATCTAAGGATCTGCACCCTTAAAATATAAAACTTTTACTAGGAATTACATTATCAGGAATATAATATATTCAAACAAATATCACAGTGCTAAATACATTCATGAAACAATTCTAATTGTGGTTTTTTAAAAAATGCAACTTTTTTTAAATGCAGATAACTTCAGCTCAGGGGGAAAAAATATTGCATTAAATGCAACAAATATTATTTTAATGCTTTCAAATCCACAGTTTAAAAATATACATTTAATACATCTATTAATAAAAATACTATCTGCAAAAATAAAAGCACTAAAATACAATGATTTAAACTTAAAAAAAAAATCTAATTTTCTATTCTTATAAATTAAAAAAATTCAGTAATTCCTTTTCTTGAATAATCAAGACATAAAAAACATAGATATCTTCCCACAGAGAAAAACTATTTAGTGATTGACCCCTTTAAAATAATAATATACATTCTCCTTTTATGATATCACAATCCAGCATAAAATGATTAATATAGAATTTTAGCTTTAAAGACATCATCACATGTACCATTCTTGAATTGATGCTCCTCTCAACAAACGGCAATATGAATTATTATCACTATCAGAAGTTTCCGAATCATCATCGCTCTCATCAGATGCACTGTCACTGTCATCATCACTATCTACACTACTATCTGTTTCATAAGTACTTGAACTGGTACCACTCGAACCTGATGTGCACGAACTGCATTCTTCATATTCTGAATTAGATTCTTCACTTGCTCTTGAATGCGCATCGAGCGATAGTTTTTCAATCTGGGAACTAAGAGTTTTATCTGTAGAAGTCTGAGAATGATCGGGTTGTTTATCTTCCATATTTGTTTTGGATTCCTTAGTTGCACTTGAGTCTAATAAAAATGATTCTCTTGACATCCAAGCAACTTTGGCTAATGTTTCAATATCAACTAAGTTGAGCCCTATATCTCCTTTTGTTAGAAGAACCTGAAAATATACAAAATTACATTATACCTTTTATTTTATAAATAATTTTCTTATTTTTCTATCTTAAAAGCATCAAAAATATAAATTAAGCATCTGCATTGTCAGTTACATCTGAAATATTATAATATAAATGCCTATGTAATACTAGAATTCCTAAACAAAAATCCAATTTTAAGTTCTTTCTTTACAACTTCATTACCAGCTGCTCATAACAACTGGTAATGAATAAGGATACATTTTTTTAAATGGTAAAAGAGACTGGCATTATTTTTTAAGCTATTAATTACATGTTTATTAATCAGTTTGATGCTCTTATAACACAAATATCTACTTTTTTTCTTATAAATATTAAACAGTCATATTAAATTTCTTTTTCATGTCTAACCAGTTTTTCTAAAAAAACTTTTAGCCTCCAATCATATTATTACAGGCTTTATTATTAAATTAAGGCACTTTTTCTTTCACCCAAAATTAAAAAAAAAAAAAAAAACTTTGTTTTAATAATTTTGTATTTTTAATTGTTTGCCTTGTTTATTTTACATGATATTACACACTATCCTAAAGCAGATAATTCATCTATATCAAATTTATAGAGTAATACTCTTGGTTACAAAAAATTATTTATCCTTAAAAGTAATAGTGGATTCATCCACAGCCAAAAGTCTCTACACCATATATCAGAAGAGAGGAAGGAATAATAATTTAACAATCCATGAGGCAAGGTGAAATTTTGTTGATATCTTGGCTATATAAAGAAATATTCAATAATATTGATTCTTCAATAGTATTAAGTGTTTAATTTATTTTTAAAAATGTGATAATTAAACTGTTCAAATGCAGAGCTACAAAAGATAACGGGACAAACCTCATAGTGACATTATATCTGCATTTACATTTAATTTAAAAAAAAAAAAAACAGGTTATTGCAAATTATGAGCTTCTACCTGAAGATACTGTAATCTCTGTATTGATGAAAATAATTTTATAAAGCAAAATTTTGTTTAACATGATGGAAGTTAAAAAATAGTTACTTTATACCAATACTTTATACTTACTATTTTTATTTAAAAGCATTAGTTAAAAAAAAAAAAAAAAAAAAAAAAGGTAAGTATTACATTTCTATTCATTGGAGATTTTTTGTATTTTAATTCTATCCTTTATTTTATTTTAAGCTTGTGCTTGAGAACCATATGCATTTCCATTATATACTTTCATAAAAAGATGCAATAAAATTTCTATTTTGAAATATAATAAATGCTCTTACTTTTTCTAAAGCTGCAGCTAATGAAACTAATTTTGTGGCTGGGCATCTAAAAAAAACATGTACAGAAATTAGGCAATAAGAAAGAGTCAAAATTTATTATAGTTTAAGTAATGATAATATTAAATACAACAAATTGGAATAATTTTACCTTTGTATCCATACAATATAATCCACAATAAAGAGATCATTCAATATATATCTTGGTTCACTGAGATTAAACATTTCATGAATTTCTAAGAGGCATTTCATAATATATTTTATACCTGAAAGTATGCATGGAAATGTTAAAAATCATAAAATGTTCACTCTTTTAAAAGTTATATATATATATATATATATATATATATATATATATATATATATATATATATATATATATATATATAATGTACATGAATATCTTGTATCATATTTAAAAAAAGTACAAGTAATAAACAAATTAATTTTTAATTCTACTAAATAAATATCAGATGAATATTTCAATAAAAATCAATAACGATGGTGATCAATTTATATTTAATATTAGCAGAAAGAAACTGCCAAACAAAAGTGAAAAATAAATCAAAACGATATATAATATATTTTAGTGAGGGTTTTGTACAATGTTTCATGTGTTATGAATATAGAATTTTTATCTTATTTTGCAACGTTTTACACTTTCAATGTGAAATTATCACCTTTAAAGGTGCTGATTTTCTCCATATGTTTCAAAGATTATAAAGACTCTAAAAAAAGTCTAGCACTCTATTAGCAATAATTTGAAGATTATAAAGGACTAAAGTGAGCCTTACACATACATAAGTTTGAATTTAATTAATATTTAGCTTATTGATTTTAATTTAAACAAATTAATTCAATAAATAAGAAAAAAAAATGTTGAAATTCATTTCACTTATAAAATATTAGCTGCAGTTGACACCTTATTGATTTGCATTATTGGTGTTAAAAAAATTATTGTCTTATTGTCTTCCTAAGCAAAATAATTTTAAACTTCAAATTTTGATATAAACATATATTATTTTAGTGCACTATGCATTTTGTGATATAATTGGCTGCATAAAAATATAGCCTGATATTTTAAAAAAAATTCACTACTGCTTGATTCTTAAGTTAAACATTTAATATTAAGAAATATTTTATTAAAGCTGGTTTTATACTACAACCTATTCAATACAGAAAAATAAGCCAGGATGAAATATTAATAACAATACTGAAAGCATTTTGAATTTCACTTCCAGAATGAAATATATTATTTTACAATATGCTTAAAAATTTTTCTGGAAATTTATAAGGAAAAGCTTTGATATCAATGAAAAGGTAATTTTTAAAAAATTTTATGATGATCGAAGATGAAGCTTTGTGCCGAAATATTTTCGGAAAATACTTTGAATGGATGCCGAAATTTCATCTAGTTTTAAATTTATAAAAGCTCTAAATAAAAAAATGCCCTAAGGTTATACACACTCCAAAATGCTAAATTGAGTAGCTCTAAGTCAAATGAACTCCATAAAGCACTAACATAATCATACATATAGTCATCTTAATTATTAGATGATGGTCAATTATTAAAATTCATAAACATATAATATAGATATAAATTTTATTAAATTTATCTTAAACAGAAACATAACTTAAAAATAAATTAATTGAAAAATGCTAAATAGGAGGTTAAATAAAATTATACCCAGCATCATGATTTTTCTCACATCTTCCAGTATTGTCACAGATAATTCAAAATGCCTGTACAATGGATATATAAGAGATCTCCTAATACTCGTGATTGCTACTTGCTGAATAGACGAATAAGTCTAGAAAAGGGGGATCATTCACATAAATTGGTGTTGAAGGTTATATTATACATCATATAGCAACATGAAGAAATAAATACAAAGTTTTTTTAATTGCCAAAATTTAAACTGTAAGTGAATTATTATGGCTATTCATTTTCATATATCTTTTAACAATGATATTTATTAATTATTTATGGGCTGGACACTTAGTCATACAAAATGGACAACTGATTATGTAGATTTAATATTTTTCACAACAATCAACAATTTGTTCACAAAGAAATTATTCTATTGAAATTTTTTTCGAAGTAAATAAATAAATAAAAATCTATTAAGATTTGCTGATTTATTAAAGCACCCATATCATACAGAGTGATGTTAAAATATTTGGTATAAATTTAATGGTAGACTGATGATAAGTAAGTGGATAGTGTCTTGATGGGAAATACATTCAACAGCGAGAATGTGTCGTCGACACTAGTTACTAGCAAGGAGAGAAACATATTTTGTAATGGGATGTGTAATTGGAAGTGAAGTATTAGATAAGGTCATAGATGAGGCTGCCCATATGCCTATTTCCACTTCTCATTTTTAGATACATGACAAGCAACATAATATTAAATGACATGCTTACCAAGAAATAATCATGATTAATTTTTTTTTGTAGGAGTGATATACAACTAATAAGTGGGATGATATATTCTACTTGATCAGTAATACAACTGCCATATGGTACAGTTCTATAAAATATAGTTAAGGAAATGTCCAGTGGATATATGATAAATTTAACTCTTTCACTACTAAATTAGTCATAAATGTTGTATACTAATGGATCATTTTCTGCTTCAAACAAGAATCGTAGGATGTAAAGCAAGTTATCATTAAGGATGCCCTTGCTTTACATCCCAAAATCCTCATTTTGAAGAAGGGGTGGGAACAGTTTAAAAATTCCATTAGTATAAAAGTTGGCAGCTCAGGTTGGACTGGTTTAGTAGTGAGAGGGCTAATACAAGATAGACAATGACAAATAACTCTTTATTCCTAGAAAAACACAAAGTGTAGACCCTTGCCCCACCACCAAAAGGAAACTCATATACAAAATTTAACTCAAACCAAAATAAAACTGAGCCATACACAAAGAATGAACAGCAAATCACTATTTAAGCAACATCATAATAGTACCAGGGACCAAAAAAACTTTTGTGAGAATTGCTGCTAATAAGCTCTCAACAGGGTATTGAATTTTCTAGAACCTTAATTTCTATCACCAAGTTTGGAGATCATTGACCCAACAACCATTTAGTACCCATTAAATCTACCTTTCCAACCATGGTATTAAATTACCAGGAAAACTGTATTAAAGATTTGTAACAATATACTTTGAATAAAAAGCACTCCATTGGGACCAATGTATATTGACAGAATTATGTACTGGGAATGATAATTCACAATGGTACTCTTCATCATTTTTATTCATCAATTTTGTAAATACATTTTATCAAAAAATCTATTTATTTTGATCCCATATGCCAGCTTTAATTTCACACCTGATATTTTAGAATCACCTTTTATACAGTTATAATACTCTTTAACACCTATTCCACTGGACATTGTAAAGAATTTTATACAGAAATCACACCTCTCTGTAGTTATTAAAATTAAAACTCACCTCTAACCAAGACAAAGTTGCAGAAATTTTATTAATTGTCCAAGCAGATTCAACCTAAGAATATAACATCATATATTAATAAGAAAGAAACTTTATTTAAAATGAGATATTAAGAATCTAAAAAAAAAAAAAAAAAAAAAAAAAAAATGCTATTAAATTTTTTTTTTTTACTTACAGTGTTTTCCCCTTCTGTAGTTCTTTTGTTATAAGCATATGCAAACAATATGTCAATCAAACTTAAATAAGCTGTTTTCTTTTGATTTTTATCAAGTAAATGTATTCAAAGCTAAGGTATATTAATTGAATTTTTGAATTAAATGTAAAAAATATAAAAAAATAAACACAAAAACAATAACTGATAAAATTAGTTATTAATTCTATTTAGTATTTCCTTGACTGACATTTTATAATATACTTTTAAAAAAATGATTCATACTGTTTTGCAGCAGTGTTTTTTAAACATCTTGCTGAATCCAGACTATTCTAAGGCATTCAAAGTTTTTTTTTCTCCTTCAAAATTCTCAATTTTTTTTATGGCACAGGCAAAATTAAATAAAATGCATTTTAGTTCCCATAAAAAATTACTAGAACAAATTGAGTCCAATGAAAATATAATTTAAATTAAAATAATGCCTTTCTATTTTTTATATAATGGGATAATGAAAGCATTTTTCCACATGCTTATTTGTTTATCTTAGAAGAAATTAGAGCGACTATAAAGCATTGCTAGCAACAATACTGGAGTTCAAGAGATCCTACAAGATGCTCCCAGAATAGAAGACAGTTATCAATATCAATGCCTTTTAATATGCAAGTATAAAGTGTAGTAAATTTAACTGTAAAAAATAAAAAGAATATATAAATGAAACTAAACTGATAATTGAAATAAAATTATATAAATTATTTGATATTTTGTGGTGCACCTATCAGGAAGATACAACTTCCTAGAAAACCAAAATTGATAAAAATGGTTCTGAAAATAGAATTTCACAACACTGTTTTATAGTATAAAATTGGATTTTAAAATCTAATTAACTCAGTGAAAGAAAGTCTATGTAATTCAGAGTTATAATTTCAAATTTAATAAAAAGAGTAGAATTGACAACATTGGCTTATAATTGTTAAAGGATATATTCTTTGCAAGGAAGTTTTCTAAGTCTCTCTTTTTCTTCTGAAGTAAATTTAACTATAAAAAAAGTAAAACAATTATTAATAAAAACCATTTACTAGTAACAAACATGAGTTTGTATTTCTAATAATAATACCATCATGAGATGAGATACAACAGATATATTTCATTAAATAATCATACACAAAAATATAACAAAAATGTTATCAAAAACTAAAACAGTTGCATTCAGATTTTTTTTTTTTTGTAAATTAATTCTAGGTATGTGGTGGAAATCGGATGTTGCATGATTAATTATTCATTATTCTATTTTGTTTCAGACCAGAACTATTCAATTACTCTTTATATTCTGTAAGTACAGAACAACCAAACTTTTTAATCATGCACTGCGTATAATATTATATTATATATATATATATGTATATATATTGAAAAGTCTTTTTAAAAATCAAATAAAGATTTTGATTTGAATGCACATTTATGCATATATTATAAACTCTCTGCATGTGCGTGATGAATCATTTTTGAACTGCAATTAACTAATCCTTTTTTCTAAATAGTCCATAATTCCTTCATTTTTTTTTCATTCAAAAATAAATTCATTTACAAATAAAAATTATGCCATGAATCATTACAATTTTTTTTTTTTTCATTTTGTAATTTATAGTTTTTATGAGAATAATCAGTTTTGACTGTAGCTAAACAAGGATGATATGTCTATTGTGGAATTAAATCTTTTATTTTAATTCTAAATAGTTGCTTTCAGATCGTTTGCTGGGAATATTGGCTATATTTAATTTCAATTAAATAGTTTAAATAAAATTTCCTGCCAGTGATTCTGTCAAATTGTCAGACATTATGCCATGTTATTTTAAGTCTTGCAAATGTTTTGTTCACTGTATATAAGAAATTTTCTAAAGGAGATCAGTTCCATGTCATTGCAATACTATTATATCCAGTTCATACATCTCCTAAATTTAGTAGTATTAAGATTTCACTTTTTAAATTCATCCAGTAAACTACAAAAATATTAGAATCCTTCTTTAGTTTTCAACAATGTATAGAATGATATAGAAATTAAAATACTGGTTTCAGAAAGTTTATCTTCCATGCATATACTACTTTATGTTTTACATTAGTAGTTTCATTAGTTAACATTTTTACACTTTTAAATACATATCATTTAGACCATGTCTTACATTTCAAAATGCACACTGGTATCATTAGAAGAAAAGTCAGCCAGAAAACCAAAATATATTTTTGATGATAAAAAATAACAAAATTAAACAGCTCTTTAAATAGTCTAAGAATAAAATATTTTCAAAATTTTCCAAATGTTTCAAGTACTTATGCAAAAGAAAATATAAAATAAATTGTGATTAAAGACCATAATTGTACAGGACACTTGGATTTAAACACAGCAGATACAAATAATATATATTATATATACATATATATGATACATCAGTATTTAAAAAATTACCATAAATTAACAAAAAAAAAAAAAAAAAAAAAAAAAAAAAACCTTAAAATTTAACTTCATGCAAGTAAAACATTAATTTCTCACATCAAAATATTTTTATGAGTGAGGAATTTTAATAAATATTTGCAACTTACTTATATCATCTGGAGGTTTGTTTTCAATTTCATCATACAAAGTCACCCACTCAGGATTGTACAAAATTAATTGCTGGATTTCTTCATCATTATAAAGATCAGCTCTAAAATAATAATAATTTAGACATTTGCTGTTATTGTTTTCAGTAACAGTAACCAAACATAAAGTAAATAAATTCCCAACTCTCATGAGAAGCAAAAGTTAGCGAGTACAAAATTTGCTCTAATTGATAAAATTTATTAAAGTTTTCACATCTAACTATGAAAAAAAATTTAATTCATGCACGCACAGTTTTGTAATACAAATCAATGATTCTAAAGGTTATTTAAGATTTATTCCAATTTGAATAATCACATAGTTACTGTCTGTTTAAAAAAACCTTAAAACAAGGATTCCTTTATGTATGAATGCAAACAATTTTTCTTTTTTTAGTAAAAAAATCTACATTATGTATAGGCTTTTATGAAACATTGTAAATACAGCTCTAAATCAATGGGGAAAAAATACATATGAGGTAGTAACAATATTTGTAACACCTCATAAATCTAAATGCACAAAAATATAGCTTAATTTAACCAAATTAATGCCTGAATTACAACAGAGTTGTTCTGGGACAGATTTAGAATTTTGAACTATGGTTGTATTAAAAAAAAAAAAAAAAAAAAAAAAGCCAAATTACAAATATTCTTTCTCTCCAAACATACCAGTGATGGAACTTTGAACTTAGACATGAATATCAAAACAATACATGTACACTGAATTGTTAAGTGAGCAAAAAACAATTTATTATTGTGAATTTTATAATTCACAATAATAAATTGCAAAGTGGTTGCTACACAAAAGCTTTATTCTTGGGTATTTAAATGAAAAAATGAGCAATATGTATTTAACATTTGTAACTAGAAGCAAAAATTCAGATTCTAGACTTAAACTTAAAATAATTTAAATATTTATGGATGATAAATAAATAAAATGAGCAATAGGTATTTAACATTTTTAACTGACAGCAAATATTCAGATTCTAGACTTAAAATAATTTAAATATTTACGGATGATAAATGAATATAATTCATGGCATATACAATATAATTAGCACTATATCTTCAGATAAATATTTAGATTGCAGAGAATTCCAAACAATGGGTGATTTAGACAGTTCTAGGCAAGAACATTATGTGGCCCCTCTTTTAATAACTCAATATTTAGATTTGAGTACTCATATTATTAACTTAATCAACATGTTAATGATATATTTTAGTTAAACTTTTTATTTTAGCAACTTTGTGAATTTTTAGTTTATTTTCAGCATATATAACATGGGGAAAAAAGGTCGAAATAATAAAATTCCTGAAAAATTAATCTTAATTATCAATTTACAATTTAAATGTTTACAAAGAAAAGTATTTAATTATAATAAATTGCAAAGAAGTAAAACTCTGCACAAGCAAAACAATACAAATTTTTATTTTACAAGACAAGAATGTAGTAAAACCAGTTAAATGAATAATTAATATTCTGATTAATAATCAGAACTAACTAAGTTTGCTTTAACAATTCAACATTAAAAAAATATTCTAGTCCCATACTTTACAATTCGCAGAATTTTTTACAAATTTATTTACTTGGCAACTAAAACAATGTTTTTTTTTGTTGTTGTTGTTGTTTTTTTAATTTCTCAGGCTTACAGTTCTTTTTAAATAAATGAGCCAATGCATTATTCCAATACTGAGGATGAATTATTGAGAGAAAAAAATAAGAGCTACTTCAGTATAAATATATATTTTTTATCATATGGTACATCACTATAACACAGAACTTCAGCGACTTTAGCCGGTTAATGCTTTTTGCATCACATCAATGAAGAAGCATTGATTTTAAAGGCAGAGAGCACGAAAATTTTCTTATTTCATTTTTAAATATTAAGAAATTTCCTTTATATTCAATATATGAAAATATTATTAATAAACCAGTTACATATGTTTTAGATGAGAGATTTAATTAAAATTAAAATTTGAATCAAACGTATATGCTTCAATGCAGAACAGAATTTAAGTTAACCTGGCTTTGATTAGCCAGTGCTAATAACTAAGAAAGAAAATACTTTAAAATTTCAGTTATAATCAGATGATGAATACATTATTTATCCTGAAATACAATAAAAACCTCAAACATTAATCACTGTTATAAAATTATTTCATGAATGCAAATACATTTTTAGTTTATTTTTACAGCAAGCAAGTATTTTTCTGGATGGGATGATAGCAACTGTTCAAGAACAAAATTAGCAGGAAAATAAAAGGTTCAGGCTCTTAATTATATTTACTAGAACATGGTGATCACAGCCCCAAAAGTAACCAATTAATACCAATGTGAGTATTGTAAGAATATTAGACTACAAATGCATAAAGAAGCAGATATTTACAAAATAAAATATTAATGAAAAAAATTTGTAGTTGAAGAATAGGAATGCCAAGCACAAAACTTGGTTACTATTATTCAGATACAATTGGTAATAAACAGTAGAATGAATGATGTTATTTTGTGATTTTATTTATTAAATTTTCTAAACTGCACACAGGAGAATGAAAAATGTAACTTACAAATAATGTTCTTCATCAAATTTTTTGTTTTCAATTTGTATTCTTTCAATTGAACGAGTTTTGGGTGTTTTAGACTGAGGTTCAGAAACATCAAAAATTTCTTGAGCTTCTTCCTGAAATAAAAATTCAATCAGCTATTTCATTTTTTTTAAAATAAAAAGAAGATCTATATTTATATTTACTTAAAAGTTTTAAAAGGAGATTAAAATTTAAAACTGGGTAAATTTAAATAAAGAAAAAGTTAATATACAGACAGTTGATGTTTTTTAGCACACAAGCCAAACTTGACTAAATGTGTTAATCACATTTCAATTTATAAAACAAGTGATGTTAGTGACATTTTTAAGGTGTTGAAACCAGTGGTACACGTAAAACACGATAAAATAGCAAATGAAAGAAAAAGATTGTTCAAAATGAACAAAATAAAAAACAGCCAATAAATGAAAGGTAAGGAAATGTTACGTGCAAATAAAAAATGAATAATTTTTAAAGAATTAATTAATTTTTTTTTAAAAATTGGAGGATATAAAAATGGATGGACTAAATTTAATTGGAATTTCCTAATTTGAAGTTGACGGAAACATAGAATAATGACAGAATACATATTTCATTTAAAATTCATATTTCATAAATAACATAAAATAATCAACATATATTTCCTGAAGAAATTTTTTATTAAAAGTACGATAATTAAACATAAAAAATGGCAAGCCAGAAGATTAATTCACAGAAAAGAAAATATATTCATAATGATAGGGTGTAGAAATCACATGTACACTTTTTACACTAAACAACTATACAAAGATTAACCATAGCAAATATTTTTTCAGCATAATAAACCAGAGTGTGTAGTGAAAAACTATTGCAAAAATTAAACACTTTTTAAGCACCTCAAGAAATAAAGAACCTTTGCATAAATATGTATATGTAAATTGTATATTTTTTAAGCATTGGATTTTTTTTTTCTATTTTATAACAGTGTATAGTTTTTATTGAAAAAATTATTTTGAATAAAAACTTAAAACTTATTCATTAAAATTCAATAGTTATTTCTGTATTTGCACATCTTCAATTGCAAAATTTTGGATTTAACAAAAACATAGAAATGTTCATAAAAATGAAAACACCTATTAATTCCAAAAAATTAAGTCAGCATTTATAAGATTAACAATAAAGATTTGTGATCTTTTTTAACATTTCTTAAAATTTATAAGTTACTAATTCATTTAGATAGTTACAACATTTCTGAAATTGCTGATAGTCATGTATTCTGAAATTGTTGATAGTCATGTAGAAGCAGAATATGACAAAAAAAATTTGTATTTGATTTTATATCAGCAACAATAAATAAGATTCAACATGGCTGGGATGAAAAAAGTAAATATTTTTCTGCATCAACTCATTCTATCTAGTAATTTATATGCAATCTTATAAAGTTAAGAAATAAAGAATTCCTAAGGCCATCATCATATGACTGGCAAAACTGCCATGAAATTGATGACAGAACAATACCATGTTCTAAATAACTATTTTAGATCCTTTTTTAATAGAAAATATGAACAGCATTCAAAAATGATAAGACTAGAAAGAAATTGTCTTATTGCCTCTTACTTTCAAAGTTTAGTAAAGATCTTTTTTGAATGTTTATTGTTCTTAAAATTTAATGAAAACCTGCTTTGTAACATATAAGTAAAAATCCTTTCTTACAAAGAATTACAGAAGAAATATTATATATACTACTTTATGAAAAAATGAAGCCCTAGTTTTCATAAATAATAGAAATAAATTCATAATTAAAAAAACAAAAAACAGCTTTGTAGGTAGAAGCAAAAGTAAAATAAATCTGTGAAAGCTTCTCCCCAAAACTTTCTTGCACACTACCAGAAAATAACTAGCATGTCATTGGCGTATAATAGTTACAGAATATTAACCTTAAGCATGAATTAAACCTTCTTACTGATTCTATAGTGTGATCTTTGGTAAGCGTTTTGGCGATTAATCCCTGGTATACGGTTGAAAGTTACTGAGGTATAAATTTCAAAATTTAATAGAACTCATCAAATAAATTTTAGTTGATGATTTGCTATTAACATTTTTTAAGGTGAAATAAAAGCAAAGAAAGTTTTTTATTTTCCTTACAACTTTAACAGCTGCAAAATAATGTGACTCAACACTTCATCAAAGAATCAATGATATTATTTTGAATTTCATCATAATAAAAAGCATTATTATAAGTTAAAAATTAAAAAAAGTAAACAAAAAAAAAACATTTATTCAAACACAATTTTTATCATTGAAAAATTATTTTTTAATCTTTAAAACGGGGTTAAAATAATTTTTGTGCAATAATATGATTTAATGTTATGATGAAAACACATTACAATTCTATTTTTATTTTTTAAATTAAACTTTGAATTAAAATTTGAAAAATCCTGTTCTTAGTGGCTTTCTAATATCCAAAAAATAACTTCCCAAATTTCATGCTCCTGATTTCAATGGCTTTATGCTGAGTATTTCTCAGGACAAAGTTTTATATATTAAAAGAAATTTCATTGGGAAAGAAATTTCTATAAAATTTATAAAAAGAAAAAAAAAACCATTATAAAATAATAGAAAACTTGAAAAATAAAAATTTTGTTAGTTTTTTTACTTTTTAAAAAAAATTTAAGTACCCGATCTAGCAGGCAAGAACATGATGTTGTTTTGGTTTGGGGTTAGGAATTTTTTCTGATCAAGACCCTAAATATGAGAAAATGTTCCAAATCTAGAACTTTTGAAATTGGTTTCTGAATCAGAATCATCTAACAGTTTTATTAAAAATATCTCTCCAGAATGATCATAGTGTGAAGTTCAATTTTTTTAATGATTTTTATGTTTTACTTTATTAATTCATTTCATGGAAGAAGCAATAATTTAAACATTCAGTTTTTGTTCTCAAAATTCATATTGTCAAACAAATTTTTGACAATTTGAAATTTGTGATAACAGATTTCAATTTTTAAACCTCTCTTCATCATCCTTGGAGCACGGTTTCAGTGTTATTTTTTCCCTCATTGTCAAAACAAATTTGGAGAAATTGGTCCAACAAATAAACATCTTTAAATGGATGGGGACATTAAAAAAAATACAGTGAAAGATATTACAATCATTGAAAATTAAAGGCTTCAATTTAAAATTTCATCATACTAGATTTTATGCAATTGACTTTCATAATTACATACAGCAATTAATTACAATTCAATATAGTACAGTTGAAAATCTGTAATAGGTCGTTCAAGCAATTGCTCCAAAATGGCCTATTAATGATAATGATGATTGAATATGTTACTGTTTTTAAAACAGCTTTTCCCATATTCGATATATTATTTATGGTGCATCAAATTTATTCTGCTGTTTTCTTATTTTCCACTGATCGACAAATTTGCATATTCTTTTTTAACAACACATAAAAGTTTAAATATGTACTTAAAAAATACATTTTTCAACATCTAAAACAATAAAATGTGAATGTTTTTCTATTCACAATAAATTTGCATAAGGCAAATTTATTGTGAATAGAACGACCTTGTGAACAAACGAAGGGGCAGTACAAAATACATATTATCATGCATTTTGTACTACCCCTTCCAAATAACTATTCAAGAATTTTAATAAATGGCCATGTACATTGTTGAAGAAAGAGGGAACAAAAAAGGAAAAGAAAGATAGAAAGAAAATGAATCATTAAGCACTTCGCATGATGCTACACACTCTGGGAACAAGTTTGGATTATTTACTCAATATGATTTAAACAAGTTAAAATTTTTCGCATGATGCTACACACCCTGGGAACAAGTTTGGATTATTTACTCAATATACAAGTTGAAATTTTTTTTAAAGTGAAAACTTTTTTAAAGATAAATATATTTATCAATATGCAAATCAAATGAACTAACTATACTACCTTTAAATTAAAAACAGAAAATGAATAATTGTTAGCAAAGCCACATTGTTGTCCAGTGATATTCAAACTTCCAAATTCATCTTCACTTGGAACTTGCTCTATGCTCCAATCAAATTCCTCATCGTTTTCGTCTACATCATTTGTACTTTCTAGGAAAATAAAATACAATTCAGCAGGTAAATATACTTTAAAATTCGGTTTCAATTTTCAAAAAGGAAACAAAATTCTTAAGAATGATTATAAGATATCAAATTTATTTCCCAATTCTAGCAAACAGAAGGAAAAAAAACAAAAAAACTTAAAGCTGTTAGATTGTTTTATTTTGAGAAATACCACTGTTTAATAATAACTGATATTTTTATGTAAATAGTTATTTCAAAAGATAGCATTAATCAAGTAGCTACATAGTGATATCTTGAGGTGAAATGACAGTGAAATAACTTCACATCTTTGACTTTGACTGATATTTACATGCAGTGCTTTATTTATAAGGTTTTCAAGAAATATTCAATTAAAGCAAAAAATAATTCATGTAAATCTTTTAATATTACAGATTTTTATAAAAAATGCAAACCCAAAAATTTAAAAATCATATGCAGAAAGCTTTAAGATATTCTTTTACCTTGATTTTAAGTTAAAAAAGTGCTGCAAAAATAAGCACCTTTATACATGTGTGTATACATAAATCTGCATATTTTTTAAGCGTACGATGTTTTCCCGTTTTATAATAATGCATAATTTTTACTCAAAAAAATTGAATATGTATTCTCTAAATTTTAATTTTATTACTATATTTGTACAATATCTCTCAAAAACAAATCTGTAATACTTGTGGCAGTAACATGTAATAGTATGTAGTGCAAACAACAACAGTATAAAACAAATCATGCCTTTTAAAAAAAAACCCAATAAAAATGAAAAACTATTAATACTAAAAAATTAAAGCCAACTTTTATAAGATCAACAATAAGGATCTGTGATCTTTCTTAACATTGCTTGAAATTTACAAGTGATCAATTTATTTAAATAGATACAACATTTCTAAAAATGTTAAAAGTAATGTAGAAGCAGAGTATGAACAAAAATTTTGTATTTGGCTTTTATGCATGCAACAATAAATAAAATTCGACCTGGCTAGAATGGAAAATGTAAATTTTTTCCTGCACTAACTCACTACCCTCAGAAATTTTATTTGTAGTCTTATAAGAGTATAAAATGTAAAACTAAAGTATTTCAGAATGGTTATCATCATAAGGCTGGCAAAAATACCATGAACTTGACATAAATACAATGTCATGTTCTAAATGCATTCCTTTTTACTAACAGAAAAGAATAGCAGCATTCAGAAATGGTCATATAATAAAAAAATTGCCATCTCTTCTTACTTCTGAAGTTCAGTAAAGACAATTGGTTTTTATTGAATGTTTAACATTGTGAAATTTGATAAAAACCTGCTTTTTAATCCATATGCCAAAAAACAAGAAAAAAATTAATTTAGCTTAAAAAATTACAGAAAAACACGATTACATATTTTACGAAGAAATGAAAATGCTTTAACAAGCCTTCATTTTCATCTGTAATGGAAACAAATTCATAAAGTAAGAAAAAAAAAAAAAAAAAGAAGAAGAAGAAAAAGCCACTTTTGTAATTAGAAGCAAAATGAAAATGAAAATAAAAATAACAGCCGAAGCATTTTCTTAAAAAATATTTTTTAAGTCAGCGTGAGACAAGATATAACGTTGCTGCAAAATTTAATAAAACTCATCAAATAGGGTTGTCCTTCAAATCTGGGAGAAAAAAGAATTCTCTGTGTTTATCCTATACAAATTTTATGGGAAAAGAACTGCCTCACAAATCGAAACTGGATTGATCTATACAGAAAAAAATGTACGAGTTTCCGCATTACACAATTGTGAATGGTATTGTTTTGTTTTTGAAGCGATGATTATGATCTTTTATTCTTGTAATCTTTATAGATCGTCAATTTTAAATGGGAAAAAATAATAACAAAACTTAAAATTCCAGCAATTTCCCGGTTTTTAAAGTCGACTTTTAAATTCCCAGTGTTTTTACAGTTTTCCAGGTTCTCCAAGTGGCATGGCAACCCTGATCAATGAACACTTTTATTATATAAACTGCTTAACAAATTTTTTTAATTAAAAAAATAAGAAAGCATTTTTTTTTCTTTTATCATGACATTAGCAGAGGTAATTCAATGAAACAATGTTATTGTTTTGAATTTTATTATAATAAAAACCATTGATAGAAACTGTTTCCAAAACTGATTTTTCAAAAAGTACTAAAACTAAAACTAAAAAAAAAAAAAAAAAATTCATTCAAACAAACAAAATTGGTAGGATTGCAAAGCTATTTTCTCACATTTGAAACGTGCATAAATAATTTTTGCAAGATAATATGATTTAATATTATAGCAGAAACAAATAAACATACTGTTTTTATTTTGAATTAAACTTCTAATTAAAATTTTGAAAAATCCATTCTTAATGGGTCTCTAATACCCAAGAAGTAACTCCCCAAATTTCATGCTTCTAACTTCAATGGTTTATGCTGCCCATTGCTCTGTCCTTCAGGACAAAACTTAATATGTGAAGAGAGATGAAATTCTATAAGAGCTATAAAAAGAAAAAAAAATCTCCTTATAAAATGAAAGAATCTAAGGCTTGAAGATTAAAAATTTTTTTAACTTTTCTTTTATTTCTTTCAAAGTTTTAAGTAGCAGATCTAGAAGTTTATCACCATCCATTCTTAGTAAGAACTAAAATTTATGAAGATTGGTCAATCAAATAATAATGTTCAAACAGAAGGAAACATTGAAAAAAAAAAAAAAAAAAAAGTGAATGAAATCACAATTATTGAAAAATTTTAGTTTCAAATTAAATCTTGTTCAACTAGATTTCATGCAATGGACTAACATAATCACAGATTACTTAATTACAATACAATATAATACCATAAAATCCCTTTACCCTTTTAAGGGCAGTGATCACAAAAAAGGACACCACATTTAAATTTTTCTCTAAAAAAAACTATTAGCTATAAAAACCAAAAAATTGCTGGAAAAACAGCATTTAGTTTCCTTAAAAAAAAAAAAAAAAAAAAAAAAAAAAACAGATGTCAGCAAAAGCAATTTTTTCCCCCTCGGCATTAATTTTATTTAAAAAATACTCCGAATTTTTTTGCCTTTTTAAGATATGAAATTGAATCAAAATCACTTACCCATTTTCCTACAATACCTATGAGGTTTTAAATAATAATTATTTTTAATCTTCAAATTAATTTAAGAATGAACCAAATTGGCTGATTCACAGGTGTCCTCATTTGAGGACACCGCCTGTGTAGAACATCTGTTTTTTCATTTGTCTCTCTTCATGTGAAAGGTGTAATTTGATATTTTGTAGAGAAGAATGTGACATTGATTCTGTGTTCGGGTAGGAGGGGCAGTTTTGTTTATTTATCTTCGGACTGACAGGAAAAAGAAATCCATGACTGAAGCCAGAAAACATATCACATTTAAGTTTTGCTTTTTTCTAGACTGTTACTTACGTTTCACCCTTATGTTCTGGTTTACTTTTTTTGCTATCTTTTTTTTAAGTATTTAATTTTATATAGCCATAATTTTTTATTTAACTTTTTTTATTATTATTATCATTACTGCATTCTGCATGCAAAAACTATACAACATAAGATTTTTAAAAAAAGTTCAACATATATACCCCATTAAGAGTCCCCCTAAAAAATATTCAGTGGGCAGTATCAAAAAAATGTGCACAAAACACGAACAATATGCAAAACAAGAATTTCCAATTATATGTTAGACAAAGAGACACTTCTAGAAAAGATTGTTTCATTAATTTTTTTTCTAAATTCATTCACTTTGTTCAATTCTCTAACAAATAACTTTTCCCAACTCATTAGATTAGTTTGTTAGTAGTGAAAAGTTTCTGGCTTATTGACCAAATGCATTATCTTTACATTCAATTTCAGTATTTCCTCTTCCAAGATAAATTTCTTTTTCCGTTAAGAGATCAAGAAATCAGATTCACTATGACACTATTTCTTTGGCCACCAATTTCTTTTCTTACCAGAGCAAAATTTACTGATGATGTATTCAATTTTCTTTTCAGATAAACTACTGATAATCACGCTTCAAAAGCATACGACTTTATTTTGTATTTTTTCGTGATAACATTTCTTTTCAGTATTAATGGTATCTTTTGGCATGAGTAACAAATGCCTTATTAGTAACTTTGGATCATCATAAACATTTTGCTTCACTTCTGTTTTTGGAACTCTTGCCTTGAATAATTCAGTGCATTCACTTTTGGAAGTCCACAATGAATGAAATACACATTTTCCGGCATATAGTTAAAAAGTTCTAAATTTTTACACAAAAAATTAATTGAATTAAAAATGTTTAAATAATTCACTAATGGCAAGTCACTAAATGAAATATAACTAATAAATACTTTAAAAACAAATAATCACATGTAGACATCATGTGACTATTAAAAACCAATATTAGCAATTTTATACAAATATATAAAATTATCTCGAAAAAGTAAAAATTTCTTTGTCTAAGCAAACAAAAGGAGGTGAAAGAAGAGGAATTAAATAGAAAAAAATATATTTTCCACCAGTGTTTCCCTAAAATTAGATAACCTTTTTCACTGATCCCCAGATTCACTGAAATCTGTTAAACATTTAAAAATCCTGCACCACAAAGAAAACACAGTCTACAATTAGGAAGTTCTAACATGGTGAAATAGTTTTTATTTCCATGTTTTATTACATTTCATTTTTCAGAAGAAAAATATAAGCAACTGGATTAAAAAAAAAAAAGCACTTTAAGGTACATAAAAAGTAAGCAGTTTTTAAGGACTTGAAATGACGCTACACAACATGTATTTTCAGAGCAGCTTCTTCCATGTTTGCTATATCTCTTTGGCACACCAAATTCATCCTGCTGTATTATTGTTTTTTGTCTATCAGACTAATTAGCTATTCTTCTTACATTTACCAGGCATAATTTAAATAAATTCTTCAATATCTAAAACACTAAAAACATAAAAATTAATGTTTTTCCAGTTGCCCTTTCAACATAACTATTCCTGTATTTTGAGAAAGGGCAATGCATATTGTTGAAGAAAGTGGGAGTGGAGAAAAGGGAGAAAAAGTTTATTAAGCACTATCTCAATGTGAGCTGGAATCCTTGGATCTATTTCACTCTGGATCCCTTCTCTGAATTCCTCCCTTTGTAAAGTTTTCCTTCTTGATACATGCGGTAAATATAATTTTATGATCATGTTTTCAAATTATTGTATTCAATGTGTGGAAATGAGAAAATTAGTCTATATTAGAAAATTAGGTCCTCTTTAAGGACATTTTTTCAAAATTAAGCCAATCAATTCACAATTTTACACATTCTGTAAAAAAAAAAAAAAAAAAAAGAAAGTAAAAAGGAAATAATACACAAAAATTCAAAATCCATATTTGTTAGAAATTTTGCACTTATTTTGACAAAAATAAATAAATAAAAGTTTTTTTCAGTTAATATTTAACTTTATTATGAATTAAGAAATCATAACCTTCTTGACAAAAAATGAATAAATCTCCTGTTAAAATACATATCAATATATATTTAACTTACCAAGTACTTCAATTTTAGGTGTTCCAACAACTTTGCATTTCTTTGGTTTTAGCAATATATTTACCAAATCTAAACCTTCAAATACTTCTCCTCTTTGAGCTTTAGGAGCATAAACTTTAAAAATTCCTATAAAAGAAAATTCTGTTACAATATGAAAATATTGCAACAATACAAATATAAAAATTTAAATCGCATACAAAGTTGCACATACTTTTTTCAAAATCATATTCACATTTTGGCTGATCAATATATACAACTTTACCAGGAAGATTCAATCTATAAATAAAAGGAATGTGCTATCATGCAAAAATGGAACAAAGATTTATTTTTTTATACAATTATTAAATTACACACTTACTTTAAGTAATATGGTTTGCAGAAAAACATAAATTCATCATCTTCAAAATGCACTTCATATTCAGAAAACTAGAAAGGACAAATAAAAATTTAAAACAATTTATTATGCAAATACAGAGCCGGGCTAATTTATGCAAAAGAATAATGATTAAATTATATTAGAGTTCATTAGAAATTTTGATACTAATTTAACAACGCACCAAAATTACAAGCTTTAATAATAAAGAATCATTAAAAATGTGGGAAATATATTGTCAGTATGCTGCTAAGAGATAAAACCAAAAGAAAAATTAGGTAATGTAATGTTAGGTAATGTTATTTCAAAGTGATATCTCTGTAACAGAAAAAAATATATCAATGTATGCACAGTATGAGTTGAATGATCATGTACATCAATGTACATGATTTTTCTATAACAGATGTGCTATTTCAAAACAAAATGAATGCATCAAGTCATCTTTCTTTTGATTAGGTCACTTTTATCTGCTCTTAGAAATAATTATATCATACAATCCATTTTCTCAAGTTTATACAGATAAATAAGACTTAAAAATTACAGTTACTGGATACAATTTTCTAACTTATGTTCTTTAATCTATGAACAATATTTTTGACATTACCACAGTGGAAAATAAAACAAATTTTTTTAAAAAAATTATCAAGAATATTTCTGATTACAGATTAAATGTTTTCTAAAATGAAACTAAAATTTCTGTACTTTTAATACATAATAAATGTAAATAAAGGGGTAAAAAAGCTCATTACAATTAGTACAAGAAATATCTTTCCAGTAAATTGAAAATTTAAATGCTTTGTAAAAAGGTGAATTGAAGTAGAAATTTAACAATAGTTTTAGTGATATAAATTAATTTATGTTTATTAAAACTAATCATGTTTTTTTTTTTTTTTTTTTTTTTTTTTTTTACAGCTGACAACACTATCTGATGTTTTTTTTTTGTATAAAATTTTTTCTATGTTATGCATTTTGTACGAGATGAACTTCATACACAAATAATGAAATTTATGTGCAATATTCTTATAATAAAAAAAATATTACCTTAGCATAGGGAACTTGAATGGATATTATTAAAAATTTATCATCTTGAGTTAAATCAAATGCAGGTGTCAACATTATCAGATTCCTAGAAAAGTATATCAATAAAAAATAAATAATAAGTACAAAAAGATCTCATTTTATATTGTATATAAATGAGATTATCAAAAGCATGGACACAAAATATTAGAAATGCATAAAATTTTGCCTATAAAGGGAACAAGATATTTTAATTATATCAATAAAATTATCAAATTCAGAACATTACGATAGACTGTCTTTAGAGGGATTTAATATATGTTCTATATAGAAATATTTGGCAACTTTCTATAAAACATAGAATGGTTTGAAATAATTAAAAATATAACCATAACAGAGCCTCATTTCTCAGTGCATTTTTGTAGAATCCACAAGAGAAACACATTATACTATACTGGCATTTCTGCTACCATGGTTAATGTAACAGTTTTTTATTTGAATAACTTAAAAAATTATTTATAGTTATGAAACATAACTTCAAGCAAAAGAAATGAAAGCATTTACATCAAACGTGATGAACATTAATTTTGCAACATATAATACTCGTGCTAGTTAATTTATTATTGTTAATTCTAAATCAATTAATTATATACTTTAATAAAATTCATCAAGTTCAAGCATAAACTACCAAAATGAAGCTTTCAGCCAAGTAATAATACATTATTTTGCATATGCAAGGAAAATAATGATGGAATAAGAAATCTTAACTGTATGTAATAAGAATTAAAAGTACAGCAAAATTAATAAGCATTAAAAATATATTCTGTATTTGTTTATTCTGTAATTTCATATGGACATTCATTAAGAAAAAATAAAATGAGAACTCCAAAGATTAATTTTGTAATAAATAATCGCTGAGCAGCCAATACAAGAGTTTTAGATAGAAATTAAACAAAGAAGAGATCATCACACATGATGAAACATCTTAGGTGTAGTACATTCAACTGTCAAAATCTCAAAAATTATTCATTGCATAGATTTTTCTTGTCAATTGTATGAAAATCCAAACTAAGCTGCATCATGGATACTTCCTGGTAATTTGAATAGAAAAGTTCCAATCAACCAATATGCTGTGCTTGTATACAAAAGACATTATAAAGTTTATTATTATTATTTTCTAATTCATACATTTTGAACATCAATTTCTGCAGATTATTCAGCCAATAGTTTCATTTTTTTAAAAATTTTTCTTTTTCAACAATTTAATTTGCAAAGTTGTTTTGGGTTTATTGGACTCCTTCCGCTTTTCTATAGTGCCATAATACTTCATATGCACTAATTTGGCCTATTGCAACAAATGTCTTGAAGTTAAAACATATAAGACACCTCCATGAAAGTTTATGACATCATAAATGGATCGATTAAAGAATCTCCTTTCAGAGTTTTCACATCCATATCCTTACTGACACTAGATTCCCTTTTTCTATAGCCAAATTACCATGCAACAATAGTAGAATTATTTTTACAATTTCCCCAAAATTAGAAAATTTTTTGCCCCCAAAATATTAGAAACAGAAATCATCTAATTGAATTTCTTCATTAAATGAACTAGACTGTTCTTTGCATTCACTTTTTAGCTTTTTTTCAAGAAAATTTCAGAATGGATCTTTGTACATCCTTAACATACAGTTGAAATTTGTGCTTTGCACTAAAGAAGTTGAAATAAATCAACCACTTGCTTTTCACAAAATACTGCATTGTTTTTCAATAAACATTTAAATAAGACATAGCTTTTAAAATAACAAAATTTTTGGACATGCATTTTTTTTTGTGGCCTTTTTCACAAATCTAAAATATTCTGTTAAATGTGCCTTTTTTAAGTTTTAGTAGTTATATTAATATTCAAGTAGCTGTAGTGAATACCTAACATTGGTAATTTTTCTCAATCTTGGAAGTTGGACCAATTGATAGAAGAAAACAGGAGTGAATGGAAAATGGATGAACCTTCATGGTTTAACAGTTACGAATTTTGCTGTTTAATTTTTAGAACTATGGCAACATTTATTCTTGCAATGTTAATAGATATTGTCAGTTATTAGATGAAAAAAATTAATAAAATTCACCATATTTTTCCAGTTTTTAAGGAAAATTTCAAAATTCTCTGCAGTTTCCTCAAATCATAGACTTTTTAAATTCCCTGTGTTTTCCTGATATATATATATATATCGTATTTTTCACCTACATAAGTTCACATGAACTGAAAATAAGCATCAATTCAATCTTTCAACTTTATCTTAGTTAATGATTAAGAAATAGATCAAAACACGAGAAAATGGCGACATAAATAATATCGATAATACCTATACCTATTTATATTAAGATTAAGGGGAAAAAATTTAAAACTTTCCGACATCCATAATTTGTTTCTTTTAAATCATTAATATACGAGAGTTGATGGACTTTTATATTTGTAAAAATAACATTTTAATATTTATTTGGTCTTATAAAATATGCCATCAAAAATACTTACCAATAAAGTAGTATATTTATCTAAAATTCTTTGGTCGGAAGCAAATAAATATTCACGTGTATGCCCTCCAACACAACTTACAAGCAAATCATTAGAATGAATGTAGATAGAAGCACAAGTCGAGGTACTTTTCTTTTCAGAACTAGAATAAAAGTCGGTCTTCCTTCTAATTAAATTTTTATTATAAATTACTCGCAATTAAATTTTTGCTATAAATTATATCTCTAAATCACAAAATTTTAAGAAGAAACTATATTCCTTTCAGGAATAGACATAAATATTGTACATTGATTAACATAATAATAATTTTAAATCTGTATTAGAGTATATCAGTTAATGTTCTCAGGTATTTCATATCTTTTCCAAATTAAAATGTAACTATTTTAATATTCTCTCAGCTGGCGAAAAAATAAGCAATAATTTCATAATTCTATTAAAACTATTAATTATTTATTAATTATGATAAATTATCATTGATGATTTGTAGCTTCTTCATAATTTGTTCTTTCTTGTTCAGTAATCATAGAATCTGGAAATTTCCCTCGATTTCCATGAAATATGGCAACAACTTTGCTTTCGGTTTGTGTTTAATTAGTGGTGTATGGTATGATAAAATCATCTTTATTATAAATCTCTACTTCTTACTTCTTTCAAATTTTCATATCATCGAATATTTTTTGTTCACCTTGCTATTTTTTTTTTTTACATAACAATTAAGAAATTAACTTTATTACCTCCGATTCAATATGTTGTGCAGTGCAAAATTTATGAACTTAGATACGTCTGTAGATTTAGCTCTTAAAATACTAAATTGTTCTAAATATTCTGATACTTCAAGTGTAGATGCTCTTAATTTATTTCATTACAAACCCGAAAGTAGTTATTTTCTTGAGGATCCCAAATGCGATCTTAGAAACACCATCTGTGATTTATACAAACGAAATATTGATGCCAGTGTTGCAAGTTTACTCAATCCATTTGTTCATGCTGCATTTGCTCCTGTTAAAGTTGTGAAAGGAAATAATGTTTGTTGTAGATGTGACAAAACTTTTACTGTACGGATCTGCCAGTATCGAATTGTACCTCCTAATTGTGTACAGTTCGCAAGAAAAATTGTTGGGAAAAAATTTACTGATCATCCGTCTGTAAATCATCTAAATCTCATAGACTATGCTGATAAAGTTTATGATTTTTTTCCGAGCGTAGATACAAGGTTTTACAACAAAGATATTTATGGATTATATCTTCCTCTTATTGTGAAAGATATTAAACATTTACATGAAAAATCGCTACCTACAATATTGCCAAAATTTATCACTGCATTGAAGTTGCTGGACATGGAAGAAATTTCTGCAGTTTCACTAAATTTTTATTTTCTTATCATTGATACCATCCTAGAAAAAAGGTATGACCAACCTAATTTATTAGTGAAAATATGGAAATCTGCATTGATGTCTGACCGATTCATGGTATGTGTTTTTGAGAGGATAACTGATCATCTTCCTGATAGAAGCACTGAAAAATTAAAGTGGGTGCTTATCATGGCCAATTTTCTACAGTTTGATTTTTATGGTGCATGGGTACGAGGACATAAGTTGCGTAACTTTTCTAACTGTCCAATATCATCCACTATGATATCAGGAAATTTTAAAGAAATGAAAACTCTTTTAGATAATGGCTTTCTGAAGAATTCTAAGTTCCTTTCAAGCTACCATGTTCTTTTAAGGTGTCTGTGAGTATATTGTTTTACTAATAATCTACTATCTGTTCACATATATTAAGATAAGATGGTAAGCTTCCTGTTTACATTATTTCATATTCTGTGTCTAAACTTAAACTAAAGGTCAAAATATATACTATTTATTCTGAAATGTTTTTGAAATATTAAGGTAATCTTTCATGTTTTTTTTTTTTTTTTTTTTTTTTTTGCTGGAATATATACATTAAATTTCCAAGCCTAAACCAAAAGTGCATTTTTTTTCCTCCAACAATTTACACTAAATTCAAAATATGCATATAAGTCAAATAAATAAAAACCATGAATTTTAAACTTTTCACTGGAGAGCAAAAATATTGTCAAGCTAGAAAAACGGATGAAATTTTTTCCAATCAAATCATTATAAAATAAAATACCAGATGTCAACAATGATAATTTTAACTCTAGGAACTCTATCTGAAGCTAGCGTAATTTTTTTCACTTATTTTCTGCCTTGAATATAATCTATTGTATTAAACAGCATGGCTACTTAGCATTTCTCTGTAAATCCTTTGTCCAATGTAACAAATCACTAATAATAAGCATTTTCAAAAGTAAGGTAACTCATTTTCACAAAAAAATTAGATAATATAAAATGAATTTTTTTTAAACTTCAGAATTATAAATCATAATACTAAAAAGTGTTATATGTTATTATTTTTATCTGGCAAACAAAAAGCTAACTACTTTTTTTTTTTTTTTTTTTAAGATTAGAAGATCTGTATGTAAACTGACTTCTGTAGTTTAACTGTAGAAAATATTCTAAAAATTTTTGGCTTACTTTGAAATATATAGTATATCAGTGTGAAATTAATAACTCTAGGTTAGACAGTCTGCCCAATAGAGTGCCAACTGACCTATATACAATCACCTTTATTATTGATAGATATTACGTACTTTGTCAATAAAGCCCTTTTGAATTTTTATAAAACTGTCTTTGTTATTTGAGGTTTAAGATTAATTAATTTTTTTTAGTTAGGTTAGAACAGGCTAGAGACAGAACTAAGAAAGGTTAAGGGACTATATCAATTTCGAAAAATTAGGGAAATTCGTAAAAATATCTAAAAATCAGGAAAAATTGCTTGTGACAGCATTTTACACCAAGCATGCATGCGATCAGCATTTTCATGTTATCATTTATCTACATCCGACGCTAAATCATGTTGCGAAAAGATCACTGCAACCATAGAGCTCAGATATAAATGGAGGGAGCTAGTCACTTGTTTCTTGAAATAATCATACCAACATCAATCATGTGATTTGTGTTGAAGCTTACAGTATAAATACCTCTTTTAGTGCCAAAAATCACATGTTTTGTAATATTCAAAAATTGTCGCACAACCTTTTGCTTCCAGACATTTTGGTCTGGTAGTCATAACATTTTCTTAAAAAAAAAAATCCCCCCCCCCTATTTTGAGTTTATTATTCTTTGAAAACCAAGCACATTGGTTTCGAAAATAATAGTTTCTTTTAATAAAATTAGTAACTGAGTTTGTTGATTTAAATCGTGTTTACTTTTTTTTGCATTAATTAAAAATGATATTCACCTATTAATATATTTAATTTTACATTATGTGTTCAGATACTTTTTACCATCATCTCAAACAGATTAAAAAAAAAAAAAAAAAGAACTTTTACAAAAACATACTATAAAAGTCACCTAAGTCTTTTTTTTTTCTTTCTCTCAAAATATTATGCACATGCATATATCAATACTCTCATATTATTAAAGATGGAAATTATAGAATCTTAAATTATATATTATAGACTTATTTTGCAATTTTTAAATTTATTATTGCACTTATTTTTTAAAGATTAAAAGATTAGAATTTTAAAATATAAAAATAATTGATTTTAAGTTTGAGAAATTTATGAGCCAGGTATGAAGAGTATAAAGAAAAGAAAGGTAGGGCAGAAATTGTGCATAAATTTGTAAAAGAGGGAAGCACAGCAGAGTATTTCTTCAAAAAAAATTAAAAGCAAAATAAACAAATAAAATAAAATAATAAATAAAAAAAAATTCTTGAGGCAGTTCAGAAAGAGATTTTAAAAGTTGAGGAAGAAATTGCAAGCCTCAAAATTTTGCAAAAATAAGGTTTTGAAACCTTTTAATCCACTTCAAGCAGGACTGGTTATTTTAAATCAAATTTTTTTATTAATATTCTAATAATAATTAGTATTTGAATTTTGAAATTATTTATTATTTATAAACATTTAATTTTACATTTTAATCTTTATATATAAGCATTTGTTAGTCGATTTATTATCTTTAAATTAATAATTTTACATCCAGTAGTGTTTTTAATAAAAATGAAATTAAGATACTTTTATTTATTTATAAAAATATAAGATTTTTGTTTACAGAAAGTAATTTCGTAAGAAAATTTGTTAAAGAAAAAAGATTGTAAGTGATGTTTGGCAGTTTCCTTTCTTTAAGTCTTTCCTAATATATATATATATTGTACATGTTATAGCATACTATTTTTATATTTTTGCTATTATATGTATTTATGAAAAAAAAAAAAAAAAACTAATTAGCTATTGAACTGTTTTAAAATTTCGAGCAAAGATCACAATACCGTTTACTGTTAAAATAATTTTTGTGTTGCAAAGATTAGTTTTAATATTTTCTAGAATTCTTATGCAGCCTTAGAAGCGAAGTGTTTTATTTAAATTACTTTTTTTCCCAAAGAAGAAATGTAATATACTGTTTTAATAGTAGTTTTTTATAAGGGGATGTCTATATGTTAAAATTAGTGCTAACTTCAAAATTTCCAACAGCAATATCCATTTTTCTCATCAAATTTTAAAACTATATCAAACATTATGCCTGGAAACCAAGTTTCATTAGTTTAGGCCTGTTCACTTCAAAATTATGGGCTAACAAAATTTTGGCTTCCTAATGTTAAATTTTGAACTTTTATTCATATCTTAAAAACTTATAAAGTTATTGACCCACACTCTTTTTGTTACCAAAATATAAAGTATTCTACACATTTTGTATACATATTTAACATACATAAAAAGTAATTTTTAAAATGTGAAAAAAATTACAAAATTAGAATTTAAAAATTGTTAGATTGCAACATAATTAAATTTTGGCGCAAATTGAAAGAAAATATCTTTTTATGGAGATCTGCAAAATTTTGGGTCATTCCTACAAATAGTTTTATGGTTATATTAAATGTTCTGTATTGCTTCTAAAACGATATGTTTAGGGAAGCATTCAAAAATTTCAAAATATCAGCAATTTTTTATTTCAAATTTTCTGAATTTTTATAATATAAAAATACATTTAAAATATTCATAAGAGTTAAAAAATTATTTCTATTGCCATATAACATTCACTACTTTCAAATGTGAGGGATAATCTTTGTCCTTTTAATAAGCTAGAACTTTTACTTGAGCTCATATAGCATCACTTACAGAATAAAGCAAATTCCAGAAAGATGGAAATTTTAGTTTCTAATTATTATTTTGTATATTTAACTATTTAATTTCACAAATATCTTGACAAATTGTCTCTCTTAATAATTTATAGATAATTAACTTTGTATTTTTTAACAAGAAAAGGACCATTAGTGTTTATTTAAATTTACAGATATTTATTTAAGTATAAAAATTGGTCATCAAAACATTATTTATTAATCATTTAATAATGATATTTTGTATTAATCTACATGAATTTATTAATCCCTTTAATACAGTTAATGGATAAATACTAAATTTTTCAATAACAGTTTGATTAAATTAACTTTGTTCTGTTTAAGCAAATATGCTTTAATATTAATTTTCATTATTAAGCTAGTTATTTCTTAAAGATATCCAAAGGAATAATTATTCTTGTAATTATCTATATATTATAAATATTCTTAAAATTATATATAATAATTTTTATAATTATACCTCCTTTTAAATTTTCATTTATATAGGAAGCAGAAAGATATGTGATGAATTATAGCTTTAAAAAGTGTAAAAATAATGGGAATTAAAGATATGAATGAACATTTAGATTGATGTTCTGAAATTTGCTTTTCACTTCTGTAATGCACATATATCCTGTATGCATGACTTTCTACAATGAAATCTTTGGAAAACAAAATGTATTTTCATAAAACATTAAATTTCCCATAAAGCATTGAAAAAAAAAACCTGATTTACTTATTGATTAAACTGATTTATTTATCAGTGAGTGAAATGCACTACTCTTTTTGTATGCTTGTAAAATAAAGTGGTGTATCATTTCATGTCTATTTATGAGTAGTAAGCAGTGATGAATAAAAATCAGTTAATATTTTTCTGCCTGAATCAGTAAGATATTAATTTCAACATTAAAAATCATCATTTCTTTAAAATAATAAAAAATATATTTAATTTTATATCTTTTACTCATACAATAAAACTTTCCATTTTGGTACTTTCAGCATAATGGAGAATCAGGCTTAAGTACATTTTAAACAAAACTTTCAATGCTCTTGAGTATTTCTATCCTGAAAAGAATCAAGATTCTGCTAAAATTTTGCTATAAATATTTTATGAATGAAATGGCAGGCAATTTTACTTTGTGGATCAAAGTTTAAAAAATACTTTGAAAGAAGGCATAACAAAAATAAATAAATACTATTACAAGTGTACAGAATCCAAGTATTCATTTAAATATGGATATAACCCTTTAACAGTAAATGCCAAATATCGTCCAATATAATTATGGTATATTAACCAAAAGTTATACTCCTTGTATTTTTTTCTTGGGAAAACTATTCATGATGTTAAAATAGGTGTTGTCTTAAGAAAGTTCAAATTTTGTACAATTTTAGTATGTAGACAACCCCCATTAGGGGATTGTCTACATACTAAATTTGTACAAAATTATTGTCTACATACTAAATAAAATAACATACATACTAGTTTTGGGAGCTAGTATCTTTAGGATTCATTACTACTTTTGTACTTTTACTTTAACATACGATGATTGGTTGCAAAATAAATTTAAGTGACTACTTTTTTTTTTCCATGACTCCACATTTTTGTTGTTTAAGTTCATTCATGATGAATGTTTCTGTTCATTTCTTGAACATATTTCTATTCAGCCGATTCATTTTTAGAATAAATTTTTATTCATTTCTCCTTTTACTTTTAAGTGCGAGCATTGGATGCGATCACAGACTAGTAATTAAAGAAGTGCATGAGTAAAATGAGTAGTTTATAACTTCTAAAATTAAATATATTCATAATTTTAAGTTGAAGCTACCTTAAGAAAACCATAAAGGCCAAGTTTTTCACAACAGATTTTTTAAGAATTTAACAAAACAATAAATTTAACAAACAATAATCACAGTGAAAAAGCCTGTTTCTTTCAATCATTGAGCTAATATTTATATCTATCAAGTATCTTCTATTTTCCTGTTTATTGAATAAAAATATGTTACTGTTTCATCTATAACTATGTATATGCCTAAATCAATGAAATTGTTGAAAGAAATATTACACATTTTAAATATCACTACCAATCTGGAGTATTATTCATCCTGCATACAACTTTATTATTTCAATAAATTTAGTTTTGTTTGTTACTTTAAGAAATTTCAGATAAGCTGGAATTTTGAGTGATGTTCCAGTAATAGTTTGAGAGTGCTCTAGTCATTGTTTGTGTTGTTGTCAACTGCATGATATATATAAAATTTCATATAAAATTTGTAGTATAAATAAATTTACATTTGCTATTTTATTATTTCAAAAGGTAGTTTTTGGTTTGAATTTAGCAAAAATACTTAATTTTATTTTATTAAATGCAGAATTTTTGTATTTGGAAATGCAGACTCATTATTTTTCTCCAGCTTTTTTGAATAACAAATATTTCATTCAAGAATTATAATAAATTAAAAACTTATATTCTAAATTCATTTGAGAAGTCATATTTGTTTTTAAAAGGATGAAAAAATTTGTTTCAAATCCTTCCCAACAGTAGTATCAAAGATTTTCTCTGAGCACTTTGTGCTGTTGTGGTTGCTTAGTAATGATTTGCTGGTTGTGTGTTATTGATTTCTGCAATTACTGTTTTTTTTTTAAAGTTATATTTGTATTTTCATGTTTTCTTTTGGACTAAAATATCATTATTCATTATCAAACTTGTTGGAACTTCACATTCACCTGATGGATTTTCTATAACAATATGTATAAAGTTTTCATTAAGATTTTTATTTCTTCAAGGTGTGTAGCATCATTAAAAGTCCTTAAAAACTGCTTTTATCCTACTTATTATTATTATTTTTTATTATTCAGATAGTTATATTTTTCTTTTGACGGGGGGGGGGGGGATTTTTTTTACCACAATAGATCTACCCAATTATAGACTGTACTTACTTTGCGGTGTTTGGTCTTTCAATGTTTAACAAATTTATGAATCCAGAGGGATTATTTAGGGAACTACTGATAGAATGGGGAAAATTTTATTTACTTGACTCATCTTCCACCTCCTTATGCTTGTTTAGACAGAGAGAAAAACACAATCTTCTATTTACAATTTTGTGTATTCAAATAAAACCATTTGTTTGGGTTTTAACAGTTAATCACTGTTTTTCTGCATTTGATTATTTGTTTGTTGAACATTTGTTAGTGATATTTCAACATGATTTAGTGACTCTCCATTAATAAATTATTTAAATATTTTTATTTCAATTAATTTTTGTTCAAAAGTTTAGAAATTTTTTCCTGTATGCCAGAAAATGTGTATTTCATTCATTGGGGATTTCCAAAAGTTAATATACTGAATTATTCAAGACTTCCAAAAATAAAAGTATAGTAAAATGTGCATGATACTCCAAAACTACTTGCAGTTTATTTGTTACTCTTGCCAAAAGATACCAAAAATAAATTAATGCCAATTAAATTCGTTTTTTTTTTTTTTTTTTTTTTTTTTTTTTTTTTTTTACTTTTTTATATACAAACTATTCAAAGAAAAAGAAATGTAACCACCAAAAAATTCTCTTGACTCGAGATTTTGCCCAAACTTCTTGATTCAAACCTCTGAATATTTGGAATTATGTCTGTTTGTGAACAAAACAACACAAATAGCTTTGAACTGGGATTTCTTCATATTAAATTTTCAGATTTCTAACAAATTTTGAACAAAATTAATTTCCATGATTTTTTTTTTATCCGAGTACAAGAGAACATGATCACTTCAAACTTCATAAGAATTAATAATATCATTAAGATTTGACCCACAGTTTTAGCATCTAAAATATAAATCCATACCAAAATTTTGAATCAAATCTACAAATGAATTGACCATTTGTTGGTCTTTATGTTTGCATGCATGTAAATACTGTAATAGAAAAATGCATTAACTTAAATAAATAATCTTGCTAAAATAAAAAAAATAAATAAAAAAAATCTTATATAATCTTATAAAAATGTTAGATGAAAAATCTTGTTTCTAAAATTGTAACTGTTTTACTAATTTTGGATTTAATTAGTCAACCAAATATTTTCTTGCATACTTGCGCTTTTTCTTTTTTAACCATACTAAGCCTCTAAAAATAAAAATCTTTGAGTTCGATATTTTTTTTAGGGAATGTGCAATGAAATATTGGAGAGACATTTTCAGTTGGTTTCACATGTGTTGCAAAGCATAGTAAGCCATTTATTTCAAATATATCAAAATGGTAATTCACTTTTGGCATTTTATGCATCTGGTATTCATAAATTAGTAAAACTATGATTGTATTCTTTTTTTAAAGGTTTGAAAGAAAATTTCTCAGTTAGAATTATTTATTCAGTAAATTGCTAATGCCAATCCAATTTTTCTAATAAAGCACAAAAGATAAGGGAATACAGGTATAATAGGGAACAAATTTTTGCGAGAATTTTCTGATAAAATTATATGACTTTCAAGCATAATTATCAGTAGTTTATTATTTAAAAAAAAAAAAAAAAACTGAATACATAGTGAAGACATTGTCAGTAAATTTTGCATCGATGAGAAATTATATTTTAGAGAAAAAAATTAAGTATGTACGAAGAAACATGTTCTGCATTGTACTTTCTTCAAAAAGGATAAAAAGATAATATTCTCATGGAGTTTACAGATTACTTGGTAAAATCAGACCAAAAAATCTATAAACTCTAAGAAATTATTAATAATTTTAATATCAGGAAAGTGAGACTAGATTTGCTATTTTTATTTTTTATTTAAAGAAGATACATTAAAAAAAAAAAAAAACCCTTAAAAAGTTTTGAAAATTTTGATTCTTTCTTGTGAACAAGCAACTTTTAAAGAGGATTCAATATTAATAAAAATATTGAAATGGGAAATTTGATGGGAAAATATCATGTTTCACAACATGTAATCTGACTGCAAACAACAATCTGGTAGAAACCACTCATTAAACATTATTTAAAATAAGTTAGAAATTTTAGAAATTTCTGGCCTATTTAAAATATTCCCTATTCTTGTAGAAACAGATGACAAAAGAAATTATTGTCAATGGCATAAAGTTAGAATCTGATTTTTTTTATCTCCTAATAGAAAAAGAAATATTTCTTAGAAAAGGAAATGGCTGAAATTGAATATGAATCTAATACATGTCCTCAGTAAACCAGAAAACTTTTCACTCCTAGCAAAATAATCTATTGAGTTGGGAAAAGTTATTTGTTAGATTATTGAACAAATTGAAAGAGTTTTAAAAATCTCGAAAAGGAAATCAAGTTTTATTTACATATCTAATAAAGTTAGTATGATTTTTACAGTCAAGATTTGTTTACTTAAGTTCTTAATATTTTTTTCGAGGAATTGGAATGTTAATAAAGTAGCAGTATCTTTTTTTATTACTATTTTATTCTTATACTTCTAACTGTAGTATAATGAAATAATTTAAGATATGCAATAAAAATCTTTTAATACAATTTTGTAATCAAGATTAAAAAAAAAGGGGGAGGGACCATTTTAAATAATTTTGTTTCAATGTTGGTGAAAAATATTCGATTATTCAATGTTTATATATTATGTATTTTATGTTTATATTTGTATAAAATTGGACACTTTCTTAGTTAATATCCAACTTAATTTATTTAATTAAATACATACTTCTATACTAAAAAATGTACTTAATGGTTGGTTATTATTTTTTCCTTAAAAGTGTGTATGAAGTACCAATTTTTGAAGATAAAATTAGTCTATGCAGCCTGTTCATACTCATGTTATTATTAGGTGTTTTTTTTTTTCTTCCTAATATTTCATTTTGATGAGGATGCCTTCCTTTCATGAATATAAGGAAAAAAAATGAATTTTTAAAGGTGTTTTTGTACAAACGTTTTCATGATTTTGCTTGTTTTTGTTTTCCTATGTTTTAATTATATTATTATATTTCAGGTCACGTCTTGATAGTCACCTTGCTCGTCCTTTAGAACGATCTCCAATAGGTCGAATGCCTATTGTGCGTGAAGTGTTGATATTTCTTATTGTTAGGTATCTTCAGAGAGATGATAAAATGCGTGCAGAGCTAGATAAATGCTTCTATCTTCTTTGGTCTTCAATTCCTGATCCAACAGTCACAAAACAACAACTTGAAGAGGAAAAAAGACTTTTGTTCCAAAGAGCCCCAGAGAATCTACCAACAGCTGCATTGAAATTTGAAATGGAGGTGATTGTGAATACGTATGATCATATGCTTTTTGGAACAGATAAAACTCCCCGTACTCTTTCTCATTTATGCAGATGTTTTATTCGAAGATCATTAACACTTGCAGGTACTCTTCCTCATGGTGTAATACAACTTCGGATTCCCAAGAATCTCCAATCTTATTTGCTTCTTACAATTCCTGAAGACTTCTAATAGCAAGAGTCATCTGAGGAATCACAAAGACAGATTCATCATGCAAAACAATTGTTAAAAAATACCTTCTTTTTTTGTAAATATTTGCATGCGTCACAGTTAGTGCTTGATTTGATATAATATTGTTCAGTATTGATAGCAAACATATAATTCATGTATTATCATTGATTTATTTGATTGCTTGTTTTATGAAGCAGATAAAGTAAGCAGGTGAAATATGAAAACATTATAGCTAAATAATAACAAAATACTTTGAAAAAAAGAAAAGAAAGAATCTTTATTATATCTGATTCTTATACTGTATAATATATTGCAAATTATAAAATACCTTTCTTGTACCAAACTTTTTGCAGTGTGTTTCAATATGAACAGTAACTTCAAACAACCTATATTATCTAAGCATACTTTTTCTTTATGTATTTTTTTGCATTGAGTATGTAATATATGTATTTGTATATGTGTGTGAGCATTGTTTCAATTTGTGCTTAAGCAATGCTATGATTTTTAATAGAATAGTTAAACTAGCTACTTCACAGTATTGTGATATACATGTTTGATTTTTAAACCACTAAAAAAATTGTTTTTGTTTTTTCTTATAATTTATACTTAAATTGGCTTATTACTTTCTTTATGGTTTATTATGTCCAGAATTCAGAAGATGTCTAGCCCATCTCCAGATGTAATTATGTGACATATATATAAAAAATTACAATAATGCACAATAGATCATTTGAAAACTACCATTAAAAATTATTCTGAGTTTTAGAGTACTTTTTGATTTAAAAAAAAAAATCCTTCTCTATTATATCTTATAGAAAAAGTTTTGATTTTTCGTACTTGTCATGTGTATTAAAAATGGTATTTGTATTTAATAAATGTTGTATTTAACCTTCAATAAATGTATTTGCTGCATATTTTCTTCTGTGCAGTTTTTTTAGTTATTTCATTTTAATATTGAATAATAATTGATTTAAATACATGCATGGTATAGTTTTGTAGCAATACTAACTTTTAACTTACTATAAAGTAGTACCACATTTAGTAGCTGGAAGTCAAACAGTTCGACTCACAGTGCCTGCTCATGTAGACACACACACATTCTCCATTATTATTAGAAGAAATAAGATAGAAAAATATCATTCTTAAAAAGAAATGGATAATAGGAAAATTATTTATCTGTGTTTAACTGTATTTTTAAAAGAAAACATTGAATTAATTTCCTATGCATAGTTGAATTTAATAGTACTCATACACACACAAAATTAATAGTTTATAAAAGTTGCAAATTATTTACATTACTCATATTGGATGAAGAATAATATGATTGATGATTTGATTTAATGGAAATTAATGGAACAAAACTCAATTTTGACTATGCTACTTGAAACATGTGGTGTTGTCTCTTTCAACAATACCATATGTTTTCCAGACTTTCAATCTTGTCTATGATTTATTAAGCAATACATACTATAAATAAATTGGATGCATGTTTCTGCTGTAAAAAATAGACTTTGAAATGTGTTTGAAAATTCAGATCACATAGTAAAAACTAATTAGTTTTTAAAACTGAAAAGATGAAGATCTGGAATGGTGAAATTAGTGTGTGCAAATACTGAAATTTGTGCATTCGAATTTAATGCGAACCGAAATTAGGTATTGGTAGATTTACGGAATATTAGAGTCAAATGTTATCGATTCATAATCGAGTGATAATTGTATCTAGTTTTCTGTTGATTGAGTAAACAGTTAATGAAATGTTTATGGAATGAGATTTGTTTGACACTTTAAAGTTCCACTGAGTTTTCCATTCTGAATGAAAAATTGTTTTAATATACTTTTGTGTCCATCTAAAAAGATAGTATAATTTAACCCTCCAAGTGGCAAGCCCGGAAAAACACGGTATCTTTTCTCCCTTCAAAATGGCGGACCCGTCAAAAGACGGAAACAAAAACTCACTTAAAACTGTCGCTGCCCGTATTTTTACGGGTTCTTTTTTTTCCCCTTCTGCCAATCTCAAGCTGTGGGATAATGAGAAGGGAATGTGAGATGAGGAAAAGCGAATCGTTATCAGTGGACGATATGATTGACGGCTTCCTGCTCGCGTCCTTTTAAACATTTTAAAAGTTCGCTTACGTTCTGAGCCGTTACTTATGAGATTTTGATTATAAATACGTACGTTTATTACGTATACGTAATAAAACGTACGTATTTAAATAAAGGGAATAAAATTGAACGTATAAAAATATATACCTGGAATGAATACATATACTTATTATTAGTAATAATTTGATCCATAAGATTTTAAAACTTTCTAGCATAAAAAATAATTAATATAAAAAGTAAATAAAAATATAAAATTAAAATTTGAAAAGTTTCTCTTTTATAGCTTGCTTCCATTTAAGAGTTTTCGAATTGAGCTTATGCAACTTATTTTTGAAAATATAAGATTATATACAGAATTCTAATTTCAGATTATATAAGATATACAGAATTATATATTAAACTTATGTACAGAATTTACATAATAAACAAAACTTTTTCACTTTTAAGAATTTTTTTTTTTTTTTTTTTTTTTTTAGTTTTCATTAATAAGTGTATTTAAAAACGGGTAGATATTTAAATTGCATAGAACCAATGGATTAAAGTGTTTTTTTTTTTGGAAAGATTAGCATTCATTATATTAAATCCTATATTTTTATAATGTAATATGAAAACTGAATATTTGTTTAATTCTTTAAACCTTATAGAATTTCACACTTCTTGACGAATTCAAACAAAAATGTAAGCATTGTAGAGATATAAGTTTCATTGTTTTTATATTTTTCTCTGGTTTTTAATAATATTTTCAAAGTCAATATAAGCACAGTTTTTATAGATTCTATTTTTTTATCGAAATATTAATCTTATTTCACTGTTTAATCTCATATACATCGCGCGCTTCTGTTAATTTTAAACTGGTTACTACTGACATTTTTACTTATACGTTTAATGTTGAGTTATTTAATCCGCCTGAAAATAAATGAATAAGTGAGTTAAAAGTGATAATTTTTTAAGTTAATTTAATCAAAGTGAAATAATTATACTTTGGGTTTTTTTTTTTTTTTTTCAAATTGTTGGCTTTTTTTTAACTTTTTGATCTAATTTTATCTCATATCTTAGCATTCAAAAAAAATTGATTCGTACAACTGGCATTTAGACTATATTCTTCTGTTTGAGTTCACTGGATGTGATTTTAATTTATTTATCAAGTTTGTTAGTTTTTATCTCCTAATATGCCAAATGAAGAAACTAAAATGCTCGTTTAGTTTCCTAAAGCTTTAAAGAGGTAATTAATTATTGCTAATTAGGGTTAAATTTTTTAAATACTCTTAAGAAAATGAATATAAAAATTTAAAAACTTAAATAAAAAGAATCTTTATATTTTTTTTCTTTTTCACAAACAAATAAACGCAGACGAGGTATTTTTATATACTAGTTGGAGCCAAATTGATGCACCTTTTTTTTTTGACATTTTCGCTTAAATTTTTTCATGTATTCTAGCACCTTTAAATTTTTAATGTATCTAATGTATATTATATCTTTTTGTTTTTTTTAGTTTGTTGAAGAATAAAATTGTATTTTATTTCGTAAGTTTAACAGCATTATATATACCACACGCTTTAAAACTATACTTTAAATATGTACCGATTGACAAATCTTATTAGCTTTCCTCACTACAGATTTTTGGCTTTCTTTTAATTCCGTGGTAAATATAGACTTTAGGCATTTTTATTTATTTATTTGCGTTATTGAAAATCTAAGTACTGAGCTTTGAAAGTTTTTTTTAAATACTACAGAAAATTTGAACAATAATGCTCTTAAAGTAGAACGAATATGAACGCGCACTTAAAAACCTGTTATTAAAAACCTATTTTCACAAACACAATCAAAAACATTCTCAAAATATATGTTTACTTATATACATATCTTCATTGACATGCTACATTTATTAGCAGGTTATAGTAAAACTTCTACTTGTGTTATTACATCAGGTTTTTAATGAACAAATTGTTACCGGAAACCAAAACATTTTTGATTCCACTTGACATTATTAATTCCTAAAAAAAAAAAATTTAAAAAAATAATTAATCCCTTCAAAAATACAGCATGCACCTAGAAACTCAATGGTAAACAGCGTTCAATTATGGTTCAAGCAATCTGTACATATTTGCACCAAATCTAAGACTAAAAATGTTGTTAAAGCTGGCTTTTAATATACTTTTAGAAATTTTTTTGTAATTGAACTATATAACTAATCAGTGAAGAACATTTTTGAATGGTGCATTCATTTTTAAAATATCTGCTCTATTCTGTAATATAATTAGAAATATAACAATATATGATTGTTTTTATCACCTGAAAATTACATTCTTATTATAATAAGCTGAATTGTAGTTGAATCAGATAAATTTTCTCTGAATAAGGTATATGATAGATTAACTGAAACATTTAAAAAATTAAAAATAAATATTCAGTAGTATAGATTTTCGGGCCACAAGGGGTCAATATTGTTGGACAAAAGTCAGACCTCTCACAGAAAAAATCCCTTGTTGGAGTTGGACCCTACACACACACACATATATAAATTACGTGTCACGTAGTTTGTCCGCGATGGACTCCTAAACTACTTAACCGATTTTAATCAAATTTGCACACCGTGTGCAGTTTGATCTAACTTAAAAGATAGGATAGCTCTTTTTTTTAAATTTTTAATTAGAATTTTAATTATTAATTAAAAACTAACTTTCCTGCCAAAAAAATCTTTTCATTTAGGCTGGATTCTTAATTTCTTCCTTTTTGATTCTAATTTTATTCTTTTTACTAATATTTACTTGGTACACACACACACACACACACACACACACACACACACACACACACACACACACACACACACACACACACACACACACACACACACACACACACACACATATATAAATTACGTGTCACGTAGTTTGTCCGCGATGGACTCCTAAACTACTTAACCGATTTTAATCAAATTTGCACACCGTGTGCAGTTTGATCTAACTTAAAAGATAGGATAGCTCTTTTTTTTAAATTTTTAATTAGAATTTTAATTATTAATTAAAAACTAACTTTCCTGCCAAAAAAATCTTTTCATTTTCCCACCGCCAAATGAGTACGGCTTCAGTTTTTTTCCCCAACAGTCATGAGGCTAGGCTTAAGATTTTTCGGCTGATTATTTGAAACGATTCTATTTATTTTCTTAATGTTTGATGCATTTAAAATTAAACATTGTTAATTAATCGATCTTTCAGATTCATTCTTAAGTACTTTTGAATTAAAATAAAACAGAATAAAGGAAATTAAAAATTTCTAATCTGCATAGCGTTACCCCAACTGGCGTAGAAAAACTCACGCATTCGCGTTACCGTAACTGGCGGTGCAAATTCACGCATGCGCATTGTGTTCTGATTGTTGACATGACAACCATTATCAACGGATGATTTAAATTATTTTTAGGTTAGTTGTATGTTTTTGTAATTGTATTTATGTTAGTTATAGATTTTTTGTATACGCTTATAGTTTTAAGTACATCGTTTTTTAAGTAGTTTTTTAAACCTGTTTTCAACCGATTATTTTAAACGATTCGTTTTATTTTCTTAGTGTTTGATGTATTTAAAATTAAACATTGTTAATTAATCGTTCTGGTCATGATGAATCTGAGAATATTTTGTTGACAAATTCTTGAAATATTACATAAATTAGGAAAGATATTCTTTAGTGCCCATAAAGTTTAAACGCTCAGTGACTGTTTTCATTAATCATATTACAAAAAAATACTTTGTTTCAGTAAAAATTATCATTATATTAATTGCAGATTAATCCTTTCCACTTTTATTTATAGTATAAATTCTACGGGAACTAACAAAAAATTAGAGAGATACATATTACGTTATGACTGAAGGCGTTTTTCATATTATGAGTGAATTATATGTCTATCAAAATTTGAAGTTTTAAAATATTTTGATGAAAAAGCTATTAAAGTAGGAATTGCATAAAATATTTAATTATTAAAATTTTAACGATTGGCGAACCGGCTGGTCGAGATTGGCGAACCGGCTGGTCGCCAAAGGCGGCTAATATTCTTTATACTTTACGAAACAAGTAAGTTTTGGAAGTAGGGATAACACATTATTCTTAATTTGACACCAATTTGTACAATAAGTATGAATATAGAGGCTATAGCATTTCATCACCCTTATATACCATAATACTACGGGAACCCCCCCCCCCCGCCTCTAGAATTCTGAGGTTTAGTTCAATTATATTAACGTGCCGTTTTAAAGTAACTCTAGGGCTAGTTTGGGAGGGACCTCCTGATTTTAAAACTCGGTTAGATGATGAGGGCGACACCTGAACTGGCACCCCTTCTCCAAACTTCCACACCACAGGTGTGCTAAGGGGCACTAGATCCGTTTACACGACGGTTCTTCGATGGAATCGGATCTCGAAGACGAGTCTCTACCACCAGATCACCGCAGCCCTGTAGAATTCTTACGATGGTAAAGTATTACGCTCTCTTTCCTAAAAAGAAGTTTACATTTTTTTAACTCTCTACACACGCACTCTCTCACTGAGGTCCAAATCTTTGAAAAGTATCTTAGCTTCGCAGAGATGGAATTTTAATTAATAAATATTTGCTAGGAATCCTTATTTGTTATTTCATTCTGAAATTTAGCTTGAGTTTGTTCGTGGATTGTAAAAGAAAAAGTAGTCGTTATATTCTTTTAATCATTTTAGATTTTTGGACTGCAAAAAGTAACAGCAAAAGAGAAAAGTATTTTTCTCAGAAATCCAACAAACCTATTCTTCAATTTTTCGTCCCCTAGTAATAGCGTCCAGGCCTTACCTGCTCCACCATAGTTACGTCACTGCTGTTATTTCTGGATCAATGTTTTTTTTATTCTACCATCAATACTATTTGTAATTTCCTTTTTATTATTTTTGTGTCTTCGTATTTCCAATTTCCTCCAAATATGTTCTATTTGGTTTAAAATCATTGACTGATTAATTAATTATGGAGATACTACAGGTCAAATTTGAGAGCAATGTGCTTTTAAGACTTCTATCCTGATAATAATAATAATAGTAATAATAATAAACAAAATTGTCTGCAATATCCAAATTTTGGGAATTGAAATTAATATTCAAATTTAAATTGTTTAATGGAATTTTAAATTTTCTTTTAAAATAATTTCATAAAAAGTCTGATTCTTTATTCTATTTATAAATATAAAATTACTTAATTCTTATACTGAAATGCACTCCCACTCATAAACACCTCGCCTGACATGCTTTATTGTTCCAACTAAATTATTGGATTAAGCTCTTCATACAAATATAAGCTCATTAGAACCAAAAATGTTAAATTTGTTTAATCTGTAAATAAGACATGATTCAATGCATTTCAGACTTGTTAATCATAGATTTCGTGAAGGAAAGACTAAATTTTCTGTTTTTTGCACCAACAAATTTTTTTCTCCGGGCTGAACATTCATATAATCTACCTCTTCAGTATTTATCGAACAGTTTCAGGTGAGAATAAAGTATAAAACATTTTGGTAAACTCAGTAGAAATCATTACAACAATTAAATGTGGATTTTTCCCCCAAATTTTTTATTCGCAATTCTTTTATTACGTTGAGCTAAATTTGTTAGACGGCGTTTGTTTCCGATTTAGTTTTCTTTTTTAAAGAGTTTTACACACTGAATTGTAGAATGGAATTAATTTAGCAATATATCAATTTACTTCCATAACGATTAAAAATAATAACTTTTCGAAAGATGTACGTTATTTCCTTACGACTAGAAGTCATTTAAAAAGAATAAATAGAATATAAAGAAGTAAACAAAGAATTAAAGCAAAACGATTTTTAAAATGTCATCAAAATGAAAAAAGATTTAAAAAAATAACAGACGATAACTTTAGTTATTAATTTGAAAATGTTTCAATATACGTTGAAATTAATTTCAATTAAGTTGAAAATGTTTCAATATGCGATACTTTTTTTTTATGTAAAATAATTTCTTTTTTCTTTTTTCCAAAATTACAAGGAGATTACATGAAAAAATAATGGACCATATTCAAATTTAATTCCATGAAACAGCAAATTTTCTTGACATTTCAAATGTTTAGGAACATTTTTGGGAGCCGCTCTATTTTATTAAAAAAGAGTATTAGTTATTATTTAATATCGCTTTTGAACTGAAAAAAAAAAAAAAAAACTATAGAAATTAGCAAATGGGGGAAAAAAGAAAGCTTGAAACGTCGAAATATTTGCTCTGCCCATCGAAATTTAAAATAAAAAAAAAAAGATGTTACTAATTCTTTTCGAAATAATTACATGTGTCGGAAGAACTTTCGTTCCTCAGTAATCAAATTTCACTTATTCATTAATTTTATTTCTTCGCTTAATTTATTTTAATAACTTTAGTTGCAGCAGGCTAGTACAAAATCTCGGAAGGAAAACATTTGATTTCAGAAGTTGCTGGAAAATTATTAAACAATTGAATCAAGGAAAGAAATCGAACACGTGGGGATAAGGAAGAGCTAAATAAAAAAAGAATTCGTTTGTTTTGAAAGAACGTCATCGAAATTGCTTAACTGCACATGCGTTACACCTGTACATAAGGTTACCTTATAAGATAGTCAGGCGCTTAGCAGAAACTGGCGAACTTGGCAACCAATTTGAAAGGATATGTACATTTCTCAGTTTGAAATGTTATTGGCGATAAAGCGCCAAATATGTCGCGCTTTTATAAACACTCCGTAATGCTGTTTCCATAGCAATGGCGTCGAATTGTCAAGAAATATCTAGATTTTTCGGAATTACCTATAAATTCGACATCTAGTGCTTGTCCTGCAGTTTAAATTCGAATTCTGGCCTGCGTTTTCGTGCTTTCCTTGTGACAGCGATCCGAATTTATTTAATTCTGCACTTGAGCTGAGTGTTATCTTGCAATTTGTGAGCCGTGTTGCTTTGTTTACATTTGGAGCAAACGTTTGTTTACATCTGATTCGAAATGGCTTTGCTACCTTGGATATCCCGAAGTTGGTGGGATCCATGGGAGTATCCATCCCGAGTTTTTGACCCATTTTTTGGACTGAGATCTTATGACAGTGAGTTTCTACCACCTACGTTATACCACGGATTAGTGCAGCCGGGACTTGACATCGATTCTTCGTACTTGTCTGAAGTGAAGAACGATCCTGATTTGTTCAAAGTGATGGTCAATGTCAGTCACTTCAAGCCAGAGGAAATCGAGGTGAAAATTAAAGACGACAGTGTTGTCATCCACGCTAAACATGAAGAAAAGACTGATCAGCATGGATTTGTTTCAAGAGAATTCACGCGGCGGTACATGCTGCCGGAAGGTACGGAAGCTGATAATGTGAAATCATCGCTTAGTCCAAATGGAATTCTCACAATTGAAGCACCCAAAAAGACTGTAGAAGAACTTCCAAGTAATGAAAGAGTTGTGCCAATAACTGTAGAGAAACCTGGTTTTGGTAGCAGACTTAAGAAATGGTTTGGATTTGGAAAATAGATATGTATTTGTGCTATGAACTATAAACTCATCTAATCTGTTCTTGTTAATATCAAATTTTTGATACTAATTATGATTCTATGTGTATATGTTTTAACATAAGGCAGCTGATATTATTTTAGTGCTTATATTAAGTACTGGAAATTTGTTTTTTGTAAATAAAGTTTCTTTGTAATTTAATTTCAGTCTTTTTATTTCTTCTTGAGTTTATTCATTTTAGTAGTGTTTGAACTTTTGATGTTAATACTGATATATTCTTCCTGCCTAGTAACAATATTGATTTCATACAGAAATATAATAATAGGTGTGTATGTTTATAAGAATATATAATTTTCCCTTTTGGTTAATAAACATCATGACAAGCAGTTCTTTTGATATTTAAGTTATAAATTTATAGGGTTAATATAGGAAACATGGTTTATCTTTAAATTTGTCTTTTGTAGAGATCTAATTTAATTATAAACATTCCTTATTTAAATAATATACATTACGCGATTAATCACTCTGTTTTAATATAGTGAATTTTTTAATGATTATGTATATAATCGTGTAAAAATTAGAAGTAGTAGTATTTTTTTTATAATTTATAAAACATCAGTTAAGGGATTAGTATAATTTTTATGATATTTGCATAATAATTGCATGCCATTGTAAATTCTTGATTTAACTGCATTCCTTCAGTAAACTTAAGGCTTAATTGCTTGTAGTTGACAAATAAAATCAAATTTAACTATGACTAACGTAGTATGTTTGACATCTAATTGGTACTTGCAGAATTATGACCCCTTTGACAAAATATAACTAATATGTGGTTAAAACACAAATGTCATTTTTGTTGATATACATATAATTTATAAGTGTTACTCTATAATTTAAGGATATATAAATATACTGTTGGTGAGCAAATTTATATGTTAATTTAAACTTGAAATTTTTATTTTGATCATGATTTGAAAAAAAATTATCTAGTAAAAGATAAAACTAATATAAAATTACTAAAAATATAATTATGAGTGCAGTTAAGTACATAATTAACATCTAATTACATAATTAGATGAATTAATTATGCTACTACTTATATGATTTCTGTGTAAGGCACTAAATGTATGGAATCAATTTTTCAAAATCTATTTTTTAATCCAAAATTTATTTTTGATCTTTTATTGCCATTATCTTTGATAAAATTATTATGTTCTTAGAATAATTAAAATTGGCCATGTTTCTTTTTTTTTCTAATATTATTTTTTATAGTAATTATTAAAAATAAAGTGATCAAACCATTAGATTTTTTTGTACTATTTTGGAAGAATTCGGTTTTAAACTATGCCAACACATATAGGCGATTGCCATCTCAAGACTTTAAAAAAATATATTATTTTTCTCTTTTTTTAGATATAATATTTTCTTTGATGCAGTTGTAATTATTATGAAGTTAATCTTTGTATTTTTTGAAGTGAATACTGTAATATTTTGTATGTAATAAATATATGGACATAAACATTATAAATGTAATATTCTTAACTCTCTTTAAAATTATGCTTGATTTTAAATTAACATTAATAAAACATAAAACTGGTCTTATATTTTCTAAAAAGAATTATAAAAAAAGGCAACATAAGTATTTTCTATTTGCTTATGTAACCAAATGTAGTGTCACTTATTTGAAGGAAATTTGAAATTTTCAAAATTGTTTATATTAAATGTGTACAATTTATAATATGTTTTTTGATCATAAATTGAATATTTGTATCTATTTTCTATATAAATTCCTTTGAAAGTATTTAAAAAATAAAAATTAAAAACATATTTTTATTACTGAATATTATGCAAGTATGATTGTTTATAAAATCTGTGATACAGATAAAATTATTGAATTGAATGTGGATACATTCAAAGAAAATTTTTGTGGAATGTTAGTATTATTTAGAAAAATAACATTCATGAAAAATAAGAAATATAAATTTATCTTTGCATACAGATAGGGAGAGGAGAAGGCTATATTTCATGCTTATTTTTTTAAGCTAAAATTACATCATGAGAGTTTAGAAATATGAAGATATTGTTGCATCTGTGATTTTCTGAGAAATTCATGGGAATTGAATAAATTTTGAATGAAATTGCTGATGTTTTTTTTTCTTCTTTTTTTTTTTCTTTTTAGATTTACAGAAATTAACACTAAATTATTTTATTTTAATTTAACCATTTTTTTTTTCAATGAATGTTAGAATTAAAAATAGGTATTTCACTAGTGTTTCTGATGATTCTTCTTTGAATTTTAGCTCATGAAAATTGTAATTGAAATAATAATTATTTAAATTTAATGAATAAATTAATATTTAATTTGAGTTATTTCATTATTTATTTTATTTAGCTTTTAAGTTTTTACACCTTTTTTTAATATCAAGAATTAAGAATTTTTCTTTTTCTTCTAATTTTCTGAAAATGGATAGTTTAATATATCACTGAAAATATTAATTATATATTTTAGAATAAATAAAATTATTTTCAATTTCAAAATAAATGGTTATTGGCTTTAACATTTGAACTTTAATGGTATCAATTATTTAATTCACTCTGAGATTCTAATGCATTCTGGGCAAAGTAATTTAATTATTAATTAATTATAAAATATTACTGCTCTCATACAAAACAAAATAGCATTCTTAATGTAGCATTATGCAAACTTCAAAATTATATATATATATTGAAAAGTTACAACTGAAAAAATATTCTATAATGCTGCATGATAAAGGAAAATTTTAATAAAGTATTAATTAGCATTTTATTTCATGTGATTTTACTTATTTAACAATTATTATATCAGATGAATGCTATTTATTATAAATTCATTTCAAGATAGTAAGAATTCTAATTCATTCGTTCCAAATAAATTTAAAAATAATTAGTTAGTTGCAATAACTCGAATATATATATATATATATATATATATATATATTGAAAATTTTTTGGATAGAATGATCTCAATTTTAATAGATTAAAATTGTTAAATACGTTGCACAACTTATTTAAAAGATAGAAATCTGTGAAAGAGTAGCATACATAGTGAGAACAGGATTGACCAAAAATTAATATAACAGATCTTTTGTTCAGAATAGGAAAAAAAAAAAAAAAAAAGTTCAATTCTGTCCGATTTTGAAACGTTCTGCTTTGCCTTACATTTTTTTTTGTGTATATATATATTGTTACGAACCTGTGATGCTGCTTCCCAGCATAGTTGGTTCCATAGGAGGCCCAGAGCTTGGCGACTTTGGCGCCAAAATAGATTATACCCGAAACATCGAGAATTTTCCAGAGCCGTCCAGTAGGAACCGAGTTACGCCTCGAACGTTCTTGATTGGTTGAGAGGCTTCTAGCCCCGCCTCATGAGATCTATAAAAGGAAGCACCCTCAGCTGCCGGGCAGTGGTGAATTGAGGCGTGGACCAGTGGAGTCGTCGTAGTCCGAACCGACGATAAAGAACTCGCCTTCCGGAGATAAGCGGAGCAGCGATGTAAAGAAGCTAGTGCTGAACTAAGCTGTGCGCTACTGTCTGCAGTAGAGAGTCTTGTATGCTGTTGTATGCTGCACGTCTCGGCTGAAGATAATCGTCTTCTGTGCTGTATATAGTTGTCGTCCTTGTCCTGTCCTGTGTGTCTTCGTGTAAATAAACGTCGTTGTTTTATTTTCTACTACAGCCTGCTGATTGAGCGTTCTCAACACCATATAACTCCCACTATCCAAACGAACCCCGGAAATTTCGTAACAATATATATATATATATATATATATATATATATATATATATATATATATATATATATATATATATATATATATATATATATATATATATATATATAATATATATATATATATTTCATTGCAGATGTGGCGGTAGAGATTTGAAGACGAGGGAGATCAAGACAAATTCGACAGGGGGGCAAACACCATATCTCTAATTTGGCTTCAAAATAACTCTTAATAATTAATTTTATATTTAATTAAAGAAAATCAAGTATTATTTAATTCTTTTTTATTCAGATGCCGATCCTTTTTTACATTGTTAAAACTTTATAAAGGTATTTGTAAAAAAAACAGGTTCTCAGTTTCTTTTACTAAACATTAAAAAATTGTCAATATTTGAGTATTTTTTTATGAAACTCTTGAGATTTAATTTCTCTGTTATCTAATTTTAGAAAAAATATAGTCATATTCTATTCTAGATTGTAGTATATGTATAGAAACACAGATTGTACCAGAATGACGTGTCATGCTAAATGGACAAATGCATACTCTTACTATTTTATATCAGAAGCTATATAAAATGAATGTTGAAACAAAAAATTTTATAAAGTTTTATAACATTAAATTTTATATGTTTTAGAAATTCAGAATAATAAATAAACAATATTCGATGTTTTCTTCAAAAACCGATTTTTCTGTTTAGTCCCCTACTTAAAATATTTGTTTAGTAAAAATTGCAACAACGAGCAAGAATTAAGATGTGTTTCGAATCCGAGGAGAATAAGTACGCGTACTCAACAAAAATTTACTATAGTTCGGACACGAACAATATAGAATGCAGAAATGATACAATATGTTGTTTTTGAAGTAGGCCGGACAAAATATTTTGAAAATATATGTGCATATTTATTATTTTATGTAAGATATGAAAAATGGAGTGCTTAAACGTTAAATCCCCCTTGCATTTATTTTTCTATATATATTTAGGCTTAAAAAAACCAATACATTTTATTTGAAAAAAAAAAAAAAATAGATCTTGAATTCACTTATCTTCATTTTTATTTCTATACTTTCTGACTATTCTATGTACTATTAAGTACTTTCTTAATTCGAAGTTATTACAAGCTAATATTCCTACCAAAAGGTGAGTTTATCCCCTCAGTTGCATGCATAGGCTAAATATTAAGAACCTTAGACTGCAGTGCGACTCGAAGGATGAGTGGCGGGGTGCATAGACTGACACGTTACCTTTTCGTCGTTTTAAGTTTAAGTCTGGAAGCGGACGAAAATTTTTATTTTTTCTCATTAATTTTTTTATTATTTATTTTCTACATACATATTCTATAGTTACTACGAATTCGACCAATTTTCATACTTCTTAAAATAAAATTTAATTTAAAATTATCTATAAATTTAATTGAAATTTTTAGTGTCGATGTTTTGCACATGCGCAGAGATCATCCGTATAATTAGCATTGTGCATTTAGAACCCGATTTCCATTAAAATTGAAACTTTGTTAATGGTATTAAGAACATTCAACTGCTGCGCGATTTGGAAGTTGAGTGGCGAGGAGCGTAGAACGACAAATTACTTTCGGCCCTTTTTTTAATAATCTTAAATTCGAGTCTGGTAGCGGACGATAAATTTATTTTTCATAATTTTTTTTAATATTATTTTTCACCATACATATTCTAAATTTACAAGGAATTCGACTAATTTTCATACTTATTAAAATAAAATTTAATTTAAAACTATCTATAAAATTAAATGAAATTTTTAGTGTCGATGTCTTGCACATGCGCAGAGATCATATGAATTCTTAGCATTGTGCTTTTAGAAGCAGATTTCAATCACAATTGAAACTCTATTAATGGTATTAAGAACCTTAGACCGCAGTGTGAATCGAGGGATAGGTGGCGGGGTGCATAGAATAATACGTAATTTTCGCTCCCAATTAGGTCGTCATTAGCTGAAGTGTGAAAACGGTCGAAAAATATTATTTTTTTAAAGTTATTTATTATTATTATTTTTGTAAATACATATTCTATAGTTACAACGAATTTGACATATGTATTCTTAGCATTGTGCATTTAGAACCAGATTTCCATAACAATTGAAACTTTATGAATGGTATTAAGAACCTTAGACTGCTGTGTGTTTCGAAGGATGAGTGGCGTGGTGCAGAGAACGACATACTTCTTTTGATCCGTTTTTGTTTGTCTTAAGTTCGAGTCTGGAGGCGGACGAAAAAATTTAAATTTTCTTTATTTTTTATATTATATTTTTTATCCATACATATTCTATAGTTACAAGCAATTCAACCAATCTTCATACTTCTTAAAATAAAATTTGATGCGAAACTATCTATAAACGCAATTGAAAATTTAAGAGTCGATGTATTGCACATGCGCAGAGATCATCCGTATGATTAGCATTGTGCATTTTCCATCACAACTGAAACTTTGTAAATGGTATTATAACTGTTAGACTGCTGTGAGATTCTAAGGATGGAATGGCGTGGTGCACAGGACGACATATTTCTGTTGGTCCCTTTTTGTTCGTCTTAAGTTCGAGTCTGGAAGCGGATGAAAAATTTTACATTTTCTTTATTTTTTTTATTATTATTTTTCTCCGTACATATTCTATAGTTACAAGCAATTCGACCAATCTTCATACTTCTTAAAATAAAATCTGATGCGAAACTATTTATAAACGCAATTGAAAATTTAAGAGTCGATGTTTTGCACATGCGCAGAGATCATCCGTATGTTTAGCATTGTGTATTTAGAACCAGATTTCCATCACAATCGAAACTTTGTTAATGGCATTAAGAACCTTAGACTGCTGTGTCTTTCGAAGGATGAGTGGCGTGGTGCACAGAACGACGTACTTCTTTTGGTCCCTTTTCGTGCGTCTAAAGTTCGAGTCTTTAAGCGGACGAAAAATTTTATATTTACTTTATTTTTTTCATTATTATTTTTCTCCATACATATTCTATAGTTACAACGAAAGCCAACCAATTCTCATACTTCGTAAAATAAAATTTAACGCAAAACTATTTATAAATGTCATTGAAATTTTTAGAGTCGATGTTTTGCACATGCGCAGATATCATCTGTATGTTTAGCATTGTGCATTTAGAACCAGATTTCCATCACAATCGAAACTTTGTTAATGGCATTAAGAACCTTAGACTGCTGTGTGTTTCAAAGGATGAGTGGCGTGGTGCACGGAACGACATACTTCTTTTGGTCCCTTTTCGTTCATCTTAAGTTCGAGTCTGGAAGAGGACGAAAAATTTTACATTTTCTTTATTTTTTTTATTATTATTTTTCTCCATACATATTCTATAGTTACAAGGAATTCTATTAAACTTCATACTTCTTAAAATAAAATTTGATGAGAAACTATTTATAAACGCAATTGAAAATTTAAGAGTCGATATTTCGCATATTCGCAGAGATCAACCGTATGTTTTGCATTGTGCATTTAGAACCAGGTTTCCATCACAATCGAAACTTTGTTAATGGCATTAAAAACATTACACTGATGTGTTTCGAAGGATGAGTGGCGTGGTGCACAGAACGACATACTTCTTTTGGTCCCTTTTCGTTCGTCTTAAGTTCGAGTCTGGAAGAGGACGAAAAATTTTACATTTTCTTTTTTTTTATTATATTTTTTCTCCATACATATTCTATAGTCACAACGAATTCGATTAAATTTCATACTTCTTAAAATAAAATTTGATGCGAAACTACTTATAAACGCAATTGAAAATTTAAGAGTCGATGTATTGCACATGCGCAGAGATCATCCGTATGATTAGCACTGTGCATTTTCCATCACAACTGAAACTTTGTAAATGGTATTATAACTGTTAGACTGCTGTGAGATTCGAAGGATGGAGTGGCGTGGTGCAGAGAACGACATACTTCTTTTGATCCCTTTTTTTCGTCTTAAGTTCGAGTCTGGAAGCGGACGAAAAATTTTACATTTTCTTTCTTTTTTTTTATTATTATTTTTTTTCTCCATACATATTCTATAGTTAGAAGGAATTCGATTAAACTTCATACTTCTTAAAATAAAATTTGATGCGAAACTATTTATAAGCGCAATTGAAAATTCAAGAGTCGGTGTTTTGCACATGCGCAGAGATCGTCCGTATGTTTAGCATTGTGCATTTAGAACCAAATTTCCATCACAATCGAAACTTTGTAAATGATATTAAGAACCTTAGACTGGATTCTGTTTCGAAGAATGAGTGGCGTGGTGCACAGAACGACACTCTTCTTTTGGTCCATTTTCGTGCGTCTCAAGTTCGAGTCTGGAAACGGACGAATAATTTTACATTTTCTTTAATTTTTTTATAATTTTTTTTTCTCCATACATATTCTATAGTCGATGTTTTGCACATGCGCAGAGATCGTCCGTATGTTTAGCATAGTGAATTTAGAACCAGATTTCCATCACAATCGAAGTTTTGTTAATGGCATTAAGAACCTTAGACTGCTGTGTGTTTCGAAGAATGAGTGGTGTGGTGCACAGAACGATATACTTGTTTTGGTACCTTTTTGTTCGTCTTAAGTTCGAGTCTGGAAGCGGACGAAAAATTTCATATTTTCATTATTTTTTTTTTTATTATTTTTTTTGTCCATACATATTCTATAGTTAGAAGGAATTCGATTAAACTGCATACTTCTTAAAATAAAATTTGATGCGAAACTATTTATAAGCGCAATTGAAAATTCAAGAGTCGGTGTTTTGCACATGCGCAGAGATCGTCCGTATGTTTAGCATTGTGCATTTAGAACCAAATTTCCATCACAATCGAAACTTTGTTAATGATATTAAGAACCTTAGACTGGATTCTGTTTCGAAGAATGAGTGGCGCGGTGCAGAGAACGATATACTTCTTGTGATCCCTTTTCCTTCGTCTTAAGTTCGATTCTGGAAGCGGACGAAAAATTTTACATTTTCTTTATTTTTTTTATTATTATTTTTCTCCATACATATTCTATAGTCGATGTTTTGCACATGCGCAGAGATCGTCCGTATGTTTAGCATAGTGAATTTAGAACCAGATTTCCATCACAATCGAAGTTTTGTTAATGGCATTAAGAACCTTAGACTGCTGTGTGTTTCGAAGAATGAGTGGTGTGGTGCACAGAACGATATACTTGTTTTGGTACCTTTTTGTTCGTCTTAAGTTCGAGTCTGGAAGCGGACGAAAAATTTCATATTTTCATTATTTTTTTTTATTATTATTTTTTTTCTCCATACATATTCTATAGTTAGAAGGAATTCGATTAAACTTCATACTTCTTAAAATAAAATTTGATGCGAAACTATTTATAAGCGCAATTGAAAATTTAAAAGTCGATGTTTTGCACATGCGCAGAGATCGTCCGTATGTTTAGCATAGTGAATTTTGAACCAGATTTCCATCACAATCGAAGTTTTGTTAATGGCATTAAGAACCTTAGACTGCTGTGTGTTTCGAAGAATGAGTGGTGTGGTGCACAGAACGATATACTTGTTTTGGTACCTTTTTGTTCGTCTTAAGTTCGAGTCTGGAAGCGGACGAAAAATTTCATATTTTCATTATTTTTTTTTTATTATTTTTTTTGTCCATACATATTCTATAGTTAGAAGGAATTCGATTAAACTGCATATTTCTTAAAATAAAATTTGATGCGAAACTATTTATAAACGCAATTGAAAATTCAAGAGTCGATGTTTTGCACATGCGCAGAGATCGTCCGTATGTTTTGCATTGTGCATTTAGAACCAGATTTCCATCACAATCGAAACTTTGTTAATGATATTAAGAACCTTAGACTGGATTCTGTTTCGAAGAATGAGTGGCGTGGTGCACAGAACGATACTCTTCTTTTGGTCCATTTTCGTACCTCTCAAGTTCGAGTCTGGAAACGGACGAATAATTTTACATTTTCTTTAATTTTTTTATAATTTTTTTTCTCCATACATATTCTATAGTTACAAGGAATTCGATTAAACTTCATACTTCTTAAAATAAAATTTGATGCGAAACTATTTATAAGCGCAATTGAAAATTTAAAAGTCGATGTTTTGCACATGCGCAGAGATCGTCCGTATGTTTAGCATAGTGAATTTAGAACCAGATTTCCATCACAATCGAAGTTTTGTTAATGGCATTAAGAACCTTAGACTGCTGTGTGTTTCGAAGAATGAGTGGTGTGGTGCACAGAACGATATACTTGTTTTGGTACCTTTTCGTTTGTCTTAAGTTCGAGTCTGGAAGCGGACGAAAATTTTTACATTTTCTTTAATTTTTATTATTTTTTTTTCTCCATACATATTCTATAGTTACTATGAATTCGATTAAAATTCATACTTCTTAAAATAAAATTCCATGCGAAACTATTTATAAATGCGATTGAAAATTTATAATTCGATGTTTTGCACATGCGCAGAGATTGTCCGTATGTTTAGCATTGTGCATTTAGAACCAGATTTCCATAACAATTGAAACTTTATGAATGGTATTAAGAACCTTAGACTGCTGTGTGTTTCGAAGGATGAGTGGCGTGGTGCAGAGAACGACATACTTCTTTTGATCCGTTTTTGTTTGTCTTAAGTTCGAGTCTGGAGGCGGACGAAAAAATTTAAATTTTCTTTATTTTTTATATTATATTTTTTATCCATACATATTCTATAGTTACAAGCAATTCAACCAATCTTCATACTTCTTAAAATAAAATTTGATGCGAAACTATCTATAAACGCAATTGAAAATTTAAGAGTCGATGTATTGCACATGCGCAGAGATCATCCGTATGATTAGCATTGTGCATTTTCCATCACAACTGAAACTTTGTAAATGGTATTATAACTGTTAGACTGCTGTGAGATTCTAAGGATGGAATGGCGTGGTGCACAGGACGACATATTTCTGTTGGTCCCTTTTTGTTCGTCTTAAGTTCGAGTCTGGAAGCGGATGAAAAATTTTACATTTTCTTTATTTTTTTTATTATTATTTTTCTCCGTACATATTCTATAGTTACAAGCAATTCGACCAATCTTCATACTTCTTAAAATAAAATCTGATGCGAAACTATTTATAAACGCAATTGAAAATTTAAGAGTCGATGTTTTGCACATGCGCAGAGATCATCCGTATGTTTAGCATTGTGTATTTAGAACCAGATTTCCATCACAATCGAAACTTTGTTAATGGCATTAAGAACCTTAGACTGCTGTGTCTTTCGAAGGATGAGTGGCGTGGTGCACAGAACGACGTACTTCTTTTGGTCCCTTTTCGTGCGTCTAAAGTTCGAGTCTTTAAGCGGACGAAAAATTTTATATTTACTTTATTTTTTTCATTATTATTTTTCTCCATACATATTCTATAGTTACAACGAAAGCGAACCAATTCTCATACTTCGTAAAATAAAATTTAACGCAAAACTATTTATAAATGTCATTGAAATTTTTAGAGTCGATGTTTTGCACATGCGCAGATATCATCTGTATGTTTAGCATTGTGCATTTAGAACCAGATTTCCATCACAATCGAAACTTTGTTAATGGCATTAAGAACCTTAGACTGCTGTGTGTTTCAAAGGATGAGTGGCGTGGTGCACGGAACGACATACTTCTTTTGGTCCCTTTTCGTTCATCTTAAGTTCGAGTCTGGAAGAGGACGAAAAATTTTACATTTTCTTTATTTTTTTTATTATTATTTTTCTCCATACATATTCTATAGTTACAAGGAATTCTATTAAACTTCATACTTCTTAAAATAAAATTTGATGAGAAACTATTTATAAACGCAATTGAAAATTTAAGAGTCGATATTTCGCATATTCGCAGAGATCAACCGTATGTTTTGCATTGTGCATTTAGAACCAGGTTTCCATCACAATCGAAACTTTGTTAATGGCATTAAAAACATTACACTGATGTGTTTCGAAGGATGAGTGGCGTGGTGCACAGAACGACATACTTCTTTTGGTCCCTTTTCGTTCGTCTTAAGTTCGAGTCTGGAAGAGGACGAAAAATTTTACATTTTCTTTTTTTTTATTATATTTTTTCTCCATACATATTCTATAGTCACAACGAATTCGATTAAATTTCATACTTCTTAAAATAAAATTTGATGCGAAACTATTCATAAGCGCAATTGAAAATTTAAGAGTCGATGTTTGGCACATGCGCAGAGATCGTCCGTATGTTTAGCATTGTGCATTTAGAACCAGATTTCCATCAGAATCGATACTTTGTTAATGGCATTAAGAACCTTAGACTGCTGTGTGTTTCGAAGGATGAGTGGCGTGGTGAGGAGAACGACATACTTCTTTTGGTCGATTTTCGTTCGTCTTTAGTTCGAGTCTGGAAGCGGACGAAAAATTTTACATTTTCTTTATTTTTTTAATATTATTTTTCTCCATACATATTCTATAGTTACAAGGAATTCGATCAATTTTCATACTTCTTAAAATAAAATTTGATGTGAAACTATTTATAAACGCAATTGAAAATTTAAGAGTCGATGTATTGCACATGCGCAGAGATCATCCGTATGATTAGCACTGTGCATTTTCCATCACAACTGAAACTTTGTAAATGGTATTATAACTGTTAGACTGCTGTGAGATTCGAAGGATGGAGTGGCGTGGTGCAGAGAACGACATTCTTCTTTTGGTCCCTTTTTTTTTCGTCTTAAGTTCGAGTCTGGAAGCGGACGAAAAATTTTACATTTTCTTTATTTTTTTTATTATTTTTTTTCTCCATACATATTCTATAGTTACAAGGAATTCGATTAAACTTCACACTTCTTAAAATAAAATCTGATGCGAAACTATTTATAAACGCAATTGAAAATTTAAGAGTCGATGTTTTGCACATGCGCAGAGATCGTCCGTATGTTTAGCATTGTGCATTTAGAACCAAATTTCCATCACAATCGAAACTTTGTTAATGGCATTAAGAACCTTAGACTGCTGTGTGTTTCGAAGGATGAGTCGCGTGGTGCAGAGAACGACATACTTCTTTTGGTTGATTTTCGTTCGGCTTAATTTCGAGTCTGGAAGCGGACGAAAATTTTTACATTTTCTTTATTTTTTTTTTTATTATTTTTTTTCTCCATACATATTCTATAGTTACAAGGAATTCGATTAAACTTCATACTTCTTGAAATAAAATTCAATGCGAAACTATTTATAAGCGCAGTTGAAAATTTAAAAGTCGATGTTTTGCACATGCGCAGAGATTGTCTGTATGTTTAGCATAGTGAATTTAGAACCAGATTTCCATCACAATCGAAGTTTTGTTAATGGCATTAAGAACCTTAGACTGCTGTGTGTTTCGAAGAATGAGTGGTGTGGTGCACAGAACGATATACTTGTTTTGGTACCTTTTTGTTCGTCTTAAGTTCGAGTCTGGAAGCGGACGAAAAATTTCATATTTTCATTATTTTTTTTTTATTATTTTTTTTGTCCATACATATTCTATAGTTAGAAGGAATTCGATTAAACTGCATACTTCTTAAAATAAAATTTGATGCGAAACTATTTATAAGCGCAGTTGAAAATTCAAGAGTCGGTGTTTTGCACATGCGCAGAGATCGTCCGTATGTTTAGCATTGTGCATTTAGAACCAAATTTCCATCACAATCGAAACTTTGTTAATGATATTAAGAACCTTAGACTGGATTCTGTTTCGAAGAATGAGTGGCGCGGTGCAGAGAACGATATACTTCTTGTGATCCCTTTTCCTTCGTCTTAAGTTCGAGTCTGGAAGCGGACGAAAAATTTTACATTTTCTTTATTTTTTTTATTATTATTTTTCTCCATACATATTCTATAGTCGATGTTTTGCACATGCGCAGAGATCGTCCGTATGTTTAGCATAGTGAATTTAGAACCAGATTTCCATCACAATCGAAGTTTTGTTAATGGCATTAAGAACCTTAGACTGCTGTGTGTTTCGAAGAATGAGTGGTGTGGTGCACAGAACGATATACTTGTTTTGGTACCTTTTTGTTCGTCTTAAGTTCGAGTCTGGAAGCGGACGAAAAATTTCATATTTTCATTATTTTTTTTATTATTATTTTTTTTGTCCATACATATTCTATAGTTAGAAGGAATTCGATTAAACTGCATACTTCTTAAAATAAAATTTGATGCGAAACTATTTATAAGCGCAATTGAAAATTCAAGAGTCGATGTTTTGCACATGCGCAGAGATCGTCCGTATGTTTAGCATTGTGCATTTAGAACCAGATTTCCATCACAATCGAAACTTTGTTAATGATATTAAGAACCTTAGACTGGATTCTGTTTCGAAGGATGAGTGGCGTGGTGCAGAGAACGATATACTTCTTGTGATCCCTTTTCCTTCGTCTTAAGTTCGAGTCTGGAAGCGGACGAAAAATTTTACATTTTCTTTATTTTTTTTATTATTATTTTTCTCCATACATATTCTATAGTTACAAGGAATTCGATCAATTTTCATACTTCTTAAAATAAAATTTGATTCGAAACTACTTATAAACGGAATTGAAAATTTAAGAGTCGATGTTTTGCACATGCGCAGAGATCATCCGTATGTTTAGCATTGTGCATTTAGAACCAGATTTCCATCACAATCGAAGTTTTGTTAATTGCATTAAGAACCTTAGACTGCTGCGTGTTTCGAAGGATGAGTGGCGTGCTTCGGAGAACGGCATACTTCTTTTGGTACGTTTTTGTTCGTCTTAAGTTCGAGTCTGGAAGCGGACGAAAAATTTCATATTTTCATTATTTTTTTTTTATTATTATTTTTTTTCTCCATACATATTCTATAGTTAGAAGGAATTCGATTAAACTTCATACTTCTTAAAATAAAATTTGATGCGAAACTATTTATAAGCGCAATTGAAAATTTAAAAGTCGATGTTTTGCACATGCGCAGAGATCGTCCGTATGTTTAGCATAGTGAATTTTGAACCAGATTTCCATCACAATCGAAGTTTTGTTAATGGCATTAAGAGCCTTAGACTGCTGTGTGTTTCGAAGAATGAGTGGTGTGGTGCACAGAACGATATACTTGTTTTGGTACCTTTTTGTTCGTCTTAAGTTCGAGTCTGGAAGCGGACGAAAAATTTCATATTTTCATTATTTTTTTTTTATTATTTTTTTTGTCCATACATATTCTATAGTTAGAAGGAATTCGATTAAACTGCATATTTCTTAAAATAAAATTTGATGCGAAACTATTTATAAACGCAATTGAAAATTCAAGAGTCGATGTTTTGCACATGCGCAGAGATCGTCCGTATGTTTTGCATTGTGCATTTAGAACCAGATTTCCATCACAATCGAAACTTTGTTAATGATATTAAGAACCTTAGACTGGATTCTGTTTCGAAGAATGAGTGGCGTGGTGCACAGAACGATACTCTTCTTTTGGTCCATTTTCGTACCTCTCAAGTTCGAGTCTGGAAACGGACGAATAATTTTACATTTTCTTTAATTTTTTTATAATTTTTTTTCTCCATACATATTCTATAGTTACAAGGAATTCGATTAAACTTCATACTTCTTAAAATAAAATTTGATGCGAAACTATTTATAAGCGCAATTGAAAATTTAAAAGTCGATGTTTTGCACATGCGCAGAGATCGTCCGTATGTTTAGCATAGTGAATTTAGAACCAGATTTCCATCACAATCGAAGTTTTGTTAATGGCATTAAGAACCTTAGACTGCTGTGTGTTTCGAAGAATGAGTGGTGTGGTGCACAGAACGATATACTTGTTTTGGTACCTTTTCGTTTGTCTTAAGTTCGAGTCTGGAAGCGGACGAAAATTTTTACATTTTCTTTAATTTTTATTATTTTTTTTTCTCCATACATATTCTATAGTTACTATGAATTCGATTAAAATTCATACTTCTTAAAATAAAATTCCATGCGAAACTATTTATAAATGCGATTGAAAATTTATAATTCGATGTTTTGCACATGCGCAGAGATTGTCCGTATGTTTAGCATTGTGCATTTAGAACCAGATTTCCATCACAATCGAAACTTTGTTAATGGCATTAAGAACCTTAGACTGCTGTGTGTTTCGAAGGATGAGTTTCGTGGTGCACGGAACGACATATTTCTTTTGGTCCCTTTTCGTGCGTCTTAAGTTCAAGTCTGGAAGCGGACGAAAAATTTTACATTTTCTTTATTTTTTTCATTATTATTTTTCTAAATACTTATTCTATAGTTACAACGAAAGCGAACCAATCCTCATACTTCGTAAAATAAAATTTGATGCGAAACTATTTATAAATGCGATTGAAAATTTATAATTCGATGTTTTGCACATGCGCAGAGATTGTCCGTATGTTTAGCATTGTGCATTTAGAACCAGATTTCCATCACAATCGAAACTTTGTTAATGGCATTAAGAACCTTAGACTGGATTCTGTTTCGAAGGATGCGTGGCGTGGTGCAGAGAACGACATACTTCTTTTGATCCCTTTTCGTTCGTCTTAAGTTCGAGTCTGGAAGCGGACGAAAAATTTTACATTTTCTTTATTTTTTTTATTATTATTTTTCTCCATACATATTCTATAGTTACATGGATTTCGATCAATTTTCATACTTCTTAAAATAAAATTTGATGCGAAACTACTTATAAACGGAATTGAAAATTTAAGAGTCGATGTTTTGCACATGCGCAGAGATCGTCCGTATGTTTAGCATTGTGCATTTAGAACCAGATTTCCATCACAATCGAAACTTTGTTAATGGCATTAAGAACCTTAGACTGCTGTGTGTTTCGAAGGATGAGTGGCGTGGTGCACGGAAGGACATACTTCTTTTGGTCCCTTTTCGTGCGTCTTAAGTTCAAGTCTGGAAGCGGACGAAAAATTTTACATTTTCTTTATTTTTTTCATTATTATTTTTCTAAATACTTATTCTATAGTTACAACGAAAGCGAACCAATCCTCATACTTCGTAAAATAAAATTTGATGCGAAACTATTTATAAATGCGATTGAAAATTTATAATTCGATGTTTTGCACATGCGCAGAGATTGTCCGTATGTTTAGCATTGTGCATTTAGAACCAGATTTCCATCACAATCGAAACTTTGTTAATGGCATTAAGAACCTTAGACTGCTGGGTGTTTCGAAGGATGAGTGGCATGGTGCACAGAACGACATACTTCTTTTGGTCCCTTTTCGTTCGTTTTAAGTTCGAGTCTGGAAGCGGACGAAAAATTTTACATTTTCTTTAATTTTTATTATTTTTTTTTCTCCATACATATTCTATAGTTACTATGAATTCGATTAAAATTCATACTTCTTAAAATAAAATTCCATGCGAAACTATTTATGAAAGCAATTGAAAATTCAAGAGTCGATGTTTTGCACATGCGCAGAGATCGTCCGTATGTTTTGCATTGTGCATTTAGAACCAGATTTCCATCACAATCGAAACTTTGTTAATGATATTAAGAACCTTAGACTGGATTCTGTTTCGAAGAATGAGTGGCGTGGTGCACAGAACGACACTCTTCTTTTGGTCCATTTTCGTACCTCTCAAGTTCGAGTCTGGAATCGGACGAATAATTTTACATTTTCTTTAATTTTTTTATAATTTTTTTTTCTCCATACATATTCTATAGTTACAAGGAATTCGATTAAACTTCATACTTCTTAAAATAAAATTTGATGCGAAACTATTTATAAGCGCAATTGAAAATTTAAAAGTCGATGTTTTGCACATGCGCAGAGATCGTCCGTATGTTTAGCATAGTGAATTTAGAACCAGATTTCCATCACAATCGAAGTTTTGTTAATGGCATTAAGAACCTTAGACTGCTGTGTGTTTCGAAGAATGAGTGGTGTGGTGCACAGAACGATATACTTGTTTTGGTACCTTTTCGTTCGTCTTAAGTTCGAGTCTGGAAACGGACGAAAAATTTTACATTTTCTTTATTTTTTTCATTATTATTTTTCTAAATACTTATTCTATAGTTACAACGAAAGCGAACCAATCCTCATACTTCGTAAAATAAAATTTGATGCGAAACTATTTATAAATGCGATTGAAAATTTATAATTCGAGGTTTTGCACATGCGCAGAGATTGTCCGTATGTTTAGCATTGTGCATTTAGAACCAGATTTCCATCATAATCGAAACTTTGTTAATGGCATTAAGAACCTTAGACTGCTGTGTGTTTCGAATTATGAGTGGCGTGGTGCAGAGAACGACATACTTCTATTGGTCCCTTTTCGTTCGTCTTAAGTTCGAGTCTGGAAGCGGACGAAAAATTTTACATTTTCTTTATTTTTTTTATTATTATTTTTCTCCATACATATTCTATAGTTACATGGAATTCGATCAATTTTCATACTTCTTAAAATAAAATTTGATGCGAAACTACTTATAAACGGAATTGAAAATTTAAGAGTCGATGTTTTGCACATGCGCAGAGATCGTCCGTATGTTTAGCATTGTGCATTTAGAACCAGATTTCCATCACAATCGAAACTTTGTTAATGGCATTAAGAACCATAGACTGCTGTGTGTTTCGAATTATGAGTGGCGTGGTGCACGGAACGACATACTTATTTTGGTCCCTTTTCGTGCGTCTTAAGTTCAAGTCTGGAAGCGGACGAAAAATTTTACATTTTCTTTATTTTTTTCATTATTATTTTTCTAAATACTTATTCTATAGTTACAACGAAAGCGAACCAATCCTCATACTTCGTAAAATAAAATTTGATGCGAAACTATTTATAAATGCGATTGAAAATTTATAATTCGATGTTTTGCACATGCGCAGAGATTGTCCGTATGTTTAGCATTGTGCATTTAGAACCAGATTTCCATCACAATCGAAACTTTGTTAATGGCATTAAGAACCTTAGACTGCTGGGTGTTTCGAAGGATGAGTGGCATGGTGCACAGAACGACATACTTCTTTTGGTCCCTTTTCGTTCGTTTTAAGTTCGAGTCTGGAAGCGGACGAAAAATTTTACATTTTCTTTAATTTTTATTATTTTTTTTTCTCCATACATATTCTATAGTTACTATGAATTCGATTAAAATTCATACTTCTTAAAATAAAATTCCATGCGAAACTATTTATGAACGCAATTGAAAATTTAAGAGTCGTTGTTTTGCACATGCGCAGAGATCGTCCGTATGTTTAGCATTGTGCATTTAGAACCAGATTTCCATCACAATCGAAACTTTGTTAATGGCATTAAGAACCTTAGACTGCTGTGTGTTTCGAAGGATGAGTGGCGTGGTGCACGGAACGACATACTTCTTTTGGTCCCTTTTCGTGCGTCTTAAGTTCAAGTCTGGAAGCGGACGAAAAATTTTACATTTTCTTTATTTTTTTCATTATTATTTTTCTAAATACTTATTCTATAGTTACAACGAAAGCGAACCAATCCTCATACTTCGTAAAATAAAATTTGATGCGAAACTATTTATAAATGCGATTGAAAATTTATAATTCGATGTTTTGCACATGCGCAGAGATTGTCCGTATGTTTAGCATTGTGCATTTAGAACCAGATTTCCATCACAATCGAAACTTTGTTAATGGCATTAAGAACCATAGACTGCTGTGTGTTTCGAATTATGAGTGGCGTGGTGCACGGAACGACATACTTATTTTGGTCCCTTTTCGTTCGTCTTAAGTTCGAGTCTGGAAGCGGACGAAAAATTTTACATTTTCTTTATTTTTTTTTATTATTATTTTTCTCCATACATATTCTATAGTTACATGGAATTCGATCAATTTTCATACTTCTTAAAATAAAATTTGATGCGAAACTACTTATAAACGGAATTGAAAATTTAAGAGTCGATGTTTTGCACATGCGCAGAGATCGTCCGTATGTTTAGCATTGTGCATTTAGAACCAGATTTCCATCACAATCGAAACTTTGTTAATGGCATTAAGAACCTTAGACTGCTGTGTGTTTCGAAGGATGAGTGGCGTGGTGCACGGAACGACATACTTCTTTTGGTCCCTTTTCGTGCGTCTTAAGTTCAAGTCTGGAAGCGGACGAAAAATTTTACATTTTCTTTATTTTTTTCATTATTATTTTTCTAAATACTTATTCTATAGTTACAACGAAAGCGAACCAATCCTCATACTTCGTAAAATAAAATTTGATGCGAAACTATTTATAAATGCGATTGAAAATTTATAATTCGATGTTTTGCACATGCGCAGAGATTGTCCGTATGTTTAGCATTGTGCATTTAGAACCAGATTTCCATCACAATCGAAACTTTGTTAATGGCATTAAGAACCTTAGACTGCTGGGTGTTTCGAAGGATGAGTGGCATGGTGCACAGAACGACATACTTCTTTTGGTCCCTTTTCGTTCGTTTTAAGTTCGAGTCTGGAAGCGGACGAAAAATTTTACATTTTCTTTAATTTTTATTATTTTTTTTTCTCCATACATATTCTATAGTTACTATGAATTCGATTAAAATTCATACTTCTTAAAATAAAATTCCATGCGAAACTATTTATGAACGCAATTGAAAATTTATGAGTCGTTGTTTTGCACATGCGCAGAGATCGTCCGTATGTTTAGCATTGTGCCTTTAGAACCAGATTTCCATCACAATCGAAACTTTGTTAATGATATTAAGAACCTTAGACTGGATTCTGTTTCGAAGGATGAGTGGCGTGGCAGCACAGAACGACATACTTCTTTTGGTCGATTTTCGTTCGGCTTAATTTCGAGTCTGGAAGCGGACGAAAAATTTTACATTTTCTTTATTTTTTTCATTATTATTTTTCTAAATACTTATTCTATAGTTACAACGAAAGCGAACCAATCCTCATACTTCGTAAAATAAAATTTGATGCGAAACTATTTATAAATGCAATTGAAAATTTATAATTCGATGTTTTGCACATGCGCAGAGATCGTCCGTATGTTTAGCATTGTGCATTTAGAACCAGATTTCCATCACAATCGAAACTTTGTTAATGGCATTAAGAACCTTAGACTGGATTCTGTTTCGAAGGATGCGTGGCGTGGTGCACAGAACGACAAATTTCTTTTGGTCCCTTTTCGTTCGTCTTAAGTTCGAGTCTGGAAGCGGACGAAAAATTTTACATTTTCTTTATTTTTTTATTATTTTTTTTTCTACATACTTATTCTATAGTTACTATGAATTCGATTAAAATTCATACTTCTTAAAATAAAATTTGATGCGAAACTATTTATGAACGCAATTGAAAATTTAAGAGTTGATTTTTTGCACATGCGCAGAGATCATCCGTATGTTTAGCCTTGCGCATTTAGAACCAGATTTCCATCACAATCGAAACTTTGTTAATGGCATTAAGAACCTTAGATTGCTGTGTGGCTCGGCGGAAGAGTGGCGTGGTGCAGAGAACGACATACTTCTTTTGATCCCTTTTCGTTGGTCTTAAGTTCGAGTCTGGAATCGGATGAAAAATTTTACATTTTCTTTATTTATTTTATTATTATTTTTCTCCATACATATTCTATAGTTACAAGGAATTCGATTAAACTTCATACTTCTTAAAATAAAATTTGATGCGAAACTATTTATAAGCGCAATTGAAAATTTAAAAGTCGATGTTTTGCACATGCGCAGAGATCATCCGTATGTTTGGCATATTGCATTTAGAACCAGTTTTCCATCACAATCGAAATTTTGTTAATGGCATTAAGAACCTTAGACTGCTGGGTGTTTCGAAGGATGAGTGGCATGGTGCACAGAACGACATACTTCTTTTGGTCCCTTTTCGTTCGTCTTAAGTTCGAGTCTGGAAGCGGACGAAAAATTTTACATTTTCTTTATTTATTTTATTATTATTTTTCTCTATACATATTCTATAGTTACAAGGAATTCGAATAAACTTCATACTTCTTAAAATAAAATTTGATGCGAAACTATTTATGAACGCAATTGAAAATTTAAGAGTCGATTTTTTGCACATGCGCAGAGATCATCCGTATGTTAAGCATTGTGCATTTAGAACCAGATTTCCATCACAATCGAAACTTTGTTAATGGCATTAAGAACCTTAGACTGCTGGGTGTTTCGAAGGATGAGTGGCATGGTGCACAGAACGACATACTTCTTTTGGTCCCTTTTCGTTCGTTTTAAGTTCGAGTCTGGAAGCGGACGAAAAATTTTACATTTTCTTTAATTTTTATTATTTTTTTTTCTCCATACATATTCTATAGTTACTATGAATTCGATTAAAATTCATACTTCTTAAAATAAAATTCCATGCGAAACTATTTATGAACGCAATTGAAAATTTAAGAGTCGTTGTTTTGCACATGCGCAGAGATCGTCCGTATGTTTAGCATTGTGCATTTAGAACCAGATTTCCATCACAATCGAAACTTTGTTAATGGCATTAAGAACCTTAGACTGCTGTGTGTTTCGAAGGATGAGTGGCGTGGTGCACGGAACGACATACTTCTTTTGGTCCCTTTTCGTGCGTCTTAAGTTCAAGTCTGGAAGCGGACGAAAAATTTTACATTTTCTTTATTTTTTTCATTATTATTTTTCTAAATACTTATTCTATAGTTACAACGAAAGCGAACCAATCCTCATACTTCGTAAAATAAAATTTGATGCGAAACTATTTATAAATGCGATTGAAAATTTATAATTCGATGTTTTGCACATGCGCAGAGATTGTCCGTATGTTTAGCATTGTGCATTTAGAACCAGATTTCCATCACAATCGAAACTTTGTTAATGGCATTAAGAACCATAGACTGCTGTGTGTTTCGAATTATGAGTGGCGTGGTGCACGGAACGACATACTTATTTTGGTCCCTTTTCGTTCGTCTTAAGTTCGAGTCTGGAAGCGGACGAAAAATTTTACATTTTCTTTATTTTTTTTATTATTATTTTTCTCCATACATATTCTATAGTTACATGGAATTCGATCAATTTTCATACTTCTTAAAATAAAATTTGATGCGAAACTACTTATAAACGGAATTGAAAATTTAAGAGTCGATGTTTTGCACATGCGCAGAGATCGTCCGTATGTTTAGCATTGTGCATTTAGAACGAGATTTCCATCACAATCGAAACTTTGTTAATGGCATTAAGAACCTTAGACTGCTGTGTGTTTCGAAGGATGAGTGGCGTGGTGCACGGAACGACATACTTCTTTTGGTCCCTTTTCGTGCGTCTTAAGTTCAAGTCTGGAAGCGGACGAAAAATTTTACATTTTCTTTATTTTTTTCATTATTATTTTTCTAAATACTTATTCTATAGTTACAACGAAAGCGAACCAATCCTCATACTTCGTAAAATAAAATTTGATGCGAAACTATTTATAAATGCGATTGAAAATTTATAATTCGATGTTTTGCACATGCGCAGAGATTGTCCGTATGTTTAGCATTGTGCATTTAGAACCAGATTTCCATCACAATCGAAACTTTGTTAATGGCATTAAGAACCTTAGACTGCTGGGTGTTTCGAAGGATGAGTGGCATGGTGCACAGAACGACATACTTCTTTTGGTCCCTTTTCGTTCGTTTTAAGTTCGAGTCTGGAAGCGGACGAAAAATTTTACATTTTCTTTAATTTTTATTATTTTTTTTTCTCCATACATATTCTATAGTTACTATGAATTCGATTAAAATTCATACTTCTTAAAATAAAATTCCATGCGAAACTATTTATGAACGCAATTGAAAATTTATGAGTCGTTGTTTTGCACATGCGCAGAGATCATCCGTATGTTTGGCATATTGCATTTAGAACCAGTTTTCCATCACAATCGAAATTTTGTTAATGGCATTAAGAACCTTAGACTGCTGGGTGTTTCGAAGGATGAGTGGCATGGTGCACAGAACGACATACTTCTTTTGGTCCCTTTTCGTTCGTCTTAAGTTCGAGTCTGGAAGCGGACGAAAAATTTTACATTTTCTTTATTTTTTTTATTATTATTTTTCTCCATACATATTCTATAGTTACATGGAATTCGATCAATTTTCATACTTCTTAAAATAAAATTTGATGCGAAACTATTTATGAACGCAATTGAAAATTTAAGAGTCGATTTTTTGCACATGCGCAGAGATCATCCGTATGTTAAGCATTGTGCATTTAGAACCAGATTTCCATCACAATCGAAACTTTGTTAATGGCATTAAGAACCTTAGACTGCTGTGTGTTTCGAAGGATGAGTGGCGTGGTGCACAGAACGACATACTTCTTTTGGTCCCTTTTCGTTCGTCTTAAGTTCGAGTCTGGAAGCGGACGAAAAATTTTACATTTTCTTTATTTTTTTATTATTTTTTTTTCTACATACTTATTCTATAGTTACTATGAATTCGATTAAAATTCATACTTCTTAAAATAAAATTTGATGCGAAACTATTTATGAACGCAATTGAAAATTTAAGAGTCGATTTTTTGCACATGCGCAGAGATCATCCGTATGTTAAGCATTGTGCATTTAGAACCAGATTTCCATCACAATCGAAACTTTGTTAATGGCATTAAGAACCTTAGACTGCGGTGTGTTTCGAAGGATGAGTGGCGTGGTGCACAGAACGACATACTTCTTTTGGTCCCTTTTCGTTCGTCTTAAGTTCGAGTCTGGAAGCGGACGAAAAATTTTAAATTTTCTTTCATTTTTTTATTATTATTTTTCTCCATACATATTCTATAGTTACAAGGAATTCGATCAATTTTCATACTTCTTAAAATAAAATTTGATGCGAAACTACTTATAAACGGAATTGAAAATTTAAGAGTCGATGTTTTGCACATGCGCAGAGATCGTCCGTATGTTTAGCATATTGCATTTAGAACCAGATTTCCATCACAATCGAAACTTTGTTAATGGCATTAAGAAACTTAGACTGCTGCGTGTTTCGAAGGATGAGTGGCGTGGTGCACAGAACGACATACTTCTTTTGGTCCCTTTTCGTTCGTCTTAAGTTCGAGTCTGGAAGCGGACGAAAAATTTTACATTTTCTTTATTTTTTTATTATTTTTTTTTCTACATACTTATTCTATAGTTACTATGAATTCGATTAAAATTCATACTTCTTAAAATAAAATTTGATGCGAAACTATTTATGAACGCAATTGAAAATTTAAGAGTCGATTTTTTGCACATGCGCAGAGATCGTCCGTATGTTAAGCATTGTGCATTTAGAACCAGATTTCCATCACAATCGAAACTTTGTTAATGGCATTAAGAACCTTAGACTGCGGTGTGTTTCGAATTATGAGTGGCGTGGTGCACAGAACGACATACTTCTTTTGGTCCCTTTTCGTTCGTCTTAAGTTCGAGTCTGGAAGCGGACGAAAAATTTTAAATTTTCTTTCATTTTTTCATTATTTTTTTTTCTACATACATATTCTATAGTTACTATGAATTCGATTAAAACTCATACTTCTTAAAATAAAATTCCATGCGAAACTATTTATGAACGCAATTGAAAATTTAAGTGTCGTTGTTTTGCACATGCGCAGAGATCGTCCGTATGTTTAGCATTGTGCCTTTAGAACCAGATTTTCATCACAATCGAAACTTTGTTAATGGCATTAAGAACCTTAGACTGGATTCTGTTTCGAAGGATGCGTGGCGTGGTGCACAGAACGACAAATTTCTTTTGGTCCCTTTTCGTTCGTCTTAAGTTCGAGTCTGGAAGCGGACGAAAAATTTTACATTTTCTTTATTTTTTTATTATTTTTTTTTCTACACACTTATTCTATAGTTACTATGAATTCGATTAAAATTCATACTTCTTAAAATAAAATTTGATGCGAAACTATTTATGAACGCAATTGAAAATTTAAGAGTCGATTTTTTGCACATGCGCAGAGATCATCCGTATGTTAAGCATTGTGCATTTAGAACCAGATTTCCATCAAAATCGAAACTTTGTTAATGGCATTAAGAACCTTAGACTGCTGTGTGTTTCGAAGAATGAGTTGCGTGGTGCAGGGAACGACATACTTCTTTTGGTCCCTTTTCGTTCGTCTTAAGTTCGAGTCTGGAAGCGGACGAAAAATTTTACATTTTCTTTATTTTTTTTATTATTATTTTTCTCCATACATATTCTATAGTTACAAGGAATTCGATCAATTTTCATACTTCTTAAAATAAAATTTGATGCGAAAGTACTTATAAACGGAATTGAAAATTTAAGAGTCGATGTTTTGCAAATTCGCAGAGATCGTCCGTATGTTTAGCATTATGCATTTAGAACCAGATTTTCATCACAATCGGAACTTTGTTAATGGCATTAAGAACCTTAGACTGCTGTGTGTTTCGAAGGATGAGTGGCGTGGTGCAGAGAACGACATACTTCTTTTGGTCCCTTTTCGTTCGTCTTAAGTTCGAGTCTGGAAGCGGACGAAAAATTTTACATTTTCTTTATTTTTTTTATTATTATTTTTCTCCATACATATTCTATAGTTACAAGGAATTCGATCAATTTTCATACTTCTTAAAATAAAATTTGATGCGAAACTACTTATAAACGGAATTGAAAATTTAAGAGTCGATGTGTTGCACATGCGCAGAGATCGTCCGTATGTTTAGCATTGTGCATTTAGAACCAGATTTCCATCACAATCGAAACTTTGTTAATGGCATTAAGAACCTTAGATTGCTGTGTGTTTCGGAGAAAGAGTGGCCAGTTGCAGAGAACGACATACTTCTTTTGATCCGTTTACGTTCGTCTTAAGTTCGAGTCTGGAAGCGGACGAAAAATTTTACATTTTTTTTTTTTTTTTATAATTATTTTTCTCCATACATATTCTATAGTTACAAGGAATTCGATCAATTTTCATACTCCTTAAAATAAAATTTGATGCGAAAGTACTTATAAACGGAATTGAAAATTTAAGAGTCGATGTTTTGCACATGCGCAGAGATCGTCCGTATGTTTAAAATTGTGCATTTAGAACCAGATTTCCATCATAATTGAAACTTTGTTAATGGCATTAAGTACCTTAGACTGCTGTGTGTTTCGAATTATGAGTGGCGTAGTGCAGAGAACGACATACTTCCTTTGGTCCCTTTTCGTTCGTCTTAAGTTCGAGTCTGGAAGCGGACGTAAACTTTTACATTTTCTTTATTTTTTTTATTATTATTTTTCTCCATACATATTCTATAGTTACAAGGAATTCGATCAATTTTCATACTTCTTAAAATAAATTTTGATGCGAAACTACTTATAAACGGAATTGAAAATTTAAGAGTCGATGTTTTGCACATGCGCAGAGATCGTCCGTATGTTTAAAATTGTGCATTTAGAACCAAATTTCCGTCATAATCGAAACTTTGTTAATGGCTTCAAGAACCTTAGACTGCTGTGTGTTTCGAATTATGAGTGGCGTGGTGCAGAGAACGACATACTTCTTTTGGTCCCTTTTCGTTCGTCTTAAGTTCGAGTCTGGAAGCGGACGAAAAATTTTAAATTTTCTTTCATTTTTTTTATTATTATTTTTCTCCATACATATTCTATAGTTACAAGGAATTCGATCAATTTTCATACTTCTTAAAATAAAATTTGATGCGAAACTACTTATAAACGGAATTGAAAATTTAAGAGTCGATGTTTTGCACATGCGCAGAGATCGTCCGTATGTTTAGCATTGTGCATTTAGAACCAGATTTCCATCACAATCGAAACTTTGTTAATGGCATTAAGAACCTTAGACTGCTGTGTGTTCCGAAGGATGAGTGGCGTGGTGCACAGAACGACATACTTCTTTTGGTCCCTTTTCGTTCGTCTTAAGTTCGAGTCTGGAAGCGGACGAAAAATTTTACATTTTCTTTATTTTTTTATTATTTTTTTTTCTACATACTTATTCTATAGTTACTATGAATTCGATTAAAATTCATACTTCTTAAAATAAAATTTGATGCGAAACTATTTATGAACGCAATTGAAAATTTAAGAGTCGATTTTTTGCACATGCGCAGAGATCATCCGTATGTTAAGCATTGTGCATTTAGAACCAGATTTCCATCACAATCGAAACTTTGTTAATGGCATTAAGAACCTTAGACTGCGGTGTGTTTCGAAGGATGAGTGGCGTAGTGCACAGAACGACATACTTCTTTTGGTCCCTTTTCGTTCGTCTTAAGTTCGAGTCTGGAAGCGGACGAAAAATTTTAAATTTTCTTTCATTTTTTTATTATTATTTTTCTCCATACATATTCTATAGTTACAAGGAATTCGATCAATTTTCATACTTCTTAAAATAAAATTTGATGCGAAACTACTTATAAACGGAATTGAAAATTTAAGAGTCGATGTTTTGCAAATGCGCTGAGATCGTCCATATGTTTAGCATTGTGCATTTAGAACCAGATTTCCATCACAATCGAAACTTTGTTAATGATATTAAGAACCTTAGACTGGATTCTGTTTCGAAGAATAAGTGGCGTGGTGCAGAGAACGACATACTTCTTTTCGTTCGTCTTAAGTTCGAGTCTGGAAGCGGACGAAAAATTTTACATTTTCTTTATTTTTTTTATTATTATTTTTCTCCCTACATATTCTATAGTTACAAGGAATTCGATCAATTTTCATACTTCTTAAAATAAAATTTGATGCGAAACTACTTATAAACGGAATTGAAACTTTAAGAGTCGATGTTTTGCAAATGCGCAGAGATCGTCCGTATGTTTAGCATTATGCATTTAGAACCAGATTTTCATCACAATCGAAACTTTGTTAATGGCATTAAGAACCTTAGACTGCTGTGTGTTTCGAAGGATGAGTGGCGTGTTGCAGAGAACGACATACTTCTTTTGATCCCTTTTCGTTCGTCTTAAGTTCGAGTCTGGAATCGGACGAAAAATTTTACATTTTCTTTATTTATTTTATTATTATTTTTCTCCATACATATTCTATTGTTACAAGGAATTCGATCAATTTTCATACTTCTTAAAATAAAATTTGATGCGAAAGTACTTATAAACGGAATTGAAAATTTAAGAGTCGATGTTTTGAAAATTCGCAGATATCGTCCGTATGTTTAGCATTATGCATTTAGAACCAGATTTTCATCACAATCGAAACTTTGTTAATGGCATTAAGAACCTTAGACTGCTGTGTGTTTCGAAGGATGAGTGGCGTGGTGCAGAGAACGACATACTTCTTTTGGTCCCTTTTCGTTCGTCTTAAGTTCGAGTCTGGAAACGGACGAAAAATTTTACATTTTCTTAATTTTTTTTATTATTTTTTTTCTCCATACATATTCTATAGTTACAAGGAATTCGATCAATTTTCATACTTCTTAAAATAAAATTTGATGCGAAACTACTTATAAACGGAATTGAAAATTTAAGAGTCGATGTTTTGCAAATGCGCAGAGATCGTCCGTATGTTTAGCATAATGCATTTAGAACCAGATTTCCATCACAATCGAAACTTTGTTAATGGCATTAAGAACCTTAGACTGCTGTGTGTTTCGAAGGATGAGTGGCGTGGTGCAGAGAACGACATAATTCTTTTGGTCCCTTTTCGTTCGTCTTAAGTTCAAGTCTGGAAGCGGACGAAAAATATTACATTTTCTTTATTTTTTTTATTATTATTTTTCTTCATACATATTTTATAGTTACAAGGAATTCGATCAATTTTCATACTTCTTAAAATAAAATTTGATGCGAAAGTACTTATAAACGGAATTGAAATTTTAAGAGTCGATGTTTTGCAAATTCGCAGAGATCGTCCGTATGTTTAGCATTATGCATTTAGAACCAGATTTTCATCACAATCGGAACTTTGTTAATGGCATTAAGAACCTTAGACTGCTGTGTGTTTCGAAGGATGAGTGGCGTGGTGCAGAGAACGACATACTTCTTTTGGTCCCTTTTCGTTCGTCTTAAGTTCGAGTCTGGAAGCGGACGAAAAATTTTACATTTTCTTTATTTTTTTTATTATTATTTTTCTCCATACATATTCTATAGTTACAAGGAATTCGATCAATTTTCATACTTCTTAAAATAAAATTTGATGCGAAACTACTTATAAACGGAATTGAAAATTTAAGAGTCGATGTTTTGCACATGCGCAGAGATCGTCCGTATGTTTAGCATTGTGCATTTAGAACCAGATTTCCATCACAATCGAAACTTTGTTAATGGCATTAAGAACCTTAGACTGCTGTGTGTTTCGAAGGATGAGTGGCGTGGTGCAGAGAACGACATAATTCTTTTGGTCCCTTTTCGTTCGTCTTAAGTTCAAGTCTGGAAGCGGACGAAAAATATTACATTTTCTTTATTTTTTTTATTATTATTTTTCTTCATACATATTTTATAGTTACAAGGAATTCGATCAATTTTCATACTTCTTAAAATAAAATTTGATGCGAAACTACTTATAAACGGAATTGAAAATTTAAGAGTCGATGTTTTGCAAATGCGCCGAGATCGTCCATATGTTTAGCATTGTGCATTTAGAACCAGATTTCCATCATAATCGAAACTTTGTTAATGGCATTAAGAACCTTAGATTGCTGTGTGTTTCGGAGAAAGAGTGGCCAGTTGCAGAGAACGACATACTTCTTTTGATCCGTTTACGTTCGTCTTAAGTTCGAGTCTGGAAGCGGACGAAAAATTTTACATTTTGTTTTTTTTTTTTATAATTATTTTTCTCCATACATATTCTATAGTTACAAGGAATTCGATCAATTTTCATACTCCTTAAAATAAAATTTGATGCGAAAGTACTTATAAACGGAATTGAAAATTTAAGAGTCGATGTTTTGCACATGCGCAGAGATCGTCCGTATGTTTAAAATTGTGCATTTAGAACCAGATTTCCATCATAATTGAAACTTTGTTAATGGCATTAAGTACCTTAGACTGCTGTGTGTTTCGAATTATAAGTGGCGTAGTGCAGAGAACGACATACTTCCTTTGGTCCCTTTTCGTTCGTCTTAAGTTCGAGTCTGGAAGCGGACGTAAACTTTTACATTTTCTTTATTTTTTTTATTATTATTTTTCTCCATACATATTCTATAGTTACAAGGAATTCGATCAATTTTCATACTTCTTAAAACAAATTTTGATGCGAAACTACTTATAAACGGAATTGAAAATTTAAGAGTCGATGTTTTGCACATGCGCAGAGATCGTCCGTATGTTTAAAATTGTGCATTTAGAACCAAATTTCCGTCATAATCGAAACTTTGTTAATGGCTTCAAGAACCTTAGACTGCTGTGTGTTTCGAATTATGAGTGGCGTGGTGCAGAGAACGACATACTTCTTTTGGTCCCTTTTCGTTCGTCTTAAGTTCGAGTCTGGAAGCGGACGAAAAATTTTAAATTTTCTTTCATTTTTTTTATTATTATTTTTCTCCATACATATTCTATAGTTACAAGGAATTCGATCAATTTTCATACTTCTTAAAATAAAATTTGATGCGAAACTACTTATAAACGGAATTGAAAATTTAAGAGTCGATGTTTTGCACATGCGCAGAGATCGTCCGTATGTTTAGCATTATGCATTTAGAACCAGATTTCCATCACAATCGAAACTTTGTTAATGGCATTAAGAACCTTAGACTGCTGTGTGTTCCGAAGGATGAGTGGCGTGGTGCACAGAACGACATACTTCTTTTGGTCCCTTTTCGTTCGTCTTAAGTTCGAGTCTGGAAGCGGACGAAAAATTTTACATTTTCTTTATTTTTTTATTATTTTTTTTTCTACATACTTATTCTATAGTTACTATGAATTCGATTAAAATTCATACTTCTTAAAATAAAATTTGATGCGAAACTATTTATGAACGCAATTGAAAATTTAAGAGTCGATTTTTTGCACATGCGCAGAGATCATCCGTATGTTAAGCATTGTGCATTTAGAACCAGATTTCCATCACAATCGAAACTTTGTTAATGGCATTAAGAACCTTAGACTGCGGTGTGTTTCGAAGGATGAGTGGCGTAGTGCACAGAACGACATACTTCTTTTGGTCCCTTTTCGTTCGTCTTAAGTTCGAGTCTGGAAGCGGACGAAAAATTTTAAATTTTCTTTCATTTTTTTATTATTATTTTTCTCCATACATATTCTATAGTTACAAGGAATTCGATCAATTTTCATACTTCTTAAAATAAAATTTGATGCGAAACTACTTATAAACGGAATTGAAAATTTAAGAGTCGATGTTTTGCAAATGCGCTGAGATCGTCCATATGTTTAGCATTGTGCATTTAGAACCAGATTTCCATCACAATCGAAACTTTGTTAATGATATTAAGAACCTTAGACTGGATTCTGTTTCGAAGAATAAGTGGCGTGGTGCAGAGAACGACATACTTCTTTTCGTTCGTCTTAAGTTCGAGTCTGGAAGCGGACGAAAAATTTTACATTTTCTTTATTTTTTTTATTATTATTTTTCTCCCTACATATTCTATAGTTACAAGGAATTCGATCAATTTTCATACTTCTTAAAATAAAATTTGATGCGAAACTACTTATAAACGGAATTGAAACTTTAAGAGTCGATGTTTTGCAAATGCGCAGAGATCGTCCGTATGTTTAGCATTATGCATTTAGAACCAGATTTTCATCACAATCGAAACTTTGTTAATGGCATTAAGAACCTTAGACTGCTGTGTGTTTCGAAGGATGAGTGGCGTGTTGCAGAGAACGACATACTTCTTTTGATCCCTTTTCGTTCGTCTTAAGTTCGAGTCTGGAATCGGACGAAAAATTTTACATTTTCTTTATTTATTTTATTATTATTTTTCTCCATACATATTCTATTGTTACAAGGAATTCGATCAATTTTCATACTTCTTAAAATAAAATTTGATGCGAAAGTACTTATAAACGGAATTGAAAATTTAAGAGTCGATGTTTTGAAAATTCGCAGATATCGTCCGTATGTTTAGCATTATGCATTTAGAACCAGATTTTCATCACAATCGAAACTTTGTTAATGGCATTAAGAACCTTAGACTGCTGTGTGTTTCGAAGGATGAGTGGCGTGGTGCAGAGAACGACATACTTCTTTTGGTCCCTTTTCGTTCGTCTTAAGTTCGAGTCTGGAAACGGACGAAAAATTTTACATTTTCTTAATTTTTTTTATTATTTTTTTTCTCCATACATATTCTATAGTTACAAGGAATTCGATCAATTTTCATACTTCTTAAAATAAAATTTGATGCGAAACTACTTATAAACGGAATTGAAAATTTAAGAGTCGATGTTTTGCAAATGCGCAGAGATCGTCCGTATGTTTAGCATAATGCATTTAGAACCAGATTTCCATCACAATCGAAACTTTGTTAATGGCATTAAGAACCTTAGACTGCTGTGTGTTTCGAAGGATGAGTGGCGTGGTGCAGAGAACGACATAATTCTTTTGGTCCCTTTTCGTTCGTCTTAAGTTCAAGTCTGGAAGCGGACGAAAAATATTACATTTTCTTTATTTTTTTTATTATTATTTTTCTTCATACATATTTTATAGTTACAAGGAATTCGATCAATTTTCATACTTCTTAAAATAAAATTTGATGCGAAACTACTTATAAACGGAATTGAAAATTTAAGAGTCGATGTTTTGCACATGCGCAGAGATCGTCCGTATGTTTAAAATTGTGCATTTAGAACCAGATTTCCATCATAATTGAAACTTTGTTTATGGCATTAAGAACCTTAGACTGCTGTGTGTTTCGAATTATGAGTGGCGTAGTGCAGAGAACGACATACCTCCTTTGGTCCCTTTTCGTTCGTCTTAAGTTCGAGTCTGGAAGCGGACGTAAACTTTTACATTTTCTTTATTTTTTTTATTATTATTTTTCTCCATACATATTCTATAGTTACAAGGAATTCGATCAATTTTCATACTTCTTAAAATAAAATTTGATGCGAAACTACTTATAAACGGAATTGAAAATTTAAGAGTCGATGTTTTGCAAATGCGCTGAGATCGTCCATATGTTTAGCATTGTGCATTTAGAACCAGATTTCCATCACAATCGAAACTTTGTTAATGATATTAAGAACCTTAGACTGGATTCTGTTTCGAAGAATAAGTGGCGTGGTGCAGAGAACGACATACTTCTTTTCGTTCGTCTTAAGTTCGAGTCTGGAAGCGGACGAAAAATTTTACATTTTCTTTATTTTTTTTATTATTATTTTTCTCCCTACATATTCTATAGTTACAAGGAATTCGATCAATTTTCATACTTCTTAAAATAAAATTTGATGCGAAACTACTTATAAACGGAATTGAAACTTTAAGAGTCGATGTTTTGCAAATGCGCAGAGATCGTCCGTATGTTTAGCATTATGCATTTAGAACCAGATTTTCATCACAATCGAAACTTTGTTAATGGCTTCAAGAACCTTAGACTGCTGTGTGTTTCGAATTATGAGTGGCGTGGTGCAGAGAACGACATACTTCTTTTGGTCCCTTTTCGTTCGTCTTAAGTTCGAGTCTGGAAGCGGACGAAAAATTTTAAATTTTCTTTCATTTTTTTTATTATTATTTTTCTCCATACATATTCTATAGTTACAAGGAATTCGATCAATTTTCATACTTCTTAAAATAAAATTTGATGCGAAACTACTTATAAACGGAATTGAAAATTTAAGAGTCGATGTTTTGCACATGCGCAGAGATCGTCCGTATGTTTAGCATTATGCATTTAGAACCAGATTTCCATCACAATCGAAACTTTGTTAATGGCATTAAGAACCTTAGACTGCTGTGTGTTCCGAAGGATGAGTGGCGTGGTGCACAGAACGACATACTTCTTTTGGTCCCTTTTCGTTCGTCTTAAGTTCGAGTCTGGAAGCGGACGAAAAATTTTACATTTTCTTTATTTTTTTATTATTTTTTTTTCTACATACTTATTCTATAGTTACTATGAATTCGATTAAAATTCATACTTCTTAAAATAAAATTTGATGCGAAACTATTTATGAACGCAATTGAAAATTTAAGAGTCGATTTTTTGCACATGCGCAGAGATCATCCGTATGTTAAGCATTGTGCATTTAGAACCAGATTTCCATCACAATCGAAACTTTGTTAATGGCATTAAGAACCTTAGACTGCGGTGTGTTTCGAAGGATGAGTGGCGTAGTGCACAGAACGACATACTTCTTTTGGTCCCTTTTCGTTCGTCTTAAGTTCGAGTCTGGAAGCGGACGAAAAATTTTAAATTTTCTTTCATTTTTTTATTATTATTTTTCTCCATACATATTCTATAGTTACAAGGAATTCGATCAATTTTCATACTTCTTAAAATAAAATTTGATGCGAAACTACTTATAAACGGAATTGAAAATTTAAGAGTCGATGTTTTGCAAATGCGCTGAGATCGTCCATATGTTTAGCATTGTGCATTTAGAACCAGATTTCCATCACAATCGAAACTTTGTTAATGATATTAAGAACCTTAGACTGGATTCTGTTTCGAAGAATAAGTGGCGTGGTGCAGAGAACGACATACTTCTTTTCGTTCGTCTTAAGTTCGAGTCTGGAAGCGGACGAAAAATTTTACATTTTCTTTATTTTTTTTATTATTATTTTTCTCCCTACATATTCTATAGTTACAAGGAATTCGATCAATTTTCATACTTCTTAAAATAAAATTTGATGCGAAACTACTTATAAACGGAATTGAAACTTTAAGAGTCGATGTTTTGCAAATGCGCAGAGATCGTCCGTATGTTTAGCATTATGCATTTAGAACCAGATTTTCATCACAATCGAAACTTTGTTAATGGCATTAAGAACCTTAGACTGCTGTGTGTTTCGAAGGATGAGTGGCGTGTTGCAGAGAACGACATACTTCTTTTGATCCCTTTTCGTTCGTCTTAAGTTCGAGTCTGGAATCGGACGAAAAATTTTACATTTTCTTTATTTATTTTATTATTATTTTTCTCCATACATATTCTATTGTTACAAGGAATTCGATCAATTTTCATACTTCTTAAAATAAAATTTGATGCGAAAGTACTTATAAACGGAATTGAAAATTTAAGAGTCGATGTTTTGAAAATTCGCAGATATCGTCCGTATGTTTAGCATTATGCATTTAGAACCAGATTTTCATCACAATCGAAACTTTGTTAATGGCATTAAGAACCTTAGACTGCTGTGTGTTTCGAAGGATGAGTGGCGTGGTGCAGAGAACGACATACTTCTTTTGGTCCCTTTTCGTTCGTCTTAAGTTCGAGTCTGGAAACGGACGAAAAATTTTACATTTTCTTAATTTTTTTTATTATTTTTTTTCTCCATACATATTCTATAGTTACAAGGAATTCGATCAATTTTCATACTTCTTAAAATAAAATTTGATGCGAAACTACTTATAAACGGAATTGAAAATTTAAGAGTCGATGTTTTGCAAATGCGCAGAGATCGTCCGTATGTTTAGCATAATGCATTTAGAACCAGATTTCCATCACAATCGAAACTTTGTTAATGGCATTAAGAACCTTAGACTGCTGTGTGTTTCGAAGGATGAGTGGCGTGGTGCAGAGAACGACATAATTCTTTTGGTCCCTTTTCGTTCGTCTTAAGTTCAAGTCTGGAAGCGGACGAAAAATATTACATTTTCTTTATTTTTTTTATTATTATTTTTCTTCATACATATTTTATAGTTACAAGGAATTCGATCAATTTTCATACTTCTTAAAATAAAATTTGATGCGAAACTACTTATAAACGGAATTGAAAATTTAAGAGTCGATGTTTTGCACATGCGCAGAGATCGTCCGTATGTTTAAAATTGTGCATTTAGAACCAGATTTCCATCATAATTGAAACTTTGTTTATGGCATTAAGAACCTTAGACTGCTGTGTGTTTCGAATTATGAGTGGCGTAGTGCAGAGAACGACATACCTCCTTTGGTCCCTTTTCGTTCGTCTTAAGTTCGAGTCTGGAAGCGGACGTAAACTTTTACATTTTCTTTATTTTTTTTATTATTATTTTTCTCCATACATATTCTATAGTTACAAGGAATTCGATCAATTTTCATACTTCTTAAAATAAAATTTGATGCGAAACTACTTATAAACGGAATTGAAAATTTAAGAGTCGATGTTTTGCAAATGCGCTGAGATCGTCCATATGTTTAGCATTGTGCATTTAGAACCAGATTTCCATCACAATCGAAACTTTGTTAATGATATTAAGAACCTTAGACTGGATTCTGTTTCGAAGAATAAGTGGCGTGGTGCAGAGAACGACATACTTCTTTTCGTTCGTCTTAAGTTCGAGTCTGGAAGCGGACGAAAAATTTTACATTTTCTTTATTTTTTTTATTATTATTTTTCTCCCTACATATTCTATAGTTACAAGGAATTCGATCAATTTTCATACTTCTTAAAATAAAATTTGATGCGAAACTACTTATAAACGGAATTGAAACTTTAAGAGTCGATGTTTTGCAAATGCGCAGAGATCGTCCGTATGTTTAGCATTATGCATTTAGAACCAGATTTTCATCACAATCGAAACTTTGTTAATGGCATTAAGAACCTTAGACTGCTGTGTGTTTCGAAGGATGAGTGGCGTGGTGCAGAGAACGACATACTTCTTTTGGTCCCTTTTCGTTCGTCTTAAGTTCGAGTCTGGAAACGGACGAAAAATTTTACATTTTCTTAATTTTTTTTATTATTTTTTTTCTCCATACATATTCTATAGTTACAAGGAATTCGATCAATTTTCATACTTCTTAAAATAAAATTTGATGCGAAACTACTTATAAACGGAATTGAAAATTTAAGAGTCGATGTTTTGCACATGCGCAGAGATCGTCCGTATGTTTAAAATTGTGCATTTAGAACCAGATTTCCATCATAATTGAAACTTTGTTTATGGCATTAAGAACCTTAGACTGCTGTGTGTTTCGAATTATGAGTGGCGTAGTGCAGAGAACGACATACCTACTTTGGTCCCTTTTCGTTCGTCTTAAGTTCGAGTCTGGAAGCGGACGTAAACTTTTACATTTTCTTTATTTTTTTTATTATTATTTTTCTCCATACATATTCTATAGTTACAAGGAATTCGATCAATTTTCATACTTCTTAAAATAAATCTTGATGCGAAACTACTTATAAACGGAATTGAAAATTTAAGAGTCGATGTTTTGCACATGCGCAGAGATCGTCCGTATGTTTAAAATTGTGCATTTAGAACCAAATTTCCATCATAATCGAAACTTTGTTAATGGCTTCAAGAACCTTAGACTGCTGTGTGTTTCGAATTATGAGTGGCGTGGTGCACAGAACGACATACTTCTTTTGGTCCCTTTTCGTTCGTCTTAAGTTCGAGTCTGGAAGCGGACGAAAAATTTTACATTTTCTTTATTTTTTTATTATTTTTTTTTCTACATACTTATTCTATAGTTACTATGAATTCGATTAAAATTCATACTTCTTAAAATAAAATTTGATGCGAAACTATTTATGAACGCAATTGAAAATTTAAGAGTCGATGTTTTGCAAATGCGCAGAGATCGTCCGTATGTTTAGCATTATGCATTTAGAACCAGATTTTCATCACAATCGAAACTTTGTTAATGGCATTAAGAACCTTAGACTGCTGTGTGTTTCGAAGGATGAGTGGCGTGTTGCAGAGAACGACATACTTCTTTTGATCCCTTTCGTTCGTCTTAAGTTCGAGTCTGGAATCGGACGAAAAATTTTACATTTTCTTTATTTATTTTATTATTATTTTTCTCCATACATATTCTATTGTTACAAGGAATTCGATCAATTTTCATACTTCTTAAAATAAAATTTGATGCGAAAGTACTTATAAACGGAATTGAAAATTTAAGAGTCGATGTTTTGCAAATTCGCAGAGATCGTCCGTATGTTTAGCATTATGCATTTAGAACCAGATTTTCATCACAATCGAAACTTTGTTAATGGCATTAAGAACCTTAGACTGCTGTGTGTTTCGAAGGATGAGTGGCGTGGTGCAGAGAACGACATACTTCTTTTGGTCCCTTTTCGTTTGTCTTAAGTTCGAGTCTGGAAGCGGACGAAAAATTTTACATTTTCTTTATTTTTTTTTATTATTTTTTTCTCCATACATATTCTATAGTTACAAGGAATTCGATCAATTTTCATACTTCTTAAAATAAAATTTGATGCGAAACTACTTATAAACGGAATTGAAAATTTAAGAGTCGATGTTTTGCACATGCGCAGATATCGTCCGTATGTTTAGCATTGTGCATTTAGAAACAGATTTCCATCACAATCGAAACTTTGTTAATGGCATTAAGAACCTTAGACTGCTGTGTGTTTCGAAGGATGAGTGGCGTGGTGCAGAGAACGACATAATTCTTTTGGTCCCTTTTCGTTCGTCTTAAGTTCAAGTCTGGAAGCGGACGAAAAATATTACATTTTCTTTATTTTTTTTATTATTATTTTTCTTCATACATATTTTATAGTTACAAGGAATTCGATCAATTTTCATACTTCTTAAAATAAAATTTGATGCGAAACTACTTATAAACGGAATTGAAAATTTAAGAGTCGATGTTTTGCAAATGCGCTGAGATCGTCCATATGTTTAGCATTGTGCATTTAGAACCAGATTTCCATCACAATCGAAACTTTGTTAATGGCATTAAGAACCTTAGATTGCTGTGTGTTTCGGAGAAAGAGTGGCCAGTTGCAGAGAACGACATACTTCTTTTGATCCGTTTTCGTTCGTCTAAAGTTCGAGTCTGGAAGCGGACGAAAAATTTTACATTTTGTTTATTTTTTTTATAATTATATTTCTCCATACATATTCTATAGTTACAAGGAATTCGATCAATTTTCATACTCCTTAAAATAAAATTTGATGCGAAACTACTTATAAACGGAATTGAAAATTTAAGAGTCGATGTTTTGCACATGCGCAGAGATCGTCCGTATGTTTAAAATTGTGCATTTAGAACCAGATTTCCATCATAATTGAAACTTTGTTAATGGCATTAAGAACCTTAGACTGCTGTGTGTTTCGAATTATGAGTGGCGTAGTGCAGAGAACGACATACTTCCTTTGGTCCCTTTTCGTTCGTCTTAAGTTCGAGTCTGGAAGCGGACGTAAAATTTTACATTTTCTTTATTTTTTTTATTATTATTTTTCTCCATACATATTCTATAGTTACAAGGAATTCGATCAATTTTCATACTTCTTAAAATAAATCTTGATGCGAAACTACTTATAAACGGAATTGAAAATTTAAGAGTCGATGTTTTGCACATGCGCAGAGATCGTCCGTATGTTTAAAATTGTGCATTTAGAACCAAATTTCCATCATAATCGAAACTTTGTTAATGGCTTCAAGAACCTTAGACTGCTGTGTGTTTCGAATTATGAGTGGCGTGGTGCACAGAACGACATACTTCTTTTGGTCCCTTTTCGTTCGTCTTAAGTTCGAGTCTGGAAGCGGACGAAAAATTTTACATTTTCTTTATTTTTTTATTATTTTTTTTTCTACATACTTATTCTATAGTTACTATGAATTCGATTAAAATTCATACTTCTTAAAATAAAATTTTATGCGAAACTATTTATGAACGCAATTGAAAATTTAAGAGTCGATTTTTTGCACATGCGCAGACATCATCCGTATGTTAAGCATTGTGCATTTAGAACCAGATTTCCATCACAATCGAAACTTTGTTAATGGCATTAAGAACCTTAGACTGCGGTGTGTTTCGAAGGATGAGTGGCGTGGTGCACAGAACGACATACTTCTTTTGGTCCCTTTTCGTTCGTCTTAAGTTCGAGTCTGGAAGCGGACGAAAAATTTTAAATTTTCTTTCATTTTTTTATTATTATTTTTCTCCATACATATTCTATAGTTACAAGGAATTCGATCAATTTTCATACTTCTTAAAATAAAATTTGATGCGAAACTACTTATAAACGGAATTGAAAATTTAAGAGTCGATGTTTTGCACATGCGCAGAGATCGTCCGTATGTTTAGCATTGTGCATTTAGAACCAGATTTCCATCACAATCGAAACTTTGTTAATGATATTAAGAACCTTAGACTGGATTCTGTTTCGAAGAATAAGTGGCGTGGTGCCGAGAACGACATACTTCTTTTCGTTCGTCTTAAGTTCGAGTCTGGAAGCGGACGAAAAATTTTACATTTTCTTTATTTTTTTTATTATTATTTTTCTCCCTACATATTCTATAGTTACAAGGAATTCGATCAATTTTCATACTTCTTAAAATAAAATTTGATGCGAAACTACTTATAAACGGAATTGAAACTTTAAGAGTCGATGTTTTGCAAATGCGCAGAGATCGTCCGTATGTTTAGCATTATGCATTTAGAACCAGATTTTCATCACAATCGAATCTTTGTTAATGGCATTAAGAACCTTAGACTGCTGTGTGTTTCGAAGGATGAGTGGCGTGGTGCAGGGAACGACATACTTCTTTTGGTCCCTTTTCGTTCGTCTTAAGTTCGAGTCTGGAAGCGGACGAAAAATTTTACATTTTCTTTATTTTTTTTATTATTATTTTTCTCCATACATATTCTATAGTTACAAGGAATTCGATCAATTTTCATACTTCTTAAAATAAAATTTGATGCGAAACTACTTATAAACGGAATTGAAAATTTAAGAGTCGATGTTTTGCAAATGCGCAGAGATCGTCCGTATGTTTAGCATTATGCATTTAGAACCAGATTTTCATCACAATCGAAACTTTGTTAATGGCATTAAGAACCTTAGACTGCTGTGTGTTTCGAAGGATGAGTGGCGTGTTGCAGAGAACGACAAACTTCTTTTGATCCCTTTTCGTTCGTCTTAAGTTCGAGTCTGGAATCGGACGAAAAATTTTACATTTTCTTTATTTATTTTATTATTATTTTTCTCCATACATATTCTATTGTTACAAGGAATTCGATCAATTTTCATACTTCTTAAAATAAAATTTGATGCGAAAGTACTTATAAACGGAATTGAAAATTTAAGAGTCGATGTTTTGCAAATTCGCAGAGATCGTCCGTATGTTTAGCATTATGCATTTAGAACCAGATTTTCATCACAATCGAAACTTTGTTAATGGCATTAAGAACCTTAGACTGCTGTGTGTTTCGAAGGATGAGTGGCGTGGTGCAGAGAACGACATACTTCTTTTGGTCCCTTTTCGTTCGTCTTAAGTTCGAGTCTGGAAGCGGACGAAAAATTTTACATTTTCTTTATTTTTTTTTATTATTTTTTTTCTCCATACATATTCTATAGTTACAAGGAATTCGATCAATTTTCATACTTCTTAAAATAAAATTTGATGCGAAACTACTTATAAACGGAATTGAAAATTTAAGAGTCGATGTTTTGCAAATGCGCAGAGATCGTCCGTATGTTTAGCATAATGCATTTAGAACCAGATTTTCATCACAATCGAAACTTTGTTAATGGCATTAAGAACCTTAGACTGCTGTGTGTTTCGAAGGATGAGTGGCGTGGTGCAGAGAACGACATACTTCTTTTGGTCCCTTTTCGTTCGTCTTAAGTTCGAGTCTGGAAGCGGACGAAAAATTTTACATTTTCTTTATTTTTTTTATTATTATTTTTCTCCATACATATTCTATAGTTACAAGGAATTCGATCAATTTTCATACTTCTTAAAATAAAATTTGATGCGAAACTACTTATAAACGGAATTGAAAATTTAAGAGTCGATGTTTTGCACATGCGCAGATATCGTCCGTATGTTTAGCATTGTGCATTTAGAAACAGATTTCCATAACAATCGAAACTTTGTTAATGGCATTAAGAACCTTAGACTGCTGTGTGTTTCGAAGGATGAGTGGCGTGGTGCAGAGAACGACATAATTCTTTTGGTCCCTTTTCGTTCGTCTTAAGTTCAAGTCTGGAAGCGGACGAAAAATATTACATTTTCTTTATTTTTTTTATTATTTTTTTTCTTCATACATATTTTATAGTTACAAGGAATTCGATCAATTTTCATACTTCTTAAAATAAAATTTGATGCGAAACTACTTATAAACGGAATTGAAAATTTAAGAGTCGATGTTTTGCAAATGCGCTGAGATCGTCCATATGTTTAGCATTGTGCATTTAGAACCAGATTTCCATCACAATCGAAACTTTGTTAATGGCATTAAGAACCTTAGATTGCTGTGTGCTTCGGAGAAAGAGTGGCCAGTTGCAGAGAACGACATACTTTTTTTGATCCGTTTTCGTTCGTCTTAAGTTCGAGTCTGGAAGCGGACGAAAAATTTTACATTTTGTTTATTTTTTTTATAATTATTTTTCTCCATACATATTCTATAGTTACAAGGAATTCGATCAATTTTCATACTCCTTAAAATAAAATTTGATGCGAAACTACTTATAAACGGAATTGAAAATTTAAGAGTCGATGTTTTGCACATGCGCAGAGATCGTCCGTATGTTTAAAATTGTGCATTTAGAACCAAATTTCCATCATAATCGAAACTTTGTTAATGGCTTCAAGAACCTTAGACTGCTGTGTGTTTCGAATTATGAGTGGCGTGGTGCACAGAGCGACATACTTCTTTTGGTCCCTTTTCGTTCGTCTTAAGTTCGAGTCTGGAAGCGGACGTAAACTTTTACATTTTCTTTATTTTTTTTATTATTATTTTTCTCCATACATATTCTATAGTTACAAGGAATTCGATCAATTTTCATACTTCTTAAAATAAATTTTGATGCGAAACTACTTATAAACGGAATTGAAAATTTAAGAGTCGATGTTTTGCACATGCGCAGAGATCGTCCGTATGTTTAAAATTGTGCATTTAGAACCAAATTTCCATCATAATCGAAACTTTGTTAATGGCTTCAAGAACCTTAGACTGCTGTGTGTTTCGAATTATGAGTGGCGTGGTGCACAGAGCGACATACTTCTTTTGGTCCCTTTTCGTTCGTCTTAAGTTCGAGTCTGGAAGCGGACGAAAAATTTTACATTTTCTTTCATTTTTTTATTATTATTTTTCTCCATACATATTCTATAGTTACAAGGAATTCGATCAATTTTCATACTTCTTAAAATAAAATTTGATGCGAAACTACTTATAAACGGAATTGAAAATTTAAGAGTCGATGTTTTGCACATGCGCAGAGATCGTCCGTATGTTTAGCATTGTGCATTTAGAACCAGATTTCCATCACAATCGAAACTTTGTTAATGATATTAAGAACCTTAGACTGGATTCTGTTTCGAAGAATAAGTGGCGTGGTGCAGAGAACGACATACTTCTTTTCGTTCGTCTTAAGTTCGAGTCTGGAAGCGGACGAAAAATTTTACATTTTCTTTATTTTTTTTATTATTATTTTTCTCCCTACATATTCTATAGTTACAAGGAATTCGATCAATTTTCATACTTCTTAAAATAAAATTTGATGCGAAACTACTTATAAACGGAATTGAAACTTTAAGAGTCGATGTTTTGCAAATGCGCAGAGATCGTCCGTATGTTTAGCATTATGCATTTAGAACCAGATTTTCATCACAATCGAATCTTTGTTAATGGCATTAAGAACCTTAGACTGCTGTGTGTTTCGAAGGATGAGTGGCGTGGTGCAGGGAACGACATACTTCTTTTGGTCCCTTTTCGTTCGTCTTAAGTTCGAGTCTGGAAGCGGACGAAAAATTTTACATTTTCTTTATTTTTTTTATTATTATTTTTCTCCATACATATTCTATAGTTACAAGGAATTCGATCAATTTTCATACTTCTTAAAATAAAATTTGATGCGAAACTACTTATAAACGGAATTGAAAATTTAAGAGTCGATGTTCTGCAAATGCGCAGAGATCGTCCGTATGTTTAGCATTATGCATTTAGAACCAGATTTTCATCACAATCGAAACTTTGTTAATGGCATTAAGAACCTTAGACTGCTGTGTGTTTCGAAGGATGAGTGGCGTGTTGCAGAGAACGACATACTTCTTTTGATCCCTTTTCGTTCGTCTTAAGTTCGAGTCTGGAATCGGACGAAAAATTTTACATTTTCTTTATTTATTTTATTATTATTTTTCTCCATACATATTCTATTGTTACAAGGAATTCGATCAATTTTCATACTTCTTAAAATAAAATTTGATGCGAAAGTACTTATAAACGGAATTGAAAATTTAAGAGTCGATGTTTTGCAAATTCGCAGAGATCGTCCGTATGTTTAGCATTATGCATTTAGAACCAGATTTTCATCACAATCGAAACTTTGTTAATGGCATTAAGAACCTTAGACTGCTGTGTGTTTCGAAGGATGAGTGGCGTGGTGCAGAGAACGACATACTTCTTTTGGTCCCTTTTCGTTCGTCTTAAGTTCGAGTCTGGAAGCGGACGAAAAATTTTACATTTTCTTTATTTTTTTTTATTATTTTTTTTCTCCATACATATTCTATAGTTACAAGGAATTCGATCAATTTTCATACTTCTTAAAATAAAATTTGATGCGAAACTACTTATAAACGGAATTGAAAATTTAAGAGTCGATGTTTTGCAAATGCGCAGAGATCGTCCGTATGTTTAGCATAATGCATTTAGAACCAGATTTTCATCACAATCGAAACTTTGTTAATGGCATTAAGAACCTTAGACTGCTGTGTGTTTCGAAGGATGAGTGGCGTGGTGCAGAGAACGACATACTTCTTTTGGTCCCTTTTCGTTCGTCTTAAGTTCGAGTCTGGAAGCGGACGAAAAATTTTACATTTTCTTTATTTTTTTTATTATTATTTTTCTCCATACATATTCTATAGTTACAAGGAATTCGATCAATTTTCATACTTCTTAAAATAAAATTTGATGCGAAACTACTTATAAACGGAATTGAAAATTTAAGAGTCGATGTTTTGCACATGCGCAGATATCGTCCGTATGTTTAGCATTGTGCATTTAGAAACAGATTTCCATAACAATCGAAACTTTGTTAATGGCATTAAGAACCTTAGACTGCTGTGTGTTTCGAAGGATGAGTGGCGTGGTGCAGAGAACGAGATAATTCTTTTGGTCCCTTTTCGTTCGTCTTAAGTTCAAGTCTGGAAGCGGACGAAAAATATTACATTTTGTTTATTTTTTTTATAATTATTTTTCTTCATACATATTTTATAGTTACAAGGAATTCGATCAATTTTCATACTTCTTAAAATAAAATTTGATGCGAAACTACTTATAAACGGAATTGAAAATTTAAGAGTCGATGTTTTGCAAATGCGCTGAGATCGTCCATATGTTTAGCATTGTGCATTTAGAACCAGATTTCCATCACAATCGAAACTTTGTTAATGGCATTAAGAACCTTAGATTGCTGTGTGCTTCGGAGAAAGAGTGGCCAGTTGCAGAGAACGACATACTTTTTTTGATCCGTTTTCGTTCGTCTTAAGTTCGAGTCTGGAAGCGGACGAAAAATTTTACATTTTCTTTATTTTTTTTATTATTATTTTTCTCCATACATATTCTATAGTTACAAGGAATTCGATCAATTTTCATACTTCTTAAAATAAAATTTGATGCGAAACTACTTATAAACGGAATTGAAAATTTAAGAGTCGATGTTTTGCACATGCGCAGAGATCGTCCGTATGTTTAAAATTGTGCATTTAGAACCAGATTTCCATCATAATTGAAACTTTGTTAATGGCATTAAGAACCTTAGACTGCTGTGTGTTTCGAATTATGAGTGGCGTAGTGCAGAGAACGACATACTTCCTTTGGTCCCTTTTCGTTCGTCTTAAGTTCGAGTCTGGAAGCGGACGTAAACTTTTACATTTTCTTTCATTTTTTTATTATTATTTTTCTCCATACATATTCTATAGTTACAAGGAATTCGATCAATTTTCATACTTCTTAAAATAAAATTTGATGCGAAACTACTTATAAACGGAATTGAAAATTTAAGAGTCGATGTTTTGCACATGCGCAGAGATCGTCCGTATGTTTAGCATTGTGCATTTAGAACCAGATTTCCATCACAATCGAAACTTTGTTAATGATATTAAGAACCTTAGACTGGATTCTGTTTCGAAGAATAAGTGGCGTGGTGCAGAGAACGACATACTTCTTTTCGTTCGTCTTAAGTTCGAGTCTGGAAGCGGACGAAAAATTTTACATTTTCTTTATTTTTTTTATTATTATTTTTCTCCCTACATATTCTATAGTTACAAGGAATTCGATCAATTTTCATACTTCTTAAAATAAAATTTGATGCGAAACTACTTATAAACGGAATTGAAACTTTAAGAGTCGATGTTTTGCAAATGCGCAGAGATCGTCCGTATGTTTAGCATTATGCATTTAGAACCAGATTTTCATCACAATCGAATCTTTGTTAATGGCATTAAGAACCTTAGACTGCTGTGTGTTTCGAAGGATGAGTGGCGTGGTGCAGGGAACGACATACTTCTTTTGGTCCCTTTTCGTTCGTCTTAAGTTCGAGTCTGGAAGCGGACGAAAAATTTTACATTTTCTTTATTTTTTTTATTATTATTTTTCTCCATACATATTCTATAGTTACAAGGAATTCGATCAATTTTCATACTTCTTAAAATAAAATTTGATGCGAAACTACTTATAAACGGAATTGAAAATTTAAGAGTCGGTGTTTTGCAAATGCGCAGAGATCGTCCGTATGTTTAGCAGTATGCATTTAGAACCAGATTTTCATCACAATCGAAACTTTGTTAATGGCATTAAGAACCTTAGACTGCTGTGTGTTTCGAAGGATGAGTGGCGTGTTGCAGAGAACGACATACTTCTTTTGATCCCTTTTCGTTCGTCTTAAGTTCGAGTCTGGAATCGGACGAAAAATTTTACATTTTCTTTATTTATTTTATTATTATTTTTCTCCATACATATTCTATTGTTACAAGGAATTCGATCAATTTTCATACTTCTTAAAATAAAATTTGATGCGAAAGTACTTATAAACGGAATTGAAAATTTAAGAGTCGATGTTTTGCAAATTCGCAGAGATCGTCCGTATGTTTAGCATTATGCATTTAGAACCAGATTTTCATCACAATCGAAACTTTGTTAATGGCATTAAGAACCTTAGACTGCTGTGTGTTTCGAAGGATGAGTGGCGTGGTGCAGAGAACGACATACTTCTTTTGGTCCCTTTTCGTTCGTCTTAAGTTCGAGTCTGGAAGCGGACGAAAAATTTTACATTTTCTTTATTTTTTTTTATTATTTTCTTTCTCCATACATATTCTATAGTTACAAGGAATTCGATCAATTTTCATACTTCTTAAAATAAAATTTGATGCGAAACTACTTATAAACGGAATTGAAAATTTAAGAGTCGATGTTTTGCAAATGCGCAGAGATCGTCCGTATGTTTAGCATAATGCATTTAGAACCAGATTTACATCACAATCGAAACTTTGTTAATGGCATTAAGAACCTTAGACTGCTGTGTGTTTCGAAGGATGAGTGGCGTGGTGCAGAGAACGACATACTTCTTTTGGTCCCTTTTCGTTCGTCTTAAGTTCGAGTCTGGAAGCGGACGAAAAATTTTACATTTTCTTTATTTTTTTTATTATTATTTTTCTCCATACATATTCTATAGTTACAAGGAATTCGATCAATTTTCATACTTCTTAAAATAAAATTTGATGCGAAACTACTTATAAACGGAATTGAAAATTTAAGAGTCGATGTTTTGCACATGCGCAGATATCGTCCGTATGTTTAGCATTGTGCATTTAGAACCAAATTTCCATCATAATCGAAACTTTGTTAATGGCTTCAAGAACCTTAGACTGCTGTGTGTTTCGAATTATGAGTGGCGTGGTGCAGAGAACGATATACTTCTTTTGGTCCCTTTTCGTTCGTCTTAAGTTCGAGTCTGGAAGCGGACGAAAAATTTTACATTTTCTTTATTTTTTTTATTATTATTTTTCTCCATACATATTCTATAGTTACAAGGAATTCGATCATTTTTCATACTTCTTAAAATAAAATTTGATGCGAAACTACTTATAAATGGAATTGAAAATTTAAGAGTCGATGTTTTGCACATGCGCAGAGATCGTCCGTATGTTTAGCATTGTGCATTTAGAACCAGATTTCCATCATAATCGAAACTTTGTTAATAGCATTAAGAACTTTAGACTGCTGTGTGTTTCGAATTATGAGTGGCGTGGTGCAGAGAACGACATACTTCTTTTGGTCCCTTTTCGTTCGTCTTAAGTTCGAGTCTGGAAGCGGACGAAAAATTTTACATCTTCTTTATTTTTTTTTATTATTATTTTTCTCCATACATATTCTATAGTTACAAGGAATTCGATCAATTTTCATACTTCTTAAAATAAAATTTGATGCGAAACTACTTATAAACGGAATTGAAAATTTAAGAGTCGATGTTTTGCAAATGCGCTGAGATCGTCCATATGTTTAGCATTGTGCATTTAGAACCAGATTTCCATCACAATCGAAACTTTGTTAATGGCATTAAGAACCTTAGATTGCTGTGTGCTTCGGAGAAAGAGTGGCCAGTTGCAGAGAACGACATACTTTTTTTGATCCGTTTTCGTTCGTCTTAAGTTCGAGTCTGGAAGCGGACGAAAAATTTTACATTTTGTTTATTTTTTTTATAATTATTTTTCTCCATACATATTCTATAGTTACAAGGAATTCGATCAATTTTCATACTCCTTAAAATAAAATTTGATGCGAAACTACTTATAAACGGAATTGAAAATTTAAGAGTCGATGTTTTGCACATGCGCAGAGATCGTCCGTATGTTTAAAATTGTGCATTTAGAACCAGATTTCCATCATAATTGAAACTTTGTTAATGGCATTAAGAACCTTAGACTGCTGTGTGTTTCGAATTATGAGTGGCGTGGTGCAGAGAACGACATACTTCCTTTGGTCCCTTTTCGTTCGTCTTAAGTTCGAGTCTGGAAGCGGACGTAAACTTTTACATTTGCTTTCATTTTTTTATTATTATTTTTCTCCATACATATTCTATAGTTACAAGGAATTCGATCAATTTTCATACTTCTTAAAATAAAATTTGATGCGAAACTACTTATAAACGGAATTGAAAATTTAAGAGTCGATGTTTTGCAAATGCGCTGAGATCGTCCATATGTTTAGCATTGTGCATTTAGAACCAGATTTCCATCATAATCGAAACTTTGTTAATAGCATTAAGAACTTTAGACTGCTGTGTGTTTCGAATTATGAGTGGCGTGGTGCAGAGAACGACATACTTCCTTTGGTCCCTTTTCGTTCGTCTTAAGTTCGAGTCTGGAAGCGGACGTAAACTTTTACATTTTCTTTCATTTTTTTATTATTATTTTTCTCCATACATATTCTATAGTTACAAGGAATTCGATCAATTTTCATACTTCTTAAAATAAAATTTGATGCGAAACTACTTATAAACGGAATTGAAAATTTAAGAGTCGATGTTTTGCAAATGCGCTGAGATCGTCCATATGTTTAGCATTGTGCATTTAGAACCAGATTTCCATCACAATCGAAACTTTGTTAATGGCATTAAGAACCTTAGATTGCTGTGTGCTTCGGAGAAAGAGTGGCCAGTTGCAGAGAACGACATACTTTTTTTGATCCGTTTTCGTTCGTCTTAAGTTCGAGTCTGGAAGCGGACGAAAAATTTTACATTTTGTTTATTTTTTTTATAATTATTTTTCTCCATACATATTCTATAGTTACAAGGAATTCGATCAATTTTCATACTCCTTAAAATAAAATTTGATGCGAAACTACTTATAAACGGAATTGAAAATTTAAGAGTCGATGTTTTGCACATGCGCAGAGATCGTCCGTATGTTTAAAATTGTGCATTTAGAACCAGATTTCCATCATAATTGAAACTTTGTTAATGGCATTAAGAACCTTAGACTGCTGTGTGTTTCGAATTATGAGTGGCGTGGTGCAGAGAACGACATACTTCCTTTGGTCCCTTTTCGTTCGTCTTAAGTTCGAGTCTGGAAGCGGACGTAAACTTTTACATTTTCTTTCATTTTTTTATTATTATTTTTCTCCATACATATTCTATAGTTACAAGGAATTCGATCAATTTTCATACTTCTTAAAATAAAATTTGATGCGAAACTACTTATAAACGGAATTGAAAATTTAAGAGTCGATGTTTTGCACATGCGCAGAGATCGTCCGTATGTTTAGCATTGTGCATTTAGAACCAGATTTCCATCACAATCGAAACTTTGTTAATGATATTAAGAACCTTAGACTGGATTCTGTTTCGAAGAATAAGTGGCGTGGTGCAGAGAACGACATACTTCTTTTCGTTCGTCTTAAGTTCGAGTCTGGAAGCGGACGAAAAATTTTACATTTTCTTTATTTTTTTTATTATTATTTTTCTCCCTACATATTCTATAGTTACAAGGAATTCGATCAATTTTCATACTTCTTAAAATAAAATTTGATGCGAAACTACTTATAAACGGAATTGAAACTTTAAGAGTCGATGTTTTGCAAATGCGCAGAGATCGTCCGTATGTTTAGCATTATGCATTTAGAACCAGATTTTCATCACAATCGAATCTTTGTTAATGGCATTAAGAACCTTAGACTGCTGTGTGTTTCGAAGGATGAGTGGCGTGGTGCAGGGAACGACATACTTCTTTTGGTCCCTTTTCGTTCGTCTTAAGTTCGAGTCTGGAAGCGGACGAAAAATTTTACATTTTCTTTATTTTTTTTATTATTATTTTTCTCCATACATATTCTATAGTTACAAGGAATTCGATCAATTTTCATACTTCTTAAAATAAAATTTGATGCGAAACTACTTATAAACGGAATTGAAAATTTAAGAGTCGATGTTTTGCAAATGCGCAGAGATCGTCCGTATGTTTAGCATTATGCATTTAGAACCAGATTTTCATCACAATCGAAACTTTGTTAATGGCATTAAGAACCTTAGACTGCTGTGTGTTTCGAAGGATGAGTGGCGTGTTGCAGAGAACGACATACTTCTTTTGATCCCTTTTCGTTCGTCTTAAGTTCGAGTCTGGAATCGGACGAAAAATTTTACATTTTCTTTATTTATTTTATTATTATTTTTCTCCATACATATTCTATTGTTACAAGGAATTCGATCAATTTTCATACTTCTTAAAATAAAATTTGATGCGAAAGTACTTATAAACGGAATTGAAAATTTAAGAGTCGATGTTTTGCAAATTCGCAGAGATCGTCCGTATGTTTAGCATTATGCATTTAGAACCAGATTTTCATCACAATCGAAACTTTGTTAATGGCATTAAGAACCTTAGACTGCTGTGTGTTTCGAAGGATGAGTGGCGTGGTGCAGAGAACGACATACTTCTTTTGGTCCCTTTTCGTTCGTCTTAAGTTCGAGTCTGGAAGCGGACGAAAAATTTTACATTTTCTTTATTTTTTTTTATTATTTTTTTTCTCCATACATATTCTATAGTTACAAGGAATTCGATCAATTTTCATACTTCTTAAAATAAAATTTGATGCGAAACTACTTATAAACGGAATTGAAAATTTAAGAGTCGATGTTTTGCACATGCGCAGATATCGTCCGTATGTTTAGCATTGTGCATTTAGAAACAGATTTCCATAACAATCGAAACTTTGTTAATGGCATTAAGAACCTTAGACTGCTGTGTGTTTCGAAGGATGAGTGGCGTGGTGCAGAGAACGACATAATTCTTTTGGTCCCTTTTCGTTCGTCTTAAGTTCAAGTCTGGAAGCGGACGAAAAATATTACATTTTCTTTATTTTTTTTATTATTTTTTTTCTTCATACATATTTTATAGTTACAAGGAATTCGATCAATTTTCATACTTCTTAAAATAAAATTTGATGCGAAACTACTTATAAACGGAATTGAAAATTTAAGAGTCGATGTTTTGCACATGCGCAGAGATCGTCCGTATGTTTAAAATTGTGCATTTAGAACCAAATTTCCATCATAATCGAAACTTTGTTAATGGCTTCAAGAACCTTAGACTGCTGTGTGTTTCGAATTATGAGTGGCGTGGTGCAGAGAACGATATACTTCTTTTGGTCCCTTTTCGTTCGTCTTAAGTTCGAGTCTGGAAGCGGACGAAAAATTTTACATTTTCTTTATTTTTTTTATTATTATTTTTCTCCATACATATTCTATAGTTACAAGGAATTCGATCATTTTTCATACTTCTTAAAATAAAATTTGATGCGAAATTACTTATAAATGGAATTGAAAATTTAAGAGTCGATGTTTTGCACATGCGCAGAGATCGTCCGTATGTTTAGCATTGTGCATTTAGAACCAGATTTCCATCATAATCGAAACTTTGTTAATAGCATTAAGAACTTTAGACTGCTGTGTGTTTCGAATTATGAGTGGCGTGGTGCAGAGAACGACATACTTCTTTTGGTCCCTTTTCGTTCGTCTTAAGTTCGAGTCTGGAAGCGGACGAAAAATTTTACATCTTCTTTATTTTTTTTATTATTATTTTTCTCCATACATATTCTATAGTTACAAGGAATTCGATCAATTTTCATACTTCTTAAAATAAAATTTGATGCGAAACTACTTATAAACGGAATTGAAAATTTAAGAGTCGATATTTTGCACATGCGCAGAGATCGTCCGTATGTTTAGCATTGTGCATTTAGAACCAGATTTCCATCAGAATCGAAACTTTGTTAATGGCATTAAGAACCTTAGACTGCTGTGTGTTTTGAAGGATGAAAGCGTGGTGTAGAGAACGACATACTACTTTTGGTCCCTTTTCGTTCGTCTTAAGTTCGAGTCTGGAAGCGGACGAAAAATTTTACATTTTCTTTATTTTTGTCATTATTATTTTTCTCCATACATATTCTATAGTTACAAGGAATTCGATCAATTTTCATACTTCTTAAAATAAAATTTGATGCGAAACTACTTATAAACGGAATTGAAAATTTAAGAGTCGATGTTTTGCACATGCGCAGAGATCGTCCGTATGTTTAGCATTGTGCTTTTAGAACCAGATTTCCATCATAATCGAAACTTTGTTAATGGCATTAAGAACCTTAGACTGCTGTGTGTTTCGAAGGATGAGTGGCGTGGAGCAGAGAACGACATACTTCTTTTGGTCCCTTTTCGTTCGTCTTAAGTTCGAGTCTGGAAGCGGACGAAAAATTTTATATTTTCTTTATTTTTTTTATTATTATTTTTCTCCATACATATTCTATAGTTACAAGGAATTCGATCAATTTTCATACTTCTTAAAATAAATTTTGATGCGAAACTACTTATAAACGGAATTGAAAATTTAAGAGTCGATGTTTTGCAAATGCGCAGAGATCGTCCGTATGTTTAGCATTATGCATTTAGAACCAGATTTTCATCACAATCGAAACTTTGTTAATGGCATTAAGAACCTTAGACTGCTGTGTGTTTCGAAGGATGAGTGGCGTGTTGCAGAGAACGACATACTTCTTTTGATCCCTTTTCGTTCGTCTTAAGTTCGAGTCTGGAATCGGACGAAAAATTTTACATTTTCTTTATTTATTTTATTATTATTTTTCTCCATACATATTCTATTGTTACAAGGAATTCGATCAATTTTCATACTTCTTAAAATAAAATTTGATGCGAAAGTACTTATAAACGGAATTGAAAATTTAAGAGTCGATGTTTTGCAAATTCGCAGAGATCGTCCGTATGTTTAGCATTATGCATTTAGAACCAGATTTTCATCACAATCGAAACTTTGTTAATGGCATTAAGAACCTTAGACTGCTGTGTGTTTCGAAGGATGAGTGGCGTGGTGCAGAGAACGACATACTTCTTTTGGTCCCTTTTCGTTCGTCTTAAGTTCGAGTCTGGAAGCGGACGAAAAATTTTACATTTTCTTTATTTTTTTTTATTATTTTTTTTCTCCATACATATTCTATAGTTACAAGGAATTCGATCAATTTTCATACTTCTTAAAATAAAATTTGATGCGAAACTACTTATAAACGGAATTGAAAATTTAAGAGTCGATGTTTTGCAAATGCGCAGAGATCGTCCGTATGTTTAGCATAATGCATTTAGAACCAGATTTTCATCACAATCGAAACTTTGTTAATGGCATTAAGAACCTTAGACTGCTGTGTGTTTCGAAGGATGAGTGGCGTGGTGCAGAGAACGACATACTTCTTTTGGTCCCTTTTCGTTCGTCTTAAGTTCGAGTCTGGAAGCGGACGAAAAATTTTACATTTTCTTTATTTTTTTTATTATTATTTTTCTCCATACATATTCTATAGTTACAAGGAATTCGATCAATTTTCATACTTCTTAAAATAAAATTTGATGCGAAACTACTTATAAACGGAATTGAAAATTTAAGAGTCGATGTTTTGCACATGCGCAGATATCGTCCGTATGTTTAGCATTGTGCATTTAGAAACAGATTTTCATAACAATCGAAACTTTGTTAATGGCATTAAGAACCTTAGACTGCTGTGTGTTTCGAAGGATGAGTGGCGTGGTGCAGAGAACGACATAATTCTTTTGGTCCCTTTTCGTTCGTCTTAAGTTCGAGTCTGGAAGCGGACGAAAAATTTTACATTTTCTTTATTTTTTTTATTATTATTTTTCTCCATACATATTCTATAGTTACAAGGAATTCGATCAATTTTCATACTTCTTAAAATAAAATTTGATGCGAAACTACTTATAAACGGAATTGAAAATTTAAGAGTCGATGTTTTGCACATGCGCAGAGATCGTCCGTATGTTTAGCATTGTGCATTTAGAACCAGATTTCCATCACAATCGAAACTTTGTTAATGATATTAAGAACCTTAGACTGGATTCTGTTTCGAAGAATAAGTGGCGTGGTGCAGAGAACGACATACTTCTTTTCGTTCGTCTTAAGTTCGAGTCTGGAAGCGGACGAAAAATTTTACATTTTCTTTATTTTTTTTATTATTATTTTTCTCCCTACATATTCTATAGTTACAAGGAATTCGATCAATTTTCATACTTCTTAAAATAAAATTTGATGCGAAACTACTTATAAACGGAATTGAAACTTTAAGAGTCGATGTTTTGCAAATGCGCAGAGATCGTCCGTATGTTTAGCATTATGCATTTAGAACCAGATTTTCATCACAATCGAATCTTTGTTAATGGCATTAAGAACCTTAGACTGCTGTGTGTTTCGAAGGATGAGTGGCGTGGTGCAGGGAACGACATACTTCTTTTGGTCCCTTTTCGTTCGTCTTAAGTTCGAGTCTGGAAGCGGACGAAAAATTTTACATTTTCTTTATTTTTTTTATTATTATTTTTCTCCATACATATTCTATAGTTACAAGGAATTCGATCAATTTTCATACTTCTTAAAATAAAATTTGATGCGAAACTACTTATAAACGGAATTGAAAATTTAAGAGTCGATGTTTTGCAAATGCGCAGAGATCGTCCGTATGTTTAGCATTATGCATTTAGAACCAGATTTTCATCACAATCGAAACTTTGTTAATGGCATTAAGAACCTTAGACTGCTGTGTGTTTCGAAGGATGAGTGGCGTGTTGCAGAGAACGACATACTTCTTTTGATCCCTTTTCGTTCGTCTTAAGTTCGAGTCTGGAATCGGACGAAAAATTTTACATTTTCTTTATTTATTTTATTATTATTTTTCTCCATACATATTCTATTGTTACAAGGAATTCGATCAATTTTCATACTTCTTAAAATAAAATTTGATGCGAAAGTACTTATAAACGGAATTGAAAATTTAAGAGTCGATGTTTTGCAAATTCGCAGAGATCGTCCGTATGTTTAGCATTATGCATTTAGAACCAGATTTTCATCACAATCGAAACTTTGTTAATGGCATTAAGAACCTTAGACTGCTGTGTGTTTCGAAGGATGAGTGGCGTGGTGCAGAGAACGACATACTTCTTTTGGTCCCTTTTCGTTCGTCTTAAGTTCGAGTCTGGAAGCGGACGAAAAATTTTACATTTTCTTTATTTTTTTTTATTATTTTTTTTCTCCATACATATTCTATAGTTACAAGGAATTCGATCAATTTTCATACTTCTTAAAATAAAATTTGATGCGAAACTACTTATAAACGGAATTGAAAATTTAAGAGTCGATGTTTTGCAAATGCGCAGAGATCGTCCGTATGTTTAGCATAATGCATTTAGAACCAGATTTTCATCACAATCGAAACTTTGTTAATGGCATTAAGAACCTTAGACTGCTGTGTGTTTCGAAGGATGAGTGGCGTGGTGCAGAGAACGACATAATTCTTTTGGTCCCTTTTCGTTCGTCTTAAGTTCAAGTCTGGAAGCGGACGAAAAATATTACATTTTCTTTATTTTTTTTATTATTTTTTTTCTTCATACATATTTTATAGTTACAAGGAATTCGATCAATTTTCATACTTCTTAAAATAAAATTTGATGCGAAACTACTTATAAACGGAATTGAAAATTTAAGAGTCGATGTTTTGCACATGCGCAGAGATCGTCCGTATGTTTAAAATTGTGCATTTAGAACCAAATTTCCATCATAATCGAAACTTTGTTAATGGCTTCAAGAACCTTAGACTGCTGTGTGTTTCGAATTATGAGTGGCGTGGTGCAGAGAACGATATACTTCTTTTGGTCCCTTTTCGTTCGTCTTAAGTTCGAGTCTGGAAGCGGACGAAAAATTTTACATTTTCTTTATTTTTTTTATTATTATTTTTCTCCATACATATTCTATAGTTACAAGGAATTCGATCATTTTTCATACTTCTTAAAATAAAATTTGATGCGAAATTACTTATAAATGGAATTGAAAATTTAAGAGTCGATGTTTTGCACATGCGCAGAGATCGTCCGTATGTTTAGCATTGTGCATTTAGAACCAGATTTCCATCATAATCGAAACTTTGTTAATAGCATTAAGAACTTTAGACTGCTGTGTGTTTCGAATTATGAGTGGCGTGGTGCAGAGAACGACATACTTCTTTTGGTCCCTTTTCGTTCGTCTTAAGTTCGAGTCTGGAAGCGGACGAAAAATTTTACATCTTCTTTATTTTTTTTATTATTATTTTTCTCCATACATATTCTATAGTTACAAGGAATTCGATCAATTTTCATACTTCTTAAAATAAAATTTGATGCGAAACTACTTATAAACGGAATTGAAAATTTAAGAGTCGATATTTTGCACATGCGCAGAGATCGTCCGTATGTTTAGCATTGTGCATTTAGAACCAGATTTCCATCAGAATCGAAACTTTGTTAATGGCATTAAGAACCTTAGACTGCTGTGTGTTTTGAAGGATGAAAGCGTGGTGTAGAGAACGACATACTACTTTTGGTCCCTTTTCGTTCGTCTTAAGTTCGAGTCTGGAAGCGGACGAAAAATTTTACATTTTCTTTATTTTTGTCATTATTATTTTTCTCCATACATATTCTATAGTTACAAGGAATTCGATCAATTTTCATACTTCTTAAAATAAAATTTGATGCGAAACTACTTATAAACGGAATTGAAAATTTAAGAGTCGATGTTTTGCACATGCGCAGAGATCGTCCGTATGTTTAGCATTGTGCTTTTAGAACCAGATTTCCATCATAATCGAAACTTTGTTAATGGCATTAAGAACCTTAGACTGCTGTGTGTTTCGAAGGATGAGTGGCGTGGAGCAGAGAACGACATACTTCTTTTGGTCCCTTTTCGTTCGTCTTAAGTTCGAGTCTGGAAGCGGACGAAAAATTTTATATTTTCTTTATTTTTTTTATTATTATTTTTCTCCATACATATTCTATAGTTACAAGGAATTCGATCAATTTTCATACTTCTTAAAATAAATTTTGATGCGAAACTACTTATAAACGGAATTGAAAATTTAAGAGTCGATGTTTTGCACATGCGCAGAGATCGTCCGTATGTTTAGCATTGTGCATTTAGAACCAGATTTCCATCACAATCGAAACTTTGTTAATGGCATTAAGAACCTTAGACTGCTGTGTGTTTCGAAGGATGAGTGGCGTGGAGCAGAGAACGACATACTTCTTTTGGTCCCTTTTCGTTCGTCTTAAGTTCGAGTCTGGAAGCGGACGAAAAATTTTATATTTTCTTTATTTTTTTTATTATTATTTTTCTCCATACATATTCTATAGTTACAAGGAATTCGATCAATTTTCATACTTCTTAAAATAAAATTTGATGCGAAACTACTTATAAACGAAATTGAAAATTTAAGAGTCGATGTTTTGCACATGCGCAGAGATCGTCCGTATGTTTAGCATTGTGCATTTAGAACCAGATTTACATCAGAATCGAAACTTTGTTAATGGCATTAAGAACCTTAGACTGCTGTGTGTTTCGAAGGATGAGTGGCGTGGTGGAGAGAACGACATACTTCTTTTGGTCCCTTTTCGTTCGTCTTAAGTTCGAGTCTGGAAGCGGACGAAAAATTTTACATTTTCTTTATTTTTTTTCTTATTATTTTTCTCCATACATATTCTATAGTTACAAGGAATTCGATCAATTTTCATACTTCTTAAAATAAAATTTGATGCGAAACTACTTATAAACGGAATTGAAAATTTAAGAGTCGATATTTTGTACATGCGCAGAGATCGTCTGTATGTTTAGCATTGTGCATTTAGAACCAGATTTCCATCACAATCGAAACTTTGTTAATGGCACTAAGAACCTTAGACTGCTGTGTGTTTCGAACGATGAGTGGCGTGGTGCAGAGAACGACATACTTCTTTTGGTCGATTTTCGTTCGTCTTAAGGTCGAGTCTGGAAGCGGACGAAAAATTTTACATTTTCTTTATTTTTTTTATTATTATTTTTCTCCATACATATTCTATAGTTACAAGGAATTCGATCAATTTTCATACTTCTTAAAATAAAATTTGATGCGAAACTACTTATAAACGGAATTGAAAATTTAAGAGTCGATGTTTTGCACATGCGCAGAGATCGTCCGTATGTTTAGCATTGTGCATTTAGAACCAGATTTACATCAGAATCGAAACTTTGTTAATGGCATTAAGAACCTTAGACTGCTGTGTGTTTCGAAGGATGAGTGGCGTGGTGGAGAGAACGACATACTTCTTTTGGTCCCTTTTCGTTCGTCTTAAGTTCGAGTCTGGAAGCGGACGAAAAATTTTACATTTTCTTTATTTTTTTTCTTATTATTTTTCTCCATACATATTCTATAGTTACAAGGAATTCGATCAATTTTCATACTTCTTAAAATAAAATTTGATGCGAAACTACTTATAAACGGAATTGAAAATTTAAGAGTCGATATTTTGTACATGCGCAGAGATCGTCTGTATGTTTAGCATTGTGCATTTAGAACCAGATTTCCATCACAATCGAAACTTTGTTAATGGCATTAAGAACCTTAGACTGCTGTGTGTTTCGAACGATGAGTGGCGTGGTGCAGAGAACGACATACTTCTTTTGGTCGATTTTCGTTCGTCTTAAGGTCGAGTCTGGAAGCGGACGAAAAATTTTACATTTTCTTTATTTTTTTTATTATTATTTTTCTCCATACATATTCTATAGTTACAAGGAATTCGATCAATTTTCATACTTCTTAAAATAAAATTTGATGCGAAACTACTTATAAACGGAATTGAAAATTTAAGAGTCGATGTTTTGCACATGCGCAGAGATCGTCCGTATGTTTAGCATTGTGCTTTTAGAACCAGATTTCCATCAGAATCGAAACTTTGTTAATAGCATTAAGAACTTTAGACTGCTGTGTGTTTCGAAGGATGAGTGGCGTGGTGCAGAGAACGACATAATTCTTTTGGTCCCTTTTCGTTCGTCTTAAGTTCAAGTCTGGAAGCGGACGAAAAATATTACATTTTCTTTATTTTTTTTATTATTTTTTTTCTTCATACATATTTTATAGTTACAAGGAATTCGATCAATTTTCATACTTCTTAAAATAAAATTTGATGCGAAACTACTTATAAACGGAATTGAAAATTTAAGAGTCGATGTTTTGCACATGCGCAGAGATCGTCCGTATGTTTAGCATTGTGCTTTTAGAACCAGATTTCCATCAGAATCGAAACTTTGTTAATAGCATTAAGAACTTTAGACTGCTGTGTGTTTCGAAGGATGAGTGGCGTGGTGCAGAGAACGACATAATTCTTTTGGTCCCTTTTCGTTCGTCTTAAGTTCAAGTCTGGAAGCGGACGAAAAATATTACATTTTCTTTATTTTTTTTATTATTTTTTTTCTTCATACATATTTTATAGTTACAAGGAATTCGATCAATTTTCATACTTCTTAAAATAAAATTTGATGCGAAACTACTTATAAACGGAATTGAAAATTTAAGAGTCGATGTTTTGCAAATGCGCAGAGATCGTCCGTATGTTTAGCATTATGCATTTAGAACCAGATTTTCATCACAATCGAAACTTTGTTAATGGCATTAAGAACTTTAGACTGCTGTGTGTTTCGAATTATGAGTGGCGTGGTGCAGAGAACGACATACTTCTTTTGGTCTCTTTTCGTTCGTCTTAAGTTCGAGTCTGGAAGCGGACGAAAAATTCTACATTTTCTTTATTTTTTTTATTATTATTTTTCTCCATACATATTCTATAGTTACAAGGAATTCGATCAATTTTCATACTGCTAAAAATAAAATTTGATGCGAAACTATTTATAAACGGAATTGAAAATTTAAGAGTCGATGATTTGCACATGCGCAGAGATCGTCCGTATGTTTATCATTGTGCATTTAGAACCAGATTTCCATCACAATCGAAACTTTGTTAATGGCATTAAGAACCTTAGACTGCTGTGTGTTTCGAAGGATGAGTGGCGTGGTGGAGAGAACGACATACTTCTTTTGGTCCCTTTTCGTTCGTCTTAAGTTCGAGTCTGGAAGCGGACGAAAAATTTTACAATTTCTTAATTTTTTTTATTATTATTTTTCTCCATACATATTCTATAGTTACAAGGAATTCGATCAATTTTCATACTTCTTAAAATAAAATTTGATGCGAAACTACTTATAAAAGGAATTGAAAATTTAATAGTCGATGTTTTGCACATGCGCAGAGATCGTCCGTATGTTTAGCATTGTGCATTTAGAACCAGATTTACATCAGAATCGAAACTTTGTTAATGGCATTAAGAACCTTAGACTGCTGTGTGTTTCGAAGGATGAGTGGCGTGGTGCAGAGAACGACATACTTCTTTTGGTCCCTTTTCGTTCGTTTTAAGTTCGAGTCTGGAAGCGGACGAAAAATTTTACATTTTCTTTATTTTTTTTATTATTATTTTTCTCCATACATATTCTATAGTTACAAGGAATTCGATCAATTTTCATACTTCTTAAAATAAAATTTGATGCGAAACTACTTATAAACGGAATTGAAAATTTAAGAGTCGATGTTTTGCACATGCGCAGATATCGTCCGTATGTTTAGCATTGTGCATTTAGAAACAGATTTCCATCACAATCGAAACTTTGTTAATGGCATTAAGAACCTTAGACTGCTGTGTGTTTCGAAGGATGAGTGGCGTGGTGCAGAGAACGACATAATTCTTTTGGTCCCTTTTCGTTCGTCTTAAGTTCAAGTCTGGAAGCGGACGAAAAATATTACATTTTCTTTATTTTTTTTATTATTATTTTTCTTCATACATATTTTATAGTTACAAGGAATTCGATCAATTTTCATACTTCTTAAAATAAAATTTGATGCGAAACTACTTATAAACGGAATTGAAAATTTAAGAGTCGATGTTTTGCAAATGCGCTGAGATCGTCCATATGTTTAGCATTGTGCATTTAGAACCAGATTTCCATCACAATCGAAACTTTGTTAATGGCATTAAGAACCTTAGATTGCTGTGTGTTTCGGAGAAAGAGTGGCCAGTTGCAGAGAACGACATACTTTTTTTGATCCGTTTTCGTTCGTCTTAAGTTCGAGTCTGGAAGCGGACGAAAAATTTTACATTTTGTTTATTTTTTTTATAATTATTTTTCTCCATACATATTCTATAGTTACAAGGAATTCGATCAATTTTCATACTCCTTAAAATAAAATTTGATGCGAAACTACTTATAAACGGAATTGAAAATTTAAGAGTCGATGTTTTGCACATGCGCAGAGATCGTCCGTATGTTTAAAATTGTGCATTTAGAACCAGATTTCCATCATAATTGAAACTTTGTTAATGGCATTAAGAACCTTAGACTGCTGTGTGTTTCGAATTATGAGTGGCGTAGTGCAGAGAACGACATACTTCCTTTGGTCCCTTTTCGTTCGTCTTAAGTTCGAGTCTGGAAGCGGACGTAAACTTTTACATTTTCTTTATTTTTTTTATTATTATTTTTCTCCATACATATTCTATAGTTACAAGGAATTCGATCAATTTTCATACTTCTTAAAATAAATTTTGATGCGAAACTACTTATAAACGGAATTGAAAATTTAAGAGTCGATGTTTTGCACATGCGCAGAGATCGTCCGTATGTTTAAAATTGTGCATTTAGAACCAAATTTCCATCATAATCGAAACTTTGTTAATGGCTTCAAGAACCTTAGACTGCTGTGTGTTTCGAATTATGAGTGGCGTGGTGCAGAGAACGACATACTTCTTTTGGTCCCTTTTCGTTCGTCTTAAGTTCGAGTCTGGAAGCGGACGAAAAATTTTACATTTTCTTTATTTTTTTTATTATTATTTTTCTCCATACATATTCTATAGTTACAAGGAATTCGATCATTTTTCATACTTCTTAAAATAAAATTTGATGCGAAACTACTTATAAATGGAATTGAAAATTTAAGAGTCGATGTTTTGCACATGCGCAGAGATCGTCCGTATGTTTAGCATTGTGCATTTAGAACCAGATTTCCATCATAATCGAAACTTTGTTAATAGCATTAAGAACTTTAGACTGCTGTGTGTTTCGAATTATGAGTGGCGTGGTGCAGAGAACGACATACTTCTTTTGGTCCCTTTTCGTTCGTCTTAAGTTCGAGTCTGGAAGCGGACGAAAAATTTTACATTTTCTTTATTTTTTTTATTATTATTTTTCTCCATACATATTCTATAGTTACAAGGAATTCGATCAATTTTCATACTTCTTAAAATAAATTTTGATGCGAAACTACTTATAAACGGAATTGAAAATTTAAGAGTCGATGTTTTGCACATGCGCAGAGATCGTCCGTATGTTTAGCATTGTGCATTTAGAACCAGATTTCCGTCAGAATCGAAACTTTGTTAATGGCATTAAGAACCTTAGACTGTTGTGTGTTTCGAAGGATGAGTGGCGTGGTGCAGAGAACGACATACTTCTTTTGGTCCCTTTTCGTTCGTCTTAAGATCGAGTCTGGAAGCGGACGAAAAATTTTACATTTTCTTTATTTTTTTTATTATTATTTTTCTCCATACATATTCTATAGTTACAAGGAATTCGATCAATTTTCATACTTCTTAAAATAAAATTTGATGCGAAACTACTTATAAACGGAATTGAAAATTTAAGAGTCGATATTTTGCACATGCGCAGAGATCGTCCGTATGTTTAGCATTGTGCATTTAGAACCAGATTTCCATCAGAATCGAAACTTTGTTAATGGCATTAAGAACCTTAGACTGCTGTGTGTTTCGAAGGATGAAAGCGTGGTGTAGAGAACGACATACTTCTTTTGGTCCCTTTTCGTTCGTCTTAAGTTCGAGTCTGGAAGCGGACGAAAAATTTTACATTTTCTTTATTTTTTTCATTATTATTTTTCTCCATACATATTCTATAGTTACAAGGAATTCGATCAATTTTCATACTTCTTAAAATAAAATTTGATGCGAAACTACTTATAAACGGAATTGAAAATTTAAGAGTCGATGTTTTGCACATGCGCAGAGATCGTCCGTATGTTTAGCATTGTGCTTTTAGAACCAGATTTCCATCATAATCGAAACTTTGTTAATGGCATTAAGAACCTTAGACTGCTGTGTGTTTCGAAGGATGAGTGGCGTGGAGCAGAGAACGACATACCTCTTTTGGTCCCTTTTCGTTCGTCTTAAGTTCGAGTCTGGAAGCGGACGAAAAATTTTATATTTTCTTTATTTTTTTTTATTATTATTTTTCTCCATACATATTCTATAGTTACAAGGAATTCGATCAATTTTCATACTTCTTAAAATAAATTTTGATGCGAAACTACTTATAAACGGAATTGAAAATTTAAGAGTCGATGTTTTGCACATGCGCAGAGATCGTCCGTATGTTTAGCATTGTGCATTTAGAACCAGATTTCCGTCACAATCGAAACTTTGTTAATGGCATTAAGAACCTTAGACTGCTGTGTGTTTCGAAGGATGAGTGGCGTGGAGCAGAGAACGACATACTTCTTTTGGTCCCTTTTCGTTCGTCTTAAGTTCGAGTCTGGAAGCGGACGAAAAATTTTATATTTTCTTTATTTTTTTTATTATTATTTTTCTCCATACATATTCTATAGTTACAAGGAATTCGATCAATTTTCATACTTCTTAAAATAAATTTTGATGCGAAACTACTTATAAACGGAATTGAAAATTTAAGAGTCGAAGTTTTGCACATGCGCAGAGATCGTCCGTATGTTTAGCATTGTGCATTTAGAACCAGATTTCCGTCACAATCGAAACTTTGTTAATGGCATTAAGAACCTTAGACTGCTGTGTGTTTCGAAGGATGTGTGGCGTGGTGCAGAAAACGACATACTTCTTTTGGTCCCTTTTCGTTCGTCTTAAGTTCGAGTCTGGAAGCGGACGAAAAATTCTACATTTTCTTTATTATTATTTTTCTCCATACATATTCTATATTTACAAGGAATTCGATCAATTTTCATACTTCTAAAAATAAAATTTGATGCGAAACTACTTATAAACGGAATTGAAAATTTAAGAGTCGATGTTTTGCACATGCGCAGAGATCGTCCGTATGTTTATCATTGTGCATTTAGAACCAGATTTCCATCACAATCGAAACTTTGTTAATGGCATTAAGAACCTTAGACTGCTGTGTGTTTCGAAGGATGAGTGGCGTGGTGGAGAGAACGACATACTTCTTTTGGTCCCTTTTCGTTCGTCTTAAGTTCGAGTCTGGAAGCGGACGAAAAATTTTACAATTTCTTAATTTTTTTTTATTATTATTTTTCTCCATACATATTCTATAGTTACAAGGAATTCGATCAATTTTGATACTTCTTAAAATAAAATTTGATGCGAAACTACTTATAAACGGAATTGAAAATTTAAGAGTCGATGTTTTGCAAATGCGCAGAGATCGTCCGTATGTTTAGCATTATGCATTTAGAACCAGATTTTCATCACAATCGAAACTTTGTTAATGGCATTAAGAACTTTAGACTGCTGTGTGTTTCGAATTATGAGTGGCGTGGTGCAGAGAACGACATACTTCTTTTGGTCTCTTTTCGTTCGTCTTAAGTTCGAGTCTGGAAGCGGACGAAAAATTCTACATTTTCTTTATTTTTTTTATTATTATTTTTCTCCATACATATTCTATAGTTACAAGGAATTCGATCAATTTTCATACTTCTAAAAATAAAATTTGATGCGAAACTATTTATAAACGGAATTGAAAATTTAAGAGTCGATGTTTTGCACATGCGCAGAGATCGTCCGTATGTTTATCATTGTGCATTTAGAACCAGATTTCCAAAACAATCGAAACTTTGTTAATGGCATTAAGAACCTTAGACTGCTGTGTGTTTCGAAGGATGAGTGGCGTGGTGGAGTGAACGACATACTTCTTTTGGTCTCTTTTCGTTCGTCTTAAGTTCGAGTCTGGAAGCGGACGAAAAATTCTACATTTTCTTTATTTTTTTTATTATTATTTTTCTCCATACATATTCTATAGTTACAAGGAATTCGATCAATTTTCATACTGCTAAAAATAAAATTTGATGCGAAACTATTTATAAACGGAATTGAAAATTTAAGAGTCGATGTTTTGCACATGCGCAGAGATCGTCTGTATGTTTAGCATTGTGCATTTTCCATCACAATCGAAACTTTGTTAATGGCATTAAGAACCTTAGACTGCTGTGTGTTTCGAACGATGAGTGGCGTGGTGCAGAGAACGACATACTTCTTTTGGTCGATTTTCGTTCGTCTTAAGGTCGAGTCTGGAAGCGGACGAAAAATTTTACATTTTCTTTATTTTTTTTATTATTATTTTTCTCCATACATATTCTATAGTTACAAGGAATTCGATCAATTTTCATACTTCTTAAAAAAAAATTTGATGCGAAACTACTTATAAACGGAATTGAAAATTTAAGAGTCGATGTTTTGCACATGCGCAGAGATCGTCCGTATGTTTATCATTGTGCATTTAGAACCAGATTTCACTCACAATCGAAACTTTGTTAATGGCATTAAGAACCTTAGACTGCTGTGTGTTTCGAAGGATGAGTGGCGTGGTGGAGAGAACGACATACTTCTTTTGGTCCCTTTTCGTTCGTTTTAAGTTCGAGTCTGGAAGCGGACGAAAAATTTTACATTTTCTTTATTTTTTTATTATTATTTTTCTCCATACATATTCTATAGTTAAAAGGAATTCGATCAATTTTCATACTTCTTAAAATAAAATTTGATGCGAAACTACTTATAAACGGAATTGAAAATTTAAGAGTCGATGTTTTGCACATGCGCAGAGATCGTCCGTATGTTTAGCATTGTGCTTTTAGAACCAGATTTCCATCAGAATCGAAACTTTGTTAATGGCATTAAGAACCTTAGACTGGATTCTGTTTCGAAGGATGAGTGGCGTGGTGCACAGGACGAAATACTTCTTTTGGTCGATTTTCGTTCGGCTTAATTTCGAGTCTGGAAGCGGACGAAAAATTTTACATTTTCTTTATTTTTTTCATTATTATTTTTCTAAATACTTATTCTATAGTTACAACGAAAGCGAACCAATCCTCATACTTCGTAAAATAAAATTTGATGCGAAACTATTTATAAATGCAATTGAAAATTTATAATTCGATGTTTTGCACATGCGCAGAGATCGTCCGTATGTTTAGCATTGTGCATTTAGAACCAGATTTCCATCACAATCGAAACTTTGTTAATGGCATTAAGAACCTGAGACTGGATTCTGTTTCGAAGGATGCGTGGCGTGGTGCAGAGAACGACATACTTCTTTTGATAGCTTTTCGTTCGTCTTAAGTTCGAGTCTGGAAGCGGACGAAAAATTTTACATTTTCTTTATTTTTTTAATTATTATTTTTCTCCATACATATTCTATAGTTACAAGGAATTCGATCAATTTTCATACTTCTTAAAATAAAATTTGATGCGAAACTACTTATAAACGGAATTGAAAATTTAAGAGTCAATATTTTGCACATGCGCAGAGATCGTCTGTATGTTTAGCATTGTGCATTTAGAACAAGATTTCCATCACAATCGAAACTTTGTTAATGGCATTAAGAACATTAGACTCCTGTGTGTTTCGAAGGATGAGTGGCGTGGTGGAGAGAACGACATACTTCTTTTGGTCCCTTTTCGTTCGTTTTAAGTTCGAGTCTGGAAGCGGACGAAAAATTTTACATTTTCTTTATTTTTTTATTATTATTTTTCTCCATACATATTCTATAGTTAAAAGGAATTCGATCAATTTTCATACTTCTTAAAATAAAATTTGATGCGAAACTACTTATAAACGGAATTGAAAATTTAAGAGTCGATGTTTTGCAGATGCGCAGAGATCGTCCGTATGTTTATCATTGTGCATTTAGAACCAGATTTCCATCACAATCGAAACTTTGTTAATGGCATTAAGAACCTTAGACTGCTGTGTGTTTCGAAGGATGAGTGGCGTGGTGGAGAGAACGCCATACTTCTTTTGGTCCCTTTTCGTTCGTCTTAAGTTCGAGTCTGGAAGCGGACGAAAAATTTTACAATTTCTTAATTTTTTTTTATTATTATTTTTCTCCATACATATTCTATAGTTACAAGGAATTCGATCAATTTTCATACTTCTTAAAATAAAATTTGATGCGAAACTACTTATAAACGGAATTGGAAATTTAAGAGTCGATATTTTGCACATGCGCAGAGATCGTCTGTATGTTTAGCATTGTGCATTTAGAACCAGATTTCCATCAGAATCGAAACTTTGTTAATGGCATTAAGAACCTTAGACTGCTGTGTGTTTCGAACGATGAGTGGCGTGGTGCAGAGTAGGACATACTTCTTTTGGTCGATTTTCGTTCGTCTTAAGGTCGAGTCTGGAAGCGGACGAAAAATTTTACATTTTCTTTATTTTTTTTATTATTATTTTTCTCCATACATATTCTATAGTTACAAGGAATTCGATCAATTTTCATACTTCTTAAAATAAAATTTGATGCGAAACTACTTATAAACGGAATTAAAAATTTAAGAGTCGATGTTTTGCACATGCGCAGAGATCGTCCGTATGTTTAGCATTGTGCATTTAGAACCAGATTTCCATCATAATCGAAACTTTGTTAATGGCATTAAGAACCTTAGACTGCTGTGTGTTTCGAAGGATGAGTGGCGTTGTGCTGAGAACGACGTACTTCTTTTGGTCCCTTTTCGTTTGTCTTAAGTTCCAGTCTGGAAGCGGACGAAAAATTTTACATTTTCTTTATTTTTTTTTATTATTATTTTTCTCCATACATATTCTATAGTTACTATGAATTCGATTAAAATTCATACTTCTTAAAATAAAATTCCATGCGAAACTATTTATGAACGCAATTGAAAATTTAAGAGTCGTTGTTTTGCACATGTGCAGAGATCGTCCGTATGTTTAGCATTGTGCCTTTAGAACCAGATTTCCATCACAATCGAAACTTTGTTAATGATATTAAGAACCTTAGACTGGATTCTGTTTCGAAGGATGAGTGGCGTGGTGCACAGAACGACATACTTCTTTTGGTCGATTTTCGTTCGGCTTAATTTCGAGTCTGGAAGCGGACGAAAAATTTTACATTTTCTTTATTTTTTTCATTATTATTTTTCTAAATACTTATTCTATAGTTACAACGAAAGCGAACCAATCCTCATACTTCGTAAAATAAAATTTGATGCGAAACTATTTATAAATGCAATTGAAAATTTATAATTCGATGTTTTGCACATGCGCAGAGATCGTCCGTATGTTTAGCATTGTGCATTTAGAACCAGATTTCCATCACAATCGAAACTTTGTTAATGGCATTAAGAACCTTAGACTGGATTCTGTTTCGAAGGATGCGTGGCGTGGTGCAGAGAACGACATACTTCTTTTGATCCCTTTTCGTTCGTCTTAAGTTCGAGTCTGGAAGCGGACGAAAAATTTTACATTTTCTTTATTTTTTTAATTATTATTTTTCTCCATACATATTCTATAGTTACAAGGAATTCGATCAATTTTCATACTTCTTAAAATAAAATTTGATGCGAAACTACTTATAAACGGAATTGAAAATTTAAGAGTCGATTTTTTGCACATGCGCAGAGATCGTCATTATGTTTAGCATTGTGCATTTAGAACCAGATTTCCATCACAATCGAAACTTTGTTAATGGCATTAAGAACCTTAGACTGCTGTGTGTTTCGAAGGATGAGTGGCGTGGTGCACAGAACGACATACTTCTTTTGGTCCCTTTTCGTTCGTCTTAAGTTCGAGTCTGGAAGCGGACGAAAAATTTTACATTTTCTTTATTTTTTTATTATTTTTTTTTCTACATACTTATTCTATAGTTACTATGAATTCGATTAAAATTCATACTTCTTAAAATAAAATTTGATGCGAAACTATTTATGAACGCAATTGAAAATTTAAGAGTCGATTTTTTGCACATGCGCAGAGATCATCTATATGTTAAGCATTGTGCATTTAGAACCAGATTTCCATCACAATCGAAACTTTGTTAATGGCATTAAGAACCTTAGACTGCTGTGTGTTTCGAAGGATGAGTGGCGTGGTGCACAGAACGACATAATTCTTTTGGTCCCTTTTCGTTCGTCTTAAGTTCGAGTCTGGAAGCGGACGAAAAATTTGAAATTTTCTTTCATTTTTTTATTATTATTTTTCTCCATAAATATTCTATAGTTACAAGGAATTCGATCAATTTTCATACTTGTTAAAATAAAATTTGATGCTAAACTACTTATATACGGAATTGAAAATTTAAGAGTCGATGTTTTGCACATGCGCAGAGATCGTCCGTATGTTTAGCATTGTGCATTTAGAACCAGATTTCCATCACAATCGAAACTTTGTTAATGATATTAAGAACCTTAGACTGAATTCTGTTTCGAAGAATAAGTGGCGTGGTGCAGAGAACGACATACTTCTTTTCGTTCGTCTTAAGTTCGAGTCTGGAAGCGGACGAAAAATTTTACATTTTCTTTATTTTTTTTATTATTATTTTTTCCCCTACATATTCTATAGTTACCAGGAATTCGATCAATTTTCATACTTCTTAAAATAAAATTTGATGCGAAACTACTTATAAACGGAATTGAAACTTTAAGAGTCGATGTTTTGCAAATGCGCAGATATCGTCCGTATGTTTAGCATTATGCATTTAGAACCAGATTTCCATCACAATCGAAACTTTGTTAATGGCATTAAGAACCTTAGACTGCTGTGTGTTTCGAAGGATGAGTGGCGTGGTGCACAGAACGACATAATTCTTTTGGTCCCTTTTCGTTCGTCTTAAGTTCGAGTCTGGAAGCGGACGAAAAATTTGAAATTTTCTTTCATTTTTTTATTATTATTTTTCTCCATAAATATTCTATAGTTACAAGGAATTCGATCAATTTTCATACTTGTTAAAATAAAATTTGATGCTAAACTACTTATAAACGGAATTGAAAATTTAAGAGTCGATGTTTTGCACATGCGCAGAGATCGTCCGTATATTTAGCATTGTGCATTTAGAACCAGATTTCCATCACAATCGAAACTTTGTTAATGATATTAAGAACCTTAGACTGAATTCTGTTTCGAAGAATAAGTGGCGTGGTGCAGAGAACGACATACTTCTTTTCGTTCGTCTTAAGTTCGAGTCTGGAAGCGGACGAAAAATTTTACATTTTCTTTATTTTTTTTATTATTATTTTTTTCCCTACATATTCTATAGTTACCAGGAATTCGATCAATTTTCATACTTCTTAAAATAAAATTTGATGCGAAACTACTTATAAACGGAATTGAAAATTTAATAGTCGATTTTTTGCACATGCGCAGAGATCATCTATATGTTAAGCATTGTGCATTTAGAACCAGATTTTCATCACAATCGAATCTTTGTTAATGGCATTAAGAACCTTAGACTGCTGTGTGTTTCGAAGGATGAGTGGCGTGGTGCACAGAACGACATACTTCTTTTGGTCCCTTTTCGTTCGTCTTAAGTTCGAGTCTGGAAGCGGACGAAAAATTTGAAATTTTCTTTCATTTTTTTATTATTATTTTTCTCCATAAATATTCTATAGTTACAAGGAATTCGATCAATTTTCATACTTGTTAAAATAAAATTTGATGCTAAACTACTTATAAACGGAATTGAAAATTTAAGAGTCGATGTTTTGCACATGCGCAGAGATCGTCCGTATGTTTAGCATTGTGCATTTAGAACCAGATTTCGATCACAATCGAAACTTTGTTAATGATATTAAGAACCTTAGACTGGATTCTGTTTCGAAGAATAAGTGGCGAGGTGCAGAGAACGACATACTTCTTTTCGTTCGTCTTAAGTTCGAGTCTGGAAGCGGACGAAAAATTTTACATTTTCTTTATTTTTTTTATTATTATTTTTCTCCCTACATATTCTATAGTTACAAGGAATTCGATCAATTTTCATACTTCTTAAAATAAAATTTGATGCGAAACTACTTATAAACGGAATTGAAAATTTAATAGTCGATTTTTTGCACATGCGCAGAGATCATCTATATGTTAAGCATTATGCATTTAGAACCAGATTTTCATCACAATCGAATCTTTGTTAATGGCATTAAGAACCTTAGACTGCTGTGTGTTTTGAAGGATGAGTGGCGTGGTGCACAGAACGACATACTTCTTTTGGTCCCTTTTCGTTCGTCTTAAGTTCGAGTCTGGAAGCGGACGAAAAATTTGAAATTTTCTTTCATTTTTTTATTATTATTTTTCTCCATAAATATTCTATAGTTACAATTAATTCGATCAATTTTCATACTTGTTAAAATAAAATTTGATGCTAAACTACTTATAAACGGAATTGAAAATTTAAGAGTCGATGTTTTGCACATGCGCAGAGATCGTCCGTATGTTTAGCATTGTGCATTTAGAACCAGATTTCGATCACAATCGAAACTTTGTTAATGATATTAAGAACCTTAGACTGGATTTTGTTTCGAAGAATAAGTGGCGTGGTGCAGAGAACGACATACTTCTTTTCGTTCGTCTTAAGTTCGAGTCTGGAAGCGGACGAAAAATTTTACATTTTCTTTATTTTTTTTATTATTATTTTTCTCCATACATATTCTATAGTTACAAGGAATTCGATCAATTTTCATACTTCTTAAAATAAAATTTGATGCGAAACTACTTATAAACGGAATTGAAAATTTAATAGTCGATTTTTTGCACATGCGCAGAGATCATCTATATGTTAAGCATTGTGCATTTAGAACCAGATTTCCATCACAATCGAAACTTTGTTAATGATATTAAGAACCTTAGACTGGATTCTGTTTCGAAGAATAAGTGGCGTGGTGCAGAGAACGACATACTTCTTTTCGTTCGTCTTAAGTTCGAGTCTGGAAGCGGACGAAAAATTTTACATTTTCTTTATTTTTTTTATTATTATTTTTCTCCCTACATATTCTATAGTTACAAGGAATTCGATCAATTTTCATACTTCTTAAAATAAAATTTGATGCGAAACTACTTATAAACGGAATTGAAAATTTAATAGTCGATTTTTTGCACATGCGCAGAGATCATCTATATGTTAAGCATTATGCATTTAGAACCAGATTTTCATCACAATCGAATCTTTGTTAATGGCATTAAGAACCTTAGACTGCTGTGTGTTTCGAAGGATGAGTGGCGTGGTGCACAGAACGACATACTTCTTTTGGTCCCTTTTCGTTCGTCTTAAGTTCGAGTCTGGAAGCGGACGAAAAATTTGAAATTTTCTTTCATTTTTTTATTATTATTTTTCTCCATAAATATTCTATAGTTACAAGGAATTCGATCAATTTTCCTACTTGTTAAAATAAAATTTGATGCTAAACTACTTATAAACGGAATTCAAAATTTAAGAGTCGATGTTTTGCACATGCGCAGAGATCGTCCGTATGTTTAGCATTGTGCATTTAGAACCAGATTTCCATCACAATCGAAACTTTGTTAATGATATTAAAAACCTTAGACTGGATTCTGTTTCGAAGAATAAGTGGCGTGGTGCAGAGAACGACATACTTCTTTTCGTTCGTCTTAAGTTCGAGTCTGGAAGCGGACGAAAAATTTTACATTTTCTTTATTTTTTTTATTATTATTTTTCTCCCTACATATTCTATAGTTACAAGGAATTCGATCAATTTTCATACTTCTTAAAATAAAATTTGATGCGAAACTACTTATAAACGGAATTGAAAATTTAATAGTCGATTTTTTGCACATGCGCAGAGATCATCTATATGTTAAGCATTGTGCATTTAGAACTAGATTTCCATCACAATCGAAACTTTGTTAATGGCATTAAGAACCTTAGACTGCTGCGTGTTTTGAAGGATGAGTTGCGTGGTGCACAGAACGACATACTTCTTTTGGTCCCTTTTCGTTCGTCTTAAGTTCGAGTCTGGAAGCGGACGAAAAATTTTACATTTTCTTTATTTTTTTTATTATTATTTTTCTCCCTACATATTCTATAGTTACAAGGAATTCGATCAATTTTCATACTTCTTAAAATAAAATTTGATGCGAAACTACTTATAAACGGAATTGAAAATTTAATAGTCGATTTTTTGCACATGCGCAGAGATCATCTATATGTTAAGCATTATGCATTTAGAACCAGATTTTCATCACAATCGAATCTTTGTTAATGGCATTAAGAACCTTAGACTGCGGTGTGTTTCGAAGGATGAGTGGCGTGGTGCACAGAACGACATACTTCTTTTGGTCCCTTTTCGTTCGTCTTAAGTTCGAGTCTGGAAGCGGACGAAAAATTTGAAATTTTCTTTCATTTTTTTATTATTATTTTTCTCCATAAATATTCTATAGTTACAAGGAATTTGATCAATTTTCATACTTGTTAAAATAAAATTTGATGCTAAACTACTTATAAACGGAATTGAAAATTTAAGAGTCGATGTTTTGCACATGCGCAGAGATCGTCCGTATGTTTAGCATTGTGCATTTAGAACCAGATTTCCATCACAATCGAAACTTTGTTAATGATATTAAGAACCTTAGACTGGACTCTGTTTCGAAGAATAAGTGGCGTGGTGCAGAGAACGACATACTTCTTTTCTTTCGTCTTAAGTTCGAGTCTGGAAGCGGACGAAAAATTTTACATTTTCTTTATTTTTTTTATTATTATTTTTCTCCCTACATATTCTATAGTTACAAGGAATTCGATCAATTTTCATACTTCTTAAAATAAAATTTGATGCGAAACTACTTATAAACGGAATTGAAAATTTAATAGTCGATTTTTTGCACATGCGCAGAGATCATCTATATGTTAAGCATTGTGCATTTAGAACCAGATTTCCATCACAATCGAAACTTTGTTAATGGCATTAAGAACCTTAGACTGCTGCGTGTTTTGAAGGATGAGTTGCGTGGTGCACAGAACGACATACTTCTTTTGGTCCCTTTTCGTTCGTCTTAAGTTCGAGTCTGGAAGCGGACGAAAAATTTGAAATTTTCTTTCATTTTTTTATTATTATTTTTCTCCATAAATATTCTATAGTTACAAGGAATTCGATCAATTTTCATACTTGTTAAAATAAAATTTGACGCTAAACTACTTATAAACGGAATTGAAAATTTAAGAGTCGATGTTTTGCACATGCGCAGAGATCGTCCGTATGTTTAGCATTGTGCATTTAGAACCAGATTTCGATCACAATCGAAACTTTGTTAATGATATTAAGAACCTTAGACTGGATTCTGTTTCGAAGAATAAGTGGCGTGGTGCAGAGAACGACATACTTCTTTTCGTTCGTCTTAAGTTCGAGTCTGGAAGCGGACGAAAAATTTTACATTTTCTTTATTTTTTTTATTATTATTTTTCTCCCTACATATTCTATAGTTACAAGGAATTCGATCAATTTTCATACTTCTTAAAATAAAATTTGATGCGAAACTACTTATAAACGGAATTGAAAATTTAATAGTCGATTTTTTGCACATGCGCAGAGATCATCTATATGTTAAGCATTGTGCATTTAGAACCAGATTTCCATCACAATCGAAACTTTGTTAATGATATTAAGAACCTTAGACTGGATTCTGTTTCGAAGAATAAGTGGCGTGGTGCAGAGAACGACATACTTCTTTTCGTTCGTCTTAAGTTCGAGTCTGGAAGCGGACGAAAAATTTTACATTTTCTTTATTTTTTTTATTATTATTTTTCTCCCTACATTTTCTATAGTTACAAGGAATTCGATCAATTTTCATACTTCTTAAAATAAAATTTGATGCGAAACTACTTATAAACGGAATTGAAAATTTAATAGTCGATTTTTTGCACATGCGCAGAGATCATCTATATGTTAAGCATTATGCATTTAGAACCAGATTTTCATCACAATCGAATCTTTGTTAATGGCATTAAGAACCTTAGACTGCTGTGTGTTTCGAAGGATGAGTGGCGTGGTGCACAGAACGACATACTTCTTTTGGTCCCTTTTCGTTCGTCTTAAGTTCGAGTCTGGAAGCGGACGAAAAATTTGAAATTTTCTTTCATTTTTTTATTATTATTTTTCTCCATAAATATTCTATAGTTACAAGGAATTCGATCAATTTTCATACTTGTTAAAATAAAATTTGATGCTAAACTACTTATAAACGGAATTCAAAATTTAAGAGTCGATGTTTTGCACATGCGCAGAGATCGTCCGTATGTTTAGCATTGTGCATTTAGAACCAGATTTCCATCACAATCGAAACTTTGTTAATGATATTAAAAACCTTAGACTGGATTCTGTTTCGAAGAATAAGTGGCGTGGTGCAGAGAACGACATACTTCTTTTCGTTCGTCTTAAGTTCGAGTCTGGAAGCGGACGAAAAATTTTACATTTTCTTTATTTTTTTTATTATTATTTTTCTCCCTACATATTCTATAGTTACAAGGAATTCGATCAATTTTCATACTTCTTAAAATAAAATTTGATGCGAAACTACTTATAAACGGAATTGAAAATTTAATAGTCGATTTTTTGCACATGCGCAGAGATCATCTATATGTTAAGCATTGTGCATTTAGAACTAGATTTCCATCACAATCGAAACTTTGTTAATGGCATTAAGAACCTTAGACTGCTGCGTGTTTTGAAGGATGAGTTGCGTGGTGCACAGAACGACATACTTCTTTTGGTCCCTTTTCGTTCGTCTTAAGTTCGAGTCTGGAAGCGGACGAAAAATTTTACATTTTCTTTATTTTTTTTATTATTATTTTTCTCCCTACATATTCTATAGTTACAAGGAATTCGATTAATTTTCATACTTCTTAAAATAAAATTTGATGCGAAACTACTTATAAACGGAATTGAAAATTTAATAGTCGATTTTTTGCACATGCGCAGAGATCATCTATATGTTAAGCATTATGCATTTAGAACCAGATTTTCATCACAATCGAATCTTTGTTAATGGCATTAAGAACCTTAGACTGCGGTGTGTTTCGAAGGATGAGTGGCGTGGTGCACAGAACGACATACTTCTTTTGGTCCCTTTTCGTTCGTCTTAAGTTCGAGTCTGGAAGCGGACGAAAAATTTGAAATTTTCTTTCATTTTTTTATTATTATTTTTCTCCATAAATATTCTATAGTTACAAGGAATTTGATCAATTTTCATACTTGTTAAAATAAAATTTGATGCTAAACTACTTATAAACGGAATTGAAAATTTAAGAGTCGATGTTTTGCACATGCGCAGAGATCGTCCGTATGTTTAGCATTGTGCATTTAGAACCAGATTTCCATCACAATCGAAACTTTGTTAATGATATTAAGAACCTTAGACTGGATTCTGTTTCGAAGAATAAGTGGCGTGGTGCAGAGAACGACATACTTCTTTTCTTTCGTCTTAAGTTCGAGTCTGGAAGCGGACGAAAAATTTTACATTTTCTTTATTTTTTTTATTATTATTTTTCTCCCTACATATTCTATAGTTACAAGGAATTCGATCAATTTTCATACTTCTTAAAATAAAATTTGATGCGAAACTACTTATAAACGGAATTGAAAATTTAATAGTCGATTTTTTGCACATGCGCAGAGATCATCTATATGTTAAGCATTGTGCATTTAGAACCAGATTTCCATCACAATCGAAACTTTGTTAATGGCATTAAGAACCTTAGACTGCTGCGTGTTTTGAAGGATGAGTTGCGTGGTGCACAGAACGACATACTTCTTTTGGTCCCTTTTCGTTCGTCTTAAGTTCGAGTCTGGAAGCGGACGAAAAATTTGAAATTTTCTTTCATTTTTTTATTATTATTTTTCTCCATAAATATTCTATAGTTACAAGGAATTCGATCAATTTTCATACTTGTTAAAATAAAATTTGACGCTAAACTACTTATAAACGGAATTGAAAATTTAAGAGTCGATGTTTTGCACATGCGCAGAGATCGTCCGTATGTTTAGCATTGTGCATTTAGAACCAGATTTCGATCACAATCGAAACTTTGTTAATGATATTAAGAACCTTAGACTGGATTCTGTTTCGAAGAATAAGTGGCGTGGTGCAGAGAACGACATACTTCTTTTCGTTCGTCTTAAGTTCGAGTCTGGAAGCGGACGAAAAATTTTACATTTTCTTTATTTTTTTTATTATTATTTTTCTCCCTACATATTCTATAGTTACAAGGAATTCGATCAATTTTCATACTTCTTAAAATAAAATTTGATGCGAAACTACTTATAAACGGAATTGAAAATTTAATAGTCGATTTTTTGCACATGCGCAGAGATCATCTATATGTTAAGCATTGTGCATTTAGAACCAGATTTCCATCACAATCGAAACTTTGTTAATGGCATTAAGAACCTTAGACTGCTGTGTGTTTTGAAGGATGAGTGGCGTGGTGCAGAGAACGACATACTTCTTTTGATCCCTTTTCGTTCATCTTAAGTTCGAGTCTGGAAGCGGACGAAAAATTTTACATTTTCTTTATTTTTTTTATTATTATTTTTCTCCATACATATTCTATAGTTACAAGGAAATCGATCAATTTTCATACTTCTTAAAATAAAATTTGATGCGAAACTACTTATAAACGGAATTGAAAATTTAATAGTCGATTTTTTGCACATGCGCAGAGATCATCTATATGTTAAGCATTGTGCATTTAGAACCAGATTTCCATCACAATCGAAACTTTGTTAATGGCATTAAGAACCTGAGACTGGATTCTGTTTCGAAGGATGCGTGACTTGGTGCAGAGAACGACATACTTCTTTTGATCCCTTTTCGTTCGTCTTAAGTTCGAGTCTGGAAGCGGACGAAAAATTTTACATTTTCTTTATTTTTTTAATTATTATTTTTCTCCATACATATTCTATAGTTACAAGGAATTCGATCAATTTTCATACTTCTTAAAATAAAATTTGATGCGAAACTACTTATAAACGGAATTGAAAATTTAAGAGTCGATGTTTTGCACATGCGCAGAGATCGTCATTATGTTTAGCATTGTGCATTTAGAACCAGATTTCCATCACAATCGAAACTTTGTTAATGGCATTAAGAACCTTAGACTGCTGTGTGTTTCGAAGGATGAGTGGCGTGGTACACAGAACGACATACTTCTTTTGGTCCCTTTTCGTTCGTCTTAAGTTCGAGTCTGGAAGCGGACAAAAAATTTTACATTTTCTTTATTTTTTTATTATTTTTTTTCTACATACTTATTCTATAGTTACTATGAATTCGATTAAAATTCATACTTCTTAAAATAAAATTTGATGCGAAACTATTTATGAACGCAATTGAAAATTTAAGAGTCGATTTTTTGCACATGCGCAGAGATCGTCCGTATGTTTAGCATTGTGCATTTAGAACCAGATTTCCATCACAATCGAAACTTTGTTAATGATATTAAGAACCTTAGACTGAATTCTGTTTCGAAGAATAAGTGGCGTGGTGCAGAGAACGACATACTTCTTTTCGTTCGTCTTAAGTTCGAGTCTGGAAGCGGACGAAAAATTTTACATTTTCTTTATTTTTTTTATTATTATTTTTTTCCCTACATATTCTATAGTTACCAGGAATTCGATCAATTTTCATACTTCTTAAAATAAAATTTGATGCGAAACTACTTATAAACGGAATTGAAACTTTAAGAGTCGATGTTTTGCAAATGCGCAGAGATCGTCCGTATGTTTAGCATTATGCATTTAGAACCAGATTTTCATCACAATCGAATCTTTGTTAATGGCATTAAGAACCTTAGACTGATGTGTGTTTTGAAGGATGAGTGGCGTGGTGCACAGAACGACATACTTCTTTTGGTCCCTTTTCGTTCATCTTAAGTTCGAGTCTGGAAGCGGACGAAAAATTTGAAATTTTCTTTCATTTTTTTATTTTTATTTTTCTCCATAAATATTCTATAGTTACAAGGAATTCGATCAATTTTCATACTTGTTAAAATAAAATTTGATGCTAAACTACTTATAAACGGAATTGAAAATTTAAGAGTCGATGTTTTGCACATGCGCAGAGATCGTCCGTATGTTTAGCATTGTGCATTTAGAACCAGATTTCGATCACAATCGAAACTTTGTTAATGATATTAAGAACCTTAGACTGGATTCTGTTTCGAAGAATAAGTGGAGTGGTGCAGAGAACGACATACTTCTTTTCGTTCGTCTTAAGTTCGAGTCTGGAAGCGGACGAAAAATTTTACATTTTCTTTATTTATTTTATTATTATTTTTCTCCATACATATTCTATTGTTACAAGGAATTCGATCAATTTTCATACTTCTTAAAATAAAATTTGATGCGAAACTACTTATAAACGGAATTGAAAATTTAAGAGTCGATGTTTTGCACATGCGCAGAGATCGTCATTATGTTTAGCATTGTGCATTTAGAACCAGATTTCCATCACAATCGAAACTTTGTTAATGGCATTAAGAACCCTAGATTGCTTTGTGTTTCGGAGGATGAGTGGCGTGGTGCAGAGAACGACATACTTCTTTTTGTCCCTTTTCGTTCGTCTTAAGTTCGAGTCTGGAAGCGGACGAAAAATTTTACATTTTCTTTATTTTTTTTATTATTATTTTTCTCCCTACATATTCTATAGTTACAAGGAATTCGAACAATTTTCATACTTCTTAAAATAAAATTTGATGCGAAACTACTTATAAACGGAATTGAAAATTTAAGAGTCGATATTTTGCACATGCGCAGAGATCGTCTGTATGTTTAGCATTGTGCATTTAGAACCAGATTTCCATCAGAATCGAAACTTTGTTAATGGCATTAAGAACCTTAGACTGCTGTGTGTTTCGAACGATGAGTGGCGTGGTGCAGAGAACGACATACTTCTTTTGGTCGATTTTCGTTCGTCTTAACGTCGAGTCTGGAAGCGGACGAAAAATTTTACATTTCTTTATTTTTTTTATTATTATTTTTCTCCATACATATTCTATAGTTACAAGGAATTCGATCAATTTTCATACTTCTTAAAATAAAATTTGATGCGAAACTACTTATAAACGGAATTGAAAATTTAAGAGTCGATGTTTTGCACATGCGCAGAGATCGTCATTATGTTTAGCATTGTGCATTTAGAACCAGATTTCCATCACAATCGAAACTTTGTTAATGATATTAAGAACCTTAGACTGGATTCTGTTTCGAAGGATGAGTGGCGTGGTGCACAGAACGACATACTTCTTTTGGTCCCTTTTCGTTCGTCTTAAGTTCGAGTCTGGAAGCGGACGAAAAATTTGAAATTTTCTTTCATTTTTTTATTATTATTTTTCTCCATAAATATTCTATAGTTACAAGGAATTCGATCAATTTTCATACTTGTTAAAATAAAATTTGATGCTAAACTACTTATAAACGGAATTGAAAATTTAAGAGTCGATGTTTTGCACATGCGCAAAGATCGTCCGTATGTTTAGCATTGTGCATTTAGAACCAGATTTCGATCACAATCGAAACTTTGTTAATGATATTAAGAACCTTAGACTGGATTCTGTTTCGAAGAATAAGTGGCGTGGTGCAGAGAACGACATACTTCTTTTCGTTCGTCTTAAGTTCGAGTCTGGAAGCGGACGAAAAATTTTACATTTTCTTTATTTTTTTTTATTATTATTTTTCTCCCTACATATTCTATAGTTACAAGGAATTCGAACAATTTTCATACTTCTTAAAATAAAATTTGATGCGAAACTACTTATAAACGGAATTGAAAATTTAAGAGTCGATATTTTGCACATGCGCAGAGATCGTCTGTATGTTTAGCATTGTGCATTTAGAACCAGATTTCCATCAGAATCGAAACTTTGTTAATGGCATTAAGAACCTTAGACTGCTGTGTGTTTCGAACGATGAGTGGCGTGGTGCAGAGAACGACATACTTCTTTTGGTCGATTTTCGTTCGTCTTAACGTCGAGTCTGGAAGCGGACGAAAAATTTTACATTTCTTTATTTTTTTTATTATTATTTTTCTCCATACATATTCTATAGTTACAAGGAATTCGATCAATTTTCATACTTCTTAAAATAAAATTTGATGCGAAACTACTTATAAACGGAATTGAAAATTTAAGAGTCGATGTTTTGCACATGCGCAGAGATCGTCATTATGTTTAGCATTGTGCATTTAGAACCAGATTTCCATCACAATCGAAACTTTGTTAATGATATTAAGAACCTTAGACTGGATTCTGTTTCGAAGGATGAGTGGCGTGGTGCACAGAACGACATACTTCTTTTGGTCCCTTTTCGTTCGTCTTAAGTTCGAGTCTGGAAGCGGACGAAAAATTTGAAATTTTCTTTCATTTTTTTATTATTATTTTTCTCCATAAATATTCTATAGTTACAAGGAATTCGATCAATTTTCATACTTGTTAAAATAAAATTTGATGCTAAACTACTTATAAACGGAATTGAAAATTTAAGAGTCGATGTTTTGCACATGCGCAAAGATCGTCCGTATGTTTAGCATTGTGCATTTAGAACCAGATTTCGATCACAATCGAAACTTTGTTAATGATATTAAGAACCTTAGACTGGATTCTGTTTCGAAGAATAAGTGGCGTGGTGCAGAGAACGACATACTTCTTTTCGTTCGTCTTAAGTTCGAGTCTGGAAGCGGACGAAAAATTTTACATTTTCTTTATTTTTTTTATTATTATTTTTCTCCCTACATATTCTATAGTTACAAGGAATTCGATCAATTTTCATACTTCTTAAAATAAAATTTGATGCGAAACTACTTATAAACGGAATTGAAAATTTAAGAGTCGATGTTTTGCACATGCGCAGAGATCGTCCGTATGTTTAGCATTGTGCATTTAGAACCAGATTTCGATCACAATCGAAACTTTGTTAATGATATTAAGAACCTTAGACTGGATTCTGTTTCGAAGAATAAGTGGCGTGGTGCAGAGAACGACATACTTCTTTTCGTTCGTCTTAAGTTCGAGTCTGGAAGCGGACGAAAAATTTTACATTTTCTTTATTTTTTTTATTATTATTTTTCTCCCTACATATTCTATAGTTACAAGGAATTCGATCAATTTTCATACTTCTTAAAATAAAATTTGATGCGAAACTACTTATAAACGGAATTGAAAATTTAATAGTCGATTTTTTGCACATGCGCAGAGATCATCTATATGTTAAGCATTGTGCATTTAGAACCAGATTTCCATCACAATCGAAACTTTGTTAATGATATTAAGAACCTTAGACTGGATTCTGTTTCGAAGAATAAGTGGCGTGGTGCAGAGAACGACATACTTCTTTTCGTTCGTCTTAAGTTCGAGTCTGGAAGCGGACGAAAAATTTTACATTTTCTTTATTTTTTTTATTATTATTTTTCTCCCTACATATTCTATAGTTACAAGGAATTCGATCAATTTTCATACTTCTTAAAATAAAATTTGATGCGAAACTACTTATAAACGGAATTGAAAATTTAATTGTCGATTTTTTGCACATGCGCAGAGATCATCTATATGTTAAGCATTATGCATTTAGAACCAGATTTTCATCACAATCGAATCTTTGTTAATGGCATTAAGAACCTTAGACTGCTGTGTGTTTCGAAGGATGAGTGGCGTGGTGCACAGAACGACATACTTCTTTTGGTCCCTTTTCGTTCGTCTTAAGTTCGAGTCTGGAAGCGGACGAAAAATTTGAAATTTTCTTTCATTTTTTTATTATTATTTTTCTCCATAAATATTCTATAGTTACAAGGAATTCGATCAATTTTCATACTTGTTAAAATAAAATTTGATGCTAAACTACTTATAAACGGAATTCAAAATTTAAGAGTCGATGTTTTGCACATGCGCAGAGATCGTCCGTATGTTTAGCATTGTGCATTTAGAACCAGATTTCCATCACAATCGAAACTTTGTTAATGATATTAAAAACCTTAGACTGGATTCTGTTTCGAAGAATAAGTGGCGTGGTGCAGAGAACGACATACTTCTTTTCGTTCGTCTTAAGTTCGAGTCTGGAAGCGGACGAAAAATTTTACATTTTCTTTATTTTTTTTATTATTATTTTTCTCCCTACATATTCTATAGTTACAAGGAATTCGATCAATTTTCATACTTCTTAAAATAAAATTTGATGCGAAACTACTTATAAACGGAATTGAAAATTTAATAGTCGATTTTTTGCACATGCGCAGAGATCATCTATATGTTAAGCATTGTGCATTTAGAACTAGATTTCCATCACAATCGAAACTTTGTTAATGGCATTAAGAACCTTAGACTGCTGCGTGTTTTGAAGGATGAGTTGCGTGGTGCACAGAACGACATACTTCTTTTGGTCCCTTTTCGTTCGTCTTAAGTTCGAGTCTGGAAGCGGACGAAAAATTTTACATTTTCTTTATTTTTTTTATTATTATTTTTCTCCCTACATATTCTATAGTTACAAGGAATTCGATTAATTTTCATACTTCTTAAAATAAAATTTGATGCGAAACTACTTATAAACGGAATTGAAAATTTAATAGTCGATTTTTTGCACATGCGCAGAGATCATCTATATGTTAAGCATTATGCATTTAGAACCAGATTTTCATCACAATCGAATCTTTGTTAATGGCATTAAGAACCTTAGACTGCTGTGTGTTTCGAAGGATGAGTGGCGTGGTGCACAGAACGACATACTTCTTTTGGTCCCTTTTCGTTCGTCTTAAGTTCGAGTCTGGAAGCGGACGAAAAATTTGAAATTTTCTTTCATTTTTTTATTATTATTTTTCTCCATAAATATTCTATAGTTACAAGGAATTTGATCAATTTTCATACTTGTTAAAATAAAATTTGATGCTAAACTACTTATAAACGGAATTGAAAATTTAAGAGTCGATGTTTTGCACATGCGCAGAGATCGTCCGTATGTTTAGCATTGTGCATTTAGAACCAGATTTCCATCACAATCGAAACTTTGTTAATGATATTAAGAACCTTAGACTGGATTCTGTTTCGAAGAATAAGTGGCGTGGTGCAGAGAACGACATACTTCTTTTCTTTCGTCTTAAGTTCGAGTCTGGAAGCGGACGAAAAATTTTACATTTTCTTTATTTTTTTTATTATTATTTTTCTCCCTACATATTCTATAGTTACAAGGAATTCGATCAATTTTCATACTTCTTAAAATAAAATTTGATGCGAAACTACTTATAAACGGAATTGAAAATTTAATAGTCGATTTTTTGCACATGCGCAGAGATCATCTATATGTTAAGCATTGTGCATTTAGAACCAGATTTCCATCACAATCGAAACTTTGTTAATGGCATTAAGAACCTTAGACTGCTGCGTGTTTTGAAGGATGAGTTGCGTGGTGCACAGAACGACATACTTCTTTTGGTCCCTTTTCGTTCGTCTTAAGTTCGAGTCTGGAAGCGGACGAAAAATTTGAAATTTTCTTTCATTTTTTTATTATTATTTTTCTCCATAAATATTCTATAGTTACAAGGAATTCGATCAATTTTCATACTTGTTAAAATAAAATTTGACGCTAAACTACTTATAAACGGAATTGAAAATTTAAGAGTCGATGTTTTGCACATGCGCAGAGATCGTCCGTATGTTTAGCATTGTGCATTTAGAACCAGATTTCGATCACAATCGAAACTTTGTTAATGATATTAAGAACCTTAGACTGGATTCTGTTTCGAAGAATAAGTGGCGTGGTGCAGAGAACGACATACTTCTTTTCGTTCGTCTTAAGTTCGAGTCTGGAAGCGGACGAAAAATTTTACATTTTCTTTATTTTTTTTATTATTATTTTTCTCCCTACATATTCTATAGTTACAAGGAATTCGATCAATTTTCATACTTCTTAAAATAAAATTTGATGCGAAACTACTTATAAACGGAATTGAAAATTTAATAGTCGATTTTTTGCACATGCGCAGAGATCATCTATATGTTAAGCATTGTGCATTTAGAACCAGATTTCCATCACAATCGAAACTTTGTTAATGGCATTAAGAACCTTAGACTGCTGTGTGTTTTGAAGGATGAGTGGCGTGGTGCAGAGAACGACATACTTCTTTTGATCCCTTTTCGTTCATCTTAAGTTCGAGTCTGGAAGCGGACGAAAAATTTTACATTTTCTTTATTTTTTTTATTATTATTTTTCTCCATACATATTCTATAGTTACAAGGAAATCGATCAATTTTCATACTTCTTAAAATAAAATTTGATGCGAAACTACTTATAAACGGAATTGAAAATTTAATAGTCGATTTTTTGCACATGCGCAGAGATCATCTATATGTTAAGCATTGTGCATTTAGAACCAGATTTCCATCACAATCGAAACTTTGTTAATGGCATTAAGAACCTGAGACTGGATTCTGTTTCGAAGGATGCGTGACTTGGTGCAGAGAACGACATACTTCTTTTGATCCCTTTTCGTTCGTCTTAAGTTCGAGTCTGGAAGCGGACGAAAAATTTTACATTTTCTTTATTTTTTTAATTATTATTTTTCTCCATACATATTCTATAGTTACAAGGAATTCGATCAATTTTCATACTTCTTAAAATAAAATTTGATGCGAAACTACTTATAAACGGAATTGAAAATTTAAGAGTCGATGTTTTGCACATGCGCAGAGATCGTCATTATGTTTAGCATTGTGCATTTAGAACCAGATTTCCATCACAATCGAAACTTTGTTAATGGCATTAAGAACCTTAGACTGCTGTGTGTTTCGAAGGATGAGTGGCGTGGTACACAGAACGACATACTTCTTTTGGTCCCTTTTCGTTCGTCTTAAGTTCGAGTCTGGAAGCGGACAAAAAATTTTACATTTTCTTTATTTTTTTATTATTTTTTTTCTACATACTTATTCTATAGTTACTATGAATTCGATTAAAATTCATACTTCTTAAAATAAAATTTGATGCGAAACTATTTATGAACGCAATTGAAAATTTAAGAGTCGATTTTTTGCACATGCGCAGAGATCGTCCGTATGTTTAGCATTGTGCATTTAGAACCAGATTTCCATCACAATCGAAACTTTGTTAATGATATTAAGAACCTTAGACTGAATTCTGTTTCGAAGAATAAGTGGCGTGGTGCAGAGAACGACATACTTCTTTTCGTTCGTCTTAAGTTCGAGTCTGGAAGCGGACGAAAAATTTTACATTTTCTTTATTTTTTTTATTATTATTTTTTTCCCTACATATTCTATAGTTACCAGGAATTCGATCAATTTTCATACTTCTTAAAATAAAATTTGATGCGAAACTACTTATAAACGGAATTGAAACTTTAAGAGTCGATGTTTTGCAAATGCGCAGAGATCGTCCGTATGTTTAGCATTATGCATTTAGAACCAGATTTTCATCACAATCGAATCTTTGTTAATGGCATTAAGAACCTTAGACTGATGTGTGTTTTGAAGGATGAGTGGCGTGGTGCACAGAACGACATACTTCTTTTGGTCCCTTTTCGTTTATCTTAAGTTCGAGTCTGGAAGCGGACGAAAAATTTGAAATTTTCTTTCATTTTTTTATTTTTATTTTTCTCCATAAATATTCTATAGTTACAAGGAATTCGATCAATTTTCATACTTGTTAAAATAAAATTTGATGCTAAACTACTTATAAACGGAATTGAAAATTTAAGAGTCGATGTTTTGCACATGCGCAGAGATCGTCCGTATGTTTAGCATTGTGCATTTAGAACCAGATTTCGATCACAATCGAAACTTTGTTAATGATATTAAGAACCTTAGACTGGATTCTGTTTCGAAGAATAAGTGGAGTGGTGCAGAGAACGACATACTTCTTTTCGTTCGTCTTAAGTTCGAGTCTGGAAGCGGACGAAAAATTTTACATTTTCTTTATTTATTTTATTATTATTTTTCTCCATACATATTCTATTGTTACAAGGAATTCGATCAATTTTCATACTTCTTAAAATAAAATTTGATGCGAAACTACTTATAAACGGAATTGAAAATTTAAGAGTCGATGTTTTGCACATGCGCAGAGATCGTCATTATGTTTAGCATTGTGCATTTAGAACCAGATTTCCATCACAATCGAAACTTTGTTAATGGCATTAAGAACCCTAGATTGCTTTGTGTTTCGGAGGATGAGTGGCGTGGTGCAGAGAACGACATACTTCTTTTTGTCCCTTTTCGTTCGTCTTAAGTTCGAGTCTGGAAGCGGACGAAAAATTTTACATTTTCTTTATTTTTTTTATTATTATTTTTCTCCCTACATATTCTATAGTTACAAGGAATTCGAACAATTTTCATACTTCTTAAAATAAAATTTGATGCGAAACTACTTATAAACGGAATTGAAAATTTAAGAGTCGATATTTTGCACATGCGCAGAGATCGTCTGTATGTTTAGCATTGTGCATTTAGAACCAGATTTCCATCAGAATCGAAACTTTGTTAATGGCATTAAGAACCTTAGACTGCTGTGTGTTTCGAACGATGAGTGGCGTGGTGCAGAGAACGACATACTTCTTTTGGTCGATTTTCGTTCGTCTTAACGTCGAGTCTGGAAGCGGACGAAAAATTTTACATTTCTTTATTTTTTTTATTATTATTTTTCTCCATACATATTCTATAGTTACAAGGAATTCGATCAATTTTCATACTTCTTAAAATAAAATTTGATGCGAAACTACTTATAAACGGAATTGAAAATTTAAGAGTCGATGTTTTGCACATGCGCAGAGATCGTCATTATGTTTAGCATTGTGCATTTAGAACCAGATTTCCATCACAATCGAAACTTTGTTAATGATATTAAGAACCTTAGACTGGATTCTGTTTCGAAGGATGAGTGGCGTGGTGCACAGAACGACATACTTCTTTTGGTCCCTTTTCGTTCGTCTTAAGTTCGAGTCTGGAAGCGGACGAAAAATTTGAAATTTTCTTTCATTTTTTTATTATTATTTTTCTCCATAAATATTCTATAGTTACAAGGAATTCGATCAATTTTCATACTTGTTAAAATAAAATTTGATGCTAAACTACTTATAAACGGAATTGAAAATTTAAGAGTCGATGTTTTGCACATGCGCAAAGATCGTCCGTATGTTTAGCATTGTGCATTTAGAACCAGATTTCGATCACAATCGAAACTTTGTTAATGATATTAAGAACCTTAGACTGGATTCTGTTTCGAAGAATAAGTGGCGTGGTGCAGAGAACGACATACTTCTTTTCGTTCGTCTTAAGTTCGAGTCTGGAAGCGGACGAAAAATTTTACATTTTCTTTATTTTTTTTTATTATTATTTTTCTCCCTACATATTCTATAGTTACAAGGAATTCGATCAATTTTCATACTTCTTAAAATAAAATTTGATGCGAAACTACTTATAAACGGAATTGAAAATTTAAGAGTCGATGTTTTGCAAATGCGCAGAGATCGTCCGTATGTTTAGCATTATGCATTTAGAACCAGATTTTCATCACAATCGAAACTTTGTTAATGGCATTAAGAACCTTAGACTGCTGTGTGTTTCGAAGGATGAGTGGAGTGGTGCAGAGAACGACATACTTCTTTTAATCCCTTTTCGTTCGTCTTAAGTTCGAGTCTGGAATCGGACGAAAAATTTTACATTTTCTTTATTTATTTTATTATTATTTTTCTCCATACATATTCTATTGTTACAAGGAATTCGATCAATTTTCATACTTCTTAAAATAAAATTTGATGCGAAACTACTTATAAACGGAATTGAAAATTTAAGAGTCGATGTTTTGCACATGCGCAGAGATCGTCATTATGTTTAGCATTGTGCATTTAGAACCAGATTTCCATCACAATCGAAACTTTGTTAATGGCATTAAGAACCCTAGATTGCTTTGTGTTTCGGAGGATGAGTGGCGTGGTGCAGAGAACGACATACTTCTTTTTGTCCCTTTTCGTTCGTCTTAAGTTCGAGTCTGGAAGCGGACGAAAAATTTTACATTTTCTTTATTTTTTTTATTATTATTTTTCTCCCTACATATTCTATAGTTACAAGGAATTCGATCATTTTTCATACTTCTTAAAATAAAATTTGATGCGAAACTACTTATAAACGGAATTGAAACTTTAAGAGTCGATGTTTTGCAAATGCGCAGAGATCGTCCGTATGTTTAGCATTATGCATTTAGAACCAGATTTTCATCACAATCGAATCTTTGTTAATGGCATTAAGAACCTTAGACTGCTGTGTGTTTTGAAGGATGAGTGGCGTGGTGCAGGGAACGACATACTTCTTTTGGTCCCTTTTCGTTCATCTTAAGTTCGAGTCTGGAAGCGGACGAAAAATTTTACATTTTCTTTATTTTTTTTATTATTATTTTTCTCCATACATATTCTATAGTTACAAGGAATTCGATCAATTTTCATACTTCTTAAAATAAAATTTGATGCGAAACTACTTATAAACGGAATTGAAAATTTAAGAGTCGATGTTTTGCAAATGCGCAGAGATCGTCCGTATGTTTAGCATTATGCATTTAGAACCAGATTTTCATCACAATCGAAACTTTGTTAATGGCATTAAGAACCTTAGACTGCTGTGTGTTTCGAAGGATGAGTGGAGTGGTGCAGAGAACGACATACTTCTTTTAATCCCTTTTCGTTCGTCTTAAGTTCGAGTCTGGAATCGGACGAAAAATTTTACATTTTCTTTATTTATTTTATTATTATTTTTCTCCATACATATTCTATTGTTACAAGGAATTCGATCAATTTTCATACTTCTTAAAATAAAATTTGATGCGAAACTACTTATAAACGGAATTGAAAATTTAAGAGTCGATGTTTTGCACATGCGCAGAGATCGTCATTATGTTTAGCATTGTGCATTTAGAACCAGATTTCCATCACAATCGAAACTTTGTTAATGGCATTAAGAACCCTAGATTGCTTTGTGTTTCGGAGGATGAGTGGCGTGGTGCAGAGAACGACATACTTCTTTTTGTCCCTTTTCGTTCGTCTTAAGTTCGAGTCTGGAAGCGGACGAAAAATTTTACATTTTCTTTATTTTTTTTATTATTATTTTTCTCCCTACATATTCTATAGTTACAAGGAATTCGATCATTTTTCATACTTCTTAAAATAAAATTTGATGCGAAACTACTTATAAACGGAATTGAAAATTTAAGAGTCGATATTTTGCACATGCGCAGAGATCGTCTGTATGTTTAGCATTGTGCATTTAGAACCAGATTTCCATCAGAATCGAAACTTTGTTAATGGCATTAAGAACCTTAGACTGCTGTGTGTTTCGAACGATGAGTGGCGTGGTGCAGAGAACGACATACTTCTTTTGGTCGATTTTCGTTCGTCTTAACGTCGAGTCTGGAAGCGGACGAAAAATTTTACATTTTCTTTATTTTTTTTATTATTATTTTTCTCCATACATATTCTATAGTTACAAGGAATTCGATCAATTTTCATACTTCTTAAAATAAAATTTGATGCGAAACTACTTATAAACGGAATTGAAAATTTAAGAGTCGATGTTTTGCACATGCGCAGAGATCGTCCGTATGTTTAGCATTGTGCTTTTAGAACCAGATTTCCATCAGAATCGAAACTTTGTTAATGGCATTAAGAACCTTAGACTGCTGTGTGTTTCGAAGGATGAGTGGCGTGGTGCAGAGAACGACATACTTCTTTTGGTCCCTTTTCGTTCGTCTTAAGTTCGAGTCTGGAAGCGGACGAAAAAATTTACATTTTCTTTATTCTTTTTATTATTATTTTTCTCCATACATATTCTATAGTTACAAGGAATTCGATCAATTTTCATACTTCTTAAAATAAAATTTGATGCGAAACTACTTATAAACGGAATTGAAAATTTAAGAGTCGATGTTTTGCACATGCGCAGAGATCGTCCGTATGTTTAGCATTGTGCATTTAGAACCAGATTTCCATCATAATCGAAACTTTGTTAATGGCATTAAGAACCTTAGACTGCTGTGTGTTTCGAAGGATGAGTGGCGTGGTGCTGAGAACGACGTACTTCTTTTGGTCCCTTTTCGTTTGTCTTAAGTTCGAGTCTGGAAGCGGACGAAAAATTTTACATTTTCTTTATTTTTTTTATTATTATTTTTCTCCCTACATATTCTATAGTTACAAGGAATTCGATCATTTTTCATACTTCTTAAAATAAAATTTGATGCGAAACTACTTATAAACGGAATTGAAACTTTAAGAGTCGATGTTTTGCAAATGCGCAGAGATCGTCCGTATGTTTAGCATTATGCATTTAGAACCAGATTTTCATCACAATCGAATCTTTGTTAATGGCATTAAGAACCTTAGACTGCTGTGTGTTTTGAAGGATGAGTGGCGTGGTGCAGGGAACGACATACTTCTTTTGGTCCCTTTTCGTTCATCTTAAGTTCGAGTCTGGAAGCGGACGAAAAATTTTACATTTTCTTTATTTTTTTTATTATTATTTTTCTCCATACATATTCTATAGTTACAAGGAATTCGATCAATTTTCATACTTCTTAAAATAAAATTTGATGCGAAACTACTTATAAACGGAATTGAAAATTTAAGAGTCGATGTTTTGCAAATGCGCAGAGATCGTCCGTATGTTTAGCATTATGCATTTAGAACCAGATTTTCATCACAATCGAAACTTTGTTAATGGCATTAAGAACCTTAGACTGCTGTGTGTTTCGAAGGATGAGTGGAGTGGTGCAGAGAACGACTTACTTCTTTTAATCCCTTTTCGTTCGTCTTAAGTTCGAGTCTGGAATCGGACGAAAAATTTTACATTTTCTTTATTTATTTTATTATTATTTTTCTCCATACATATTCTATTGTTACAAGGAATTCGATCAATTTTCATACTTCTTAAAATAAAATTTGATGCGAAACTACTTATAAACGGAATTGAAAATTTAAGAGTCGATGTTTTGCACATGCGCAGAGATCGTCATTATGTTTAGCATTGTGCATTTAGAACCAGATTTCCATCACAATCGAAACTTTGTTAATGGCATTAAGAACCCTAGATTGCTTTGTGTTTCGGAGGATGAGTGGCGTGGTGCAGAGAACGACATACTTCTTTTTGTCCCTTTTCGTTCGTCTTAAGTTCGAGTCTGGAAGCGGACGAAAAATTTTACATTTTCTTTATTTTTTTTATTATTATTTTTCTCCCTACATATTCTATAGTTACAAGGAATTCGATCATTTTTCATACTTCTTAAAATAAAATTTGATGCGAAACTACTTATAAACGGAATTGAAAATTTAAGAGTCGATATTTTGCACATGCGCAGAGATCGTCTGTATGTTTAGCATTGTGCATTTAGAACCAGATTTCCATCAGAATCGAAACTTTGTTAATGGCATTAAGAACCTTAGACTGCTGTGTGTTTCGAACGATGAGTGGCGTGGTGCAGAGAACGACATACTTCTTTTGGTCGATTTTCGTTCGTCTTAACGTCGAGTCTGGAAGCGGACGAAAAATTTTACATTTTCTTTATTTTTTTTATTATTATTTTTCTCCATACATATTCTATAGTTACAAGGAATTCGATCAATTTTCATACTTCTTAAAATAAAATTTGATGCGAAACTACTTATAAACGGAATTGAAAATTTAAGAGTCGATGTTTTGCACATGCGCAGAGATCGTCCGTATGTTTAGCATTGTGCTTTTAGAACCAGATTTCCATCAGAATCGAAACTTTGTTAATGGCATTAAGAACCTTAGACTGCTGTGTGTTTCGAAGGATGAGTGGCGTGGTGCAGAGAACGACATACTTCTTTTGGTCCCTTTTCGTTCGTCTTAAGTTCGAGTCTGGAAGCGGACGAAAAAATTTACATTTTCTTTATTCTTTTTATTATTATTTTTCTCCATACATATTCTATAGTTACAAGGAATTCGATCAATTTTCATACTTCTTAAAATAAAATTTGATGCGAAACTACTTATAAACGGAATTGAAAATTTAAGAGTCGATGTTTTGCACATGCGCAGAGATCGTCCGTATGTTTAGCATTGTGCATTTAGAACCAGATTTCCATCATAATCGAAACTTTGTTAATGGCATTAAGAACCTTAGACTGCTGTGTGTTTCGAAGGATGAGTGGCGTGGTGCTGAGAACGACGTACTTCTTTTGGTCCCTTTTCGTTTGTCTTAAGTTCGAGTCTGGAAGCGGACGAAAAATTTTACATTTTCTTTATTTTTTTATTATTATTTTTCTCCATACATATTCTATAGTTACAAGGAATTCGATCAATTTTCATACTTTTTAAAATAAAATTTGATGCGAAACTATTTATGAACGCAATTGAAAATTTAAGAGTCGTTGTTTTGCACATGCGCAGAGATCGTCCGTATGTTTAGCATTGTGCCTTTAGAACCAGATTTCCATCATAATCGAAACTTTGTTAATGATATTAAGAACCTTAGACTGGATTCTGTTTCGAAGGATGAGTGGCGTGGTGCACAGAACGACATACTTCTTTTGGTCGATTTTCGTTCGGCTTAATTTCGAGTCTGGAAGCGGACGAAAAATTTTACATTTTCTTTATTTTTTTTATTATTTTTTTTCTCCATACATATTCTATAGTTACAAGGAATTTGATTAAACTTCATACTTCTTAAAATAAAATTCAATGCGAAACTATTTATAAACGCAATTGAAAATTTAAGAGTCGATATTTTGCACATGCGCAGAGATCGTCCGTATGTTTAGCATTATGCATTTAGAACCAGATTTTCATCACAATCGAATCTTTGTTAATGGCATTAAGAACCTTAGACTGCTGTTTGTTTTGAAGGATGAGTGGCGTGGTGCAGGGAACGACATACTTCTTTTGGTCCCTTTTCGTTCATCTTAAGTTCGAGTCTGGAAGCGGACGAAAAATTTTACATTTTCTTTATTTTTTTTATTATTATTTTTCTCCATACATATTCTATAGTTACAAGGAATTCGATCAATTTTCATACTTCTTAAAATAAAATTTGATGCGAAACTACTTATAAACGGAATTGAAAATTTAAGAGTCGATGTTTTGCAAATGCGCACAGATCGTCCGTATGTTTAGCATTATGCATTTAGAACCAGATTTTCATCACAATCGAAACTTTGTTAATGGCATTAAGAACCTTAGACTGCTGTGTGTTTCGAAGGATGAGTGGAGTGGTGCAGAGAACGACATACTTCTTTTAATCCCTTTTCGTTCGTCTTAAGTTCGAGTCTGGAATCGGACGAAAAATTTTACATTTTCTTTATTTATTTTATTATTATTTTTCTCCATACATATTCTATTGTTACAAGGAATTCGATCAATTTTCATACTTCTTAAAATAAAATTTGATGCGAAACTACTTATAAACGGAATTGAAAATTTAAGAGTCGATGTTTTGCACATGCGCAGAGATCGTCATTATGTTTAGCATTGTGCATTTAGAACCAGATTTCCATCACAATCGAAACTTTGTTAATGGCATTAAGAACCCTAGATTGCTTTGTGTTTCGGAGGATGAGTGGCGTGGTGCAGAGAACGACATACTTCTTTTTGTCCCTTTTCGTTCGTCTTAAGTTCGAGTCTGGAAGCGGACGAAAAATTTTACATTTTCTTTATTTTTTTTATTATTATTTTTCTCCCTACATATTCTATAGTTACAAGGAATTCGATCATTTTTCATACTTCTTAAAATAAAATTTGATGCGAAACTACTTATAAACGGAATTGAAAATTTAAGAGTCGATATTTTGCACATGCGCAGAGATCGTCTGTATGTTTAGCATTGTGCATTTAGAACCAGATTTCCATCAGAATCGAAACTTTGTTAATGGCATTAAGAACCTTAGACTGCTGTGTGTTTCGAACGATGAGTGGCGTGGTGCAGAGAACGACATACTTCTTTTGGTCGATTTTCGTTCGTCTTAACGTCGAGTCTGGAAGCGGACGAAAAATTTTACATTTTCTTTATTTTTTTTATTATTATTTTTCTCCATACATATTCTATAGTTACAAGGAATTCGATCAATTTTCATACTTCTTAAAATAAAATTTGATGCGAAACTACTTATAAACGGAATTGAAAATTTAATAGTCGATTTTTTGCACATGCGCAGAGATCATCTATATGTTAAGCATTGTGCATTTAGAACCAGATTTCCATCACAATCGAAACTTTGTTAATGGCATTAAGAACCTGAGACTGGATTCTGTTTCGAAGGATGCGTGACGTGGTGCAGAGAACGACATACTTCTTTTGATCCCTTTTCGTTCGTCTTAAGTTCGAGTCTGGAAGCGGACGAAAAATTTTACATTTTCTTTATTTTTTTAATTATTATTTTTCTCCATACATATTCTATAGTTACAAGGAATTCGATCAATTTTCATACTTCTTAAAATAAAATTTGATGCGAAACTACTTATAAACGGAATTGAAAATTTAAGAGTCGATGTTTTGCACATGCGCAGAGATCGTCATTATGTTTAGCATTGTGCATTTAGAACCAGATTTCCATCACAATCGAAACTTTGTTAATGGCATTAAGAACCTTAGACTGCTGTGTGTTTCGAAGGATGAGTGGCGTGGTACACAGAACGACATACTTCTTTTGGTCCCTTTTCGTTCGTCTTAAGTTCGAGTCTGGAAGCGGACAAAAAATTTTACATTTTCTTTATTTTTTTATTATTTTTTTTCTACATACTTATTCTATAGTTACTATGAATTCGATTAAAATTCATACTTCTTAAAATAAAATTTGATGCGAAACTATTTATGAACGCAATTGAAAATTTAAGAGTCGATTTTTTGCACATGCGCAGAGATCATCTATATGTTAAGCATTGTGCATTTAGAACCAGATTTCCATCACAATCGAAACTTTGTTAATGGCATTAAGAACCTTAGACTGCTGTGTGTTTCGAAGGATGAGTGGCGTGGTGCACAGAACGACATACTTCTTTTGGTCCCTTTTCGTTCGTCTTAAGTTCGAGTCTGGAAGCTGACGAAAAATTTGAAATTTTCTTTCATTTTTTTATCATTATTTTTCTCCATAAATATTCTATAGTTACAAGGAATTCGATCAATTTTCATACTTGTTAAAATAAAATTTGATGCTAAACTACTTATATACGGAATTGAAAATTTAAGAGTCGATGTTTTGCACATGCGCAGAGATCGTCCGTATGTTTAGCATTGTGCATTTAGAACCAGATTTCCATCACAATCGAAACTTTGTTAATGATATTAAGAACCTTAGACTGAATTCTGTTTCGAAGAATAAGTGGCGTGGTGCAGAGAACGACATACTTCTTTTCGTTCGTCTTAAGTTCGAGTCTGGAAGCGGACGAAAAATTTTACATTTTCTTTATTTTTTTTATTATTATTTTTTTCCCTACATATTCTATAGTTACCAGGAATTCGATCAATTTTCATACTTCTTAAAATAAAATTTGATGCGAAACTACTTATAAACGGAATTGAAACTTTAAAAGTCGATGTTTTGCAAATGCGCAGAGATCGTCCGTATGTTTAGCATTATGCATTTAGAACCAGATTTTCATCACAATCGAATCTTTGTTAATGGCATTAAGAACCTTAGACTGATGTGTGTTTTGAAGGATGAGTGGCGTGGTGCCCAGAACGACATACTTCTTTTGGTCCCTTTTCGTTCGTCTTAAGTTCGAGTCTGGAAGCGGACGAAAAATTTGAAATTTTCTTTCATTTTTTTATTATTATTTTTCTCCATAAATATTCTATAGTTACAAGGAATTCGATCAATTTTCATACTTGTTAAAATAAAATTTGATGCTAAACTACTTATAAACGGAATTGAAAATTTAAGAGTCGATGTTTTGCACATGCGCAGAGATCGTCCGTATGTTTAGCATTGTGCATTTAGAACCAGATTTCGATCACAATCGAAACTTTGTTAATGATATTAAGAACCTTAGACTGGATTCTGTTTCGAAGAATAAGTGGAGTGGTGCAGAGAACGACATACTTCTTTTCGTTCGTCTTAAGTTCGAGTCTGGAAGCGGACGAAAAATTTTACATTTTCTTTATTTATTTTATTATTATTTTTCTCCATACATATTCTATTGTTACAAGGAATTCGATCAATTTTCATACTTCTTAAAATAAAATTTGATGCGAAACTACTTATAAACGGAATTGAAAATTTAAGAGTCGATGTTTTGCACATGCGCAGAGATCGTCATTATGTTTAGCATTGTGCATTTAGAACCAGATTTCCATCACAATCGAAACTTTGTTAATGGCATTAAGAACCCTAGATTGCTTTGTGTTTCGGAGGATGAGTGGCGTGGTGCAGAGAACGACATACTTCTTTTTGTCCCTTTTCGTTCGTCTTAAGTTCGAGTCTGGAAGCGGACGAAAAATTTTACATTTTCTTTATTTTTTTTATTATTATTTTCCTCCCTACATATTCTATAGTTACAAGGAATTCGATCAATTTTCATACTTCTTAAAATAAAATTTGATGCGAAACTACTTATAAACGGAATTGAAAATTTAAGAGTCGATATTTTGCACATGCGCAGAGATCGTCTGTATGTTTAGCATTGTGCATTTAGAACCAGATTTCCATCAGAATCGAAACTTTGTTAATGGCATTAAGAACCTTAGACTGCTGTGTGTTTCGAACGATGAGTGGCGTGGTGCAGAGAACGACATACTTCTTTTGGTCGATTTTCGTTCGTCTTAACGTCGAGTCTGGAAGCGGACGAAAAATTTTACATTTCTTTATTTTTTTTATTATTATTTTTCTCCATACATATTCTATAGTTACAAGGAATTCGATCAATTTTCATACTTCTTAAAATAAAATTTGATGCGAAACTACTTATAAACGGAATTGAAAATTTAAGAGTCGATGTTTTGCACATGCGCAGAGATCGTCATTATGTTTAGCATTGTGCATTTAGAACCAGATTTCCATCACAATCGAAACTTTGTTAATGATATTAAGAACCTTAGACTGGATTCTGTTTCGAAGGATGAGTGGCGTGGTGCACAGAACGACATACTTCTTTTGGTCCCTTTTCGTTCGTCTTAAGTTCGAGTCTGGAAGCGGACGAAAAATTTGAAATTTTCTTTCATTTTTTTATTATTATTTTTCTCCATAAATATTCTATAGTTACAAGGAATTCGATCAATTTTTATACTTGTTAAAATAAAATTTGATGCTAAACTACTTATAAACGGAATTGAAAATTTAAGAGTCGATGTTTTGCACATGCGCAAAGATCGTCCGTATGTTTAGCATTGTGCATTTAGAACCAGATTTCGATCACAATCGAAACTTTGTTAATGATATTAAGAACCTTAGACTGGATTCTGTTTCGAAGAATAAGTGGCGTGGTGCAGAGAACGACATACTTCTTTTCGTTCGTCTTAAGTTCGAGTCTGGAAGCGGACGAAAAATTTTACATTTTCTTTATTTTTTTTTATTATTATTTTTCTCCCTACATATTCTATAGTTACAAGGAATTCGATCAATTTTCATACTTCTTAAAATAATATTTGATGCGAAACTACTTATAAACGGAATTGAAACTTTAAGAGTCGATGTTTTGCAAATGCGCAGAGATCGTCCGTATGTTTAGCATTATGCATTTAGAACCAGATTTTCATCACAATCGAATCTTTGTTAATGGCATTAAGAACCTTAGACTGCTGTGTGTTTTGAAGGATGAGTGGCGTGGTGCAGGGAACGACATACTTCTTTTGGTCCCTTTTCGTTCATCTTAAGTTCGAGTCTGGAAGCGGACGAAAAATTTTACATTTTCTTTATTTTTTTTATTATTATTTTTCTCCATACATATTCTATAGTTACAAGGAATTCGATCAATTTTCATACTTCTTAAAATAAAATTTGATGCGAAACTACTTATAAACGGAATTGAAAATTTAAGAGTCGATGTTTTGCAAATGCGCAGAGATCGTCCGTATGTTTAGCATTATGCATTTAGAACCAGATTTTCATCACAATCGAAACTTTGTTAATGGCATTAAGAACCTTAGACTGCTGTGTGTTTCGAAGGATGAGTGGAGTGGTGCAGAGAACGACATACTTCTTTTAATCCCTTTTCGTTCGTCTTAAGTTCGAGTCTGGAATCGGACGAAAAATTTTACATTTTCTTTATTTATTTTATTATTATTTTTCTCCATACATATTCTATTGTTACAAGGAATTCGATCAATTTTCATACTTCTTAAAATAAAATTTGATGCGAAGCTACTTATAAACGGAATTGAAAATTTAAGAGTCGATGTTTTGCACATGCGCAGAGATCGTCATTATGTTTAGCATTGTGCATTTAGAACCAGATTTCCATCACAATCGAAACTTTGTTAATGGCATTAAGAACCCTAGATTGCTTTGTGTTTCGGAGGATGAGTGGCGTGGTGCAGAGAACGACATACTTCTTTTTGTCCCTTTTCGTTCGTCTTAAGTTCGAGTCTGGAAGCGGACGAAAAATTTTACATTTTCTTTATTTTTTTTATTATTATTTTTCTCCCTACATATTCTATAGTTACAAGGAATTCGATCATTTTTCATACTTCTTAAAATAAAATTTGATGCGAAACTACTTATAAACGGAATTGAAAATTTAAGAGTCGATATTTTGCACATGCGCAGAGATCGTCTGTATGTTTAGCATTGTGCATTTAGAACCAGATTTCCATCACAATCGAAACTTTGTTAATGATATTAAGAACCTTAGACTGGATTCTGTTTCGAAGGATGAGTGGCGTGGTGCACAGAACGACATACTTCTTTTGGTCGATTTTCGTTCGTCTTAACGTCGAGTCTGGAAGCGGACGAAAAATTTTACATTTTCTTTATTTTTTTTATTATTATTTTTCTCCATACATATTCTATAGTTACAAGGAATTCGATCAATTTTCATACTTCTTAAAATAAAATTTGATGCGAAACTACTTATAAACGGAATTGAAAATTTAAGAGTCGATGTTTTGCACATGCGCAGAGATCGTCCGTATGTTTAGCATTGTGCTTTTAGAACCAGATTTCCATCAGAATCGAAACTTTGTTAATGGCATTAAGAACCTTAGACTGCTGTGTGTTTCGAAGGATGAGTGGCGTGGTGCAGAGAACGACATACTTCTTTTGGTCCCTTTTCGTTCGTCTTAAGTTCGAGTCTGGAAGCGGACGAAAAAATTTACATTTTCTTTATTCTTTTTATTATTATTTTTCTCCATACATATTCTATAGTTACAAGGAATTCGATCAATTTTCATACTTCTTAAAATAAAATTTGATGCGAAACTACTTATAAACGGAATTGAAAATTTAAGAGTCGATGTTTTGCACATGCGCAGAGATCGTCCGTATGTTTAGCATTGTGCATTTAGAACCAGATTTCCATCATAATCGAAACTTTGTTAATGGCATTAAGAACCTTAGACTGCTGTGTGTTTCGAAGGATGAGTGGCGTGGTGCTGAGAACGACGTACTTCTTTTGGTCCCTTTTCGTTTGTCTTAAGTTCGAGTCTGGAAGCGGACGAAAAATTTTACATTTTCTTTATTTTTTTATTATTATTTTTCTCCATACATATTCTATAGTTACAAGGAATTCGATCAATTTTCATACTTTTTAAAATAAAATTTGATGCGAAACTATTTATGAACGCAATTGAAAATTTAAGAGTCGTTGTTTTGCACATGCGCAGAGATCGTCCGTATGTTTAGCATTGTGCCTTTAGAACCAGATTTCCATCATAATCGAAACTTTGTTAATGATATTAAGAACCTTAGACTGGATTCTGTTTCGAAGGATGAGTGGCGTGGTGCACAGAACGACATACTTCTTTTGGTCGATTTTCGTTCGGCTTAATTTCGAGTCTGTTAGCGGACGAAAAATTTTACATTTTCTTTATTTTTTTTATTATTTTTTTTCTCCATACATATTCTATAGTTACATGGAATTTGATTAAACTTCATACTTCTTAAAATAAAATTCAATGCGAAACTATTTATAAACGCAATTGAAAATTTAAGAGTCGATATTTTGCACATGCGCAGACATCGTCCGTATGTTTAGCATTGTGCATTTAAAACTAGATTTCCATCACAATCGAAACTTTGTTAATGGCATTAAGAACCTTAGACTGCTGCGTATTTCGAAGGATGAGTGGCGTGGTGCACAGAACGACATACTTCTTTTGGTCGATTTTCGTTCGGCTTAATTTCGAGTCTGGAAGCGGACGAAAAATTTTACATTTTTTTTATTTTTTTCATTATTATTTTTCTAAATACTTATTCTATAGTTACAACGAAAGCGAACCAATCCTCATACTTCGTAAAATAAAATTTGATGCGAAACTATTTATAAATGCAATTGAAAATTTATAATTCGATGTTTTGCACATGCGCAGAGATCGTCCGTATGTTTAGCATTGTGCATTTAGAACCAGATTTCCATCACAATCGAAACTTTGTTAATGGCATTAAGAACCTTAGACTGGATTTTGTTTCGAAGGATGCGTGGCGTGGTGCAGAGAACGACATACTTCTTTTGATCCCTTTTCGTTCGTCTTAAGTTCGAGTCTGGAAGCGGACAAAAAATTTTACATTTTCTTTATTTATTTTATTATTATTTTTCTCCATACATATTCTATAGTTACAAGGAATTCGATCAATTTTCATACTTCTTAAAATAAAATTTGATGCGAAACTACTTATAAACGGAATTGAAAATTTAAGAGTCGATGTTTTGCACATGCGCAGAGATCGTCATTATGTTTAGCATTGTGCATTTAGAACCAGATTTCCATCACAATCGAAACTTTGTTAATGATATTAAGAACCTTAGACTGGATTCTGTTTCGAAGAATAAGTGGCATGGTGCAGAGAACGACGTACTTCTTTTCCTTCGTCTTAAGTTCGAGTCTGGAAGCGGACGAAAAATTTTACATTTTCTTTATTTTTTTTATTATTATTTTTCTCCCTACATATTCTATAGTTACAAGGAATTCGATCAATTTTCATACTTCTTAAAATAAAATTTGATGCGAAACTATTTATAAACGGAATTGAAACTTTAAGAGTCGATGTTTTGAAAATGCGCAGAGATCGTCCGTATGTTTAGCATTATGCATTTAGAACCAGATTTTCATCACAATCGAAACTTTTTTAATGGCATTAAGAACCTTAGACTGCTGTGTGTTTTGAAGGATGAGTGGCGTGGTGCAGGGAACGACATACTTCTTTTGGTCCCTTTTCGTTCGTCTTAAGTTCGAGTCTGGAAGCAGACGAAAAATTTTACATTTTCTTTAATTTTTATTATTTTTTTTCTCCATACATATTCTATAGTTACTATGAATTCGATTAAAATTCATACTTCTTAAAATAAAATTCCATGCGAAACTATTTATGAACGCAAATGAAAATTTAAGAGTCGTTGTTTTGCACATGCGCAGAGATCGTCCGTATGTTTAGCATTGTGCCTTTAGAACCAGATTTCCATCACAATCGAAACTTTGTTAATGATATTAAGAACCTTAGACTGGATTCTGTTTCGAAGGATGAGTGGCGTGGTGCACAGAACGACATACTTCTTTTGGTCGATTTTCGTTCGGCTTAATTTCGAGTCTGGAAGCGGACGAAAAATTTTACATTTTCTTTATTTTTTTTATTATTTTTTTTCTCCATACATATTCTATAGTTACAAGGAATTCGATTAAACTTCATACTTCTTAAAATAAAATTCAATGCGAAACTATTTATAAACGCAATTGAAAATTTAAGAGTCGATATTTTGCACATGCGCAGACATCGTCCGTATGTTTAGCATTGTGCATTTAAAACCAGATTTCCATCACAATCGAAGCTTTGTTAATGGCATTAAGAACCTTAGACTGCTGCGTATTTCGAAGGATGAGTGGCGTGGTGCACAGAACGACATACTTCTTTTGGTCGATTTTCGTTCGGCTTAATTTCGAGTCTGGAAGCGGACGAAAAATTTTACATTTTCTTTATTTTTTTCATTATTATTTTTCTAAATACTTATTCTATAGTTACAACGAAAGCGAACCAATCCTCATACTTCGTAAAATAAAATTTGATGCGAAACTATTTATAAATGCAATTGAAAATTTATAATTCGATGATTTGCACATGCGCAGAGATCGTCCGTATGTTTAGCATTGTGCATTTAGAACCAGATTTCCATCACAATCGAAACTTTGTTAATGGCATTAAGAACCTTAGACTGGATTCTGTTTCGAAGGATGCGTGGCGTGGTGCAGAGAACGACATACTTCTTTTGATCCCTTTTCGTTCGTCTTAAGTTCGAGTCTGGAAGCGGACGAAAAATTTTACATTTTCTTTATTTTTTTAATTATTATTTTTCTCCATACATATTCTATAGTTACAAGGAATTCGATCAATTTTCATACTTTTTAAAATAAAATTTGATGCGAAACTACTTATAAACGGAATTGAAAATTTAAGAGTCGATGTTTTGCACATGCGCAGAGATCGTCCGTATGTTTAGCATTTTGCATTTAGAACCAGATTTCCATCATAATCGAAACTTTGTTAATAGCATTAAGAACTTTAGACTGCTGTGTGTTTCGAATTATGAGTGGCGTGGTGCAGAGAACGACATACTTCTTTTGGTCCCTTTTCGTTCGTCTTAAGTTCGAGTCTGGAAGCGGACAAAAAATTTTACATTTTCTTTATTTATTTTATTATTATTTTTCTCCATACATATTCTATAGTTACAAGGAATTCGATCAATTTTCATACTTCTTAAAATAAAATTTGATGCGAAACTACTTATAAACGGAATTGAAAATTTAAGAGTCGATGTTTTGCACATTCGCAGAGATCGTCATCATGTTTAGCATTGTGCATTTAGAACCAGATTTCCATCACAATCGAAACTTTGTTAATGATATTAAGAACCTTAGACTGGATTCTGTTTCGAAGAATAAGTGGCGTGGTGCAGAGAACGACATACTTCTTTTCGTTCGTCTTAAGTTCGAGTCTGGAAGCGGACGAAAAATTTTACATTTTCTTTATTTTTTTTATTATTATTTTTCTCCCTACATATTCTATAGTTACAAGGAATTCGATCAATTTTCATACTTCTTAAAATAAAATTTGATGCGAAACTACTTATAAACGGAATTGAAACTTTAAGAGTCGATGTTTTGAAAGTGCGCAGAGATCGTCCGTATGTTTAGCATTGTGCATTTAGAACCAGATTTCCATCACAATCGAATCTTTGTTAATGGCATTAAGAACCTTAGACTGCTGTGTGTTTTGAAGGATGAGTGGCGTGGTGCAGGGAACGACATACTTCTTTTGGTCCCTTTTCGTTCGTCTTAAGTTCGAGTCTGGAAGCGGACGAAAAATTTTACATTTTCTTTATTTTTTTTATTATTATTTTTCTCCCTACATATTCTATAGTTACAAGGAATTCGATCAATTTTCATATTTCTTAAAATAAAATTTGATGCGAAACTACTTATAAACGGAATTGAAACTTTAAGAGTCGATGTTTTGAAAGTGCGCAGAGATCGTCCGTATGTTTAGCATTGTGCATTTAGAACCAGATTTTCATCACAATCGAATCTTTGTTAATGGCATTAAGAACCTTAGACTGCTGTGTGTTTTGAAGGATAAGTGGCGTGGTGCAGGGAACGACATACTTCTTTTGGTCCCTTTTCGTTCGTCTTAAGTTCGAGTCTGGAAGCGGACGAAAAATTTTACATTTTCTTTATTTTTTTTATTATTATTTTTCTCCCTACATATTCTATAGTTACAAGAAATTCGATCAATTTTCATATTTCTTAAAATAAAATTTGATGCGAAACTACTTATAAACGGAATTGAAAATTTAAGAGTCGATGTTTTGCAAATGCGCTGAGATCGTCCGTATGTTTAGCATTATGCATTTAGAACCAGATTTTCATCACAATCGAAACTTTGTTAATGGCATTAAGAACCTTAGACTGCTGTGTGTTTCGAAGGATGAGTTGCGTGGTGCAGAGAACGACATACTTCTTTTGATCCCTTTTCGTTCGATTTAAGTTCGAGTCTGGAATCGGACGAAAAATTTTACATTTTCTTTATTTATTTTATTATTATTTTTCTCCATACATATTCTATTGTTACAAGGAATTCGATCAATATTCATACTTTTTAAAATAAAATTTGATGCGAAACTACTTATAAACGGAATTGAAAATTTAAGAGTCGATGTTTTGCACATGCGCAGAGATCGGCCGTATGTTTAGCATTGTGCATTTAGAACCAGATTTCCATCACAATCGAAACTTTGTTAATAGCATTAAGAACTTTCGACTGCTGTGTGTTTGAAGGATGAGTGGCGTGGTGCAGAGAAAGACATAATTCTTTTGGTCCCTTTTCGTTCGTCTTAAGTTCGAGTCTGGAAGCGGACGAAAAATTTTACATTTTCTTTATTTTTTGTATTATTATTTTTCTGCATACATATTCTATAGTTACAAGGAATTCGATCAATTTTCATACTTCTTAAAATAAAATTTGATGCGAAAGTACTTATAAAAGGAATTGAAAATTTAAGTGTCGATGTTTTGCAAATTCGCAGAGATCGTCCGTATGTTTAGCATTATGCATTTAGAACCAGATTTCCATCACAATCGAAACTTTGTTAATAGCATTAAGAACTTTCGACTGCTGTGTGTTTGAAGGATGAGTGGCGTGGTGCAGAGAAAGACATAATTCTTTTGGTCCCTTTTCGTTCGTCTTAAGTTCGAGTCTGGAAGCGGACGAAAAATTTTACATTTTCTTTATTTTTTGTATTATTATTTTTCTGCATACATATTCTATAGTTACAAGGAATTCGATCAATTTTCATACTTCTTAAAATAAAATTTGATGCGAAAGTACTTATAAAAGGAATTGAAAATTTAAGTGTCGATGTTTTGCAAATTCGCAGAGATCGTCCGTATGTTTAGCATTATGCATTTAGAACCAGATTTTCATCACAATCGAAACTTTGTTAATGGCATTAAGAACCTTAGACTGCTGTGTGTTTCGAAGGATGAGTGGCGTGGTGCAGAGAACGACATACTTCTTTTGGTCCCTTTTCGTTCGTCTGAAGTTCGAGTCTGGAAGCGGACGAAAAATTTTACATTTTCTTTATTTTTTTTATTATTATTTTTCTCCATACATATTCTATAGTTACAAGGAATTCGATCAATTTTCATACTTCTTAAAATAAAATTTGATGCGAAACTACTTATAAACGGAATTGAAAATTTAAGAGTCGATGTTTTGCACATGCGCAGAGATCGTCCGTATGTTTAAAATTGTGCATTTAGAACCAGATTTCCATCATAATTGAAACTTTGTTAATGGCATTAAGAACCTTAGACTGCTGTGTGTTTCGAATTATGAGTGGCGTAGTGCAGAGAACGACATACTTCCTTTTGTCCCTTTTCGTTCGTCTTAAGAACGAGTCTGGAAGCGGACGAAAACTTTTACATTTTCTTTATTTTTTTTATTATTATTTTTCTCCATACATATTCTATAGTTACAAGGAATTCGATCAATTTTCATACTTCTTAAAATAAATTTTGATGCGAAACTACTTATAAACGGAATTGAAAATTTAAGAGTCGATGTTTTGCACATGCGCAGAGATCGTCCGTATGCTTAAAATTGTGCATTTAGAACCAAATTTCCATCATAATCGAAACTTTGTTAATGGCTTCAAGAACCTTAGACTGCTGTGTGTTTCGAATTATGAGTGGCGTGGGGCAGAGAACGACATACTTCTTTTGGTCCCTTTTCGTTCGTCTTAAGTTCGAGTCTGGAAGCGGACGAAAAATTTTACATTTTCTTTATTTTTTTTATTATTATTTTTCTCCATACATATTCTATAGTTACAAGGAATTCGATCAATTTTCATACTTTTTAAAATAAAATTTGATGCGAAACTACTTATAAACGGAATTGAAAATTTAAGAGTCGATGTTTTGCACATGCGCAGAGATCGTCCGTATGTTTAGCATTTTGCATTTAGAACCAGATTTCCATCATAATCGAAACTTTGTTAATAGCATTAAGAACTTTAGACTGCTGTGTGTTTCGAATTATGAGTGGCGTGGTGCAGAGAACGACATACTTCTTTTGGTCCCTTTTCGTTCGTCATAAGTACGAGTCTGGAAGCGGAAGAAAAATTTTACATTTTCTTTATTTTTTGTATTATTATTTTTCTCCATACATATTCTATAGTTACAAGGAATTCGATCAATTTTCATACTTCTTAAAATAAAATTTGATGCGAAACTACTTATAAATGGAATTGAAAATTTAAGAGTCGATGTTTTGCACATGCGCAGAGATCGTCCGTATGTTTAGCATTGTGCATTTAGAACCAGATTTCCATCACAATCAATACTTTGTTAATGGCATTAAGAACCTTAGACTGCTGTGTGTTTCGAAGGATGAGTGGCGTGGTGAAAAGAACGACATACTTCTTTTGGTCCCTTTTCGTTCGTCTTAAGTTCAAGTCTGGAAGCGGACGAAAAATTTTACATTTTGTTTATTTTTTTTATAATTATTTTTCTCCATACATATTCTATAGTTACAAGGAATTCGATCAATTTTCATACTTCTTAAAATAAAATTTGATGCGAAACTACTTATAAACGGAATTGAAAATTTATGAGTCGATGTTTTGCACATGCGCAGAGATCGTCCGTATGTTTAAAATTGTGCATTTAGAACCAGATTTCCATCATAATTGAAACTTTGTTAATGGCATTAAGAACCTTAGACTGCTGTGTGTTTCGAATTATGAGTGGCGTAGTGTAGAGAACGACATACTTCCTTTGGTCCCTTTTCGTTCGTCTTAATTTCGAGTCTGGAAGCGGACGAAAACTTTTACATTTTCTTTATTTTTTTTATTATTATTTTTCTCCATACATATTCTATAGTTACAAGGAATTCGACCAATTTTCATACTTCTTAAAATAAATTTTGATGCGAAACTACTTATAAACGGAATTGAAAATTTAAGAGTCGATGTTTTGCACATGCGCAGAGATCGTCCGTATGTTTAGCATTGTGCATTTAGAACCAGATTTCCAACACAATCAATACTTTGTTAATGGCATTAAGAACCTTAGACTGCTGTGTGTTTCGAAGGATGAGTGGCGTGGTGAAAAGAACGACATACTTCTTTTGGTCCCTTTTCGTTCGTCTTAAGTTCAAGTCTGGAAGCGGACGAAAAATTTTACATTTTGTTTATTTTTTTTATAATTATTTTTCTCCATACATATTCTATAGTTACAAGGAATTCGATCAATTTTCATACTTCTTAAAATAAAATTTGATGCGAAACTACTTATAAACGGAATTGAAAATTTATGAGTCGATGTTTTGCACATGCGCAGAGATCGTCCGTATGTTTAAAATTGTGCATTTAGAACCAGATTTCCATCATAATTGAAACTTTGTTAATGGCATTAAGAACCTTAGACTGCTGTGTGTTTCGAATTATGAGTGGCGTAGTGTAGAGAACGACATACTTCCTTTGGTCCCTTTTCGTTCGTCTTAATTTCGAGTCTGGAAGCGGACGAAAACTTTTACATTTTCTTTATTTTTTTTTATTATTATTTTTCTCCATACATATTCTATAGTTACAAGGAATTCGATCAATTTTCATACTTCTTAAAATAAATTTTGATGCGAAACTACTTATAAACGGAATTGAAAATTTAAGAGTCGATGTTTTGCACATGCGCAGAGATCGTCCGTATGTTTAAAATTGTGCATTTAGAACCAAATTTCCATCATAATCGAAACTTTGTTAATGGCTTCAAGAACCTTAGACTGCTGTGTGTTTCGAAGGATGAGTGGCGTGGTGCACAGAACGACATACTTCTTTTGGTCGATTTTCGTTCGGCTTAATTTCGAGTCTGGAAGCGGACGAAAAATTTTACATTTTCTTTATTTTTTTCATTATTATTTTTCTAAATACTTATTCTATAGTTACAACGAAAGCGAAATAATCCTCGTACTTCGTAAAATAAAATTTGATGCGAAACTATTTATAAATGCAATTGAAAATTTATAATTCGATGTTTTGCACATGCGCAGAGATCGTCCGTATGTTTAGCATTGTGCATTTAGAACCAGATTTCCATCACAATCGAAACTTTGTTAATAGCATTAAGAACCTTAGACTGGATTCTGTTTCGAAGGATGCGTGGCGTGGTGCAGAGAACGACATACTTCTTTTGATCCCTTTTCGTTCGTCTTAAGTTCGAGTCTGGAAGCGGACGAAAAATTTTACATTTTCTTTATTTTTTTAATTATTATTTTTCTCCATACATATTCTATAGTTACAAGGAATTCGATCAATTTTCATACTTTTTAAAATAAAATTTGATGCGAAACTACTTATAAACGGAATTGAAAATTTAAGAGTCGATGTTTTGCACATGCGCAGAGATCGTCCGTATGTTTAGCATTTTGCATTTAGAACCAGATTTCCATCATAATCGAAACTTTGTTAATAGCATTAAGAACTTTAGACTGCTGTGTGTTTCGAATTATGAGTGGCGTGGTGCAGAGAACGACATACTTCTTTTGGTCCCTTTTCGTTCGTCTTAATTTCGAGTCTGGAAGCGGACGAAAACTTTTATATTTTCTTTATTTTTTTTATTATTATTTTTCTCCATACATATTCTATAGTTACAAGGAATTCGATCAATTTTCATACTTCTTAAAATAAATTTTGATGCGAAACTACTTATAAACGGAATTGAAAATTTAAGAGTCGATGTTTTGCACATGCGCAGAGATCGTCCGTATGTTTAAAATTGTGCATTTAGAACCAAATTTCCATCATAATCGAAACTTTGTTAATGGCTTCAAGAACCTTAGACTGCTGTGTGTTTCGAAGGATGAGTGGCGTGGTGCACAGAACGACATACTTCTTTTGGTCGATTTTCGTTCGGCTTAATTTCGAGTCTGGAAGCGGACGAAAAATTTTACATTTTCTTTATTTTTTTCATTATTATTTTTCTAAATACTTATTCTATAGTTACAACGAAAGCGAACCAATCCTCATACTTCGTAAAATAAAATTTGATGCGAAACTATTTATAAATGCAATTGAAAATTTATAATTCGATGTTTTGCACATGCGCAGAGATCGTCCGTATGTTTAGCATTGTGCATTTAGAACCAGATTTCCATCACAATCGAAACTTTGTTAATGGCATTAAGAACCTTAGACTGGATTCTGTTTCGAAGGATGCGTGGCGTGGTGCAGAGAACGACATACTTCTTTTGATCCCTTTTCGTTCGTCTTAAGTTCGAGTCTGGAAGTGGACGAAAAATTTTACATTTTCTTTATTTTTTTAATTATTATTTTTCTCCATACATATTCTATTGTTTCAAGGAATTCGATCAATATTCATACTTCTTAAAATAAAATTTGATGCGAAACTACTTATAAACGGAATTGAAAATTTAAGAGTCGATGTTTTGCACATGCGCAGAGATCGTCATTATGTTTAGCATTGTGCATTAAGAACCAGATTTCCATCACAATCGAAACTTTGTTAATGGCATTAAGAACCTTAGATTGCTTTGTGTTTCGGAGGATGAGTGGCGTGGTGCAGAGAACGACATACTTCTTTTTGTCCCTTTTCGTTCGTCTTAAGTTCGAGTCTGGAAGCGGACGAAAAATTTTACATTTTCTTTATTTTTTGTATTATTATTTTTCTCCATACATATTCTATAGTTACAAGGAATTCGATCAATTTTCATACTTCTTAAAATAAAATTTGATGCGAAACTACTTATAAACGGAATTGAAAATTTAAGAGTCGATGTTTTGCACATGCGCAGAGATCGTCCGTATGTTTAGCATTGTGCATTTAGAACCAGATTTCCATCACAATGAAAACTTTGTTAATGGCATTAAGAACCTTAGACTGCTGTGTGTTTCGAAGGATGAGTGGCGTGGTGAAAAGAACGACATACTTCTTTTGGTCCCTTTTCATTCGTCTTAAGTTCAAGTCTGGAAGCGGACGAAAAATTTTACATTTTGTTTATTTTTTTTATAATTATTTTTCTCCATACATATTCTATAGTTACAAGGAATTCGATCAATTTTCATACTTCTTAAAATAAAATTTGATGCGAAACTACTTATAAACGGAATTGAAAATTTAAGAGTCGATGTTTTGCACATGCGCAGAGATCGTCATTATGTTTAGCATTGTGCATTTAGAACCAGATTTCCATCACAATCGAAACTTTGTTAATGGCATTAAGAACCTTAGATTGCTTTGTGTTTCGGAGGATGAGTGGCGTAGTGCAGAGAACGACACACTTCCTTTGGTCCCTTTTCGTTCGTCTTAAGTTCGAGTCTGGAAGCTGACGAAAACTTTTACATTTTCTTTATTTTTTTTTATTATTATTTTTCTCCATACATATTCTATAGTTACAAGGAATTCGATCAATTTTCATACTTCTTAAAATAAATTTTGATGCGAAATTACTTATAAACGGAATTGAAAATTTAAGAGTCGATGTTTTGCACATGCGCAGAGATCGTCCGTATGTTTAGCATTGTGCATTTAGAACCAGATTTCCATCATAATCGAAACTTTGTTAATAGCATTAAGAACTTTAGACTGCTGTGTGTTTCGAATTATGAGTGGCGTGGTGCAGAGAACGACATACTTCTTTTGGTCCCTTTTCGTTCGTCTTAAGTTCGAGTCTGGAAGCGGACGAAAAATTTTACATTTTCTTTATTTTTTTTATTATTATTTTTCTCCATACATATTCTATAGTTACAAGGAATTCGATCAATTTTCATACTTCTTAAAATAAATTCTGATGCGAAACTACTTATAAACGGAATTGAAAATTTAAGAGTCGATGTTTTGCACATGCGCAGAGATCGTCCGTATGTTTAGCATTGTGCATTTAGAACCAGATTTCCGTCAGAATCGAAACTTTGTTAATGGCATTAAGAACCTTAGACTGCTGTGTGTTTCGAAGGATGAAAGCGTGGTGCAGAGAACGACATACTTCTTTTGGTCCCTTTTCGTTCGTCTTAAGTTCGAGTCTGGAAGCGGACGAAAAACTTTACATTTTCTTTATTTTTTTTATTATTATTTTTCTCCATACATATTCTATAGTTACAAGGAATTCGATCAATTTTCATACTTCTTAAAATAAAATTTGATGCGAAACTACTTATAAACGGAATTGAAAATTTAAGAGTCGATGTTTTGCACATGCGCAGAGATCGTCATTATGTTTAGCATTGTGCATTTAGAACCAGATTTCCATCACAATCGAAACTTTGTTAATGGCATTAAGAACCTTAGATTGCTTTGTGTTTCGGAGGATGAGTGGCGTAGTGCAGAGAACGACATACTTCCTCTGGTCCCTTTTCGTTCGTCTTAAGTTCGAGTCTGGAAGCTGACGAAAACTTTTACATTTTCTTTATTTTTTTTATTATTATTTTTCTCCATACATATTCTATAGTTACAAGGAATTCGATCAATTTTCATACTTCTTAAAATAAAATTTGATGCGAAACTACTTATAAACGGAATTGAAAATTTAAGAGTCGATGTTTTGCACATGCGCAGAGATCGTCATTATGTTTAGCATTGTGCATTTAGAACCAGATTTCCATCACAATCGAAACTTTGTTAATGGCATTAAGAACCTTAGATTGCTTTGTGTTTCGGAGGATGAGTGGCGTAGTGCAGAGAACGACATACTTCCTCTGGTCCCTTTTCGTTCGTCTTAAGTTCGAGTCTGGAAGCTGACGAAAACTTTTACATTTTCTTTATTTTTTTTATTATTATTTTTCTCCATACATATTCTATAGTTACAAGGAATTCGATCAATTTTCATACTTCTTAAAATAAAATTTGATGCGAAACTACTTATAAACGGAATTGAAAATTTAAGAGTCGATGTTTTGCACATGCGCAGAGATCGTCATTATGTTTAGCATTGTGCATTTAGAACCAGATTTCCATCACAATCGAAACTTTGTTAATGGCATTAAGAACCTTAGATTGCTTTGTGTTTCGGAGGATGAGTGGCGTAGTGCAGAGAACGACATACTTCCTCTGGTCCCTTTTCGTTCGTCTTAAGTTCGAGTCTGGAAGCTGACGAAAACTTTTACATTTTCTTTATTTTTTTTATTATTATTTTTCTCCATACATATTCTATAGTTACAAGGAATTCGATCAATTTTCATACTTCTTAAAATAAAATTTGATGCGAAACTACTTATAAACGGAATTGAAAATTTAAGAGTCGATGTTTTGCACATGCGCAGAGATCGTCATTATGTTTAGCATTGTGCATTTAGAACCAGATTTCCATCACAATCGAAACTTTGTTAATGGCATTAAGAACCTTAGATTGCTTTGTGTTTCGGAGGATGAGTGGCGTAGTGCAGAGAACGACATACTTCCTCTGGTCCCTTTTCGTTCGTCTTAAGTTCGAGTCTGGAAGCTGACGAAAACTTTTACATTTTCTTTATTTTTTTTATTATTATTTTTCTCCATACATATTCTATAGTTACAAGGAATTCGATCAATTTTCATACTTCTTAAAATAAAATTTGATGCGAAACTACTTATAAACGGAATTGAAAATTTAAGAGTCGATGTTTTGCACATGCGCAGAGATCGTCATTATGTTTAGCATTGTGCATTTAGAACCAGATTTCCATCACAATCGAAACTTTGTTAATGGCATTAAGAACCTTAGATTGCTTTGTGTTTCGGAGGATGAGTGGCGTAGTGCAGAGAACGACATACTTCCTCTGGTCCCTTTTCGTTCGTCTTAAGTTCGAGTCTGGAAGCTGACGAAAACTTTTACATTTTCTTTATTTTTTTTATTATTATTTTTCTCCATACATATTCTATAGTTACAAGGAATTCGATCAATTTTCATACTTCTTAAAATAAAATTTGATGCGAAACTACTTATAAACGGAATTGAAAATTTAAGAGTCGATGTTTTGCACATGCGCAGAGATCGTCATTATGTTTAGCATTGTACATTTAGAACCAGATTTCCATCACAATCGAAACTTTGTTAATGGCATTAAGAACCTTAGATTGCTTTGTGTTTCGGAGGATGAGTGGCGTAGTGCAGAGAACGACATACTTCCTCTGGTCCCTTTTCGTTCGTCTTAAGTTCGAGTCTGGAAGCTGACGAAAACTTTTACATTTTCTTTATTTTTTTTATTATTATTTTTCTCCATACATATTCTATAGTTACAAGGAATTCGATCAATTTTCATACTTCTTAAAATAAAATTTGATGCGAAACTACTTATAAACGGAATTGAAAATTTAAGAGTCGATGTTTTGCACATGCGCAGAGATCGTCCGTATGTTTAAAATTTTGCATTTAGAACCAGATTTCCATCATAATCGAAACTTTGTTAATAGCATTAAGAACTTTAGACTGCTGTGTGTTTCGAATTATGAGTGGCGTGGTGCAGAGAACGACATACTTCTTTTGGTCCCTTTTCGTTCGTCATAAGTACGAGTCTGGAAGCGGAAGAAAAATTTTACATTTTCTTTAATTTTTATTATTTTTTTTCTCCATACATATTCTATAGTTACTATGAATTCGATTAAAATTCATACTTCTTAAAATAAAATTCCATGCGAAACTATATATGAACGCAATTGAAAATTTAAGAGTCGTTGTTTTGCACATGCGCAGAGATCGTCCGTATGTTTAGCATTGTGCCTTTAGAACCAGATTTCCATCACAATCGAAACTTTGTTAATGATATTAAGAACCTTAGACTGGATTCTGTTTCGAAGGATGAGTGGCGTGGGGCAGAGAACGACATACTTCTTTTGGTCGATTTTCTTTCGGCTTAATTTCGAGTCTGGAAGCGGACGAAAAATTTTACATTTTCTTTATTTTTTTCATTATTATTTTTCTAAATACTTATTCTATAGTTACAACGAAAGCGAACCAATCCTCATACTTCGTAAAATAAAATTTGATGCGAAACTATTTATAAATGCAATTGAAAATTTATAATTCGATGTTTTGCACATGCGCAGAGATCGTCCGTATGTTTAGCATTGTGCATTTAGAACCAGATTTCCATCACAATCGAAACTTTGTTAATGGCATTAAGAACCTTAGACTGGATTCTGTTTCGAAGGATGCGTGGCGTGGTGCAGAGAACGACATACTTCTTTTGATCCCTTTTCGTTCGTCTTAAGTTCGAGTCTGGAAGCGGACGAAAAATTTTACATTTTCTTTATTTTTTTAATTATTATTTTTCTCCATACATATTCTATAGTTACAAGGAATTCGATCAATTTTCATACTTTTTAAAATAAAATTTGATGCGAAACTACTTATAAACGGAATTGAAAATTTAAGAGTCGATGTTTTGCACATGCGCAGAGATCGTCCGTATGTTTAGCATTGTGCATTTAGAACCAGATTTCCATCACAATCGAAACTTTGTTAATGATATTAAGAACCTTAGACTGGATTCTGTTTCGAAGAATAAGTGGCGTGGTGCAGAGAACGACATACTTCTTTTCGTTCGTCTTAAGTTCGAGTCTTTAAGCGGACGAAAAATTTTACATTTTCTTTATTTTTTTTATTATTATTTTTCTCCCTACATATTCTATAGTTACAAGGAATTCGATCAATTTTCATACTTCTTAAAATAAAATTTGATGCGAAACTACTTATAAACGGAATTGAAACTTTAAGAGTCGATGTTTTGAAAATGCGCAGAGATCGTCCGTATGTTTAGCATTATGCATTAAGAACCAGATTTTCATCACAATCGAATCTTTGTTAATGGCATTAAGAACCTTAGACTGCTGTGTGTTTCGAAGGATGAGTGGCGTGGTGCAGAGAACGACATACTTCTTTTGATCCCTTTTCGTTCGTCTTAAGTTCGAGTCTGGAATCGGACGAAAAATTTTACATTTTCTTTATTTATTTTATTATTATTTTTCTCCATACATATTCTATTGTTTCAAGGAATTCGATCAATATTCATACTTCTTAAAATAAAATTTGATGCGAAACTACTTATAAACGGAATTGAAAATTTAAGAGTCGATGTTTTGCACATGCGCAGAGATCGTCATTATGTTTAGCATTGTGCATTTAGAACCAGATTTCCATCACAATCGAAACTTTGTTAATGGCATTAAGAACCTTAGATTGCTTTGTGTTTCGGAGGATGAGTGGCGTGGTGCAGAGAACGACATACTTCTTTTTGTCCCTTTTCGTTCGTCTTAAGTTCGAGTCTGGAAGCGGACGAAAAATTTTACATTTTCTTTATTTTTTGTATTATTATTTTTCTCCATACATATTCTATAGTTACAAGGAATTCGATCAATTTTCATACTTCTTAAAATAAAATTTGATGCGAAACTACTTATAAACGGAATTGAAAATTTAAGAGTCGATGTTTTGCACATGCGCAGAGATCGTCCGTATGTTTAGCATTGTGCATTTAGAACCAGATTTCCATCACAATGAAAACTTTGTTAATGGCATTAAGAACCTTAGACTGCTGTGTGTTTCGAAGGATGAGTGGCGTGGTGAAAAGAACGACATACTTCTTTTGGTCCCTTTTCGTTCGTCTTAAGTTCAAGTCTGGAAGCGGACGAAAAATTTTACATTTTGTTTATTTTTTTTTATAATTATTTTTCTCCATACATATTCTATAGTTACAAGGAATTCGATCAATTTTCATACTTCTTAAAATAAAATTTGATGCGAAACTACTTATAAACGGAATTGAAAATTTAAGAGTCGATGTTTTGCACATGCGCAGAGATCGTCATTATGTTTAGCATTGTGCATTTAGAACCAGATTTCCATCACAATCGAAACTTTGTTAATGGCATTAAGAACCTTAGATAGCTTTGTGTTTCGGAGGATGAGTGGCGTAGTGCAGAGAACGACACACTTCCTTTGGTCCCTTTTCGTTCGTCTTAAGTTCGAGTCTGGAAGCTGACGAAAACTTTTACATTTTCTTTATTTTTTTTATTATTATTTTTCTCCATACATATTCTATAGTTACAAGGAATTCGATCAATTTTCATACTTCTTAAAATAAATTTTGATGCGAAATTACTTATAAACGGAATTGAAAATTTAAGAGTCGATGTTTTGCACATGCGCAGAGATCGTCCGTATGTTTAAAATTTTGCATTTAGAACCAAATTTCCATCATAATCGAAACTTTGTTAATGGCTTCAAGAACCTTAGACTGCTGTGTGTTTCGAATTATGAGTGGCGTGGTGCAGAGAACGACATACTTCTTTTGGTCCCTTTTCGTGCGTCTTAAGTTCGAGTCTGGAAGCGGACGAAAAATTTTACATTTTCTTTATTTTTTTTATTATTATTTTTCTCCATACATATTCTATAGTTACAAGGAATTCGATCATTTTTCATACTTCTTAAAATAAAATTTGATGCGAAACTACTTATAAACGGAATTGAAAATTTAAGAGTCGATGTTTTGCACATGCGCAGAGATCGTCCGTATGTTTAGCATTGTGCATTTAGAACCAGATTTCCATCATAATCGAAACTTTGTTAATAGCATTAAGAACTTTAGACTGCTGCGTGTTTCGAATTATGAGTGGCGTGGTGCAGAGAACGACATACTTCTTTTGGTCCCTTTTCGTTCGTCTTAAGCTCGAGTCTGGAAGCGGACGAAAAATTTTACATTTTCTTTATTTTTTTTATTATTATTTTTCTCCATACATATTCTATAGTTACAAGGAATTCGATCAATTTTCATACTTCTTAAAATAAATTTTGATGCGAAACTACTTATAAACGGAATTGAAAATTTAAGAGTCGATGTTTTGCACATGCGCAGAGATCGTCCGTATGTTTAGCATTGTGCATTTAGAACCAGATTTCCGTCAGAATCGAAACTTTGTTAATGGCATTAAGAACCTTAGACCGCTGTGTGTTTCGAAGGATGAAAGCGTGGTGCAGAGAACGACATACTTCTTTTGGTCCCTTTTCGTTCGTCTTAAGTTCGAGTCTGGAAGCGGACGAAAAATTTTACATTTTCTTTATTTTTTTTATTATTATTTTTCTCCATACATATTCTATATTTACAAGGAATTCGATCAATTTTCATACTTCTTAAAATAAAATATGATGCGAAACTACTTATAAACGGAATTGAAAATTTAAGAGTCGATGTTTTGCACATGCGCAGAGATCGTCCGTATGTTTAGCATTGTGCTTTTAGAACCAGATTTCCATCATAATCGAAACTTTGTTAATGGCATTAAGAACCGTAGACTGCTGTGTGTTTCGAAGGATGAGTGGCGTGGTGCAGAGAACGACATACTTCTTTTGGTCCCTTTTCGTTCGTCTTAAGTTCGAGTCTGGAAGCGGACGAAAAATTTTACATTTTCTTTAATTTTTTTATTATTATTTTTCTCTATACATATTCTATAGTTACAAGGAATTCGATCAATTTTCATACTTCTTAAAATAAAATTTGATGCGAAACTACTTATAAACGGAATTGAAAATTGAAGAGTCGATATTTTGCACATGCGCAGAGATCGTCCGTATGTTTAGCATTGTGCATTTAGAACCAGATTTCCATCATAATCGAAACTTTGTTAATGGCATTAAGAACCTTAGACTGCTGTGTGTTTCGAAGGATGAGTGGCGTGGTGCAGAGAACGACATATTTCTTTTGGTCCCTTTTCGTTCGTCTTAAGTTCGAGTCTGGAAGCGGACGAAAAATTTTACATTTTCTTTATTTTTTTTTATTATTATTTTTCTCCATACATATTCTATAGTTACAAGGAATTCGATCAATTTTCATACTTCTTAAAAGAAAATTTGATGCGAAACTACTTATAAACGGAATTGAAAATTTAAGAGTCGATGTTTTGCACATGCGCAGAGATCGTCCGTATTTTTAGCATTGTGCATTTAGAACCAGATTTCCATCATATTCGAAACTTTGTGAATGGCATTAAGAACCTTAGACTGCTGTGTGTTTCGAATTATGAGTGGCGTGGTGCAGAGAACGACATACTTCTATTGGTCCCTTTTCGTTCGTCTTAAGTTCGAGTCTGGAAGCGGACGAAAAATTTTACATTTTCTTTATTTTTTTTTATTATTATTTTTCTCCATACATATTCTATAGTTACAAGGAATTCGATCAATTTTCATACTTCTTAAAAGAAAATTTGATGCGAAACTACTTATAAACGGAATTGAAAATTTAAGAGTCGATGTTTTGCACATGCGCAGAGATCGTCCGTATTTTTAGCATTGTGCATTTAGAACCAGATTTCCATCATATTCGAAACTTTGTGAATGGCATTAAGAACCTTAGACTGCTGTGTGTTTCGAATTATGAGTGGCGTGGTGCAGAGAACGACATACTTCTATTGGTCCCTTTTCGTTCGTCTTAAGTTCGAGTCTGGAAGCGGACGAAAAATTTTACATTTTCTTTATTTTTTTTTATTATTATTTTTCTCCATACATATTCTATAGTTACAAGGAATTCGATCAATTTTCATACTTCTTAAAAGAAAATTTGATGCGAAACTACTTATAAACGGAATTGAAAATTTAAGAGTCGATGTTTTGCACATGCGCAGAGATCGTCCGTATTTTTAGCATTGTGCATTTAGAACCAGATTTCCATCATATTCGAAACTTTGTGAATGGCATTAAGAACCTTAGACTGCTGTGTGTTTCGAATTATGAGTGGCGTGGTGCAGAGAACGACATACTTCTATTGGTCCCTTTTCGTTCGTCTTAAGTTCGAGTCTGGAAGCGGACGAAAAATTTTACATTTTCTTTATTTTTTTTATTATTATTTTTCTCCATACATATTCTATAGTTACAAGGAATTCGATCAATTTTCATACTTTTTAAAATAAAATTTGATGCGAAACTACTTATAAACGGAATTGAAAATTTAAGAGTCTATGTTTTGCACATGCGCAGAGATCGTCCGTATGTTTAGCATTTTGCATTTAGAACCAGATTTCCATCATAATCGAAACTTTGTTAATAGCATTAAGAACTTTAGACTGCTGTGTGTTTCGAATTATGAGTGGCGTGGTGCAGAGAACGACATACATCTTTTGGTCCCTTTTCGTTCGTCTTAAGTTCGAGTCTGGAAGCGGACGAAAAATTTTACATTTTCTTTAATTTTTATTATTTTTTTTCTCCATACATATTCTATAGTTACTATGAATTCGATTAAAATTCATACTTCTTAAAATAAAATTCCATGCGAAACTATTTATGAACGCAATTGAAAATTTAAGAGTCGTTGTTTTGCACATGCGCAGAGATCGTCCGTATGTTTAGCATTGTGCCTTTAGATCCAGATTTCCATCACAATCGAAACTTTGTTAATGATATTAAGAACCTTAGACTGGATTCTGTTTCGAAGGATGAGTGGCGTGGTGCACAGAACGACATACTTCTTTTGGTCGATTTTCGTTCGGCTTAATTTCGAGTCTGGAAGCGGACGAAAAATTTTACATTTTCTTTATTTTTTTTATTATTTTTTTTCTCCATACATATTCTATAGTTACAAGGAATTCGATTAAACTTCAAACTTCTTAAAATAAAATTCAATGCGAAACTATTTATAAACGCAATTGAAAATTTAAGAGTCGATATTTTGCACATGCGCAGACATCGTCCGTATGTTTAGCATTGTGCATTTAAAACCAGATTTCCATCACAATCAAAGCTTTGTTAATGGCATTAAGAACCTTAGACTGCTGCGTATTTCGAAGGATGAGTGGCGTGGTGCACAGAACGACATACTTCTTTTGGTCGATTTTCGTTCGGCTTAATTTCGAGTCTGGAAGCGGACGAAAAATTTTACATTTTCTTTATTTTTTTCATTATTATTTTTCTAAATACTTATTCTATAGTTACAACGAAAGCGAACCAATCCTCATACTTCGTAAAATAAAATTTGATGCGAAACTATTTATAAATGCAATTGAAAATTTATAATTCGATGTTTTGCACATGCGCAGAGATCGTCCGTATGTTTAGCATTGTGCATTTAGAACCAGATTTCCATCACAATCGAAACTTTGTTAATGGCATTAAGAACCTTAGACTGGATTCTGTTTCGAAGGATGCGTGGCGTGGTGCAGAGAACGACATACTTCTTTTGGTCCCTTTTCTTTCGTCTTAAGTTCGAGTCTGGAAGCGGACAAAAAATTTTACATTTTCTTTATTTATTTTATTATTATTTTTCTCCATACATATTCTATAGTTACAAGGAATTCGATCAATTTTCATACTTCTTAAATTAAAATTTGATGCGAAACTACTTATAAACGGAATTGAAAATTTAAGAGTCGATGTTTTGCACATGCGCAGAGATCGTCATTATGTTTAGCATTGTGCATTTAGAACCAGATTTCCATCACAATCGAAACTTTGTTAATGATATTAAGAACCTTAGACTGGATTCTGTTTCGAAGAATAAGTGGCGTGGTGCAGAGAACGACATACTTCTTTTCGTTCGTCTTAAGTTCGAGTCTGGAAGCGGACGAAAAATTTTACATTTTCTTAATTTTTTTTATTATTATTTTTCTCCCTACATATTCTATAGTTACAAGGAATTCGATCAATTTTCATACTTCTTAAAATAAAATTTGATGCGAAACTACTTATAAACGGAATTGAAACTTTAAGAGTCGATGTTTTGAAAATGCGCAGAGATCGTCCGTATGTTTAGCATTATGCATTTAGAACCAGATTTTCATCACAATCGAATCTTTGTTAATGGCATTAAGAACCTTAGACTGCTGTGTGTTTTGAAGGATGAGTGGCGTGGTGCAGGGAACGACATACTTATTTTGGTCCCTTTTCGTTCGTCTTAAGTTCGAGTCTGGAAGGGGACGAAAAATTTTACATTTTCTTTATTTTTTTATTATTATTTTTCTCCCTACATATTCTATAGTTACAAGGAATTCGATCAATTTTCATACTTCTTAAAATAAAATTTGATGCGAAACTACTTATAAACGGAATTGAAAATTTAAGAGTCGATGTTTTGCACATGCGCAGAGATCGTCATTATGTTTAGCATTGTGCATTTAGAACCAGATTTCCATCACAATCGAAACTTTGTTAATGATATTAAGAACCTTAGACTGGATTCTGTTTCGAAGAATAAGTGGCGTGGTGCAGAGAACGACATACTTCTTTTCGTTCGTCTTAAGTTCGAGTCTGGAAGCGGACGAAAAATTTTACATTTTCTTTATTTTTTTTATTATTATTTTTCTCCATACATATTCTATAGTTACAAGGAATTCGATCAATTTTCATACTTCTTAAAATAAAATTTGATGCGAAACTACTTATAAACGGAATTGAAAATTTAAGAGTCGATGTTTTGCAAATGCGCAGAGATCGTCCGTATGTTTAGCATTATGCATTTAGAACCAGATTTTCATCACAATCGAAACTTTGTTAATGGCATTAAGAACCTTAGACTGCTGTGTGTTTCGAAGGATGAGTGGCGTGGTGCAGAGAACGACATACTTCTTTTGATCCCTTTTCGTTCGTCTTAAGTTCGAGTCTGGAATCGGACGAAAAATTTTACATTTTCTTTATTTATTTTATTATTATTTTTCTCCATACATATTCTATTGTTTCAAGGAATTCGATCAATATTCATACTTCTTAAAATAAAATTTGATGCGAAACTACTTATAAACGGAATTGAAAATTTATGAGTCGATGTTTTGCACATGCGCAGAGATCGTCATTATGTTTAGCATTGTGCATTTAGAACCAGATTTCCATCACAATCGAAACTTTGTTAATGGCATTAAGAACCTTAGATTGCTTTGTGTTTCGGAGGATGAGTGGCGTGGTGCAGAGAACGACATACTTCTTTTTGTCCCTTTTCGTTCGTCTTAAGTTCGAGTCTGGAAGCGGACGAAAAATTTTACATTTTCTTTATTTTTTGTATTATTATTTTTCTCCATACATATTCTATAGTTACAAGGAATTCGATCAATTTTCATACTTCTTAAAATAAAATTTGATGCGAAACTACTTATAAACGGAATTGAAAATTTAAGAGTCGATGTTTTGCACATGCGCAGAGATCGTCCGTATGTTTAGCATTGTGCATTTAGAACCAGATTTCCATCACAATGAAAACTTTGTTAATGGCATTAAGAACCTTAGACTGCTGTGTGTTTCGAAGGATGAGTGGCGTGGTGAAAAGAACGACATACTTCTTTTGGTCCCTTTTCGTTCGTCTTAAGTTCAAGTCTGGAAGCGGACGAAAAATTTTACATTTTGTTTATTTTTTTTATAATTATTTTTCTCCATACATATTCTATAGTTACAAGGAATTCGATCAATTTTCATACTTCTTAAAATAAAATTTGATGCGAAACTACTTATAAACGGAATTGAAAATTTAAGAGTCGATGTTTTGCACATGCGCAGAGATCGTCATTATGTTTAGCATTGTGCATTTAGAACCAGATTTCCATCACAATCGAAACTTTGTTAATGGCATTAAGAACCTTAGATTGCTTTGTGTTTCGGAGGATGAGTGGCGTAGTGCAGAGAACGACACACTTCCTTTGGTCCCTTTTCGTTCGTCTTAAGTTCGAGTCTGGAAGCGGACGAAAACTTTTACATTTTCTTTATTTTTTTTATTATTATTTTTCTCCATACATATTCTATAGTTACAAGGAATTCGATCAATTTTCATACTTCTTAAAATAAATTTTGATGCGAAATTACTTATAAACGGAATTGAAAATTTAAGAGTCGATATTTTGCACATGCGCAGAGATCGTCCGTATGTTTAGCATTCTGCATTTAGAACCAGATTTCCATCATAATCGAAACTTTGTAAATGGCATTAAGAACTTTAGACTGCTGTGTGTTTCGAATTATGAGTGGCGTGGTGCAGAGAACGACATACTTCTTTTGGTCCCTTTTCGTTCGTCTTAAGTTCGAGTCTGGAAGCGAACGAAAAATTTTACATTTTGTTTATTTTTTTTTATAATTATTTTTCTCCATACATATTCTATAGTTACAAGGAATTCGATCAATTTTCATACTTCTTAAAATAAAATTTGATGCGAAACTACTTATAAACGGAATTGAAAATTTAAGAGTCGATGTTTTGCACATGCGCAGAGATCGTCCGTATGTTTAGCATTGTGCATTTAGAACCAGATTTCCATCATAATCGAAACTTTGTTAATAGCATTAAGAACTTTAGACTGCTGTGTGTTTCGAATTATGAGTGGCGTGGTGCAGAGAACGACATACTTCTTTTGGTCCCTTTTCGTTCGTCTTAAGTTCGAGTCTGGAAGCGGACGAAAAATTTTACATTTTCTTTATTTTTTTTATTATTATTTTTCTCCATACATATTCTATAGTTACAAGGAATTCGATCAATTTTCATACTTCTTAAAATAAAATTTGATGCGAAACTACTTATAAACGGAATTGAAAATTTAAGAGTCGATGTTTTGCACATGCGCAGAGATCGTCCGTATGTTTAGCATTGTGCTTTTAGAACCAGATTTCCATCATAATCGAAACTTTGTTAATGGCATTAAGAACCGTAGACTGCTGTGTGTTTCGAAGGATGAGTGGCGTGGTGCAGAGAACGACATACTTCTTTTGGTCCCTTTTCGTTCGTCTTAAGTTCGAGTCTGGAAGCGGACGAAAAATTTTACATTTTCTTTATTTTTTTTATTATTATTTTTCTCTATACATATTCTATAGTTACAAGGAATTCGATCAATTTTCATACTTCTTAAAATAAATTTTGATGCGAAACTACTTATAAACGGAATTGAAAATTTAAGAGTCGATGTTTTGCACATGCGCAGAGATCGTCCATATGTTTAGCATTGTGCATTTAGAACCAGATTTCCGTCACAATCGAAACTTTGTTAATGGCATTAAGAACCTTAGACTGCTGTGTGTTTCGAAGGATGTGTGGCGTGGTGCAGAGAACGACATACTTTTTTTGGTCCCTTTTCGTTCGTCTTAAGTTCGAATCTGGAAGCGGACGAAAAATTCTACAATTTCTTAATTTTTTTTTATTATTATTTTTCTCCATACATATTCTATAGTTACAAGGAATTCGATCAATTTTCATACTTCTTAAAATAAAATTTGATGCGAAACTACTTATAAACGGAATTGAAAATTGAAGAGTCGATATTTTGCACATGCGCAGAGATCGTCCGTATGTTTAGCATTGTGCATTTAGAACCAGATTTCCATCATAATCGAAACTTTGTTAATGGCATTAAGAACCTTAGATTGCTGTGTGTTTCGAAGGATGAGTGGCGTGGTGCAGAGAACGACATACTTCTTTCGGTCCCTTTTCGTTCGTCTTAAGTTCGAGTCTGGAAGCGGACGAAAAATTTTACATTTTCTTTATTTTTTTTTATTATTATTTTTCTCCATACATATTCTATAGTTACAAGGAATTCGATCAATTTTCATACTTCTTAAAATAAAATTTGATGCGAAACTACTTATAAACGGAATTGAAAATTTAAGAGTCGATGTTTTGCACATGCGCAGAGATCGTCCGTATGTTTAGCATTGTGCATTTAGAACCAGATTTCCATCATAATCGAAACTTTGTTAATGGCATTAAGAACCTTAGACTGCTGTGTGTTTCGAATTATGAGTGGCGTGGTGCAGAGAACGACATACTTCTATTGGTCCCTTTTCGTTCGTCTTAAGTTCGAGTCTGGAAGCGGACGAAAAATTTTACATTTTCTTTATTTTTTTTATTATTATTTTTCTCCATACATATTCTATAGTTACAAGGAATTCGATCAATTTTCATACTTCTTAAAATAAAATTTGATGCGAAACTACTTATAAACGGAATTGAAAATTTAAGAGTCGATGTTTTGCACATGCGCAGAGATCGTCCGTATGTTTAGCATTCTGCATTTAGAACCAGATTTCCGTCAGAATCGAAACTTTGTTAATGGCATTAAGAACCTTAGACTGCTGTGTGTTTCGAAGGATGAGTGGCGTGGCGCAGAGAACGACATACTTCTTTTGGTCCCTTTTCGTTCGTCTTAAGTTCGAGTCTGGAAGCGGACGAAAAATTTTACATTTTCTTTATTTTTTTTATTATTATTTTTCTCCATACATATTCTATAGTTACAAGGAATTCGATCAATTTTCATACTTCTTAAAATAAAATTTGATGCGAAACTACTTATAAACGGAATTGAAAATTGAAGAGTCGATATTTTGCACATGCGCAGAGATCGTCCGTATGTTTAGCATTGTGCATTTAGAACCAGATTTCCATCATAATCGAAACTTTGTTAATGGCATTAAGAACCTTAGACTGCTGTGTGTTTCGAAGGATGAGTGGCGTGGTGCAGAGAACGACATACTTCTTTCGGTCCCTTTTCGTTCGTCTTAAGTTCGAGTCTGGAAGCGGAAGAAAAATTTTACATTTTCTTTATTTTTTTTTATTATTATTTTTCTCCATACATATTCTATAGTTACAAGGAATTCGATCAATTTTCATACTTCTTAAAATAAAATTTGATGCGAAACTACTTATAAACGGAATTGAAAATTTAAGAGTCGATGTTTTGCACATGCGCAGAGATCGTCCGTATGTTTAGCATTGTGCATTTAGAACCAGATTTCCATCATAATCGAAACTTTGTTAATGGCATTAAGAACCTTAGACTGCTGTGTGTTTCGAATTATGAGTGGCGTGGTGCAGAGAACGACATACTTCTATTGGTCCCTTTTCGTTCGTCTTAAGTTCGAGTCTGGAAGCGGACGAAAAATTTTACATTTTCTTTATTTTTTTTATTATTATTTTTCTCCATACATATTCTATAGTTACAAGGAATTCGATCAATTTTCATACTTCTTAAAATAAAATTTGATGCGAAACTACTTATAAACGGAATTGAAAATTTAAGAGTCGATGTTTTGCACATGCGCAGAGATCGTCCGTATGTTTAGCATTGTTCTTTTAGAACCAGATTTCCATCATAATCGAAACTTTGTTAATGGCATTAAGAACCTTAGACTGCTGTGTGTTTCGAAGGATGAGTGGCGTGGTGCAGAGAACGACATACTTCTTTTGGTCCCTGTTCGTTCGTCTTAAGTTCGAGTCTGGAAGCGGACGAAAAATTTTACATTTTCTTTATTTTTTTTATTATTATTTTTCTCCATACATATTCTATAGTTACAAGGAATTCCATCAATTTTCATACTTCTTACAATAAAATTTGATGCGAAACTACTTATAAACGGAATTGAAAATTTAAGAGTCGATGTTTTGCACATGCGCAGAGATCGTCCGTATGTTTAGAATTGTGCATTTAGAACCAGATTTCCGTCACAATCGAAACTTTGTTAATGGCATTAAGAACCTTAGACTGCTGTGTGTTTCGAAGGATGAGTGGCGTGGTGCAGAGAACGACATACTTCTTTTGGTCCCTTTTCGTTCGTCTTAAGTTCGAGTCTGGAAGCGGACGAAAAGTTTTACATTTTCTTTATTTTTTTTATTATTATTTTTCTCCATACATATTCTATAGTTACAAGGAATTCGATCATTTTTCATACTTCTTAAAATAAAATTTGATGCGAAACTACTTATAAACGGAATTGAAAATTTAAGAGTCGATGTTTTGCACATGCGCAGAGATCGTCCGTATGTTTAGCATTGTGCATTTAGAACTAGATTTCCATCATAATCGAAACTTTGTTAATCGCATTAAGAACCTTAGACTGCTGTATGTTTCGAAGGATGAGTGGCGTGGTGGAGAGAACGACATACTCCCTTTGGTCCCTTTTCGTTCGTCTTAAGTTCGAGTCTGGAAGCGGACGAAAAATTTTACAATTTCTTAATTTTTTTTTATTATTATTTTTCTCCATACATATTCTATAGTTACAAGGAATTCGATCAATTTTCATACTTCTTAAAATAAAATTTGATGCGAAACTACTTATAAACGAAATTGAAAATTTAAGAGTGGATGTTTTGCACATGCGCAGAGATCGTCCGTATGTTTAACATTGTGCATTTAGAACCAGATTTCCATCATAATCGAAACTTTGTTAATGGCATTAAGAACCTTAGACTGCTGTGTGTTTCGAATTATGAGTGGCGTGGTGCAGAGAACGACATACTTCTATTGGTCCCTTTTCGTTCGTCTTAAGTTCGAGTCTGGAAGCGGACGAAAAATTTTACATTTTCTTTATTTTTTTTATTATTATTTTTCTCCATACATATTCTATAGTTACAAGGAATTCGATCAATTTTCATACTTCTTAAAATAAAATTTGATGCGAAACTACTTATAAACGGAATTGAAAATTTAAGAGTCGATGTTTTGCACATGCGCAGAGATCGTCCGTATGTTTAGCATTGTGCATTTAGAACCAGATTTCCATCATAATCGAAACTTTGTTAATGGCATTAAGAACCGTAGACTGCTGTGTGTTTCGAAGGATGAGTGGCGTGGTGCAGAGAACGACATACTTCTTTTGGTCCCTTTTCGTTCGTCTTAAGTTCGAGTCTGGAAGCGGACGAAAAATTTTACATTTTCTTTATTTTTTTTATTATTATTTTTCTCTATACATATTCTATAGTTACAAGGAATTCGATCAATTTTCATACTTCTTAAAATAAATTTTGATGCGAAACTACTTATAAACGGAATTGAAAATTTAAGAGTCGATTTTTTGCACATGCGCAGAGATCGTCCATATGTTTAGCATTGTGCATTTAGAACCAGATTTCCGTCACAATCGAAACTTTGTTAATGGCATTAAGAACCTTAGACTGCTGTGTGTTTCGAAGGATGTGTGGCGTGGTGCAGAGAACGACATACTTTTTTTGGTCCCTTTTCGTTCGTCTTAAGTTCGAGTCTGGAAGCGGACGAAAAATTCTACAATTTCTTAATTTTTTTTTATTATTATTTTTCTCCATACATATTCTATAGTTACAAGGAATTCGATCAATTTTCATACTTCTTAAAATAAAATTTGATGCGAAACTACTTATAAACGGAATTGAAAATTGAAGAGTCGATATTTTGCACATGCGCAGAGATCGTCCGTATGTTTAGCATTGTGCATTTAGAACCAGATTTCCATCATAATCGAAACTTTGTTAATGGCATTAAGAACCTTAGACTGCTGTGTGTTTCGAAGGATGAGTGGCGTGGTGCAGAGAACGACATACTTCTTTCGGTCCCTTTTCGTTCGTCTTAAGTTCGAGTCTGGAAGCGGACGAAAAATTTTACATTTTCTTTATTTTTTTTATTATTATTTTTCTCCATACATATTCTATAGTTACAAGGAATTCGATCAATTTTCATACTTCTTAAAATAAAATTTGATGCGAAACTACTTATAAACGGAATTGAAAATTTAAGAGTCGATGTTTTGCACATACGCAGAGATCGTCCGTATGTTTAGCATTGTGCATTTAGAACCAGATTTCCATCATAATCGAAACTTTGTTAATGGCATTAAGAACCTTAGACTGCTGTGTGTTTCGAATTATGAGTGGCGTGGTGCAGAGAACGACATACTTCTATTGGTCCCTTTTCGTTCGTCTTAAGTTCGAGTCTGGAAGCGGACGAAAAATTTTACATTTTCTTTATTTTTTTTTATTATTATTTTTCTCCATACATATTCTATATTTACAAGGAATTCGATCAATTTTCATACTTCTTAAAATAAAATTTGATGCGAAACTACTTATAAACGGAATTGAAAATTTAAGAGTCGATGTTTTGCACATGCGCAGAGATCGTCCGTATGTTTAGCATTGTGCATTTAGAACCAGATTTCCATCATAATCGAAACTTTGTTAATGGCATTAAGAACCTTAGACTGCTGTGTGTTTCGAATTATGAGTGGCGTGGTGCAGAGAACGACATACTTCTATTGGTCCCTTTTCGTTCGTCTTAAGTTCGAGTCTGGAAGCGGACGAAAAATTTTACATTTTCTTTATTTTTTTTATTATTATTTTTCTCCATACATATTCTATAGTTACAAGGAATTCGATCAATTTTCATACTTCTTAAAATAAAATTTGATGCGAAACTACTTATAAACGGAATTGAAAATTTAAGAGTCGATGTTTTGCACATGCGCAGAGATCGTCCGTATGTTTAGCATTCTGCATTTAGAACCAGATTTCCGTCAGAATCGAAACTTTGTTAATGGCATTAAGAACCTTAGACTGCTGTGTGTTTCGAAGGATGAGTGGCGTGGCGCCGAGAACGACATACTTCTTTTGGTCCCTTTTCGTTCGTCTTAAGTTCGAGTCTGGAAGCGGACGAAAAATTTTACATTTTCTTTATTTTTTTTATTATTATTTTTCTCCATACATATTCTATAGTTACAAGGAATTCGATCAATTTTCATACTTCTTAAAATAAAATTTGATGCGAAACTACTTATAAACGGAATTGAAAATTGAAGAGTCGATATTTTGCACATGCGCAGAGATCGTCCGTATGTTTAGCATTGTGCATTTAGAACCAGATTTCCATCATAATCGAAACTTTGTTAATGGCATTAAGAACCTTAGACTGCTGTGTGTTTCGAAGGATGAGTGGCGTGGTGCAGAGAACGACATACTTCTTTCGGTCCCTTTTCGTTCGTCTTAAGTTCGAGTCTGGAAGCGGAAGAAAAATTTTACATTTTCTTTATTTTTTTTTATTATTATTTTTCTCCATACATATTCTATAGTTACAAGGAATTCGATCAATTTTCATACTTCTTAAAATAAAATTTGATGCGAAACTACTTATAAACGGAATTGAAAATTTAAGAGTCGATGTTTTGCACATGCGCAGAGATCGTCCGTATGTTTAGCATTGTGCATTTAGAACCAGATTTCCATCATAATCGAAACTTTGTTAATGGCATTAAGAACCTTAGACTGCTGTGTGTTTCGAATTATGAGTGGCGTGGTGCAGAGAACGACATACTTCTATTGGTCCCTTTTCGTTCGTCTTAAGTTCGAGTCTGGAAGCGGACGAAAAATTTTACATTTTCTTTATTTTTTTTATTATTATTTTTCTCCATACATATTCTATAGTTACAAGGAATTCGATCAATTTTCATACTTCTTAAAATAAAATTTGATGCGAAACTACTTATAAACGGAATTGAAAATTTAAGAGTCGATGTTTTGCACATGCGCAGAGATCGTCCGTATGTTTAGCATTGTGCATTTAGAACCAGATTTCCATCATAATCGAAACTTTGTTAATGGCATTAAGAACCTTAGACTGCTGTGTGTTTCGAAGTATGAGTGGCGTGGTGCAGAGAACGACATACTTCTTTTGGTCCCTTTTCGTTCGTCTTAAGTTCGAGTCTGGAAGCGGACGAAAAATTTTACATTTTCTTTATTTTTTTTTATTATTATTTTTCTCCATACATATTCTATAGTTACAAGGAATTCGATCAATTTTCATACTTCTTAAAATAAAATTTGATGCGAAACTACTTATAAACGGAATTGAAAATTGAAGAGTCGATATTTTGCACATGCGCAGAGATCGTCCGTATGTTTAGCATTGTGCATTTAGAACCAGATTTCCATCATAATCGAAACTTTGTTAATGGCATTAAGAACCTTAGACTGCTGTGTGTTTCGAAGGATGAGTGGCGTGGTGCAGAGAACGACATACTTCTTTCGGTCCCTTTTCGTTCGTCTTAAGTTCGAGTCTGGAAGCGGAAGAAAAATTTTACATTTTCTTTATTTTTTTTTATTATTATTTTTCTCCATACATATTCTATAGTTACAAGGAATTCGATCAATTTTCATACTTCTTAAAATAAAATTTGATGCGAAACTACTTATAAACGGAATTGAAAATTTAAGAGTCGATGTTTTGCACATGCGCAGAGATCGTCCGTATGTTTAGCATTGTGCATTTAGAACCAGATTTCCATCATAATCGAAAATTTGTTAATGGCATTAAGAACCTTAGACTGCTGTGTGTTTCGAATTATGAGTGGCGTGGTGCAGAGAACGACATACTTCTATTGGTCCCTTTTCGTTCGTCTTAAGTTCGAGTCTGGAAGCGGACGAAAAATTTTACATTTTCTTTATTTTTTTTATTATTATTTTTCTCCATACATATTCTATAGTTACAAGGAATTCGATCAATTTTCATACTTCTTAAAATAAAATTTGATGCGAAACTACTTATAAACGGAATTGAAAATTTAAGAGTCGATGTTTTGCACATGCGCAGAGATCGTCCGTATGTTTAGCATTGTGCATTTAGAACCAGATTTCCGTCAGTATCGAAACTTTGTTAATGGCATTAAGAACCTTAGACTGCTGTGTGTTTCGAAGGATGAGTGGCGTGGTGCAGAGAACGACATACTTCTTTTGGTCCCTTTTCGTTCGTCTTAAGTTCGAGTCTGGAAGCGGACGAAAAATTTTACATTTTCTTTATTTTTTTTATTATTATTTTTCTCCATACATATTCTATAGTTACAAGGAATTCGATCAATTTTCATACTTCTTAAAATAAAATTTGATGCGAAACTACTTATAAATGGAATTGAAAATTTAAGAGTCGATATTTTGCACCTGCGCAGAGATCGTCCGTATGTTTAGCATTGTGCATTTAGAACCAGATTTCCATCAGAATCGAAACTTTGTTAATGGCATTAAGAACCTTAGACTGCTGTGTGTTTCGAAGGATGAGTGGCGTGGTGCAGAGAACGACATACTTCTGTTGGTCCCTTTTCGTTCGTCTTAAGTTCGAGTCTGGAAGCGGACGAAAAATTTTACATTTTCTTTATTTTTTTTATTATTATTTTTCTCCATACATATTCTATAGTTACAAGGAATTCGATCAATTTTCATACTTCTTAAAATAAAATTTGATGCGAAACTACTTATAAACGGAATTGAAAATTTAAGAGTCGATGTTTTGCACATGCGCAGAGATCGTCCGTATGTTTAGCATTGTGCATTTAGAACCAGATTTCCATCATAATCGAAAATTTGTTAATGGCATTAAGAACCTTAGACTGCTGTGTGTTTCGAATTATGAGTGGCGTGGTGCAGAGAACGACATACTTCTATTGGTCCCTTTTCGTTCGTCTTAAGTTCGAGTCTGGAAGCGGACGAAAAATTTTACATTTTCTTTATTTTTTTTATTATTATTTTTCTCCATACATATTCTATAGTTACAAGGAATTCGATCAATTTTCATACTTCTTAAAATAAAATTTGATGCGAAACTACTTATAAACGGAATTGAAAATTTAAGAGTCGATGTTTTGCACATGCGCAGAGATCGTCCGTATGTTTAGCATTGTGCATTTAGAACCAGATTTCCGTCAGTATCGAAACTTTGTTAATGGCATTAAGAACCTTAGACTGCTGTGTGTTTCGAAGGATGAGTGGCGTGGTGCAGAGAACGACATACTTCTTTTGGTCCCTTTTCGTTCGTCTTAAGTTCGAGTCTGGAAGCGGACGAAAAATTTTACATTTTCTTTATTTTTTTTATTATTATTTTTCTCCATACATATTCTATAGTTACAAGGAATTCGATCAATTTTCATACTTCTTAAAATAAAATTTGATGCGAAACTACTTATAAATGGAATTGAAAATTTAAGAGTCGATATTTTGCACCTGCGCAGAGATCGTCCGTATGTTTAGCATTGTGCATTTAGAACCAGATTTCCATCAGAATCGAAACTTTGTTAATGGCATTAAGAACCTTAGACTGCTGTGTGTTTCGAAGGATGAGTGGCGTGGTGCAGAGAACGACATACTTCTGTTGGTCCCTTTTCGTTCGTCTTAAGTTCGAGTCTGGAAGCGGACGAAAAATTTTACATTTTCTTTATTTTTTTTATTATTATTTTTCTCCATACATATTCTATAGTTACAAGGAATTCGATCAATTTTCATACTTCTTAAAATAAAATTTGATGCGAAACTACTTATAAACGGAATTGAAAATTTAAGAGTCGATGTTTTGCACATGCGCAGAGATCGTCCGTATGTTTAGCATTGTTCTTTTAGAACCAGATTTCCATCATAATCGAAACTTTGTTAATGGCATTAAGAACCTTAGACTGCTGTGTGTTTCGAAGGATGAGTGGCGTGGTGCAGAGAACGACATACTTCTTTTGGTCCCTGTTCGTTCGTCTTAAGTTCGAGTCTGGAAGCGGACGAAAAATTTTACATTTTCTTTATTTTTTTTATTATTATTTTTCTCCATACATATTCTATAGTTACAAGGAATTCCATCAATTTTCATACTTCTTACAATAAAATTTGATGCGAAACTACTTATAAACGGAATTGAAAATTTAAGAGTCGAGGTTTTGCACATGCGCAGAGATCGTCCGTATGTTTAGCATTGTGCATTTAGAACCAGATTTCCGTCACAATCGAAACTTTGTTAATGGCATTAAGAACCTTAGACTGCTGTGTGTTTCGAAGGATGAGTGGCGTGGTGCAGAGAACGACATACTTCTTTTGGTCCCTTTTCGTTCGTCTTAAGTTCGAGTCTGGAAGCGGACGAAAAGTTTTACATTTTCTTTATTTTTTTTATTATTATTTTTCTCCATACATATTCTATAGTTACAAGGAATTCGATCATTTTTCATACTTCTTAAAATAAAATTTGATGCGAAACTACTTATAAACGGAATTGAAAATTTAAGAGTCGATGTTTTGCACATGCGCAGAGATCGTCCGCATGTTTAGCATTGTGCATTTAGAACTAGATTTCCATCATAATCGAAACTTTGTTAATCGCATTAAGAACCTTAGACTGCTGTATGTTTCGAAGGATGAGTGGCGTGGTGGAGAGAACGACATACTTCCTTTGGTCCCTTTTCGTTCGTCTTAAGTTCGAGTCTGGAAGCGGACGAAAAATTTTACAATTTCTTAATTTTTTTTTATTATTATTTTTCTCCATACATATTCTATAGTTACAAGGAATTCGATCAATTTTCATACTTCTTAAAATAAAATTTGATGCGAAACTACTTATAAACGAAATTGAAAATTTAAGAGTGGATGTTTTGCACATGCGCAGAGATCGTCCGTTTGTTTAACATTGTGCATTTAGAACCAGATTTCCATCACAATCGAAACTTTGTTAATGGCATTAAGAACCTTAGACTGCTGTGTGTTTCGAAGTATGAGTGGCGTGGTGCAGAGAACGACATACTTCTTTTGGTCCCTTTTCGTTCGTCTTAAGTTCGAGTCTGGAAGCGGACGAAAAATTTTACATTTTCTTTATTTTTTTTATTATTATTTTTCTCCATACATATTCTATAGTTACAAGGAATTCGATCAATTTTCATACTTCTTAAAATAAAATTTGATGCGAAACTACTTATAAACGGAATTGAAAATTTAAGAGTCGATGTATTGCACATGCGCAGAGATCGTCCGTATGTTTAGCATTGTGCATTTAGAACCAGATTTCCATCACAATCGAAACTTTGTTAATGGCATTAAGAACCTTAGACTGCTGTGTGTTTCGAAGTATGAGTGGCGTGGTGCAGAGAACGACATACTTCTTTTGGTCCCTTTTCGTTCGTCTTAAGTTCGAGTCTGGAAGCGGACGAAAAATTTTACATTTTCTTTATTTTTTTTTTTTATTATTTTTCTCCATACATATTCTATAGTTACAAGGAATTCGATCAATTTTCATATTTCTTACAATAAAATTTGATGCGAAACTACTTATAAACGGAATTGAAAATTTAAGAGTCGATATTTTGCACATGCGCAGAGATCGTCCGTATGTTTAGCATTGTGCTTTTAGAACCAGATTTCGATCATAATCGAAACTTTGTTAATGGCATTAAGAACCTTAGACTGCTGTGTGTTTCGAAGGATGAGTGGCGTGGTGCAGAGAACGACATACTTCTTTTGGTCCCTTTTCGTTCGTCTTAAGTTCGAGTCTGGAAGCGGACGAAAAATTTTACATTTTCTTTATTTTTTTTATTATTATTTTTCTCCATACATATTCTATAGTTACAAGGAATTCGATCAATTTTCATACTTCTTAAAATAAAATTTGATGCGAAACTACTTATAAACGGAATTGAAAATTTAAGAGTCGATATTTTGCACATGCGCAGAGATCGTCCGTATGTTTAGCATTGTGCTTTTAGAACCAGATTTCGATCATAATCGAAACTTTGTTAATGGCATTAAGAACCTTAGACTGCTGTGTGTTTCGAAGGATGAGTGGCGTGGTGCAGAGAACGACATACTTCTTTTGGTCCCTTTTCGTTCGTCTTAAGTTCGAGTCTGGAAGCGGACGAAAAATTTTACATTTTCTTTATTTTTTTTATTATTATTTTTCTCCATACATATTCTATAGTTACAAGGAATTCGATCAATTTTCATACTTCTTAAAATAAAATTTGATGCGAAACTACTTATAAACGAAATTGAAAATATAAGAGTGGATGTTTTGCACATGCGCAGAGATCGTCCGTATGTTTAGCATTGTGCATTTAGAACCAGATTTCCATCACAATCGAAACTTTGTTAATGGCATTAAGAACCTTAGACTGCTGTGTGTTTCGAAGTATGAGTGGCGTGGTGCAGAGAACGACATACTTCTTTTGGTCCCTTTTCGTTCGTCTTAAGTTCGAGTCTGGAAGCGGACGAAAAATTTTACAATTTCTTAATTTTTTTTATTATTATTTTTCTCCATACATATTCTATAGTTACAAGGAATTCGATCAATTTTCATACTTCTTAAAATAAAATTTGATGCGAAACTACTTATAAACGGAATTGAAAATTTAAGAGTCGATGTTTTGCACATGCGCAGAGATCGTCCGTATGTTTAGCATTGTGCTTTTAGAACCAGATTTCCATCATAATCGAAACTTTGTTAATGGCATTAAGAACCTTAGACTGCTGTGTGTTTCGAAGGCTGAGTGGCGTGGTGCAGAGAACGACATACTTCTTTTGGTCCCTTTTCGTTCGTCTTAAGTTCGAGTCTGGAAGCGGACGAAAAATTCTACATTTTCTTTATTTTTTTTATTATTATTTTTCTCCATACATATTCTATAGTTACAAGGAATTCGATCAATTTTCATACTTCTTAAAATAAATTTTGATGCGAAACTACTTATAAACGGAATTGAAAATTTAAGAGTCGATGTTTTGCACATGCGCAGAGATCGTCCGTATGTTTAGCATTGTGAATTTAGAACCAGATTTCCATCACAATCGAAACTTTATTAATGGCATTAAGATATTTAGACTGCTGTGTGTTTCGAAGGATGAGTGGCGTGGTGCAGAGAACGACATACTTCTTTTGGTCCCTTTTCGTTCGTCTTAAGTTCGAGTCTGGAAGCGGACGAAAAATTTTACATTTTCTTTATTTTTTTTATTATTATTTTTCTCCATACATATTCTATAGTTACAAGGAATTCGATCAATTTTCATACTTCTTAAAATAAATTTTGATGCGAAACTACTTATAAACGGAATTGAAAATTTAAGAGTCGATGTTTTGCACATGCGCAGAGATCGTCCGTATGTTTAGCATTGTGAATTTAGAACCAGATTTCCATCACAATCGAAACTTTATTAATGGCATTAAGATATTTAGACTGCTGTGTGTTTCGAAGGATGAATGGCGTGGTGCAGAGAACGACATACTTCCTTTGGTCCCTTTTCGTTCGTCTTAAGTTCGAGTCTGGAAGCGGACGAAAAATGTTACAATTTCTTAATTTTTTTTTATTATTATTTTTCTCCATACATATTCTATAGTTACAAGGAATTCGATCAATTTTCATACTTCTTAAAATAAAATTTGATGCGAAACTACTTATAAACGAAATTCAAAATTTAAGAGTGGATGTTTTGCACATGCGCAGATATCGTCCGTATGTTTAGCATTGTGCATTTAGAACCAGATTTCCATCACAATCGAAACTTTGTTAATGGCATTAAGAACCTTAGACTGCTGTGTGTTTCGAAGTATGAGTGGCGTGGTGCAGAGAACGACATACTTCTTTTGGTCCCTTTTCGTTCGTCTTAAGTTCGAGTCTGGAAGCGGACGAAAAATTTTACATTTTCTTTATTTTTTTTTATTATTATTTTTCTCCATACATATTCTATAGTTACAAGGAATTCGATCAATTTTCATACTTCTTAAAATAAATTTTGATGCGAAACTACTTATAAACGGAATTGAAAATTTAAGAGTCGATGTTTTGCACATGCGCAGAGATCGTCCGTATGTTTAGCATTGTGAATTTAGAACCAGATTTCCATCACAATCGAAACTTTATTAATGGCATTAAGATATTTAGACTGCTGTGTGTTTCGAAGGATGAGTGGCGTGGTGCAGAGAACGACATACTTCTTTTGGTCCCTTTTCGTTCGTCTTAAGTTCGAGTCTGGAAGCGGACGAAAAATTTTACATTTTCTTTATTTTTTTTATTATTATTTTTCTCCATACATATTCTATAGTTACAAGGAATTCGATCAATTTTCATACTTCTTAAAATAAATTTTGATGCGAAACTACTTATAAACGGAATTGAAAATTTAAGAGTCGATGTTTTGCACATGCGCAGAGATCGTCCGTATGTTTAGCATTGTGAATTTAGAACCAGATTTCCATCACAATCGAAACTTTATTAATGGCATTAAGATATTTAGACTGCTGTGTGTTTCGAAGGATGAGTGGCGTGGTGCAGAGAACGACATACTTCCTTTGGTCCCTTTTCGTTCGTCTTAAGTTCGAGTCTGGAAGCGGACGAAAAATGTTACAATTTCTTAATTTTGTTTTATTATTATTTTTCTCCATACATATTCTATAGTTACAAGGAATTCGATCAATTTTCATACTTCTTAAAATAAAATTTGATGCGAAACTACTTATAAACGAAATTCAAAATTTAAGAGTGGATGTTTTGCACATGCGCAGATATCGTCCGTATGTTTAGCATTGTGCATTTAGAACCAGATTTCCATCACAATCGAAACTTTGTTAATGGCATTAAGAACCTTAGACTGCTGTGTGTTTCGAAGTATGAGTGGCGTGGTGCAGAGAACGACATACTTCTTTTGGTCCCTTTTCGTTCGTCTTAAGTTCGAGTCTGGAAGCGGACGAAAAATTTTACATTTTCTTTATTTTTTTTTATTATTATTTTTCTCCATACATATTCTATAGTTACAAGGAATTCGATCAATTTTCATAATTCTTAAAATAAAATTTGATGCGAAACTACTTATAAACGGAATTGAAAATTTAAGAGTCGATGTTTTGCACATGCACAGAGATCGTCTGTATGTTTAGCAATGTGAATTTAGAACCAGATTTCCATCACAATCGAAACTTTATTAATGGCATTAAGAACCTTAGACTGCTAGGTGTTTCGAAGGATGAGTGGCGTGGTGCAGAGAACGACATACTTCTTTTCGTTTGTCTTAAGTTCGAGTCTGGAAGCGGACGAAAAATTTTACATTTTCTTTATTTTTTTTATTATTATTTTTCTCCATACATATTCTATAGTTACAAGGAATTCGATCAATTTTCATACTTCTTAAAATAAATTTTGATGCGAAACTACTTATAAACGGAATTGAAAATTTAAGAGTCGATTTTTTGCACATGCACAGAGATCGTCTGTATGTTTAGCATTGTGAATTTAGAACCAGATTTCCATCACAATCGAAACTTTATTAATGGCATTAAGAACCTTAGACTGCTGTGTGTTTCGAAGTATGAGTGGCGTGGTGCAGAGAACGACATACTTCTTTTGGTCCCTTTTCGTTCGTCTTAAGTTCGAGTCTGGAAGCGGACGAAAAATTCTACATTTTCTTTATTTTCTTTATTATTATTTTTCTCCATACATATTCTATAGTTACAAGGAATTCGATCAATTTTCATACTTCTTAAAATAAATTTTGATGCGAAACTACTTATAAACGGAATTGAAAATTTAAGAGTCGATGTTTTGCACATGCGCAGAGATCGTCCGTATGTTTAGCATTGTGAATTTAGAACCAGATTTCCATCACAATCGAAACTTTATTAATGGCATTAAGATATTTAGACTGCTGTGTGTTTCGAAGGATGAGTGGCGTGGTGCAGAGAACGACATACTTCTTTTGGTCCCTTTTCGTTCGTCTTAAGTTCGAGTCTGGAAGCGGACGAAAAATTTTACATTTTCTTTATTTTTTTTATTATTATTTTTCTCCATACATATTCTATAGTTACAAGGAATTCGATCAATTTTCATACTTCTTAAAATAAATTTTGATGCGAAACTACTTATAAACGGAATTGAAAATTTAAGAGTCGATGTTTTGCACATGCGCAGAGATCGTCCGTATGTTTAGCATTGTGAATTTAGAACCAGATTTCCATCACAATCGAAACTTTATTAATGGCATTAAGATATTTAGACTGCTGTGTGTTTCGAAGGATGAGTGGCGTGGTGCAGAGAACGACATACTTCCTTTGGTCCCTTTTCGTTCGTCTTAAGTTCGAGTCTGGAAGCGGATGAAAAATGTTACAATTTCTTAATTTTTTTTTATTATTATTTTTCTCCATACATATTCTATAGTTACAAGGAATTCGATCAATTTTCATACTTCTTAAAATAAAATTTGATGCGAAACTACTTATAAACGAAATTCAAAATTTAAGAGTGGATGTTTTGCACATGCGCAGATATCGTCCGTATGTTGAGCATTGTGCATTTAGAACCAGATTTCCATCACAATCGAAACTTTGTTAATGGCATTAAGAACCTTAGACTGCTGTGTGTTTCGAAGTATAAGTGGCGTGGTGCAGAGAACGACATACTTCTTTTGGTCCCTTTTCGTTCGTCTTAAGTTCGAGTCTGGAAGCGGACGAAAAATTTTACATTTTCTTTATTTTTTTTTATTATTATTTTTCTCCATACATATTCTATAGTTACAAGGAATTCGATCAATTTTCATACTTCTTAAAATAAAATTTGATGCGAAACTACTTATAAACGGAATTGAAAATTTAAGAGTCGATGTTTTGCACATGCACAGAGATCGTCTGTATGTTTAGCAATGTGAATTTAGAACCAGATTTCCATCACAATCGAAACTTTATTAATGGCATTAAGAACCTTAGACTGCTGGGTGTTTCGAAGGATGAGTGGCGTGGTGCAGAGAACGACATACTTCTTTTCGTTTGTCTTAAGTTCGAGTCTGGAAGCGGACGAAAAATTTTACATTTTCTTTATTTTTTTTATTATTATTTTTCTCCATACATATTCTATAGTTACAAGGAATTCGATCAATTTTCATACTTCTTAAAATAAATTTTGATGCGAAACTACTTATAAACGGAATTGAAAATTTAAGAGTCGATTTTTTGCACATGCACAGAGATCGTCTGTATGTTTAGCATTGTGAATTTAGAACCAGATTTCCATCACAATCGAAACTTTATTAATGGCATTAAGAACCTTAGACTGCTGTGTGTTTCGAAGTATGAGTGGCGTGGTGCAGAGAACGACATACTTCTTTTGGTCCCTTTTCGTTCGTCTTAAGTTCGAGTCTGGAAGCGGACGAAAAATTCTACATTTTCTTTATTTTCTTTATTATTATTTTTCTCCATACATATTCTATAGTTACAAGGAATTCGATCAATTTTCATACTTCTTAAAATAAATTTTGATGCGAAACTACTTATAAACGGAATTGAAAATTTAAGAGTCGATGTTTTGCACATGCGCAGAGATCGTCCGTATGTTTAGCATTGTGAATTTAGAACCAGATTTCCATCACAATCGAAACTTTATTAATGGCATTAAGATATTTAGACTGCTGTGTGTTTCGAAGGATGAGTGGCGTGGTGCAGAGAACGACATACTTCTTTTGGTCCCTTTTCGTTCGTCTTAAGTTCGAGTCTGGAAGCGGACGAAAAATTTTACATTTTCTTTATTTTTTTTATTATTATTTTTCTCCATACATATTCTATAGTTACAAGGAATTCGATCAATTTTCATACTTCTTAAAATAAATTTTGATGCGAAACTACTTATAAACGGAATTGAAAATTTAAGAGTCGATGTTTTGCACATGCGCAGAGATCGTCCGTATGTTTAGCATTGTGAATTTAGAACCAGATTTCCATCACAATCGAAACTTTATTAATGGCATTAAGATATTTAGACTGCTGTGTGTTTCGAAGGATGAGTGGCGTGGTGCAGAGAACGACATACTTCCTTTGGTCCCTTTTCGTTCGTCTTAAGTTCGAGTCTGGAAGCGGACGAAAAATGTTACAATTTCTTAATTTTTTTTTATTATTATTTTTCTCCATACATATTCTATAGTTACAAGGAATTCGATCAATTTTCATACTTCTTAAAATAAAATTTGATGCGAAACTACTTATAAACGGAATTGAAAATTTAAGAGTCGATATTTTGCACATGCGCAGAGATCGTCCGTATGTTTAGCATTGTGCTTTTAGAACCAGATTTCGATCATAATCGAAACTTTGTTAATGGCATTAAGAACCTTAGACTGCTGTGTGTTTCGAAGGATGAGTGGCGTGGTGCAGAGAACGACATACTTCTTTTGGTCCCTTTTCGTTCGTCTTAAGTTCGAGTCTGGAAGCGGACGAAAAATTTTACATTTTCTTTATTTTTTTTATTATTATTTTTCTCCATACATATTCTATAGTTACAAGGAATTCGATCAATTTTCATACTTCTTAAAATAAAATTTGATGCGAAACTACTTATAAACGAAATTGAAAATATAAGAGTGGATGTTTTGCACATGCGCAGAGATCGTCCGTATGTTTAGCATTGTGCATTTAGAACCAGATTTCCATCACAATCGAATCTTTGTTAATGGCATTAAGAACCTTAGACTGCTGTGTGTTTCGAAGTATGAGTGGCGTGGTGCAGAGAACGACATACTTCTTTTGGTCCCTTTTCGTTCGTCTTAAGTTCGAGTCTGGAAGCGGACGAAAAATTTTACAATTTCTTAATTTTTTTTATTATTATTTTTCTCCATACATATTCTATAGTTACAAGGAATTCGATCAATTTTCATACTTCTTAAAATAAAATTTGATGCGAAACTACTTATAAACGGAATTGAAAATTTAAGAGTCGATGTTTTGCACATGCGCAGAGATCGTCCGTATGTTTAGCATTGTGAATTTAGAACCAGATTTCCATCACAATCGAAACTTTATTAATGGCATTAAGATATTTAGACTGCTGTGTGTTTCGAAGGATGAGTGGCGTGGTGCAGAGAACGACATACTTCCTTTGGTCCCTTTTCGTTCGTCTTAAGTTCGAGTCTGGAAGCGGACGAAAAATGTTACAATTTCTTAATTTTTTTTTATTATTATTTTTCTCCATACATATTCTATAGTTACAAGGAATTCGATCAATTTTCATACTTCTTAAAATAAAATTTGATGCGAAACTACTTATAAACGAAATTCAAAATTTAAGAGTGGATGTTTTGCACATGCGCAGATATCGTCCGTATGTTTAGCATTGTGCATTTAGAACCAGATTTCCATCACAATCGAAACTTTGTTAATGGCATTAAGAACCTTAGACTGCTGTGTGTTTCGAAGTATGAGTGGCGTGGTGCAGAGAACGACATACTTCTTTTGGTCCCTTTTCGTTCGTCTTAAGTTCGAGTCTGGAAGCGGACGAAAAATTTTACATTTTCTTTATTTTTTTTTATTATTATTTTTCTCCATACATATTCTATAGTTACAAGGAATTCGATCAATTTTCATACTTCTTAAAATAAAATTTGATGCGAAACTACTTATAAACGGAATTGAAAATTTAAGAGTCGATGTTTTGCACATGCACAGAGATCGTCTGTATGTTTAGCAATGTGAATTTAGAACCAGATTTCCATCACAATCGAAACTTTATTAATGGCATTAAGAACCTTAGACTGCTGGGTGTTTCGAAGGATGAGTGGCGTGGTGCAGAGAACGACATACTTCTTTTCGTTTGTCTTAAGTTCGAGTCTGGAAGCGGACGAAAAATTTTACATTTTCTTTATTTTTTTTATTATTATTTTTCTCCATACATATTCTATAGTTACAAGGAATTCGATCAATTTTCATACTTCTTAAAATAAATTTTGATGCGAAACTACTTATAAACGGAATTGAAAATTTAAGAGTCGATTTTTTGCACATGCACAGAGATCGTCTGTATGTTTAGCATTGTGAATTTAGAACCAGATTTCCATCACAATCGAAACTTTATTAATGGCATTAAGAACCTTAGACTGCTGTGTGTTTCGAAGTATGAGTGGCGTGGTGCAGAGAACGACATACTTCTTTTGGTCCCTTTTCGTTCGTCTTAAGTTCGAGTCTGGAAGCGGACGAAAAATTCTACATTTTCTTTATTTTCTTTATTATTATTTTTCTCCATACATATTCTATAGTTACAAGGAATTCGATCAATTTTCATACTTCTTAAAATAAATTTTGATGCGAAACTACTTATAAACGGAATTGAAAATTTAAGAGTCGATGTTTTGCACATGCGCAGAGATCGTCCGTATGTTTAGCATTGTGAATTTAGAACCAGATTTCCATCACAATCGAAACTTTATTAATGGCATTAAGATATTTAGACTGCTGTGTGTTTCGAAGGATGAGTGGCGTGGTGCAGAGAACGACATACTTCTTTTGGTCCCTTTTCGTTCGTCTTAAGTTCGAGTCTGGAAGCGGACGAAAAATTTTACATTTTCTTTATTTTTTTTATTATTATTTTTCTCCATACATATTCTATAGTTACAAGGAATTCGATCAATTTTCATACTTCTTAAAATAAATTTTGATGCGAAACTACTTATAAACGGAATTGAAAATTTAAGAGTCGATGTTTTGCACATGCGCAGAGATCGTCCGTATGTTTAGCATTGTGAATTTAGAACCAGATTTCCATCACAATCGAAACTTTATTAATGGCATTAAGATATTTAGACTGCTGTGTGTTTCGAAGGATGAGTGGCGTGGTGCAGAGAACGACATACTTCCTTTGGTCCCTTTTCGTTCGTCTTAAGTTCGAGTCTGGAAGCGGACGAAAAATGTTACAATTTCTTAATTTTTTTTTATTATTATTTTTCTCCATACATATTCTATAGTTACAAGGAATTCGATCAATTTTCATACTTCTTAAAATAAAATTTGATGCGAAACTACTTATAAACGGAATTGAAAATTTAAGAGTCGATATTTTGCACATGCGCAGAGATCGTCCGTATGTTTAGCATTGTGCTTTTAGAACCAGATTTCGATCATAATCGAAACTTTGTTAATGGCATTAAGAACCTTAGACTGCTGTGTGTTTCGAAGGATGAGTGGCGTGGTGCAGAGAACGACATACTTCTTTTGGTCCCTTTTCGTTCGTCTTAAGTTCGAGTCTGGAAGCGGACGAAAAATTTTACATTTTCTTTATTTTTTTTATTATTATTTTTCTCCATACATATTCTATAGTTACAAGGAATTCGATCAATTTTCATACTTCTTAAAATAAAATTTGATGCGAAACTACTTATAAACGAAATTGAAAATATAAGAGTGGATGTTTTGCACATGCGCAGAGATCGTCCGTATGTTTAGCATTGTGCATTTAGAACCAGATTTCCATCACAATCGAATCTTTGTTAATGGCATTAAGAACCTTAGACTGCTGTGTGTTTCGAAGTATGAGTGGCGTGGTGCAGAGAACGACATACTTCTTTTGGTCCCTTTTCGTTCGTCTTAAGTTCGAGTCTGGAAGCGGACGAAAAATTTTACAATTTCTTAATTTTTTTTATTATTATTTTTCTCCATACATATTCTATAGTTACAAGGAATTCGATCAATTTTCATACTTCTTAAAATAAAATTTGATGCGAAACTACTTATAAACGGAATTGAAAATTTAAGAGTCGATGTTTTGCACATGCGCAGAGATCGTCCGTATGTTTAGCATTGTGAATTTAGAACCAGATTTCCATCACAATCGAAACTTTATTAATGGCATTAAGATATTTAGACTGCTGTGTGTTTCGAAGGATGAGTGGCGTGGTGCAGAGAACGACATACTTCCTTTGGTCCCTTTTCGTTCGTCTTAAGTTCGAGTCTGGAAGCGGACGAAAAATGTTACAATTTCTTAATTTTTTTTTATTATTATTTTTCTCCATACATATTCTATAGTTACAAGGAATTCGATCAATTTTCATACTTCTTAAAATAAAATTTGATGCGAAACTACTTATAAACGAAATTCAAAATTTAAGAGTGGATGTTTTGCACATGCGCAGATATCGTCCGTATGTTTAGCATTGTGCATTTAGAACCAGATTTCCATCACAATCGAAACTTTGTTAATGGCATTAAGAACCTTAGACTGCTGTGTGTTTCGAAGTATGAGTGGCGTGGTGCAGAGAACGACATACTTCTTTTGGTCCCTTTTCGTTCGTCTTAAGTTCGAGTCTGGAAGCGGACGAAAAATTTTACATTTTCTTTATTTTTTTTTATTATTATTTTTCTCCATACATATTCTATAGTTACAAGGAATTCGATCAATTTTCATACTTCTTAAAATAAAATTTGATGCGAAACTACTTATAAACGGAATTGAAAATTTAAGAGTCGATGTTTTGCACATGCACAGAGATCGTCTGTATGTTTAGCAATGTGAATTTAGAACCAGATTTCCATCACAATCGAAACTTTATTAATGGCATTAAGAACCTTAGACTGCTGGGTGTTTCGAAGGATGAGTGGCGTGGTGCAGAGAACGACATACTTCTTTTCGTTTGTCTTAAGTTCGAGTCTGGAAGCGGACGAAAAATTTTACATTTTCTTTATTTTTTTTATTATTATTTTTCTCCATACATATTCTATAGTTACAAGGAATTCGATCAATTTTCATACTTCTTAAAATAAATTTTGATGCGAAACTACTTATAAACGGAATTGAAAATTTAAGAGTCGATTTTTTGCACATGCACAGAGATCGTCTGTATGTTTAGCATTGTGAATTTAGAACCAGATTTCCATCACAATCGAAACTTTATTAATGGCATTAAGAACCTTAGACTGCTGTGTGTTTCGAAGTATGAGTGGCGTGGTGCAGAGAACGACATACTTCTTTTGGTCCCTTTTCGTTCGTCTTAAGTTCGAGTCTGGAAGCGGACGAAAAATTCTACATTTTCTTTATTTTCTTTATTATTATTTTTCTCCATACATATTCTATAGTTACAAGGAATTCGATCAATTTTCATACTTCTTAAAATAAATTTTGATGCGAAACTACTTATAAACGGAATTGAAAATTTAAGAGTCGATGTTTTGCACATGCGCAGAGATCGTCCGTATGTTTAGCATTGTGAATTTAGAACCAGATTTCCATCACAATCGAAACTTTATTAATGGCATTAAGATATTTAGACTGCTGTGTGTTTCGAAGGATGAGTGGCGTGGTGCAGAGAACGACATACTTCCTTTGGTCCCTTTTCGTTCGTCTTAAGTTCGAGTCTGGAAGCGGACGAAAAATGTTACAATTTCTTAATTTTTTTTTATTATTATTTTTCTCCATACATATTCTATAGTTACAAGGAATTCGATCAATTTTCATACTTCTTAAAATAAAATTTGATGCGAAACTACTTATAAACGAAATTCAAAATTTAAGAGTGGATGTTTTGCACATGCGCAGATATCGTCCGTATGTTTAGCATTGTGCATTTAGAACCAGATTTCCATCACAATCGAAACTTTGTTAATGGCATTAAGAACCTTAGACTGCTGTGTGTTTCGAAGTATGAGTGGCGTGGTGCAGAGAACGACATACTTCTTTTGGTCCCTTTTCGTTCGTCTTAAGTTCGAGTCTGGAAGCGGACGAAAAATTTTACATTTTCTTTATTTTTTTTTATTATTATTTTTCTCCATACATATTCTATAGTTACAAGGAATTCGATCAATTTTCATACTTCTTAAAAGAAAATTTGATGCGAAACTACTTATAAACGGAATTGAAAATTTAAGAGTCGATGTTTTGCACATGCACAGAGATCGTCTGTATGTTTAGCAATGTGAATTTAGAACCAGATTTCCATCACAATCGAAACTTTATTAATGGCATTAAGAACCTTAGACTGCTGGGTGTTTCGAAGGATGAGTGGCGTGGTGCAGAGAACGACATACTTCTTTTCGTTTGTCTTAAGTTCGAGTCTGGAAGCGGACGAAAAATTTTACATTTTCTTTATTTTTTTTATTATTATTTTTCTCCATACATATTCTATAGTTACAAGGAATTCGATCAATTTTCATACTTCTTAAAATAAATTTTGATGCGAAACTACTTATAAACGGAATTGAAAATTTAAGAGTCGATTTTTTGCACATGCACAGAGATCGTCTGTATGTTTAGCATTGTGAATTTAGAACCAGATTTCCATCACAATCGAAACTTTATTAATGGCATTAAGAACCTTAGACTGCTGTGTGTTTCGAAGTATGAGTGGCGTGGTGCAGAGAACGACATACTTCTTTTGGTCCCTTTTCGTTCGTCTTAAGTTCGAGTCTGGAAGCGGACGAAAAATTTTACATTTTCTTTATTTTTTTTATTATTATTTTTCTCCATACATATTCTATAGTTACAAGGAATTCGATCAATTTTCATACTTCTTAAAATAAAATTTGATGCGAAACTACTTATAAACGGAATTGAAAATTTAAGAGTCGATGTTTTGCACATGCGCAGAGATCGTCCGTATGTTTAGCATTGTGCATTTAGAACCAGATTTCCATCATAATCGAAACTTTGTTAATGGCATTAAGAACCTTAGACTGCTGTGTGTTTCGAATTATGAGTGGCGTGGTGCAGAGAACGACATACTTCTATTGGTCCCTTTTCGTTCGTCTTAAGTTCGAGTCTGGAAGCGGACGAAAAATTTTACATTTTCTTTATTTTTTTTATTATTATTTTTCTCCATACATATTCTATAGCTACAAGGAATTCGATCAATTTTCATACTTCTTAAAATAAATTTTGATGCGAAACTACTTATAAACGGAATTGAAAATTTAAGAGTCGATGTTTTGCACATGCGCAGAGATCGTCCGTATGTTTAGCATTGTGCATTTAGAACCAGATTTCCATCACAATCGAAACTTTGTTAATGGCATTAAGAACCTTAGACTGCTGTGTGTTTCGAAGTATGAGTGGCGTGGTGCAGAGAACGACATACTTCTTTTCGTCCCTTTTCGTTCGTCTTAAGTTCGAGTCTGGAAGCGGACGAAAAATTTTACATTTTCTTTATTTTTTTTATTATTATTTTTCTCCATACATATTCTATAGTTACAAGGAATTCGATCAATTTTCATACTTCTTAAAATAAAATTTGATGCGAAACTACTTATAAACGGAATTGAAAATTTAAGAGTCGATGTTTTGCACATGCGCAGAGATCGTCCGTATGTTTAGCATTGTGAATTTAGAACCAGATTTCCATCACAATCGAAACTTTATTAATGGCATTAAGATATTTAGACTGCTGTGTGTTTCGAAGGATGAGTGGCGTGGTGCAGAGAACGACATACTTCTTTTGGTCCCTTTTCGTTCGTCTTAAGTTCGAGTCTGGAAGCGGACGAAAAATTTTACATTTTCTTTATTTTTTTTATTATTATTTTTCTCCATACATATTCTATAGTTACAAGGAATTCGATCAATTTTCATACTTCTTAAAATAAATTTTGATGCGAAACTACTTATAAACGGAATTGAAAATTTAAGAGTCGATGTTTTGCACATGCGCAGAGATCGTCCGTATGTTTAGCATTGTGAATTTAGAACCAGATTTCCATCACAATCGAAACTTTATTAATGGCATTAAGATATTTAGACTGCTGTGTGTTTCGAAGGATGAGTGGCGTGGTGCAGAGAACGACATACTTCCTTTGGTCCCTTTTCGTTCGTCTTAAGTTCGAGTCTGGAAGCGGACGAAAAATTTTACATTTTCTTCATTTTTTTTTATTATTATTTTTCTCCATACATATTCTATAGTTACAAGGAATTCGATCAATTTTCATACTTCTTAAAATAAAATTTGATGCGAAACTACTTATAAACGGAATTGAAAATTTAAGAGTCGATGTTTTGCACATGCACAGAGATCGTCTGTATGTTTAGCAATGTGAATTTAGAACCAGATTTCCATCACAATCGAAACTTTGTTAATGGCATTAAGAACCTTAGACTGCTGTGTGTTTCGAAGTATGAGTGGCGTGGTGCAGAGAACGACATACTTCTTTTGGTCCCTTTTCGTTCGTCTTAAGTTCGAGTCTGGAAGCGGACGAAAAATTTTACATTTTCTTTATTTTTTTTATTATTATTTTTCTCCATACATATTCTATAGTTACAAGGAATTCGATCAATTTTCATACTTCTTAAAATAAATTTTGATGCGAAACTACTTATAAACGGAATTGAAAATTTAAGAGTCGATGTTTTGCACATGCGCAGAGATCGTCCGTATGTTTAGCATTGTGAATTTAGAACCAGATTTCCATCACAATCGAAACTTTATTAATGGCATTAAGATATTTAGACTGCTGTGTGTTTCGAAGGATGAGTGGCGTGGTGCAGAGAACGACATACTTCCTTTGGTCCCTTTTCGTTCGTCTTAAGTTCGAGTCTGGAAGCGGACGAAAAATGTTACAATTTCTTAATTTTTTTTTATTATTATTTTTCTCCATACATATTCTATAGTTACAAGGAATTCGATCAATTTTCATACTTCTTAAAATAAAATTTGATGCGAAACTACTTATAAACGAAATTCAAAATTTAAGAGTGGATGTTTTGCACATGCGCAGATATCGTCCGTATGTTTAGCATTGTGCATTTAGAACCAGATTTCCATCACAATCGAAACTTTGTTAATGGCATTAAGAACCTTAGACTGCTGTGTGTTTCGAAGTATGAGTGGCGTGGTGCAGAGAACGACATACTTCTTTTGGTCCCTTTTCCTTCGTCTTAAGTTCGAGTCTGGAAGCGGACGAAAAATTTTACATTTTCTTCATTTTTTTTTATTATTATTTTTCTCCATACATATTCTATAGTTACAAGGAATTCGATCAATTTTCATACTTCTTAAAATAAAATTTGATGCGAAACTACTTATAAACGGAATTGAAAATTTAAGAGTCGATGTTTTGCACATGCACAGAGATCGTCTGTATGTTTAGCAATGTGAATTTAGAACCAGATTTCCATCACAATCGAAACTTTATTAATGGCATTAAGAACCTTAGACTGCTGGGTGTTTCGAAGGATGAGTGGCGTGGTGCAGAGAACGACATACTTCTTTTCGTTTGTCTTAAGTTCGAGTCTGGAAGCGGACGAAAAATTTTACATTTTCTTTATTTTTTTTATTATTATTTTTCTCCATACATATTCTATAGTTACAAGGAATTCGATCAATTTTCATACTTCTTAAAATAAATTTTGATGCGAAACTACTTATAAACGGAATTGAAAATTTAAGAGTCGATTTTTTGCACATGCACAGAGATCGTCTGTATGTTTAGCATTGTGAATTTAGAACCAGATTTCCATCACAATCGAAACTTTATTAATGGCATTAAGAACCTTAGACTGCTGTGTGTTTCGAAGTATGAGTGGCGTGGTGCAGAGAACGACATACTTCTTTTGGTCCCTTTTCGTTCGTCTTAAGTTCGAGTCTGGAAGCGGACGAAAAATTTTACATTTTCTTTATTTTTTTTATTATTATTTTTCTCCATACATATTCTATAGTTACAAGGAATTCGATCAATTTTCATACTTCTTAAAATAAAATTTGATGCGAAACTACTTATAAACGGAATTGAAAATTTAAGAGTCGATGTTTTGCACATGCGCAGAGATCGTCCGTATGTTTAGCATTGTGCATTTAGAACCAGATTTCCATCATAATCGAAACTTTGTTAATGGCATTAAGAACCTTAGACTGCTGTGTGTTTCGAATTATGAGTGGCGTGGTGCAGAGAACGACATACTTCTATTGGTCCCTTTTCGTTCGTCTTAAGTTCGAGTCTGGAAGCGGACGAAAAATTTTACATTTTCTTTATTTTTTTTATTATTATTTTTCTCCATACATATTCTATAGCTACAAGGAATTCGATCAATTTTCATACTTCTTAAAATAAATTTTGATGCGAAACTACTTATAAACGGAATTGAAAATTTAAGAGTCGATGTTTTGCACATGCGCAGAGATCGTCCGTATGTTTATCATTGTGCATTTAGAACCAGATTTCCATCACAATCGAAACTTTGTTAATGGCATTAAGAACCTTAGACTGCTGTGTGTTTCGAAGTATGAGTGGCGTGGTGCAGAGAACGACATACTTCTTTTCGTCCCTTTTCGTTCGTCTTAAGTTCGAGTCTGGAAGCGGACGAAAAATTTTACATTTTCTTTATTTTTTTTATTATTATTTTTCTCCATACATATTCTATAGTTACAAGGAATTCGATCAATTTTCATACTTCTTAAAATAAAATTTGATGCGAAACTACTTATAAACGGAATTGAAAATTTAAGAGTCGATGTTTTGCACATGCGCAGAGATCGTCCGTATGTTTAGCATTGTGCATTTAGAACCAGATTTCCATCATAATCGAAACTTTGTTAATGGCATTAAGAACCTTAGACTGCTGTGTGTTTCGAATTATGAGTGGCGTGGTGCAGAGAACGACATACTTCTATTGGTCCCTTTTCGTTTGTCTTAAGTTCGAGTCTGGAAGCGGACGAAAAATTTTACATTTTCTTTATTTTTTTTATTATTATTTTTCACCATACATATTCTATAGCTACAAGGAATTCGATCAATTTTCATACTTCTTAAAATAAATTTTGATGCGAAACTACTTATAAACGGAATTGAAAATTTAAGAGTCGATGTTTTGCACATGCACAGAGATCGTCAGTATGTTTAGCAATGTGAATTTAGAACCAGATTTCCATCACAATCGAAACTTTATTAATGGCATTAAGAACCTTAGACTGCTGGGTGTTTCGAAGGATGAGTGGCGTGGTGCAGAGAACGACATACTTCTTTTCGTTTGTCTTAAGTTCGAGTCTGGAAGCGGACGAAAAATTTTACATTTTCTTTATTTTTTTTATTATTATTTTTCTCCATACATATTCTATAGTTACAAGGAATTCGATCAATTTTCATACTTCTTAAAATAAATTTTGATGCGAAACTAATTATAAACGGAATTGAAAATTTAAGAGTCGATTTTTTGCACATGCACAGAGATCGTCTGTATGTTTAGCATTGTGAATTTAGAACCAGATTTCCATCACAATCGAAACTTTATTAATGGCATTAAGAACCTTAGACTGCTGTGTGTTTCGAAGTATGAGTGGCGTGGTGCAGAGAACGACATACTTCTTTTGGTCCCTTTTCGTTCGTCTTAAGTTCGAGTCTGGAAGCGGACGAAAAATTTTACATTTTCTTTATTTTTTTTTATTATTATTTTTCTCCATACATATTCTATAGTTACAAGGAATTCGATCAATTTTCATACTTCTTAAAATAAAATTTGATGCGAAACTACTTATAAACGGAATTGAAAATTTAAGAGTCGATGTTTTGCACATGCGCAGAGATCGTCCGTATGTTTAGCATTGTGCATTTAGAACCAGATTTCCATCATAATCGAAACTTTGTTAATGGCATTAAGAACCTTAGACTGCTGTGTGTTTCGAATTATGAGTGGCGTGGTGCAGAGAACGACATACTTCTATTGGTCCCTTTTCGTTCGTCTTAAGTTCGAGTCTGGAAGCGGACGAAAAATTTTACATTTTCTTTATTTTTTTTATTATTATTTTTCTCCATACATATTCTATAGTTACAAGGAATTCGATCAATTTTCATACTTCTTAAAAAAAAATTTGATGCGAAACTACTTATAAACGGAATTGAAAATTTAAGAGTCGATGTTTTGCACATGCACAGAGATCGTCTGTATGTTTAGCAATGTGAATTTAGAACCAGATTTCCATCACAATCGAAACTTTATTAATGGCATTAAGAACCTTAGACTGCTGGGTGTTTCGAAGGATGAGTGGCGTGGTGCAGAGAACGACATACTTCTTTTCGTTTGTCTTAAGTTCGAGTCTGGAAGCGGACGAAAAATTTTACATTTTCTTTATTTTTTTTATTATTATTTTTCTCCATACATATTCTATAGTTACAAGGAATTCGATCAATTTTCATACTTCTTAAAATAAATTTTGATGCGAAACTACTTATAAACGGAATTGAAAATTTAAGAGTCGATTTTTTGCACATGCACAGAGATCGTCTGTATGTTTAGCATTGTGAATTTAGAACCAGATTTCCATCACAATCGAAACTTTATTAATGGCATTAAGAACCTTAGACTGCTGTGTGTTTCGAAGTATGAGTGGCGTGGTGCAGAGAACGACATACTTCTTTTGGTCCCTTTTCGTTCGTCTTAAGTTCGAGTCTGGAAGCGGACGAAAAATTTTACATTTTCTTTATTTTTTTTATTATTATTTTTCTCCATACATATTCTATAGTTACAAGGAATTCGATCAATTTTCATACTTCTTAAAATAAAATTTGATGCGAAACTACTTATAAACGGAATTGAAAATTTAAGAGTCGATGTTTTGCACATGCGCAGAGATCGTCCGTATGTTTAGCATTGTGCATTTAGAACCAGATTTCCATCATAATCGAAACTTTGTTAATGGCATTAAGAACCTTAGACTGCTGTGTGTTTCGAATTATGAGTGGCGTGGTGCAGAGAACGACATACTTCTATTGGTCCCTTTTCGTTCGTCTTAAGTTCGAGTCTGGAAGCGGACGAAAAATTTTACATTTTCTTTATTTTTTTTATTATTATTTTTCTCCATACATATTCTATAGCTACAAGGAATTCGATCAATTTTCATACTTCTTAAAATAAATTTTGATGCGAAACTACTTATAAACGGAATTGAAAATTTAAGAGTCGATGTTTTGCACATGCGCAGAGATCGTCCGTATGTTTATCATTGTGCATTTAGAACCAGATTTCCATCACAATCGAAACTTTGTTAATGGCATTAAGAACCTTAGACTGCTGTGTGTTTCGAAGTATGAGTGGCGTGGTGCAGAGAACGACATACTTCTTTTCGTCCCTTTTCGTTCGTCTTAAGTTCGAGTCTGGAAGCGGACGAAAAATTTTACATTTTCTTTATTTTTTTTATTATTATTTTTCTCCATACATATTCTATAGTTACAAGGAATTCGATCAATTTTCATACTTCTTAAAATAAAATTTGATGCGAAACTACTTATAAACGGAATTGAAAATTTAAGAGTCGATGTTTTGCACATGCGCAGAGATCGTCCGTATGTTTAGCATTGTGCATTTAGAACCAGATTTCCATCATAATCGAAACTTTGTTAATGGCATTAAGAACCTTAGACTGCTGTGTGTTTCGAATTATGAGTGGCGTGGTGCAGAGAACGACATACTTCTATTGGTCCCTTTTCGTTTGTCTTAAGTTCGAGTCTGGAAGCGGACGAAAAATTTTACATTTTCTTTATTTTTTTTATTATTATTTTTCACCATACATATTCTATAGCTACAAGGAATTCGATCAATTTTCATACTTCTTAAAATAAATTTTGATGCGAAACTACTTATAAACGGAATTGAAAATTTAAGAGTCGATGTTTTGCACATGCACAGAGATCGTCAGTATGTTTAGCAATGTGAATTTAGAACCAGATTTCCATCACAATCGAAACTTTATTAATGGCATTAAGAACCTTAGACTGCTGGGTGTTTCGAAGGATGAGTGGCGTGGTGCAGAGAACGACATACTTCTTTTCGTTTGTCTTAAGTTCGAGTCTGGAAGCGGACGAAAAATTTTACATTTTCTTTATTTTTTTTATTATTATTTTTCTCCATACATATTCTATAGTTACAAGGAATTCGATCAATTTTCATACTTCTTAAAATAAATTTTGATGCGAAACTAATTATAAACGGAATTGAAAATTTAAGAGTCGATTTTTTGCACATGCACAGAGATCGTCTGTATGTTTAGCATTGTGAATTTAGAACCAGATTTCCATCACAATCGAAACTTTATTAATGGCATTAAGAACCTTAGACTGCTGTGTGTTTCGAAGTATGAGTGGCGTGGTGCAGAGAACGACATACTTCTTTTGGTCCCTTTTCGTTCGTCTTAAGTTCGAGTCTGGAAGCGGACGAAAAATTTTACATTTTCTTTATTTTTTTTTATTATTATTTTTCTCCATACATATTCTATAGTTACAAGGAATTCGATCAATTTTCATACTTCTTAAAATAAAATTTGATGCGAAACTACTTATAAACGGAATTGAAAATTTAAGAGTCGATGTTTTGCACATGCGCAGAGATCGTCCGTATGTTTAGCATTGTGCATTTAGAACCAGATTTCCATCATAATCGAAACTTTGTTAATGGCATTAAGAACCTTAGACTGCTGTGTGTTTCGAATTATGAGTGGCGTGGTGCAGAGAACGACATACTTCTATTGGTCCCTTTTCGTTCGTCTTAAGTTCGAGTCTGGAAGCGGACGAAAAATTTTACATTTTCTTTATTTTTTTTATTATTATTTTTCTCCATACATATTCTATAGCTACAAGGAATTCGATCAATTTTCATACTTCTTAAAATAAATTTTGATGCGAAACTACTTATAAACGGAATTGAAAATTTAAGAGTCGATGTTTTGCACATGCACAGAGATCGTCTGTATGTTTAGCATTGTGAATTTAGAACCAGATTTCCATCACAATCGAAACTTTATTAATGGCATTAAGAACCTTAGACTGCTGAGTGTTTCGAAGGATGAGTGGCGTGGTGCAGAGAACGACATACTTCTTTTCGTTTGTCTTAAGTTCGAGTCTGGAAGCGGACGAAAAATTTTACATTTTCTTTATTTTTTTTATTATTATTTTTCTCCATACATATTCTATAGTTACAAGGAATTCGATCATTTTTCATACTTCTTAAAATAAAATTTGATGCGAAACTACTTATAAACGGAATTGAAAATTTAAGAGTCGATGTTTTGCACATGCGCAGAGATCGTCCGTATGTTTATCATTTTGCATTTAGAACCAGATTTCCATCACAATCGAAACTTTGTTAATGGCATTAAGAACCTTAGACTGCTGTGTGTTTCGAATTATGAGTTGAGTGGTGCAGAGAACGACATACATCTTTTGGACCCTTTTCGTTCATCTTAAGTTCGAGTCTGGAAGCGGACGAAAAATTTTACAATTTCTTAATTTTTTTTTTATTATTATTTTTCTCCATACATATTCTATAGTTACAAGGAATTCGATCAATTTTCATACTTCTTAAAATAAAATTTGATGCGAAACTACTTATAAACGGAATTGAAAATTTAAGAGTCGATGTTTTGCACATGCGCAGAGATCGTCCGTATGTTTAGCATTGTGCATTTAGAACCAGATTTCCATCATAATCGAAACTTTGTTAATGGCATTAAGAACCTTAGACTGCTGTGTGTTTCGAAGGATGAGTGTCGTGGTGGAGAGAACGACATACTTCTTTTGGTCCCTTTTCGTTCGTCTTAAGTTCGAGACTGGAAGCGGACGAAAAATTTTACAATTTCTTAATTTTTTTTTTATTATTTTTCTCCATACATATTCTATAGTTACAAGGAATTCGATCAATTTTCATACTTCTTAAAATAAATTTTGATGCGAAACTACTTATAAACGGAATTGAAAATTTAAGAGTCGATGTTTTGCACATGCACAGAGATCGTCTGTATGTTTAGCATTGTGAATTTAGAACCAGATTTCCATCACAATCGAAACTTTATTAATGGCATTAAGAACCTTAGACTGCTGAGTGTTTCGAAGGATGAGTGGCGTGGTGCAGAGAACGACATACTTCTTTTCGTTTGTATTAAGTTCGAGTCTGGAAGCGGACGAAAAATTTTACATTTTCTTTATTTTTTTTATTATTATTTTTCTCCATACATATTCTATAGTTACAAGGAATTCGATCATTTTTCATACTTCTTAAAATAAAATTTGATGCGAAACTACTTATAAACGGAATTGAAAATTTAAGAGTCGATGTTTTGCACATGCGCAGAGATCGTCCGTATGTTTATCATTTTGCATTTAGAACCAGATTTCCATCACAATCGAAACTTTGTTAATGGCATTAAGAACCTTAGACTGCTGTGTGTTTCGAATTATGAGTTGCGTGGTGCAGAGAACGACATACTTCTTTTGGACCCTTTTCGTTCATCTTAAGTTCGAGTCTGGAAGCGGACGAAAAATTTTACAATTTCTTAATTTTTTTTTTATTATTATTTTTCTCCATACATATTCTATAGTTACAAGGAATTCGATCAATTTTCATACTTCTTAAAATAAAATTTGATGCGAAACTACTTATAAACGGAATTGAAAATTTAAGAGTCGATGTTTTGCACATGCGCAGAGATCGTCCGTATGTTTAGCATTGTGCATTTAGAACCAGATTTCCATCATAATCGAAACTTTGTTAATGGCATTAAGAACCTTAGACTGCTGTGTGTTTCGAAGGATGAGTGTCGTGGTGGAGAGAACGACATACTTCTTTTGGTCCCTTTTCGTTCGTCTTAAGTTCGAGACTGGAAGCGGACGAAAAATTTTACAATTTCTTAATTTTTTTTTTATTATTTTTCTCCATACATATTCTATAGTTACAAGGAATTCGATCAATTTTCATACTTCATAAAATAAAATTTGATGCGAAACTACTTATAAACGGAATTGAAAATTTAAGAGTCGATGTTTTGCACATGCGCAGAGATCGTCCGTATGTTTAGCATTGTGCATTTAGAACCAGATTTCCATCATAATCGAAACTTTGTTAATAGCATTAAGAACTTTAGACTGCTGGGTGTTTCGAATTATGAGTGGCGTGGTGCAGAGAACGACATACTTCTTTTGGTCCCTTTTCGTTCGTCTTAAGTTCGAGTCTGGAAGCGGACGAAAAATTCTACATTTTCTTTATTTTTTTTATTATTATTTTTCTCCATACATATTCTATAGTTACAAAGAATTCGATCAATTTTCATACTTCTAAAAATAAAATTTGATGCGAAACTACTTATAAACGGAATTGAAAATTTAAGAGTCGATGTTTTGCACATGCGCAGAGATCGTCCGTATGTTTAGCATTGTGAATTTAGAACCAGATTTCCATCACAATCGAAACTTTATTAATGGCATTAAGAACCTGAGACTGCTGTGTGTTTCGAAGGATGAGTGGCGTGGTGCAGAGAACGACATACTTCTTTTGGTCCCTTTTCGTTCGTCTTAAGTTCGAGTCTGGAAGCGGACGAATAATTTTACATTTTCTTTATTTTTTTTATTATTATTTTTCTCCATACATATTCTATAGTTACAAGGAATTCGATCATTTTTCATACTTCTTAAAATAAAATTTGATGCGAAACTACTTATAAACGGAATTGAAAATTTAAGAGTCGATGTTTTGCACATACGCAGAGATCGTCCGTATGTTTAGCATTGTGCATTTAGAACCAGATTTCCATCATAATCGAAACTTTGTTAATAGCATTAAGAACCTTAGACTGCTGTGTGTTTCGAAAGATGAGTGGCGTGGTGGAGAGAACGACATACTTCCTTTGGTCCCTTTTCGTTCGTCTTAAGTTCGAGTCTGGAAGCGGACGAAAAATTTTAAAATTTCTTTATTTTTTTTATTATTATTTTTCTCCATACATATTCTATAGTTACAAGGAATTCGATCAATTTTCATACTTCTTAAAATAAAATTTGATGCGAAACTACTTATAAACGGAATTGAAAATTTAAGAGTCGATGTTTTGCACATGCGCAGAGATCGTCCGTATGTTTAGCATTGTGCATTTAGAACCAGATTTCCGTCACAATCGAAACTTTGTTAATGGCATTAAGAACCTTAGACTGCTGTGTGTTTCGAAGTACGAGTGGCTTGGTGCAGAGAACGACATACTTCTTTTGGTCCCTTTTCGTTCGTCTTAAGTTCGAGTCTGAAAGCGGAGAAAAAATTTTACATTTTCTTTATTTTTTTTATTATTATTTTTCTCCATACATATTCTATAGTTACAAGGAATTCGATCATTTTTCATACTTCTTAAAATAAAATTTGATGCGAAACTACTTATAAACGGAATTGAAAATTTAAGAGTCGATGTTTTGCACATACGCAGAGATCGTCCGTATGTTTAGCATTGTGCATTTAGAACCAGATTTCCATCATAATCGAAACTTTGTTAATAGCATTAAGAACCTTAGACTGCTGTGTGTTTCGAAGGATGAGTGGCGTGGTGGAGAGAACGACATACTTCCTTTGGTCCCTTTTCGTTCGTCTTAAGTTCGAGTCTGGAAGCGGACGAAAAATTTTAAAATTTCTTAATTTTTTTTTATTATTATTTTTCTCCATACATATTCTATAGTTACAAGGAATTCGATCAATTTTCATACTTCTTAAAATAAAATTTGATGCGAAACTACTTATAAACGAAATTCACAATTTAAGAGTGGATGTTTTGCACATGCGCAGAGATCGTCCGTATGTTTAGCATTGTGCATTTAGAACCAGATTTCCATCACAATCGAAACTTTGTTAATGGCATTAAGAACCTTAGACTGGTGTGGGTTTCGAAGGATGAGTGGCGTGGTGCAGAGAACGACATACTTCTTTTGGTCCCTTTTCGTTCGTCTTAAGTTCGAGTCTGGAAGCGGACGAAAAATTTTACATTTTCTTTATTATTTTTATTATTATTTTTCTCTATACATATTCTATAGTTACAAGGAATTCGATCAATTTTCATACTTCTTAAAATAAAATTTGATGCGAAACTACTTATAAAAGGAATTGAAAATTTAATAGTCGATGTTTTGCACATGCGCAGAGATCGTCCGTATGTTTAGCATTGTGCATTTAGAACCAGATTTACATCAGAATCGAAACTTTGTTAATGGCATTAAGAACCTTAGACTGCTGTGTGTTTCGAAGGATGAGTGGCGTGGTGGAGAGAACGACATACTTCTTTTGGTCCCTTTTCGTTCGTCTTAAGTTCGAGTCTGGAAGCGGACGAAAAATTTTACAATTTCTTAATTTTTTTTATTATTATTTTTCTCCATACATATTCTATAGTTACAAGGAATTCGATCAATTTTCATACTTCTTAAAATAAAATTTGATGCGAAACTACTTATAAAAGGAATTGAAAATTTAATAGTCGATGTTTTGCACATGCGCAGAGATCGTCCGTATGTTTAGCATTGTGCATTTAGAACCAGATTTACATCAGAATCGAAACTTTGTTAATGGCATTAAGAACCTTAGACTGCTGTGGGTTTCGAAGGATGAGTGGCGTGGTGCAGAGAACGACATACTTCTTTTGGTCCCTTTTCGTTCGTCTTAAGTTCGAGTCTGGAAGCGGACGAAAAATTTTACATTTTCTTTATTCTTTTTATTATTATTTTTCTCCATACATATTCTATAGTTACAAGGAATTCGATCAATTTTCATACTTCTTAAAATAAAATTTGATGCGAAACTACTTATAAAAGGAATTGAAAATTTAATAGTCGATGTTTTGCACATGCGCAGAGATCGTCCGTATGTTTAGCATTGTGCATTTAGAACCAGATTTACATCAGAATCGAAACTTTGTTAATGGCATTAAGAACCTTAGACTGCTGTGTGTTTCGAAGGATGAGTGGCGTGGTGCAGAGAACGACATACTTCTTTTGGTCCCTTTTCGTTCGTCTTAAGTTCGAGTCTGGAAGCGGACGAAAAATTTTACAATTTCTTAATTTTTTTTAATATTATTTTTCTCCATACATATTCTATAGTTACAAGGAATTCGATCAATTTTCATACTTCTTAAAATAAAATTTGATGCGAAACTACTTATAAACGGAATTGAAAATTTAAGAGTCGATGTTTTGCACATGCGCAGAGATCGTCCGTATGTTTAGCATTGTGCATTTAGAACCAGAATTCCATCATAATCGAAACTTTGTTAATAGCATTAAGAACTTTAGACTGCTGTGTGTTTCGAATTATGAGTGGCGTGGTGCAGAGAACGATATACTTCTTTTGGTCCCTTTTCGTTCGTCTTAAGTTCGAGTCTGGAAGCGGACGAAAAATTCTACATTTTCTTTATTTTTTTTATTATTATTTTTCTCCATACATATTCTATAGTTACAAGGAATTCGATCAATTTTCATACTTCTAAAAATAAAATTTGATTCGAAACTACTTATAAACGGAATTGAAAATTTAAGAGTCGATGTTTTGCACATGCGCAGAGATCGTCCGTATGTTTATCATTGTGCATTTAGAACCAGATTTCCATCATAATCGAAACTTTGTTAATGGCATTAAGAACCTTAGACTGCTGTGTGTTTCGAAGGATGAGTGGCGTGGTGGAGAGAACGACATACTTCTTTTGGTCCCTTTTCGTTCGTCTTAAGTTCGAGTCTGGAAGCGGACGAAAAATTTTACAATTTCTTAATTTTTTTTTAATTATTTTTCTCCATACATATTCTATAGTTACAAGGAATTCGATCAATTTTCATACTTCTTAAAATAAAATTTGATGCGAAACTACTTATAAAAGGAATTGAAAATTTAATAGTCGATGTTTTGCACATGCGCAGAGATCGTCCGTATGTTTAGCATTGTGCATTTAGAACCAGATTTACATCAGAATCGAAACTTTGTTAATGGCATTAAGAAACTTAGACTGCTGTGGGTTTCGAAGGATGAGTGGCGTGGTGCAGAGAACGACATACTTCTTTTGGTCCCTTTTCGTTCGTCTTAAATTCGAGTCTGGAAGCGGACGAAAAATTTTACATTTTCTTTATTCTTTTTATTATTATTTTTCTCCATACATATTCTATAGTTACAAGGAATTCGATCAATTTTCATACTTCTTAAAATAAAATTTGATGCGAAACTACTTATAAAAGGAATTGAAAATTTAATAGTCGATGTTTTGCACATGCGCAGAGATCGTCCGTATGTTTAGCATTGTGCATTTAGAACCAGATTTACATCAGAATCGAAACTTTGTTAATGGCATTAAGAACCTTAGACTGCTGTGTGTTTCGAAGGATGAGTGGCGTGGTGCAGAGAACGACATACTTCTTTTGGTCCCTTTTCGTTCGTCTTAAGTTCGAGTCTGGAAGCGGACGAAAAATTTTACAATTTCTTAATTTTTTTTAATATTATTTTTCTCCATACATATTCTATAGTTACAAGGAATTCGATCAATTTTCATACTTCTTAAAATAAAATTTGATGCGAAACTACTTATAAACGGAATTGAAAATTTAAGAGTCGATGTTTTGCACATGCGCAGAGATCGTCCGTATGTTTAGCATTGTGCATTTAGAACCAGAATTCCATCATAATCGAAACTTTGTTAATAGCATTAAGAACTTTAGACTGCTGTGTGTTTCGAATTATGAGTGGCGTGGTGCAGAGAACGACATACTTCTTTTCGTTCGTCTTAAGTTCGAGTCTGGAAGCGGACGAAAAATTCTACATTTTCTTTATTTTTTTTATTATTATTTTTCTCCATACATATTCTATAGTTACAAGGAATTCGATCAATTTTCATACTTCTTAAAATAAAATTTGATGCGAAACTACTTATAAAAGGAATTGAAAATTTAATAGTCGATGTTTTGCACATGCGCAGAGATCGTCCGTATGTTTAGCATTGTGCATTTAGAACCAGATTTACATCAGAATCGAAACTTTGTTAATGGCATTAAGAACCTTAGACTGCTGTGTGTTTCGAAGGATGAGTGGCGTGGTGCAGAGAACGACATACTTCTTTTGGTCCCTTTTCGTTCGTCTTAAGTTCGAGTCTGGAAGCGGACGAAAAATTTTACAATTTCTTAATTTTTTTTAATATTATTTTTCTCCATACATATTCTATAGTTACAAGGAATTCGATCAATTTTCATACTTCTTAAAATAAAATTTGATGCGAAACTACTTATAAACGGAATTGAAAATTTAAGAGTCGATGTTTTGCACATGCGCAGAGATCGTCCGTATGTTTAGCATTGTGCATTTAGAACCAGAATTCCATCATAATCGAAACTTTGTTAATAGCATTAAGAACTTTAGACTGCTGTGTGTTTCGAATTATGAGTGGCGTGGTGCAGAGAACGACATACTTCTTTTCGTTCGTCTTAAGTTCGAGTCTGGAAGCGGAGGAAAAATTCTACATTTTCTTTATTTTTTTTATTATTATTTTTCTCCATACATATTCTATAGTTACAAGGAATTCGATCAATTTTCATACTTCTTAAAATAAAATTTGATGCGAAACTACTTATAAAAGGAATTGAAAATTTAATAGTCGATGTTTTGCACATGCGCAGAGATCGTCCGTATGTTTAGCATTGTGCATTTAGAACCAGATTTACATCAGAATCGAAACTTTGTTAATGGCATTAAGAACCTTAGACTGCTGTGTGTTTCGAAGGATGAGTGGCGTGGTGCAGAGAACGACATACTTCTTTTGGTCCCTTTTCGTTCGTCTTAAGTTCGAGTCTGGAAGCGGACGAAAAATTTTACATTTTCTTTATTCTTTTTATTATTATTTTTCTCCATACATATTCTATAGTTACAAGGAATTCGATCAATTTTCATACTTCTTAAAATAAAATTTGATGCGAAACTACTTATAAAAGGAATTGAAAATTTAATAGTCGATGTTTTGCACATGCGCAGAGATCGTCCGTATGTTTAGCATTGTGCATTTAGAACCAGATTTACATCAGAATCGAAACTTTGTTAATGGCATTAAGAACCTTAGACTGCTGTGTGTTTCGAAGGATGAGTGGCGTGGTGCAGAGAACGACATACTTCTTTTGGTCCCTTTTCGTTCGTCTTAAGTTCGAGTCTGGAAGCGGACGAAAAATTTTACATTTTCTTTATTCTTTTTATTATTATTTTTCTCCATACATATTCTATAGTTACAAGGAATTCGATCAATTTTCATACTTCTCAAAATAAAATTTGATGCGAAACTACTTATAAAAGGAATTGAAAATTTAATAGTCGATGTTTTGCACATGCGCAGAGATCGTCCGTATGTTTAGCATTGTGCATTTAGAACCAGATTTACATCAGAATCGAAACTTTGTTAATGGCATTAAGAACCTTAGACTGCTGTGTGTTTCGAATAATGAGTGGCGTGGTGAAGAGAACGACATACTTCTTTTGGTCCCTTTTCGTTCGTCTTAAGTTCGAGTCTGGAAGCGGACGAAAAATTTTACATTTTCTTTATTTTTTTTATTATTATTTTTCTCCATACATATTCTATAGTTACAAGGAATTCGATCAATTTTCATACTTCTTAAATAAAATTTGATGCGAAACTACTTATAAACGGAATTGAAAATTTAAGAGTCGATGTTTTGCACATGCGCAGAGATCGTCTGTATGTTTAGCATTGTGCATTTAGAACCAGATTTCCATCATAATCGAAACTTTGTTAATGGCATTAAGAACCTTAGACTGCTGTGTGTTTCGAACGATGAGTGGCGTGGTGCGGAGAACGACATACTTCTTTTGGTCGATTTTCGTTCGTCTTAAGGTCGAGTCTGGAAGCGGACGAAAAATTTTACATTTTCTTTATTCTTTTTATTATTATTTTTCTCCATACATATTCTATAGTTACAAGGAATTCGATCAATTTTCATACTTCTTAAAATAAAATTTGATGCGAAACTACTTATAAACGGAATTGAAAATTTAAGAGTCGATATTTTGCACATGCGCAGAGATCGTCTTTATGTTCAGCATTGTGCATTTAGAACCAGATTTCCATCAGAATCGAAACTTTGTTAATGGCATTAAGAACCTTAGACTGCTGTGTGTTTCGAACGATGAGTGGCGTGGTGCAGAGAACGACATACTTCTTTTGGTCGATTTTCGTTCGTCTTAAGGTCGAGTCTGGAAGCGGACGAAAAATTTTACATTTTCTTTATTTTTTTTATTATTATTTTTCTCCATACATATTCTATAGTTACAAGGAATTCGATCAATTTTCATACTTCTTAAATAAAATTTGATGCGAAACTACTTATAAACGGAATTGAAAATTTAAGAGTCGATGTTTTGCACATGCGCAGAGATCGTCTGTATGTTTAGCATTGTGCATTTAGAACCAGATTTCCATCATAATCGAAACTTTGTTAATGGCATTAAGAACCTTAGACTGCTGTGTGTTTCGAACGATGAGTGGCGTGGTGCGGAGAACGACATACTTCTTTTGGTCGATTTTCGTTCGTCTTAAGGTCGAGTCTGGAAGCGGACGAAAAATTTTACATTTTCTTTATTTTTTTTATTATTATTTTTCTCCATACATATTCTATAGTTACAAGGAATTCGATCAATTTTCATACTTCTTAAAATAAAATTTGATGCGAAACTACTTATAAACGGAATTGAAAATTTAAGAGTCGATGTTTTGCACATGCGCAGAGATCGTCCGTATGTTTAGCATTGTGCTTTTAGAACCAGATTTCCATCAGAATCGAAACTTTGTTAATGGCATTAAGAACCTCAGACTGCTGTGTGTTTCGAAGGATGAGTGGCGTGGTGCAGAGAACGACATACTTCTTTTGGTCCCTTTTCGTTCGTCTTAAGTTCGAGTCTGGAAGCGGACGAAAAATTTTACATTTTCTTTATTCTTTTTATTATTATTTTTCTCCATACATATTCTATAGTTACAAGGAATTCGATCAATTTTCATACTTCTTAAAATAAAATTTGATGCGAAACTACTTATAAACGGAATTGAAAATTTAAGAGTCGATGTTTTGCACATGCGCAGAGATCGTCCGTATGTTTAGCATTGTGCTTTTAGAACCAGATTTCCATCAGAATCGAAACTTTGTTAATGGCATTAAGAACCTTAGACTGCTGTGTGTTTCGAAGGATGAGTGGCGTGGTGCTGAGAACGACGTACTTCTTTTGGTCCCTTTTCGTTTGTCTTAAGTTCGAGTCTGGAAGCGGACGAAAAATTTTACATTTTCTTTATTCTTTTTATTATTATTTTTCTCCATACATATTCTATAGTTACAAGGAATTCGATCAATTTTCATACTTCTTAAAATAAAATTTGATGCGAAACTACTTATAAAAGGAATTGAAAATTTAAGAGTCGATATTTTGCACATGCGCAGAGATCGTCTGTATGTTTAGCATTGTGCATTTAGAACCAGATTTCCATCATAATCGAAACTTTGTTAATGGCATTAAGAACCTTAGACTGCTGTGTGTTTCGAACGATGAGTGGCGTGGTGCAGAGAACGACATACTTCTTTTGGTCGATTTTCGTTCGTCTTAAGGTCGAGTCTGGAAGCGGACGAAAAATTTTACATTTCATTTATTTTTTTTATTATTATTTTTCTCCATACATATTCTATAGTTACAAGGAATTCGATCAATTTTCATACTTCTTAAAATAAAATTTGATGCGAAACTACTTATAAACGGAATTGAAAATTTAAGAGTCGATGTTTTGCACATGCGCAGAGATCGTCCGTATGTTTAGCATTGTGCTTTTAGAACCAGATTTCCATCAGAATCGAAACTTTGTTAATGGCATTAAGAACCTCAGACTGCTGTGTGTTTCGAAGGATGAGTGGCGTGGTGCAGAGAACGACATACTTCTTTTGGTCCCTTTTCGTTCGTCTTAAGTTCGAGTCTGGAAGCGGACGAAAAATTTTACATTTTCTTTATTCTTTTTATTATTATTTTTCTCCATACATATTCTATAGTTACAAGGAATTCGATCAATTTTCATACTTCTTAAAATAAAATTTGATGCGAAACTACTTATAAACGGAATTGAAAATTTAAGAGTCGATGTTTTGCACATGCGCAGAGATCGTCCGTATGTTTAGCATTGTGCATTTAGAACCAGATTTCCATCATAATCGAAACTTTTTTAATGGCATTAAGAACCTTAGACTGCTATGTGTTTCGAAGGATGAGTGGCGTGGTGCTGAGAACGACGTACTTCTTTTGGTCCCTTTTCGTTTGTCTTAAGTTCGAGTCTGGAAGCGGACGAAAAATTTTACATTTTCTTAATTTTTTTTATTATTATTTTTCTCCATACATATTCTATAGTTACAAGGAATTCGATCAATTTTCATACTTCTTAAAATAAAATTTGATGCGAAACTACTTATAAACGGAATTGAAAATTTAAGAGTCGATGTTTTGCACATGCGCAGAGATCGTCCGTATGTTTAGCATTGTGCTTTTAGAACCAGATTTCCATCAGAATCGAAACTTTGTTAATGGCATTAAGAACCTCAGACTGCTGTCTGTTTCGAAGGATGAGTGGCGTGGTGCAGAGAACGACATACTTCTTTTGGTCCCTTTTCGTTCGTCTTAAGTTCGAGTCTGGAAGCGGACGAAAAATTTTACATTTTCTTTATTCTTTTTATTATTATTTTTCTCCATACATATTCTATAGTTACAAGGAATTCGATCAATTTTCATACTTCTTAAAATAAAATTTGATGCGAAACTACTTATAAACGGAATTGAAAATTTAAGAGTCGATGTTTTGCACATGCGCAGAGATCGTCCGTATGTTTAGCATTGTGCATTTAGAACCAGATTTCCATCATAATCGAAACTTTTTTAATGGCATTAAGAACCTTAGACTGCTATGTGTTTCGAAGGATGAGTGGCGTGGTGCTGAGAACGACGTACTTCTTTTGGTCCCTTTTCGTTTGTCTTAAGTTCGAGTCTGGAAGCGGACGAAAAATTTTACATTTTCTTAATTTTTTTTATTATTATTTTTCTCCATACATATTCTATAGTTACAAGGAATTCGATCAATTTTCATACTTCTTAAAATAAAATTTGATGCGAAACTACTTATAAACGGAATTGAAAATTTAAGAGTCGATGTTTTGCACATGCGCAGAGATCGTCCGTATGTTTAGCATTGTGCTTTTAGAACCAGATTTCCATCAGAATCGAAACTTTGTTAATGGCATTAAGAACCTCAGACTGCTGTCTGTTTCGAAGGATGAGTGGCGTGGTGCAGAGAACGACATACTTCTTTGGTCCCTTTTCGTTCGTCTTAAGTTCGAGTCTGGAAGCGGACGAAAAATTTTACATTTTCTTTATTCTTTTTATTATTATTTTTCTCTATACATATTCTATAGTTACAAGGAATTCGATCAATTTTCATACTTCTTAAAATAAAATTTGATGCGAAACTACTTATAAAAGGAATTGAAAATTTAATAGTCGATGTTTTGCACATGCGCAGAGATCGTCCGTATGTTTAGCATTGTGCATTTAGAACCAGATTTACATCAGAATCGAAACTTTGTTAATGGCATTAAGAACCTGAGACTGCTGTGTGTTTCGAAGGATGAGTGGCGTGGTGCAGAGAACGACATACTTCTTTTGGTCCCTTTTCGTTCGTCTTAAGTTCGAGTCTGGAAGCGGACGAAAATTTTTACATTTTCTTTATTTTTTTTATTATTATTTTTCTCCATACATATTCTATAGTTACAAGGAATTCGATCAATTTTCATACTTCTTAAAATAAAATTTGATGCGAAACTACTTATAAACGGAATTGAAAATTTAAGAGTCGATATTTTGCACATGCGCAGAGATCGTCTGTATGTTTAGAATTGTGCATTTAGAACCAGATTTCCATCAGAATCGAAACTTTGTTAATGGCATTAAGAACCTTAGACTGCTGTGTGTTTCGAAGGATGAGTGGCGTGGTGCAGAGAACGACATACTTCTTTTGGTCCCTTTTCGTTCGTCTTAAGTTCGAGTCTGGAAGCGGACGAAAAATTTTACATTTTCTTTATTCTTTTTATTATTATTTTTCTCCATACATATTCTATAGTTACAAGGAATTCGATCAATTTTCATACTTCTTAAAATAAAATTTGATGCGAAACTACTTATAAACGGAATTGAAAATTTAAGAGTCGATGTTTTGCACATGCGCAGAGATCGTCCGTATGTTTAGCATTGTGCTTTTAGAACCAGATTTCCATCAGAATCGAAACTTTGTTAATGGCATTAAGAACCTTAGACTGCTGTGTGTTTCGAAGGATGAGTGGCGTGGTGCTGAGAACGACGTACTTCTTTTGGTCCCTTTTCGTTTGTCTTAAGTTCGAGTCTGGAAGCGGACGAAAAATTTTACATTTTCTTTATTCTTTTTATTATTATTTTTCTCCATACATATTCTATAGTTACAAGGAATTCGATCAATTTTCATACTTCTTAAAATAAAATTTGATGCGAAACTACTTATAAAAGGAATTGAAAATTTAAGAGTCGATATTTTGCACATGCGCAGAGATCGTCTGTATGTTTAGCATTGTGCATTTAGAACCAGATTTCCATCATAATCGAAACTTTGTTAATGGCATTAAGAACCTTAGACTGCTGTGTGTTTCGAACGATGAGTGGCGTGGTGCAGAGAACGACATACTTCTTTTGGTCGATTTTCGTTCGTCTTAAGGTCGAGTCTGGAAGCGGACGAAAAATTTTACATTTCCTTTATTTTTTTTATTATTATTTTTCTCCATACATATTCTATAGTTACAAGGAATTCGATCAATTTTCATACTTCTTAAAATAAAATTTGATGCGAAACTACTTATAAACGGAATTGAAAATTTAAGAGTCGATGTTTTGCACATGCGCAGAGATCGTCCGTATGTTTAGCATTGTGCTTTTAGAACCAGATTTCCATCAGAATCGAAACTTTGTTAATGGCATTAAGAACCTCAGACTGCTGTGTGTTTCGAAGGATGAGTGGCGTGGTGCAGAGAACGACATACTTCTTTTGGTCCCTTTTCGTTCGTCTTAAGTTCGAGTCTGGAAGCGGACGAAAAATTTTACATTTTCTTTATTCTTTTTATTATTATTTTTCTCCATACATATTCTATAGTTACAAGGAATTCGATCAATTTTCATACTTCTTAAAATAAAATTTGATGCGAAACTACTTATAAACGGAATTGAAAATTTAAGAGTCGATGTTTTGCACATGCGCAGAGATCGTCCGTATGTTTAGCATTGTGCATTTAGAACCAGATTTCCATCATAATCGAAACTTTTTTAATGGCATTAAGAACCTTAGACTGCTATGTGTTTCGAAGGATGAGTGGCGTGGTGCTGAGAACGACGTACTTCTTTTGGTCCCTTTTCGTTTGTCTTAAGTTCGAGTCTGGAAGCGGACGAAAAATTTTACATTTTCTTAATTTTTTTTATTATTATTTTTCTCCATACATATTCTATAGTTACAAGGAATTCGATCAATTTTCATACTTCTTAAAATAAAATTTGATGCGAAACTACTTATAAACGGAATTGAAAATTTAAGAGTCGATGTTTTGCACATGCGCAGAGATCGTCCGTATGTTTAGCATTGTGCTTTTAGAACCAGATTTCCATCAGAATCGAAACTTTGTTAATGGCATTAAGAACCTCAGACTGCTGTCTGTTTCGAAGGATGAGTGGCGTGGTGCAGAGAACGACATACTTCTTTTGGTCCCTTTTCGTTCGTCTTAAGTTCGAGTCTGGAAGCGGACGAAAAATTTTACATTTTCTTTATTCTTTTTATTATTATTTTTCTCCATACATATTCTATAGTTACAAGGAATTCGATCAATTTTCATACTTCTTAAAATAAAATTTGATGCGAAACTACTTATAAACGGAATTGAAAATTTAAGAGTCGATGTTTTGCACATGCGCAGAGATCGTCCGTATGTTTAGCATTGTGCATTTAGAACCAGATTTCCATCATAATCGAAACTTTTTTAATGGCATTAAGAACCTTAGACTGCTATGTGTTTCGAAGGATGAGTGGCGTGGTGCTGAGAACGACGTACTTCTTTTGGTCCCTTTTCGTTTGTCTTAAGTTCGAGTCTGGAAGCGGACGAAAAATTTTACATTTTCTTAATTTTTTTTATTATTATTTTTCTCCATACATATTCTATAGTTACAAGGAATTCGATCAATTTTCATACTTCTTAAAATAAAATTTGATGCGAAACTACTTATAAACGGAATTGAAAATTTAAGAGTCGATGTTTTGCACATGCGCAGAGATCGTCCGTATGTTTAGCATTGTGCTTTTAGAACCAGATTTCCATCAGAATCGAAACTTTGTTAATGGCATTAAGAACCTCAGATTGCTGTCTGTTTCGAAGGATGAGTGGCGTGGTGCAGAGAACGACATACTTCTTTGGTCCCTTTTCGTTCGTCTTAAGTTCGAGTCTGGAAGCGGACGAAAAATTTTACATTTTCTTTATTCTTTTTATTATTATTTTTCTCTATACATATTCTATAGTTACAAGGAATTCGATCAATTTTCATACTTCTTAAAATAAAATTTGATGCGAAACTACTTATAAAAGGAATTGAAAATTTAATAGTCGATGTTTTGCACATGCGCAGAGATCGTCCGTATGTTTAGCATTGTGCATTTAGAACCAGATTTACATCAGAATCGAAACTTTGTTAATGGCATTAAGAACCTGAGACTGCTGTGTGTTTCGAAGGATGAGTGGCGTGGTGCAGAGAACGACATACTTCTTTTGGTCCCTTTTCGTTCGTCTTAAGTTCGAGTCTGGAAGCGGACGAAAATTTTTACATTTTCTTTATTTTTTTTATTATTATTTTTCTCCATACATATTCTATAGTTACAAGGAATTCGATCAATTTTCATACTTCTTAAAATAAAATTTGATGCGAAACTACTTATAAACGGAATTGAAAATTTAAGAGTCGATATTTTGCACATGCGCAGAGATCGTCTGTATGTTTAGAATTGTGCATTTAGAACCAGATTTCCATCAGAATCGAAACTTTGTTAATGGCATTAAGAACCTTAGACTGCTGTGTGTTTCGAAGGATGAGTGGCGTGGTGGAGAGAACGACATACTTCTTTTGGTCCCTTTTCGTTCGTCTTAAGTTCGAGTCTGGAAGCGGACGAAAAATTTTACAATTTCTTAATTTTTTTTATTATTATTTTTCTCCATACATATTCTATAGTTACAAGGAATTCGATCAATTTTCATACTTCTTAAAATAAAATTTGATGCGAAACTACTTATAAACGGAATTGAAAATTTAAGAGTCGATGTTTTGCACATGCGCAGAGATCGTCCGTATGTTTAGCATTGTGCATTTAGAACCAGATTTCCATCAGAATCGAAACTTTGTTAATGGCATTAAGAACCTTAGACTGCTGTGTGTTTCGAAGGATGAGTGGCGTGGTGCAGAGAACGACATACTTCTTTTTATCCCTTTTCGTTCGTCTTAAGTTCGAGTCTGGAAGCGGACGAAAAATTTTACATTTTGTTTATTTTTTTTATAATTATTTTTCTCCATACATATTCTACAGTTACAAGGAATTCGATCAATTTTCATACTTCTTAAAATAAAATTTGATGCGAAACTACTTATAAACGGAATTGAAAATTTAAGAGTCGATGTTTTGCACATGCGCAGAGATCGTCCGTATGTTTAGCATTGTGCATTTAGAACCAGATTTCCATCAGAATCGAAACTTTGTTAATAGCATTAAGAACCTTAGACTGCTGTGTGTTTCGAAGGATGAGTGGCGTGGTGCAGAGAACGACATACTTCTTTTTATCCCTTTTCGTTCGTCTTAAGTTCGAGTCTGGAAGCGGACGAAAAATTTTACATTTTGTTTATTTTTTTTATAATTATTTTTCTCCATACATATTCTATAGTTACAAGGAATTCGATCAATTTTCATACTTCTTAAAATAAAATTTGATGCGAAACTACTTATAAACGGAATTGAAAATTTAAGAGTCGATGTTTTGCACATGCTCAGAGATCGTCCGTATGTTTATCATTGTGCATTTAGAACCAGATTTCCATCACAATCGAAACTTTGTTAATGGCATTAAGAACCATAGACTGCTGTGTGTTTCGAAGGATGAGTGGCGTGGTGCAGAGAACGACATACTTCTTTTGGTCCCTTTTCGTGCGTCTTAAGTTCGAGTCTGGAAGCGGACGAAAAATTTTACATTTTCTTTATTCTTTTTATTATTATTTTTCTCCATACATATTCTATAGTTACAAGGAATTCGATCAATTTTCATACTTCTTAAAATAAAATTTGATGCGAAACTACTTATAAACGGAATTGAAAATTTAAGAGTCGATGTTTTGCACATGCGCAGACATCGTCCGTATGTTTAGCATTGTGCATTTAGAACCAGATTTCCATCATAATCGAAACTTTGTTAATGGCATTAAGAACTTTAGACTGCTGTGTGTTTCGAATTATGAGTGGCGTGGCGCAGAGAACGACATACTTCTTTTGGTCCCTTTTCGTTCGTCTTAAGTTCGAGTCTGGAAGCGAACGAAAAATTTTACATTTTTTTTATTTTTTTTATAATTATTTTTCTCCATACATATTCTATAGTTACAAGGAATTCGATCAATTTTCATACTTCTTAAAATAAAATTTGATGCGAAACTACTTATAAACGGAATTGAAAATTTCAGAGTCGATGTTTTGCACATGCTCAGAGATCGTCCGTATGTTTATCATTGTGCATTTAGAACCAGATTTCCATCACAATCGAAACTTTGTTAATGGCATTAAGAACCTTAGACTGCTGTGTGTTTCGAAGGATGAGTGGCGTGGTGGAGAGAACGCCATACTTCTTTTGGTCCCTTTTCGTTCGTCTTAAGTTCGAGTCTGGAAGCGGACGAAAAATTTTACAATTTCTTAATTTTTTTTTATTATTATTTTTCTCCATACATATTCTATAGTTACAAGGAATTCGATCAATTTTCATACTTCTTAAAATAAAATTTGATGCGAAACTACTTATAAACGGAATCGAAAATTTAAGAGTCGATGTTTTGCACATGCGCAGAGATCGTCCGTATGTTTAGTATTGTGCATTTAGAACCAGATTTCCATCATAATCGAAACTTTGTTAATAGCATTAAGAACTTTAGACTACTGTGTGTTTCGAATTATGAGTGGCGTGGTGCAGAGAACGACATACTTCTTTTGGTCCCTTTTCGTTCGTCTTAAGTTCGAGTCTGGAAGCGGACGAAAAATTTTACATTTTCTTTATTCTTTTTATTATTATTTTTCTCCATACATATTCTATAGTTACAAGGAATTCGATCAATTTTCATACTTCTTAAAATAAAATTTGATGCGAAACTACTTATAAACGGAATTGAAAATTTAAGAGTCGATATTTTGCACATGCGCAGAGATCGTCTGTATGTTTAGAATTGTGCATTTAGAACCAGATTTCCATCAGAATCGAAACTTTGTTAATGGCATTAAGAACCTTAGACTGCTGTGTGTTTCGAAGGATGAGTGGCGTGGTGGAGAGAACGACATACTTCTTTTGGTCCCTTTTCGTTCGTCTTAAGTTCGAGTCTGGAAGCGGACGAAAAATTTTACAATTTCTTAATTTTTTTTATTATTATTTTTCTCCATACATATTCTATAGTTACAAGGAATTCGATCAATTTTCATACTTCTTAAAATAAAATTTGATGCGAAACTACTTATAAACGGAATTGAAAATTTAAGAGTCGATGTTTTGCACATGCGCAGAGATCGTCCGTATGTTTAGCATTGTGCATTTAGAACCAGATTTCCATCAGAATCGAAACTTTGTTAATAGCATTAAGAACCTTAGACTGCTGTGTGTTTCGAAGGATGAGTGGCGTGGTGCAGAGAACGACATACTTCTTTTTATCCCTTTTCGTTCGTCTTAAGTTCGAGTCTGGAAGCGGACGAAAAATTTTACATTTTGTTTATTTTTTTTATAATTATTTTTCTCCATACATATTCTATAGTTACAAGGAATTCGATCAATTTTCATACTTCTTAAAATAAAATTTGATGCGAAACTACTTATAAACGGAATTGAAAATTTAAGAGTCGATGTTTTGCACATGCTCAGAGATCGTCCGTATGTTTATCATTGTGCATTTAGAACCAGATTTCCATCACAATCGAAACTTTGTTAATGGCATTAAGAACCTTAGACTGCTGTGTGTTTCGAAGGATGAGTGGCGTGGTGCAGAGAACGACATACTTCTTTTGGTCCCTTTTCGTGCGTCTTAAGTTCGAGTCTGGAAGCGGACGAAAAATTTTACATTTTCTTTATTCTTTTTATTATTATTTTTCTCCATACATATTCTATAGTTACAAGGAATTCGATCAATTTTCATACTTCTTAAAATAAAATTTGATGCGAAACTACTTATAAACGGAATTGAAAATTTAAGAGTCGATGTTTTGCACATGCGCAGACATCGTCCGTATGTTTAGCATTGTGCATTTAGAACCAGATTTCCATCATAATCGAAACTTTGTTAATGGCATTAAGAACTTTAGACTGCTGTGTGTTTCGAATTATGAGTGGCGTGGCGCAGAGAACGACATACTTCTTTTGGTCCCTTTTCGTTCGTCTTAAGTTCGAGTCTGGAAGCGAACGAAAAATTTTACATTTTTTTTATTTTTTTTATAATTATTTTTCTCCATACATATTCTATAGTTACAAGGAATTCGATCAATTTTCATACTTCTTAAAATAAAATTTGATGCGAAACTACTTATAAACGGAATTGAAAATTTAAGAGTCGATGTTTTGCACATGCTCAGAGATCGTCCGTATGTTTATCATTGTGCATTTAGAACCAGATTTCCATCACAATCGAAACTTTGTTAATGGCATTAAGAACCTTAGACTGCTGTGTGTTTCGAAGGATGAGTGGCGTGGTGGAGAGAACGCCATACTTCTTTTGGTCCCTTTTCGTTCGTCTTAAGTTCGAGTCTGGAAGCGGACGAAAAATTTTACAATTTCTTAATTTTTTTTTATTATTATTTTTCTCCATACATATTCTATAGTTACAAGGAATTCGATCAATTTTCATACTTCTTAAAATAAAATTTGATGCGAAACTACTTATAAACGGAATCGAAAATTTAAGAGTCGATGTTTTGCACATGCGCAGAGATCGTCCGTATGTTTAGCATTGTGCATTTAGAACCAGATTTCTATCATAATCGAAACTTTGTTAATGGCATTAAGAACTTTAGACTGCTGTGTGTTTCGAATTATGAGTGGCGTGGTGCAGAGAACGACATACTTCTTTTGGTCCCTTTTCGTTCGTCTTAAGTTCGAGTCTGGAAGCGAACGAAAAATTTTACATTTTGTTTATTTTTTTTATAATTATTTTTCTCCATACATATTCTATAGTTACAAGGAATTCGATCAATTTTCATACTTCTTAAAATAAAATTTGATGCGAAACTACTTATAAACGGAATTGAAAATTTAAGAGTCGATGTTTTGCACATGCTCAGAGATCGTCCGTATGTTTATCATTGTGCATTTAGAACAAGATTTCCATCAGAATCGAAACTTTGTTAATGGCATTAAGAACCTTAGACTGCTGTGTGTTTCGAAGGATGAGTGGCGTGGTGGAGAGAACGACATATTTCTTTTGGTCCCTTTTCGTTCGTCTTAAGTTCGAGTCTGGAAGCGGACGAAAAATTTTACAATTTCTTAATTTTTTTTTATTATTATTTTTCTCCATACATATTCTATTGTTACAAGGAATTCGATCAATTTTCATACTTCTTAAAATAAAATTTGATGCGAAACTACTTATAAACGGATTGAAAATTTAAGAGTCGATGTTTTGCACATGCGCAGAGATCGTCCGTATGTTTAGCATATTGCATTTAGAACCAGATTTCCATCATCATCGAAACTTTGTTAATAGCATTAAGAACTTCAGACTGCTGTGTGTTTCGAATTATGAGTGGCGTGGTGCAGAGAACGACATACTTCTTTTGGTCCCTTTTCGTTCGTCTTAAGTTCGAGTCTGGAAGCGGACGAAAAATTTTACATTTTCTTTATTTTTTTTTATTATTATTTTTCTCCATACATATTCTATAGTTACAAGGAATTCGATCAATTTTCATACTTCTTAAAATAAAATTTGATGCGAAACTACTTATAAACGGAATTGAAAATTTAAGAGTCGATGTTTTGCACATGCGCAGAGATCGTCCGTATGTTTAGCATTGTGCATTTAGAACCAGATTTCCATCATAATCGACACTTTGTTAATAGCATTAAGAACTTTAGACTACTGTGTGTTTCGAATTATGAGTGGCGTGGTGCAGAGAACGACATACTTCTTTTGGTCCCTTTTCGTTCGTCTTAAGTTCGAGTCTGGAAGCGGACGAAAAATTTTACATTTTCTTTATTCTTTTTATTATTATTTTTCTCCATACATATTCTATAGTTACAAGGAATTCGATCAATTTTCATACTTCTTAAAATAAAATTTGATGCGAAACTACTTATAAACGGAATTGAAAATTTAAGAGTCGATGTTTTGCACATGCTCAGAGATCGTCCGTATGTTTATCATTGTGCATTTAGAACCAGATTTCCATCACAATCGAAACTTTGTTAATGGCATTAAGAACCTTAGACTGCTGTGTGTTTCGAAGGATGAGTGGCGTGGTGGAGAGAACGACATACTTCTTTTGGTCCCTTTTCGTTCGTCTTAAGTTCGAGTCTGGAAGCGGACGAAAAATTTTACAATTTCTTAATTTTTTTTTATTATTATTTTTCTCCATACATATTCTATAGTTACAAGGAATTCGATCAATTTTCATACTTCTTAAAATAAAATTTGATGCGAAACTACTTATAAACGGAATCGAAAATTTAAGAGTCGATGTTTTGCACATGCTCAGAGATCGTCCGTATGTTTATCATTGTGCATTTAGAACCAGATTTCCATCCCAATCGAAACTTTGTTAATGGCATTAAGAACCTTAGACTGCTGTGTGTTTCGAAGGATGAGTGGCGTGGTGCAGAGAACGACGTACTTCTTTTGGTCCCTTTTCGTGCGTCTTAAGTTCGAGTCTGGAAGCAGACGAAAAATTTTACATTTTCTTTATTCTTTTTATTATTATTTTTCTCCATACATATTCTATAGTTACAAGGAATTCGATCAATTTTCATACTTCTTAAAATAAAATTTGATGCGAAACTACTTATAAACGGAATTGAAAATTTAAGAGTCGATGTTTTGCACATGCGCAGAGATCGTCCGTATGTTTAGCATTGTGCATTTAGAACCAGATTTCTATCATAATCGAAACTTTGTTAATGGCATTAAGAACTTTAGACTGCTGTGTGTTTCGAATTATGATTGGCGTGGTGCAGAGAACGACATACTTCTTTTGGTCCCTTTTCGTTCGTCTTAAGTTCGAGTCTGGAAGCGAACGAAAAATTTTACATTTTGTTTATTTTTTTTATAATTATTTTTCTCCATACATATTCTATAGTTACAAGGAATTCGATCAATTTTCATACTTCTTAAAATAAAATTTGATGCGAAACTACTTATAAACGGAATTGAAAATTTAATAGTCGATGTTTTGCACATGCGCAGAGATCGTCCGTATGTTTAGCATTGTGCATTTAGAACCAGATTTACATCAGAATCGAAACTTTGTTAATGGCATTAAGAACCTTAGACTGCTGTGAGTTTCGAAGGATGAGTGGCGTGGTGCAGAGAACGACATGCTTGTTTTGGTCCCTTTTCGTTCGTCTTAAGTTCGAGTCTGGAAGCGGACGAAAAATTTTACATTTTCTTTATTTTTTTTATTATTATTTTTCTCCATACATATTGTATAGTTACGAGGAATTCGATCAATTTTCATACTTCTTAAAATAAATTTTGATGCGAAACCACTTATAAACGGAATTGAAAATTTAAGAGTCGATATTTTGCACATGCGCAGAGATCGTCCGTATGTTTAGCATTGTGCATTTAGAACCAGATTTCCATCAGAATCGAAACTTTGTTATTGGCATTAAGAACCTTAGACTGCTGTGTGTTTCGAAGGATGAGTGGCGTGGTGCTGAGAACGACATACTTCTTTTGGTCCCTTTTCGTTCGTCTTAAGTTCGAGTCTGGAAGCGGACGAAAAATTTTACATTTTCTTTATTTTTTTTATTATTATTTTTCTCCATACATATTCTATAGTTACAAGGAATTCGATCAATTTTCATACTTCTTAAAATAAAATTTGATGCGAAACTACTTATAAACGGATTGAAAATTTAAGAGTCGATGTTTTGCACATGCGCAGAGATCGTCCGTATGTTTAGCATATTGCATTTAGAACCAGATTTCCATCATCATCGAAACTTTGTTAATAGCATTAAGAACTTCAGACTGCTGTGTGTTTCGAATTATGAGTGGCGTGGTGCAGAGAACGACATACTTCTTTTGGTCCCTTTTCGTTCGTCTTAAGTTCGAGTCTGGAAGCGGACGAAAAATTTTACATTTTCTTTATTTTTTTTTATTATTTTTTCTCTCCATACATATTCTATAGTTACAAGGAATTAGATCAATTTTCATACTTCTTAGAATAAAATTTGATGCGAAACTACTTATAAACGGAATTGAAAATTTAAGAGTCGATGTTTTGCACATGCGCAGAGATCGTCCGTATGTTTAGCATTGTGCATTTAGAACCAGATTTCCGTCACAATCGAAACTTTGTTAATGGCATTAAGAACCTTAGACTGCTGTGTGTTTCGAAGGATGAGTGGCGTGGTGCAGAGAACGACATACTTCGTTTGGTCCCTTTTCCTTTGTCTTAAGTTCGAGTCTGGAAGCGGACGAAAAATTTTACATTTTCTTTATTCTTTTTATTATTATTTTTCTCCATACATATTCTATAGTTACAAGGAATTCGATCAATTTTCATACTTCTTAAAATAAAATTTGATGCGAAACTACTTATAAACGGAATTGAAAATTTAAGAGTCGATGTTTTGCACATGCGCAGAGATCGTCCGTATGTTTAGCATTGTGCATTTAGAACCAGATTTCCATCAGAATCGAAACTTTGTTAATAGCATTAAGAACTTTAGACTGCTGTGTGTTTCGAATTATGAGTGGCGTGGTGCAGAGAACGACATGCTTCTTTTGGTCCCTTTTCGTTCGTCTTAAGTTCGAGTCTGGAAGCAGACGAAAAATTTTACATTTTCTTTATTTTTTTTATTATTATTTTTCTCCATACATATTCTATAGTTACAAGGAATTCGATCAATTTTCATACTTCTTAAAATAAATTTTGATGCGAAACTACTTATAAACGGAATTGAAAATTTAAGAGTCGATGTTTTGCACATGCTCAGAGATCGTCTTTATGTTTAGCATTGTGCATTTAGAACCAGATTTCCATCACAATCGAAACTTTGTTAATGGCATTAAGAACCTTAGACTGCTGTGTGTTTCGAAGGATGAGTGGCGTGGTGCAGAAAACGACATACTTCTTTTGGTCCCTTTTCGTTCGTCTTAAGTTCGAGTCTGGAAGCGGACGAAAAATTTTACATTTTCTTTATTTTTTTTATTATTATTTTTCTCCATACATATTCTATAGTTACAAGGAATTCGATCAATTTTCATACTTCTTAAAATAAAATTTGATGCGAAACTACTTATAAACGGAATTGAAAATTTAAGAGTCGATGTTTTGCACATGCGCAGAGATCGTCCGTATGTTTAGCATTTTGCATTAAGAACCAGATTTCCATCATAATCGAAACTTTGTTAATAGCATTAAGAACTTTAGACTGCTGTGTGTTTCGAATTATGAGTGGCGTGGTGCAGAGAACGACATACTTCTTTTGGTCCCTTTTCGTTCGTCTTAAGTTCGAGTCTGGAAGCGGACAAAAATTTTTACATTTTCTTTATTTTTTTATTATTTTTTTTCTCCATACATATTCTATAGTTACAAGGAATTAGATCAATTTTCATACTTCTTAGAATAAAATTTGATGCGAAACTACTTATAAACGGAATTGAAAATTTAAGATTCGATGTTTTGCACATGCGCAGAGATCGTCCGTATGTTTAGCATTGTGCATTTAGAACCAGATTTCCATCACAATCGAAACTTTGTTAATGGCATTAAGAACCTTAGAATGCTGTGAGTTTCGAAGGATGTGTGGCGTGGTGCAGAGAACGACATACTTCTTTTGGTCCCTTTTCGTTCGTCTTAAGTTCGAGTCTGGAAGCGAACGAAAAATTCTACATTTTCTTTCTTTTTTTTTTATTATTATTTTTCTCCATACATATTCTATAGTTACAAGGAATTCGATCAATTTTCATACTTCTTAAAATAAAATTTGATGCGAAACTACTTATAAACGGAATTGAAAATTTAAGAGTCGATGTTTTGCACATGCGCAGAGATCGTCCGTATGTTTAGCATATTGCATTTAGAACCAGATTTCCATCATCATCGAAACTTTGTTAATAGCATTAAGAACTTCAGACTGCTGTGTGTTTCGAATTATGAGTGGCGTGGTGCAGAGAACGACATACTTCTTTTGGTCCCTTTTCGTTCGTCTTAAGTTCGAGTCTGGAAGCGGACGAAAAATTTTACATTTTCTTTATTTTTTTTTATTATTATTTTTCTCCATACATATTCTATAGTTACAAGGAATTCGATCAATTTTCATACTTCTTAAAATAAAATTTGATGCGAAACTACTTATAAACGGAATTGAAAATTTAAAAGTCGATGTTTTGCACATGCGCAGAGATCGTCCGTATGTTTAGCATTGTGCATTTAGAACCAGATTTCCATCATAATCGAAACTTTGTTAATAGCATTAAGAACTTTAGACTGCTGTGTGTTTCGAATTATGAGTGACGTGGTGCAGAGAACGACATACTTATTTTGGTCCCTTTTCGTTCGTCTTAAGTTCGAGTCTGGAAGCGGACAAAAAATTTTACATTTTCTTTATTTTTTTTATTATTTTTTCTCTCCATACATATTCTATAGTTACAAGGAATTAGATCAATTTTCATACTTCTTAGAATAAAATTTGATGCGAAACTACTTATAAACGGAATTGAAAATTTAAGAGTCGATGTTTTGCACATGCGCAGAGATCGTCCGTATGTTTAGCATTGTGCATTTAGAACCAGATTTCCGTCACAATCGAAACTTTGTTAATGGCATTAAGAACCTTAGACTGCTGTGTGTTTCGAAGGATGAGTGGCGTGGTGCAGAGAACGACATACTTCGTTTGGTCCCTTTTCCTTTGTCTTAAGTTCGAGTCTGGAAGCGGACGAAAAATTTAACATTTTCTTTATTCTTTTTATTATTATTTTTCTCCATACATATTCTATAGTTACAAGGAATTCGATCAATTTTCATACTTCTTAAAATAAAATTTGATGCGAAACTACTTATAAACGGAATTGAAAATTTAAAAGTCGATGTTTTGCACATGCGCAGAGATCGTCCGTATGTTTAGCATTGTGCATTTAGAACCAGATTTCCATCATAATCGAAACTTTGTTAATAGCATTAAGAACTTTAGACTGCTGTGTGTTTCGAATTATGAGTGACGTGGTGCAGAGAACGACATACTTATTTTGGTCCCTTTTCGTTCGTCTTAAGTTCGAGTCTGGAAGCGGACAAAAAATTTTACATTTTCTTTATTTTTTTTATTATTTTTTCTCTCCATACATATTCTATAGTTACAAGGAATTAGATCAATTTTCATACTTCTTAGAATAAAATTTGATGCGAAACTACTTATAAACGGAATTGAAAATTTAAGAGTCGATGTTTTGCACATGCGCAGAGATCGTCCGTATGTTTAGCATTGTGCATTTAGAACCAGATTTCCGTCACAATCGAAACTTTGTTAATGGCATTAAGAACCTTAGACTGCTGTGTGTTTCGAAGGATGAGTGGCGTGGTGCAGAGAACGACATACTTCGTTTGGTCCCTTTTCCTTTGTCTTAAGTTCGAGTCTGGAAGCGGACGAAAAATTTTACATTTTCTTTATTCTTTTTATTATTATTTTTCTCCATACATATTCTATAGTTACAAGGAATTCGATCAATTTTCATACTTCTTAAAATAAAATTTGATGCGAAACTACTTATAAACGGAATTGAAAATTTAAGAGTCGATGTTTTGCACATGCGCAGAGATCGTCCGTATATTTAGCATTGTGCATTTAGAACCAGATTTCCATCACAATCGAAACTTTGTTAATAGCATTAAGAACTTTAGACTGCTGTGTGTTTCGAATTATGAGTGGCGTGGTGCAGAGAACGACATGCTTCTTTTGGTCCCTTTTCGTTCGTCTTAAGTTCGAGTCTGGAAGCAGACGAAAAATTTTACATTTTCTTTATTTTTTTTATTATTATTTTTCTCCATACATATTCTATAGTTACAAGGAATTCGATCAATTTTCATACTTCTTAAAATAAATTTTGATGCGAAACTACTTATAAACGGAATTGAAAATTTAAGAGTCGATGTTTTGCACATGCTCAGAGATCGTCTTTATGTTTAGCATTGTGCATTTAGAACCAGATTTCCATCACAATCGAAACTTTGTTAATGGCATTAAGAACCTTAGACTGCTGTGTGTTTCGAAGGATGAGTGGCGTGGTGCAGAAAACGACATACTTCTTTTGGTCCCTTTTCGTTCGTCTTAAGTTCGAGTCTGGAAGCGGACGAAAAATTTTACATTTTCTTTATTTTTTTTATTATTATTTTTCTCCATACATATTCTATAGTTACAAGGAATTCGATCAATTTTCATACTTCTTAAAATAAAATTTGATGCGAAACTACTTATAAACGGAATTGAAAATTTAAGAGTCGATGTTTTGCACATGCGCAGAGATCGTCCGTATGTTTAGCATTTTGCATTAAGAACCAGATTTCCATCATAATCGAAACTTTGTTAATAGCATTAAGAACTTTAGACTGCTGTGTGTTTCGAATTATGAGTGGCGTGGTGCAGAGAACGACATACTTCTTTTGGTCCCTTTTCGTTCGTCTTAAGTTCGAGTCTGGAAGCGGACAAAAAATTTTACATTTTCTTTATTTTTTTATTATTTTTTTTCTCCATACATATTCTATAGTTACAAGGAATTAGATCAATTTTCATACTTCTTAGAATAAAATTTGATGCGAAACTACTTATAAACGGAATTGAAAATTTAAGATTCGATGTTTTGCACATGCGCAGAGATCGTCCGTATGTTTAGCATTGTGCATTTAGAACCAGATTTCCATCACAATCGAAACTTTGTTAATGGCATTAAGAACCTTAGAATGCTGTGAGTTTCGAAGGATGTGTGGCGTGGTGCAGAGAACGACATACTTCTTTTGGTCCCTTTTCGTTCGTCTTAAGTTCGAGTCTGGAAGCGAACGAAAAATTCTACATTTTCTTTCTTTTTTTTTTATTATTATTTTTCTCCATACATATTCTATAGTTACAAGGAATTCGATCAATTTTCATACTTCTTAAAATAAAATTTGATGCGAAACTACTTATAAACGAAATTGAAAATTTAAGAGTCGATGTTTTGCACATGCGCAGAGATCGTCCGTATGTTTAGCATTGTGCATTTAGAACCAGATTTCCATCATAATCGAAACTTTGTTAATGGCATTAAGAACCTTAGACTGCTGTGTGTTTCGAAGGATGAGTGGCGTGGTGCAGAGAACGACATACTTCTTTTGGTCCCTTTTCGTTCGTCTTAAATTCGAGTCTGGAAGCGGACGAAAAATTCTACATTTTCTTTATTTTTTTTATTATTATTTTTCTCCATACATATTCTATAGTTACAAGGAATTCGATCAATATTCATACTTCTTAAAATAAAATTTTATGCGAAACTACTTATAAACGAAATTGAAAATTTAAGAGTCGATGTTTTGCACATGCGCAGAGATCGTCCGTATGCTTAGCATTGTGTATTTAGAACCAGATTTCCATCATAATCGAAACTTTGTTAATGGCATTAAGAACCTTAGACTGCTGTGTGTTTCGAAGGATGAGTGGCGTGGTGCAGAGAACGACATACTTCTTTTGGTGCCTTTTCGTTCGTCTTAAGTTCGAGTCTGGAAGCGGACGAAAAATTTTACATTTTCTTCAATTTTTTTTATTATTATTTTTCTCCATACATATTCTATAGTTACAAGGAATTCGATCAATTTTCATACTTCTTAAAATAAATTTTGATGCGAAACTACTTATAAACGGAATTGAAAATTTAAGAGTCGATGTTTTGCACATGCGCAGAGATCGTCCGTATGTTTAGCATTGTGCATTTAGAACCAGATTTCCATCACAATCGAAACTTTGTTAATGGCATTAAGAACCTTAGATTGCTGTGTGTTTCGAACAATGAGTGGCGTGGTGCAGAGAACGACATGCTGCTTTTGGTCCCTTTTCGTTCGTCTTAAGTTCGAGTCGGGAAGCGGACGAAAAATTTTACATTTTCTTTATTTTTTTTATTATTATTTTTCTCCATACATATTCTATAGTTACAAGGAATTCGATCAATATTCATACTTCTTAAAATAAAATTTGATGCGAAACTACTTATAAACGAAATTGAAAATTTAAGAGTCGATGTTTTGCACATGCGCAGAGATCGTCCGTATGTTTAGCATTGTGTATTTAGAACCAGATTTCCATCATAATCGAAACTTTGTTAATGGCATTAAGAACCTTAGACTGCTGTGTGTTTCGAAGGATGAGTGGCGTGGTGCAGAGAACGACATACTTCTTTTGGTCCCTTTTCGTTCGTCTTAAGTTCGAGTCTGGAAGCGGACTAAAAATTTTCCATTTTCTTTATTTTTTTTATTATTATTTTTCTCCATACATATTCTATAAATACAAGGAATTCGATCAATTTTCATACTTCTTAAAATAAAATTTGATGCGAAATTACTTATAAACGGATTGAAAATTTAAGAGTCGATGTTTTGCACATGCGCAGAGATCGTCCGTATGTTTAGCATATTGCATTTAGAACCAGATTTCCATCATCATCGAAACTTTGTTAATAGCATTAAGAACTTCAGACTGCTGTGTGTTTCGAATTATGAGTGGCGTGGTGCAGAGAACGACATACTTCTTTTGGTCCCTTTTCGTTCGTCTTAAGTTCGAGTCTGGAAGCGGACGAAAAATTTTACATTTTCTTTATTTTTTTTTATTATTATTTTTCTCCATACATATTCTATAGTTACAAGGAATTCGATCAATTTTCATACTTCTTAAAATAAAATTTGATGCGAAACTACTTATAAACGGAATTGAAAATTTAAGAGTCGATGTTTTGCTCATGCGCAGAGATCGTCCGTATGTTTAGCATTGTGCATTTAGAACCAGATTTCCATCATAATCGAAACTTTCTTAATAGCATTAAGAACTTTAGACTGCTGTGTGTTTCGAATTATGAGTGACGTGGTGCAGAGAACGACATACTTATTTTGGTCCCTTTTCGTTCGTCTTAAGTTCGAGTCTGGAAGCGGACAAAAAATTTTACATTTTCTTTATTTTTTTTATTATTTTTTCTCTCCATACATATTCTATAGTTACAAGGAATTAGATCAATTTTCATACTTCTTAGAATAAAATTTGATGCGAAACTACTTATAAACGGAATTGAAAATTTAAGAGTCGATGTTTTGCACATGCGCAGAGATCGTCCGTATGTTTAGCATTGTGCATTTAGAACCAGATTTCCGTCACAATCGAAACTTTGTTAATGGCATTAAGAACCTTAGACTGCTGTGTGTTTCGAAGGATGAGTGGCGTGGTGCAGAGAACGACATACTTCGTTTGGTCCCTTTTCCTTTGTCTTAAGTTCGAGTCTGGAAGCGGACGAAAAATTTTAGATTTTCTTTATTCTTTTTATTATTATTTTTCTCCATACATATTCTATAGTTACAAGGAATTCGATCAATTTTCATACTTCTTAAAATAAAATTTGATGCGAAACTACTTATAAACGGAATTGAAAATTTAAGAGTCGATGTTTTGCACATGCGCAGAGATCGTCCGTATGTTTAGCATTGTGCATTTAGAACCAGATTTCCATCAATCGAAACTTTGTTAATAGCATTAAGAACTTTAGACTGCTGTGTGTTTCGAATTATGAGTGGCGTGGTGCAGAGAACGACATGCTTCTTTTGGTCCCTTTTCGTTCGTCTTAAGTTCGAGTCTGGAAGCAGACGAAAAATTTTACATTTTCTTTATTTTTTTTATTATTATTTTTCTCCATACATATTCTATAGTTACAAGGAATTCGATCAATTTTCATACTTCTTAAAATAAATTTTGATGCGAAACTACTTATAAACGGAATTGAAAATTTAAGAGTCGATGTTTTGCACATGCTCAGAGATCGTCTTTATGTTTAGCATTGTGCATTTAGAACCAGATTTCCATCACAATCGAAACTTTGTTAATGGCATTAAGAACCTTAGACTGCTGTGTGTTTCGAAGGATGAGTGGCGTGGTGCAGAAAACGACATACTTCTTTTGGTCCCTTTTCGTTCGTCTTAAGTTCGAGTCTGGAAGCGGACGAAAAATTTTACATTTTCTTTATTTTTTTTATTATTATTTTTCTCCATACATATTCTATAGTTACAAGGAATTCGATCAATTTTCATACTTCTTAAAATAAAATTTGATGCGAAACTACTTATAAACGGAATTGAAAATTTAAGAGTCGATGTTTTGCACATGCGCAGAGATCGTCCGTATGTTTAGCATTTTGCATTAAGAACCAGATTTCCATCATAATCGAAACTTTGTTAATAGCATTAAGAACTTTAGACTGCTGTGTGTTTCGAATTATGAGTGGCGTGGTGCAGAGAACGACATACTTCTTTTGGTCCCTTTTCGTTCGTCTTAAGTTCGAGTCTGGAAGCGGACAAAAAATTTTACATTTTCTTTATTTTTTTATTACTTTTTTTCTCCATACATATTCTATAGTTACAAGGAATTAGATCAATTTTCATACTTCTTAGAATAAAATTTGATGCGAAACTACTTATAAACGGAATTGAAAATTTAAGATTCGATGTTTTGCACATGCGCAGAGATCGTCCGTATGTTTAGCATTGTGCATTTAGAACCAGATTTCCATCACAATCGAAACTTTGTTAATGGCATTAAGAACCTTAGAATGCTGTGAGTTTCGAAGGATGTGTGGCGTGGTGCAGAGAACGACATATTTCTTTTGGTCCCTTTTCGTTCGTCTTAAGTTCGAGTCTGGAAGCGGACGAAAAATTCTACATTTTCTTTCTTTTTTTTTTATTATTATTTTTCTCCATACATATTCTATAGTTACAAGGAATTCGATCAATTTTCATACTTCTTAAAATAAAATTTGATGCGAAACTACTTATAAACGAAATTGAAAATTTAAGAGTCGATGTTTTGCACATGCGCAGAGATCGTCCGTATGTTTAGCATTGTGCATTTAGAACCAGATTTCCATCATAATCGAAACTTTGTTAATGGCATTAAGAACCTTAGACTGCTGTGTGTTTCGAAGGATGAGTGGCGTGGTGCAGAGAACGACATACTTCTTTTGGTCCCTTTTCGTTCGTCTTAAATTCGAGTCTGGAAGCGGACGAAAAATTCTACATTTTCTTTATTTTTTTTTATTATTATTTTTCTCCATACATATTCTATAGTTACAAGGAATTCGATCAATATTCATACTTCTTAAAATAAAATTTTATGCGAAACTACTTATAAACGAAATTGAAAATTTAAGAGTCGATGTTTTGCACATGCGCAGAGATCGTCCGTATGCTTAGCATTGTGTATTTAGAACCAGATTTCCATCATAATCGAAACTTTGTTAATGGCATTAAGAACCTTAGACTGCTGTGTGTTTCGAAGGATGAGTGGCGTGGTGCAGAGAACGACATACTTCTTTTGGTGCCTTTTCGTTCGTCTTAAGTTCGAGTCTGGAAGCGGACGAAAAATTTTACATTTTCTTTATTTTTTTTATTATTATTTTTCTCCATACATATTCTATAGTTACAAGGAATTCGATCAATATTCATACTTCTTAAAATAAAATTTTATGCGAAACTACTTATAAACGAAATTGAAAATTTAAGAGTCGATGTTTTGCACATGCGCAGAGATCGTCCGTATGCTTAGCATTGTGTATTTAGAACCAGATTTCCATCATAATCGAAACTTTGTTAATGGCATTAAGAACCTTAGACTGCTGTGTGTTTCGAACAATGAGTGGCGTGGTGCAGAGAACGACATGCTGCTTTTGGTCCCTTTTCGTTCGTCTTAAGTTCGAGTCGGGAAGCGGACGAAAAATTTTACATTTTCTTTATTTTTTTTATTATTATTTTTCTCCATACATATTCTATAGTTACAAGGAATTCGATCAATATTCATACTTCTTAAAATAAAATTTGATGCGAAACTACTTATAAACGAAATTGAAAATTTAAGAGTCGATGTTTTGCACATGCGCAGAGATCGTCCGTATGTTTAGCATTGTGTATTTAGAACCAGATTTCCATCATAATCGAAACTTTGTTAATGGCATTAAGAACCTTAGACTGCTGTGTGTTTCGAAGGATGAGTGGCGTGGTGCAGAGAACGACATACTTCTTTTGGTCCCTTTTCGTTCGTCTTAAGTTCGAGTCTGGAAGCGGACTAAAAATTTTCCATTTTCTTTATTTTTTTTATTATTATTTTTCTCCATACATATTCTATAGTTACAAGGAATTCGATCAATTTTCATACTTCTTAAAATAAAATTTGATGCGAAACTACTTATAAACGGAATTGAAAATTTAAGAGTCGATGTTTTGCACATGCGCAGTTATTGTCCGTATGTTTAGCATTGTGCATTTAGAACCAGATTTCCATCATAATCTAAACTTTGTTAATGGCATTAAGAACCTTAGACTGCTGTGTGTTTCGAAGGATTAGTGGCGTGGTGCCTAGAACGACATACTTCCTTTGGTCCCTTTTCGTTCGTCTTAAGTTCGAGTCTGGAAGCGGACGAAAAATTTTACATTTTCTTTATTTTTATTATTATTATTTTTCTCCATTCATATTCTATAGTTACAAGGAATTCGATCAATTTTCATACTTCTTAAAATAAAATTTGATGCGAAACTACTTATAAACGGAATTGAAAATTTAAGAGTCGAAGTTTTGCACATGCGCAGAGATCGTCCGTATGTTTAGCATTGTGAATTAAGAACCAGATTTCCATCACAATCGAAAGTTTGTTAATGGCATTAAGAACCTTAGACTGCTGTGTGTTTCGAAGGATGAGTGGCGTTCTGCCTAGAAAGGCATGCTTCTTTTGGTCCCTTTTCGTTCGTCTTAAGTTCGAGTCTGGAAGCGGACGAAAAATTCTACATTTTCTTTCTTTTTTTTTTATTATTATTTTTCTCCATACATATTCTATAGTTACAAGGAATTCGATCAATTTTCATACTTCTTAAAATAAAATTTGATGCGAAACTACTTATAAACGGAATTGAAAATTTAAGAGTCGATGTTTTCACATGCGCAGAGATCGTCCGTATGTTTAGCATTGCGCATTTAGAACCAGATTTCCATCAGAATCGAAACTTTGTTAATGGCATTAAGAACCTTAGACTGCTGTGTGTTTCGAAGGATGAGTGGCGTGGTGCAGAGAACGACATACTTCTTTTGGTCCCTTTTCGTTCGTCTTAAGTTCGAGTCTGGAAGCGGACGAAAAATTCTACATTTTCTTTATTTTTTTTATTATTATTTTTCTCCATACATATTCTATAGTTACAAGGAATTCGATCAATTTTCATACTTCTTAAAATAAATTTTGATGCGAAACTACTTATAAACGGAATTGAAAATTTAAGAGTCGATGTTTTGCACATGCGCAGAGATCGTCCGTATGTTTAGCATTGTGAATTTAGAACCAGATTTCTATCACAATCGAAACTTTATTAATGGCATTAAGAACCTTAGACTGCTGTGTGTTTCGAAGGATGAGTGGCGTGGTGCAGAGAACGACATACTTCTTTTGGTCCCTTTTCGTTCGTCTTAAGTTCGAGTCTGGAAGCGGACGAAAAATTTTACATTTTCTTTATTTTTTTTATTATTATTTTTCTCCTTACATATTCTATAGTTACAAGGAATTCGATCATTTTTCATACTTCTTAAAATAAAATTTGATGCGAAACTACTTATAAACGGAATTGAAAATTTAAGAGTCGATGTTTTGCACATGCGCAGAGATCGTCCGTATGTTTAGCATTGTGCATTTAGAACCAGATTTCCATCATAATCGAAACTTTGTTAATAGCATTAAGAACCTTAGACTGCTGTGTGTTTCGAATTATGAGTGGCGTGGTGCAGAGAACGACATACTTCCTTTGGTCCCTTTTCGTTCGTCTTAAGTTCGAGTCTGGAAGCGGACGAAAAATTTTACATTTTCTTTATTTTTTTTATTATTATTTTTCTCCATACATATTCTATAGTTACAAGGAATTCGATCAATTTTCATACTTCTTAAAATAAAATTTGATGCGAAACTACTTATAAACGGAATTGAAAATTTAAGAGTCGATGTTTTGCACATGCGCAGGGATTGTCCGTATGTTTAGCATTGTGCATTTAGAACCAGATTTCCATCAGAATCGAAACTTTGTTAATGGCATTAAGAACCTTAGACTGCTGTGTGTTTCGAAGGATGAGTGGCGTTCTGTCTAGAAAGGCATGCTTCTTTTGGTCCCTTTTCGTTCGTCTTAAGTTCGAGTCTGGAAGCGGACGAAAAATTCTACATTTTCTTTCTTTTTTTTTTATTATTATTTTTCTCCATACATATTCTATAGTTACAAGGAATTCGATCAATTTTCATACTTCTTAAAATAAATTTTGATGCGAAACTACTTATAAACGGAATTGAAAATTTAAGAGTCGATGTTTTGCACATGCGCAGAGAACGTCCGTATGTTTAGCATTGTGCATTTAGAACCAGATTTCCATCATAATCGAAACTTTGTTAATAGCATTAAGAACTTTAGACTGCTGTGTGTTTCGAATTATGAGTGGCGTGGTGCAGAGAACGACATACTTCTTTTGGTCCCTTTTCGTTCGTCTTAAGTTCGAGTCTGAAGCGGACGAAAAATTTTACATTTTCTTTATTTTTTTTATTATTATTTTTCTCCTTACATATTCTATAGTTACAAGGAATTCGATCATTTTTCATACTTCTTAAAATAAAATTTGATGCGAAACTACTTATAAACGGAATTGAAAATTTAAGAGTCAATGTTTTGCACATGCGCAGAGATCGTCCGTATGTTTAGCATTGTGCATTTAGAACCAGATTTCCATCATAATCGAAACTTTGTTAATAGCATTAAGAACCTTAGACTGCTGTGTGTTTCGAAGGATGAGTGGCGTGGTGGAGAGAACGACATACTTCCTTTGGTCCCTTTTCGTTCGTCTTAAATTCGAGTCTGGAAGCGGACGAAAAATTTTACATTTTCTTTATTTTTTTTTTATTATTATTTTTCTCCATACATATTCTATAGTTACAAGGAATTCGATCAATTTTCATACTTCTTAAAATAAAATTTGATGCGAAACTACTTATAAACGGAATTGAAAATTTAAGAGTCGATGTTTTGCACATGCGCAGAGATCGTCCGTATGTTTAGCATTGTGCATTTAGAACCAGATTTCCATCATAATCGAAACTTTGTTAATGGCATTAAGAACCTTAGACTGCTGTGTGTTTCGAATTATGAGTGGCGTGGTGCAGAGAACGACATACTTCTATTGGTCCCTTTTCGTTCGTCTTAAGTTCGAGTCTGGAAGCGGACGAAAAATTTTACATTTTCTTTAATTTTTTTTATTATTATTTTTCTCCATACATATTCTATAGTTACAAGGAATTCGATCAATTTTCATACTTCTTAAAATAAAATTTGATGCGAAACTACTTATAAACGGAATTGAAAATTTAAGAGTCGATGTTTTGCACATGCGCAGAGATCGTCCGTATGTTTAGCATTGTGCTTTTAGAACCAGATTTCCATCACAATCGAAACTTTGTTAATCTCATTAAGAACCTTAGACTGCTGTGTGTTTCGAAGGGTGAGTGGCGTGGTGCAGAGAACGACATACTTCTTTTGGTCCCTTTTCGTTCGTCTTAAGTTCGAGTCTGGAAGCGGACGGAAAATTTTACATTTTGTTTATTTTTTTTATAATTATTTTTCTCCATACATATTCTATAGTTACAAGGAATTCGATCAATTTTCATACTTCTTAAAATAAATTTTGATGCGAAACTACTTATAAACGGAATTGAAAATTTAAGAGTCGATGTTTTGCACATGCGCAGAGATCGTCCGTATGTTTAGCATTGTGAATTTAGAACCAGATTTCCATCATAATCGAAACTTTGTTAATAGCATTAAGAACTTTAGACTGCTGTGTGTTTCGAATTATGAGTGGCGTGGTGCAGAGAACGACATACTTCTTTTGGTCCCTTTTCGTTCGTCTTAAGTTCGAGTCTGGAAGCGGACGAAAAATTCTACATTTTCTTTATTTTTTTTATTATTATTTTTCTCCATACATATTCTATAGTTACAAGGAATTCGATCAATTTTCATACTTCTTAAAATAAAATTTGATGCGAAACTACTTATAAACGGAATTGAAAATTTAAGAGTCGAGGTTTTGCACATGCGCAGAGATCGTCCGTATGTTTAGCATTGTGCATTTAGAACCAGATTTCCATCATAATCGAAACTTTGTTAATGGCATTAAGAACCTTAGACTGCTGTGTGTTTCGAATTATGAGTGGCGTGGTGCAGAGAACGACATACTTCTTTTGGTCCCTTTTCGTTCGTCTTAAGTTCGAGTCTGGAAGCGGACGAAAATTTCTACATTTTCTTTATTTTTTTTATTATTATTTTTCTCCATACATATTCTATAGTTACAAGGAATTCGATCAATTTTCATACTTCTTAAAATAAAATTTGATGCGAAACTACTTATAAACGGAATTGAAAATTTAAGAGTCGATGTTTTGCACATGCGCAGAGATCGTCCGTATGTTTATCATTGTGCATTTAGAACCAGATTTCCATCACAATCGAAACTTTGTTAATGGCATAAAGAACCTTAGACTGCTGTGTGTTTCGAAGGATGAGTGGCGTGGTGGAGAGAACGACATACTTCTTTTGGTCCGTTTTCGTTCGTCTTAAGTTCGAGTCTGGAAGCGGACGAAAAATTCTACATTTTCTTTATTTTTTTTATTATTATTTTTCTCCATACATATTCTATAGTTACAAGGAATTCGATCAATTTTCATACTTCTTAACATAAAATTTGATGCGAAACTACTTATAAACGGAATTGAAAATTTAAGAGTCGATGTTTTGCACATGCGCAGAGATCGTCCGTATATTTATCATTGTGCATTTAGAACCAGATTTCCATCACAATCGAAACTTTGTTAATGGCATTAAGAACCTTAGACTGCTGTGTGTTTCGAAGGATGAGTGGCGTGGTGGAGAGAACGACATACTTCTTTTGGTCCCTTTTCGTTCGTCTTAAGTTCGAGTCTGGAAGCGGACGAAAAATTTTACAATTTCTTAATTTTTTTTATTATTATTTTTCTCCATACATATTCTATAGTTACAAGGAATTCGATCAATTTTCATACTTCTTAAAATAAAATTTGATGCGAAACTACTTATAAACGGAATTGAAAATTTAATAGTCGATGTTTTGCACATGCGCAGAGATCGTCCATATATTTATCATTGTGCATTTAGAACCAGATTTCCATCACAATCGAAACTTTGTTAATGGCATTAAGAACCTTAGACTGCTGTGTGTTTCGAAGGATGAGTGGCGTGGTGGAGAGAACGACATACTTCTTTTGGTCCCTTTTCGTTCGTCTTAAGTTCGAGTCTGGAAGCGGACGAAAAATTTTACAATTTCTTAATTTTTTTTATTATTATTTTTCTCCATACATATTCTATAGTTACAAGGAATTCGATCAATTTTCATACTTCTTAAAATAAAATTTGATGCGAAACTACTTATAAACGGAATTGAAAATTTAATAGTCGATGTTTTGCACATGCGCAGAGATCGTCCGTATGTTTAGCATTGTGCATTTAGAACCAGATTTCCATCACAATCGAAACTTTGTTAATGGAATTAAAAACCTTAGACTGGTGTGTGTTTCGAAGGATGAGTGGCGTGGTGGAGAGAACGACATACTTCTTTTGGTCCCTTTTCGTTCGTCTTAAGTTCGAGTCTGGAAGCGGACGAAAAATTTTACAATTTCTTAATTTTTTTTTATTATTATTTTTCTCCATACATATTCTATAGTTACAAGGAATTCGATCAATTTTCATACTTCTTAACATAAAATTTGATGCGAAACTACTTATAAACGGAATTGAAAATTTAAGAGTCGATGTTTTGCACATGCGCAGAGATCGTCCGTATATTTATCATTGTGCATTTAGAACCAGATTTCCATCACAATCGAAACTTTGTTAATGGCATTAAGAACCTTAGACTGCTGTGTGTTTCGAAGGATGAGTGGCGTGGTGGAGAGAACGACATACTTCTTTTGGTCCCTTTTCGTTCGTCTTAAGTTCGAGTCTGGAAGCGGACGAAAAATTTTACAATTTCTTAATTTTTTTTATTATTATTTTTCTCCATACATATTCTATAGTTACAAGGAATTCGATCAATTTTCATACTTCTTAAAATAAAATTTGATGCGAAACTACTTATAAACGGAATTGAAAATTTAATAGTCGATGTTTTGCACATGCGCAGAGATCGTCCATATATTTATCATTGTGCATTTAGAACCAGATTTCCATCACAATCGAAACTTTGTTAATGGCATTAAGAACCTTAGACTGCTGTGTGTTTCGAAGGATGAGTGGCGTGGTGGAGAGAACGACATACTTCTTTTGGTCCCTTTTCGTTCGTCTTAAGTTCGAGTCTGGAAGCGGACGAAAAATTTTACAATTTCTTAATTTTTTTTATTATTATTTTTCTCCATACATATTCTATAGTTACAAGGAATTCGATCAATTTTCATACTTCTTAAAATAAAATTTGATGCGAAACTACTTATAAACGGAATTGAAAATTTAATAGTCGATGTTTTGCACATGCGCAGAGATCGTCCGTATGTTTAGCATTGTGCTTTTAGAACCAGATTTCCATCACAATCGAAACTTTGTTAATCTCATTAAGAACCTTAGACTGCTCTGTGTTTCGAAGGATGAGTGGCGTGGTGCAGAGAACGACGTACTTCTTTTGGTCCCTTTTCGTTCGTCTTAAGTTCGAGTCTGGAAGCGGATGAAAAATTTTACAATTTCTTAATTTTTTTTTATTATTATTTTTCTCCATACATATTCTATAGTTGCAAGGAATTCGATCAATTTTCATACTTCTTAAAATAAAATTTGATGCGAAACTACTTATAAACGGAATTGAAAATTTAATAGTCGATGTTTTGCACATGCGCAGAGATCGTCCGTATGTTTAGCATTGTGCTTTTAGAACCAGATTTCCATCACAATCGAAACTTTGTTAATCTCATTAAGAACCTTAGACTGCTCTGTGTTTCGAAGGATGAGTGGCGTGGTGCAGAGAACGACGTACTTCTTTTGGTCCCTTTTCGTTCGTCTTAAGTTCGAGTCTGGAAGCGGACGAAAAATTTTACATTTTGTTTATTTTTTTATAATTATTTTTCTCCATACATATTCTATTGTTACAAGGAATTCGATCAATTTTCATACTTCTTAAAATAAAATTTGATGCGAAACTACTTATAAACGGAATTGAAAATTTAATAGTCGATGTTTTGCACATGCGCAGAGATCGTCCGTATGTTTAGCATTGTGCATTTAGAACCAGATTTCCATCACAATCGAAACTTTGTTAATGGCATTAAGAACCTTAGACTGCTGTGTGTTTCGAAGGATGAGTGGCGTGGTGGAGAGAACGACATACTTCTTTTGGCCCCTTTTCGTTCGTCTTAAGTTCGAGTCTGGAAGCGGACGAAAAATTTTACAATTTCTTAATATTTTTTTATTATTATTTTTCTCTATACATATTCTATAGTTACAAGGAATTCGATCAATTTTCATACTTCTTAAAATAAAATTTGATGCGAAACTACTTATAAACGGAATTGAAAATTTAATAGTCGATGTTTTGCACATGCGCAGAGATCGTCCGTATGTTTAGCATTGTGCTTTTAGAACCAGATTTCCATCACAATCGAAACTTTGTTAATCTCATTAAGAACCTTAGACTGCTCTGTGTTTCGAAGGATGAGTGGCATGGTGCAGAGAACGACGTACTTCTTTTGGTCCCTTTTCGTTCGTCTTAAGTTCGAGTCTGGAAGCGGACGAAAAATCTTACAATTTCTTAATTTTTTTTTATTATTATTTTTCTCCATACATATTCTATAGTTGCAAGGAATTTGATCAATTTTCATACTTCTTAAAATAAAATTTGATGCGAAACTACTTATAAACGGAATTGAAAATTTAATAGTCGATGTTTTGCACATGCGCAGAGATCGTCCGTATGTTTAGCATTGTGCTTTTAGAACCAGATTTCCATCACAATCGAAACTTTGTTAATCTCATTAAGAACCTTAGACTGCTCTGTGTTTCGAAGGATGAGTGGCGTGGTGCAGAGAACGACATACTTCTTTTGGTCCCTTTTCGTTCGTCTTAAGTTCGAGTCTGGAAGCGGACGAAAAATTCTACATTTTCTTTATTTTTTTTATTATTATTTTTCTCCATACATATTCTATAGTTACAAGGAATTCAATCAATTTTCATACTTCTTAAAATAAAATTTGATGCGAAACTACTTATAAACGGAATTTAAAATTTAAGAGTCGATGTTTTGCACATGCGCAGAGATCGTCCGTATGTTTATCATTGTGCATTTAGAACCAGATTTCCATCACAATCGAAACTTTGTTAATGGCATTAAGAACCTTAGACTGCTGTGTGTTTCGAAGGATGAGTGGCGTGGTGGAGAGAACGACATACTTCGTTTGGTCCGTTTTCGTTCGTCTTAAGTTCGAGTCTGGAAGCGGACGAAAAATTCTACATTTTCTTTATTTTTTTTATTATTATTTTTCTCCATACATATTCTATAGTTACAAGGAATTCGATCAATTTTCATACTTCTTAAAATAAAATTTGATGCGAAACTACTTATAAACGGAATTGAAAATTTAAGAGTAGATGTTTTGCACATGCGCAGAGATCGTCCGTATATTTTTCATTGTGCATTTAGAACCAGATTTCCATCACAATCGAAACTTTGTTAATGGCATTAAGAACCTTAGACTGCTGTGTGTTTCGAAGGATGAGTGGCGTGGTGGAGAGAACGACATACTTCTTTTGGTCCCTTTTCGTTCGTCTTAAGTTCGAGTCTGGAAGCTGACGAAAAATTTTACAATTTCTTAATTTTTTTTTATTATTATTTTTCTCCATACATATTCTATAGTTACAAGGAATTCGATCAATTTTCATACTTCTTAAAATAAAATTTGATGCGAAACTACTTATAAACGGAATTGAAAATTTAATAGTCGATGTTTTGCACATGCGCAGAGATCGTCCGTATGTTTAGCATTGTGCATTTAGAACCAGATTTCCATCACAATCGAAACTTTGTTAATGGCATTAAGAACCTTAGACTGCTGTGTGTTTCGAAGGATGAGTGGCGTGGTGGAGAGAACGACATACTTCTTTTGGTCCCTTTTCGTTCGTCTTAAGTTCGAGTCTGGAAGCGGACGAAAAATTTTACAATTTCTTAATTTTTTTTTATTATTATTTTTTTCCATACATATTCTATAGTTACAAGGAATTCGATCAATTTTCATACTTCTTAAAATAAAATTTGATGCGAAACTACTTATAAACGGAATTGAAAATTTAATAGTCGATGTTTTGCACATGCGCAGAGATCGTCCGTATGTTTAGCATTGTGCATTTAGAACCAGATTTCCATCAAAATCAAAACTTTGTTAATGGCATTAAGAACCTTAGACTGCTGTGTGTTTCGAAGGATGAGTGGCGTGGTGGAGAGAACGACATACTTATTTTGGTCCCTTTTCGTTCGTCTTAAGTTCGAGCCTGGAAGCGGACGAAAAATTTTACAATTTCTTAATTTTTTTTTATTATTATTTTTCTCCATACATATTCTATAGTTACAAGGAATTCGATCAATTTTCATAAATCTTAAAATAAAATTTGATGCGAAACTACTTATAAACGGAATTGAAAATTTAATAGTCGATGTTTTGCACATGCGCAGAGATCGTCCGTATGTTTAGCATTTTGCTTTTAGAACCAGATTTCCATCACAATCGAAACTTTGTTAATCTCATTAAGAACCTTAGACTGCTCTGTGTTTCGAAGGATGAGTGGCGTGGTGCAGAGAACGACGTACTTCTTTTGGTCCCTTTTCGTTCGTCTTAAGTTCGAGTCTGGAAGCGGACGAAAAATTTTACATTTTGTTTATTTTTTTTATAATTATTTTTCTCCATACATATTCTATAGTTACAAGGAATTCGATCAATTTTCATACTTCTTAAAATAAATTTTGATGCGAAACTACTTATATACGGAATTGAAAATTTAAGAGTCGATGTTTTGCCCATTTGCAGAGATCGTCCGTATGTTTAGCATTGTGCATTTAGAACCAGATTTCCATCATAATCGAAACTTTGTTAATAGCATTAAGAACCTTAGACTGCTGTGTGTTTCGAAGGATGAGTGGCGTGGTGGAGAGAACGACATACTTCTTTTGGTCCCTTTTCGTTCGTCTTAAGTTCGAGTCTGGAAGCGGACGAAAAATTTTACAATTTCTTAATTTTTTTAATTATTATTTTTCTCCATACATATTCTATAGTTGCAAGGAATTCGATCAATTTTCATACTTCTTAAAATAAAATTTGATGCGAAACTACTTATAAACGGAATTGAAAATTTAAGAGTCGATGTTTTGCCCATTTGCAGAGATCGTCCGTATGTTTAGCATTGTGCATTTAGAACCAGATTTCCATCATAATCGAAACTTTGTTAATAGCATTAAGAACCTTAGACTGCTGTGTGTTTCGAAGGATGAGTGGCGTGGTGGAGAGAACGACATACTTCTTTTGGTCCCTTTTCGTTCGTCTTAAGTTCGAGTCTGGAAGCGGACGAAAAATTTTACATTTTGTTTATTTTTTTTATAATTATTTTTCTCCATACATATTCTATAGTTACAAGGAATTCGATCAATTTTCATACTTCTTAAAATAAATTTTGATGCGAAACTACTTATAAACGGAATTGAAAATTTAAGAGTCGATGTTTTGCCCATTTGCAGAGATCGTCCGTATGTTTAGCATTGTGCATTTAGAACCAGATTTCCATCATAATCGAAACTTTGTTAATAGCATTAAGAACCTTAGACTGCTGTGTGTTTCGAAGGATGAGTGGCGTGGTGGAGAGAACGACATACTTCTTTTGGTCCCTTTTCGTTCGTCTTAAGTTCGAGTCTGGAAGCGGACGAAAAATTTTACAATTTCTTAATTTTTTTTAATTATTATTTTTCTCCATACATATTCTATAGTTGCAAGGAATTAGATCAATTTTCATACTTCTTAAAATAAAATTTGATGCGAAACTACTTATAAACGGAATTGAAAATTTAATAGTCGATGTTTTGCACATGCGCAGAGATCGTCCGTATGTTTAGCATTGTGCTTTTAGAACCAGATTTCCATCACAATCGAAACTTTGTTAATCTCATTAAGAACCTTAGACTGCTCTGTGTTTCGAAGGATGATTGGCGTGGTGCAGAGAACGACGTACTTCTTTTGGTCCCTTTTCGTTCGTCTTAAGTTCGAGTCTGGAAGCGGACGAAAAATTTTACATTTTGTTTATTTTTTTTATAATTATTTTTCTCCATACATATTCTATAGTTACAAGGAATTCGATCAATTTTCATACTTCTTAAAATAAATTTTGAGGCGAAACTACTTATAAACGGAATTGAAAATTTAAGAGTCGATGTTTTGCCCATGCGCAGAGATCGTCCGTATGTTTAGCACTGTGCATTTAGAACCAGATTTCCATCACAATCGAAACTTTGTTAATCTCATTAAGAACCTTAGACTGCTCTGTGTTTCGAAGGATGAGTGGCGTGGTGCAGAGAACGACGTACTTCTTTTGGTCCCTTTTCGTTCGTCTTAAGTTCGAGTCTGGAAGCGGACGAAAAATTTTACATTTTGTTTATTTTTTTTATAATTATTTTTCTCCATACATATTCTATAGTTACAAGGAATTCGATCAATTTTCATACTTCTTAAAATAAATTTTGATGCGAAACTACTTATAAACGGAATTGAAAATTTAAGAGTCGATGTTTTGCCCATTTGCAGAGATCGTCCGTATGTTTAGCATTGTGCATTTAGAACCAGATTTCCAACATAATCGAAACTTTGTTAATAGCATTAAGAACCTTAGACTGCTGTGTGTTTCGAAGGATGAGTGGCGTGGTGGGGAGAACGACATACTTCTTTTGGTCCCTTTTCGTTCGTCTTAAGTTCGAGTCTGGAAGCGGACGAAAAATTTTACAATTTCTTAATTTTTTTTTATTATTATTTTTCTCCATACATATTCTATAGTTGCAAGGAATTCGATCAATTTTCATACTTCTTAAAATAAAATTTGATGCGAAACTACTTATAAACGGAATTGAAAATTTAATAGTCGATGTTTTGCACATGCGCAGAGATCGTCCGTATGTTTAGCATTGTGCTTTTAGAACCAGATTTCCATCACAATCGAAACTTTGTTAATCTCATTAAGAACCTTAGACTGCTCTGTGTTTCGAAGGATGATTGGCGTGGTGCAGAGAACGACGTACTTCTTTTGGTCCCTTTTCGTTCGTCTTAAGTTCGAGTCTGGAAGCGGACGAAAAATTTTACATTTTGTTTATTTTTTTTATAATTATTTTTCTCCATACATATTCTATAGTTACAAGGAATTCGATCAATTTTCATACTTCTTAAAATAAATTTTGAGGCGAAACTACTTATAAACGGAATTGAAAATTTAAGAGTCGATGTTTTGCCCATGCGCAGAGATCGTCCGTATGTTTAGCATTGTGCATTTAGAACCAGATTTCCATCATAATCGAAACTTTGTTAATAGCATTAAGAACTTTAGACTGCTGTGTGTTTCGAATTATGAGTGGCGTGGTGCAGAGAACGACATACTTCTTTTGGTCCCTTTTCGTTCGTCTTAAGTTCGAGTCTGGAAGCGGACGAAAAATTTTACAATTTCTTAATTTTTTTTTATTATTATTTTTCTCCATACATATTCTATAGTTGCAAGGAATTCGATCAATTTTCATACTTCTTAAAATAAAATTTGATGCGAAACTACTTATAAACGGAATTGAAAATTTAATAGTCGATGTTTTGCACATGCGCAGAGATCGTCCGTATGTTTAGCATTGTGCTTTTAGAACCAGATTTCCATCACAATCGAAACTTTGTTAATCTCATTAAGAACCTTAGACTGCTCTGTGTTTCGAAGGATGAGTGGCGTGGTGCAGAGAACGACGTACTTCTTTTGGTCCCTTTTCGTTCGTCTTAAGTTCGAGTCTGGAAGCGGACGAAAAATTTTACATTTTGTTTATTTTTTTTATAATTATTTTTCTCCATACATATTCTATAGTTACAAGGAATTCGATCAATTTTCATACTTCTTAAAATAAATTTTGAGGCGAAACTACTTATAAACGGAATTGAAAATTTAAGAGTCGATGTTTTGCCCATGCGCAGAGATCGTCCGTATGTTTAGCATTGTGCATTTAGAACCAGATTTCCATCATAATCGAAACTTTGTTAATAGCATTAAGAACTTTAGACTGCTGTGTGTTTCGAATTATGAGTGGCGTGGTGCAGAGAACGACATACTTCTTTTGGTCCCTTTTCGTTCGTCTTAAGTTCGAGTCTGGAAGCGGACGAAAAATTTTACAATTTCTTAATTTTTTTTTATTATTATTTTTCTCCATACATATTCTATAGTTGCAAGGAATTCGATCAATTTTCATACTTCTTAAAATAAAATTTGATGCGAAACTACTTATAAACGGAATTGAAAATTTAATAGTCGATGTTTTGCACATGCGCAGAGATCGTCCGTATGTTTAGCATTGTGCTTTTAGAACCAGATTTCCATCACAATCGAAACTTTGTTAATCTCATTAAGAACCTTAGACTGCTCTGTGTTTCGAAGGATGAGTGGCGTGGTGCAGAGAACGACGTACTTCTTTTGGTCCCTTTTCGTTCGTCTTAAGTTCGAGTCTGGAAGCGGACGAAAAATTTTACATTTTGTTTATTTTTTTTATAATTATTTTTCTCCATACATATTCTATAGTTACAAGGAATTCGATCAATTTTCATACTTCTTAAAATAAATTTTGAGGCGAAACTACTTATAAACGGAAATGAAAATTTAAGAGTCGATGTTTTGCCCATGCGCAGAGATCGTCCGTATGTTTAGCATTGTGCATTTAGAACCAGATTTCCATCATAATCGAAACTTTGTTAATAGCATTAAGAACTTTAGACTGCTGTGTGTTTCGAATTATGAGTGGCGTGGTGCAGAGAACGACATACTTCTTTTGGTCCCTTTTCGTTCGTCTTAAGTTCGAGTCTGGAAGCGGACGAAAAATTCTACATTTTCTTTATTTTTTTTATTATTATTTTTCTCCATACATATTCTACAGTTACAAGGAATTCGATCAATTTTCATATTTCTTAAAATAAAATTTGATGCGAAACTACTTATAAACGGAATTGAAAATTTAAGAGTCGATGTTTTGCACATGCGCAGTGATCGTCCGTATGTTTATCATTGTGCATTTAGAACCAGATTTCCATCACAATCGAAACTTTGTTAATGGCATTAAGAACCTTAGACTGCTGTGTGTTTCGAAGGATGAGTGGCGTGGTGGAGAGAACGACATACTTCTTTTGGTCCCTTTTCGTTCGTCTTAAGTTCGAGTCTGGAAGCGGACGAAAAATTTAACAATTTCTTAATTTTTTTTATTATTATTTTTCTAAACACATATTCTATAGTTACAAGGAATTCGATCAATTTTCATACTTCTTAAAATAAAATTTGATGCGAAACTACTTATAAAAGGAATTGAAAATTTAATAGTCGATGTTTTGCACATGCGCAGAGATCGTCCGTATGTTTAGCATTGTGCTTTTAGAACCAGATTTCCATCACAATCGAAACTTTGTTAATCTCATTAAGAACCTTAGACTGCTCTGTGTTTCGAAAGACGAGTGGCGTGGTGCAGAGAACGACGTACTTCTTTTGGTCCCTTTTCGTTCGTCTTAAGTTCGAGTCTGGAAGCGGACGAAAAATTTTACATTTTCTTTATTTTTTTTATTATTATTTTTCTCCATACAAATTCTATAGTTACAAGGAATTCGATCAATTTTCATACTTCTTAAAATAAAATTTGATGCGAAACTACTTATAAACGGAATTGAAAATTTAAGAGTCGATATTTTGCACATGCGCAGAGATCGTCTGTATGTTTAGCATTGTGCATTTAGAACCAGATTTCCATCAGAATCGAAACTTTGTTAATGGCATCAAGAACCTTAGACTGCTGTGTGTTTCGAACGATGAGTGGCGTGGTGCAGAGAACGACATACTTCTTTTGGTCCCTTTTCGTTCGTCTTAAGTTCGAGTCTGGAAGCGGACGAAAAATTTTACATTTTGTTTATTTTTTTTATAATTATTTTTCTCCTTACATATTCTATAGTTACAAGGAATTCGATCAATTTTCATACTTCTTAAAATAAATTTTGATGCGAAACTACTTATAAACGGAATTGAAAATTTAATAGTCGATGTTTTGCACATGCGCAGAGATCGTCCGTATGTTTAGCATTGTGCATTTAGAACCAGATTTCCATCACAATCGAAACTTTGTTAATCTCATTAAGAACCTTAGACTGCTCTGTGTTTCGAAGGATGAGTGGCGTGGTGCAGAGAACGACGTACTTCTTTTGGTCCCTTTTCGTTCGTCTTAAGTTCGAGTCTGGAAGCGGACGAAAAATTTTACATTTTCTTTATTTTTTTTATTATTATTTTTCTCCATACATATTCTATAGTTACAAGGAATTCGATAAATTTTCATAATTCTTAAAATAAAATTTGATGCGAAACTACTTATAAACGGAATTGAAAATTTAAGAGTCGATATTTTGCACATGCGCAGAGATCGTCTGTATGTTTAGCATTGTGCATTTAGAACCAGATTTCCATCAGAATCGAAACTTTGTTAATGGCATCAAGAACCTTAGACTGCTGTGTGTTTCGAAGGATGTGTGGCGTGGTGGAGAGAACGACATACTTCTTTTGGTCCCTTTTCGTTCGTCTTAAGTTCAAGTCTGGAAGCGGACGAAAAATTTTACAATTTCTTAATTTTTTTTTATTATTATTTTTCTAAACACATATTCTACAGTTATAAGGAATTCGATCAATTTTCATACTTCTTAAAATAAAATTTGATGCGAAACTACTTATAAAAGGAATTGAAAATTTAATAGTCGATGTTTTGCACATGCGCAGAGATCGTCCGTATGTTTAGCATTGTGCATTTAGAACCAGATTTACATCAGAATCGAAACTTTGTTAATGGCATTAAGAACCTTAGACTGCTGTGTGTTTCGAAGGATGAGTGGCGTGGTGCAGAGAACGACATGCTTCTTTTGGTCCCTTTTCGTTCGTCTTAAGTTCGAGTCTGGAAGCGGACGAAAAATTTTACATTTTCTTTATTTTTTTTATTATTATTTTTCTCCATACATATTCTATAGTTACAAGGAATTCGATTAAACTTCATACTTCTTAAAATAAAATTTGATGCGAAACTACTTATAAACGGAATTGAAAATTTAAGAGTCGATGTTTTGCCCATGCGCAGAGATCGTCCGTATGTTTAGCATTGTGCATTTAGAACCAGATTTCCATCATAATCGAAACTTTGTTAATGGCATTAAGAACCTTAGACTGCTGTGTGTTTCGAAGGATGAGTGGCGTGGTGGAGAGAACGACATACTTCTTTTGGTCCCTTTTCGTTCGTCTTAAGTTCGAGTCTGGAAGCGGACGAAAAATTTTACAATTTCTTAATTTTTTTTTATTATTATTTTTCTAAACACATATTCTACAGTTATAAGGAATTCGATCAATTTTCATACTTCTTAAAATAAAATTTGATGCGAAACTACTTATAAAAGGAATTGAAAATTTAATAGTCGATGTTTTGCACATGCGCAGAGATCGTCCGTATGTTTAGCATTGTGCATTTAGAACCAGATTTACATCAGAATCGAAACTTTGTTAATGGCATTAAGAACCTTAGACTGCTGTGTGTTTCGAAGGATGAGTGGCGTGGTGCAGAGAACGACATGCTTCTTTTGGTCCCTTTTCGTTCGTCTTAAGTTCGAGTCTGGAAGCGGACGAAAAATTTTACATTTTCTTTATTTTTTTTATTATTATTTTTCTCCATACATATTCTATAGTTACAAGGAATTCGATTAAACTTCATACTTCTTAAAATAAAATTTGATGCGAAACTACTTATAAACGGAATTGAAAATTTAAGAGTCGATGTTTTGCCCATGCGCAGAGATCGTCCGTATGTTTAGCATTGTGCATTTAGAACCAGATTTCCATCATAATCGAAACTTTGTTAATGGCATTAAGAACCTTAGACTGCTGTGTGTTTCGAAGGATGAGTGGCGTGGTGGAGAGAACGACATACTTCTTTTGGTCCCTTTTCGTTCGTCTTAAGTTCGAGTTTGGAAGCGGACGAAAAATTTTACAATTTCTTAATTTTTTTATTATTATTTTTCTAAACACATATTCTATAGTTACAAGGAATTCGATCAATTTTCATACTTCTTAAAATAAAATTTGATGCGAAACTACTTATAAAAGGAATTGAAAATTTAATAGTCGATGTTTTGCACATGCGCAGAGATCGTCCGTATGTTTAGCATTGTGCATTTAGAACCAGATTTACATCAGAATCGAAACTTTGTTAATGGCATTAAGAACCTTAGACTGCTGTGTGTTTCGAAGGATGAGTGGCGTGGTGCAGAGAACGACATACTTCTTTTGGTCCCTTTTCGTTCGTCTTAAGTTCGAGTCTGGAAGCGGACGAAAAATTTTACATTTTCTTTATTTTTTTTATTATTATTTTTCTCCATACATATTCTATAGTTACAAGGAATTCGATCAATTTTCATACTTCTTAAAATAAAATTTGATGCGAAACTACTTATAAACGGAATTGAAAATTTAAGAGTCGATGTTTTGCCCATGCGCAGAGATCGTCCGTATGTTTAGCATTGTGCATTTAGAACCAGATTTCCTTCATAATCGAAACTTTGTTAATAGCATTAAGAACTTTAGACTGCTGTGTGTTTCGAATTATGAGTGGCGTGGTGCAGAGAACGACATACTTCTTTTGGTCCCTTTTCGTTCGTCTTAAGTTCGAGTCTGGAAGCGGACGAAAAATTCTACATTTTCTTTATTTTTTTTATTATTATTTTTCTATATACATATTCTACAGTTACAAGGAATTCGATCAATTTTCATACTTCTTAAAATAAAATTTGATGCGAAACTACTTATAAACGGAATTGAAAATTTAAGAGTCGATGTTTTGCACATGCGCAGAAATCGTCCGTATGTTTATCATTGTGCATTTAGAACCAAATTTCCATCACAATCGAAACTTTGTTAATGGCATTAAGAACCTTAGACTGCTGTGTGTTTCGAAGGATGAGTGGCGTGGTGGAGAGAACGACATACTTCTTTTGGTCCCTTTTCGTTCGTCTTAAGTTCGAGTTTGGAAGCGGACGAAAAATTTTACAATTTCTTAATTTTTTTTTATTATTATTTTTCTAAACACATATTCTATAGTTACAAGGAATTCGATCAATTTTCATACTTCTTAAAATAAAATTTGATGCGAAACTACTTATAAAAAGAATTGAAAATTTAATAGTCGAATTTTTGAACATGCGCAGAGATCGTCCGTATGTTTAGCATTGTGCATTTAGAACCAGATTTACATCAGAATCGAAACTTTGTTAATGGCATTAAGAACCTTAGACTGCTGTGTGTTTCGAACGATGAGTGGCGTGGTGCAGAGAACGACATACTTCTTTTGGTCGATTTTCGCTCGTCTTAAGGTCGAGTCTGGAAGCGGACGAAAAATTTTATATTTTCTTTATTTTTTTTATTATTATTTTTCTCCATTCATATTCTATAGTTACAAGGAATTCGATTAAACTTCATACTTCTTAAAATAAAATTTGATGCGAAACTACTTATAAACGGAATTGAAAATTTAATAGTCGATGTTTTGCACATGCGCAGAGATCGTCCGTATGTTTAGCATTGTGCTTTTAGAACCAGATTTCCATCAGAATCGAAACTTTGTTAATGGCATTAAGAACCTTAGACTGCTGTGGGTTTCGAAGGATGAGTGGCGTGGTGCAGAGAACGACATACTTCTTTTGGTCCCTTTTCGTTCGTCTTAAGTTCGAACGAACGAAAGCGGACGAAAAATTTTACATTTTCTTTATTCTTTTTATTATTATTTTTCTCCATACATATTCTATAGTTACAAGGAATTCGATCAATTTTCATACTTCTTAAAATAAAATTTGATGCGAAACTACTTATAAACGGAATTGAAAATTTAAGAGTCGATGTTTTGCACATGCGCAGAGATCGTCCGTATGTTTAGCATTGTGCATTTAGAACCAGATTTCCGTCACAATCGAAACTTTGTTAATGGCATTAAGAACCTTAGACTGCTGTGCGTTTCGAAGGATGAGTGGCGTGGTGCAGAGAACGACATACTTCTTTTGGTCCCTTTTCGTGCGTCTTAAGTTCGAGTCTGGAAGCGGACGAAAAATTTATATTTTCTTTATTCTTTTTATTATTATTTTTCTCCATACATATTCTATAGTTACAAGGAATTCGATCAATTTTCATACTTCTTAAAATAAATTTTGATGCGAAACTACTTATAAACGGAATTGAAAATTTAAGAGTCGATGTTTTGCCCATGCGCAGAGATCGTCCGTATGTATAGCATTGTGCATTTAGAATCAGATTTCCATCATAATCGAAACTTTGTTAATAGCATTAAGAACTTTAGACTGCTGTGTGTTTCGAATTATGAGTGGCGTGGTGCAGAGAACGACATACTTCTTTTGGTCACTTTTCGTTCGTCTTAAGTTCGAGTCTAGAAGCGGACGAAAAATTCTACATTTTCTTTATTTTTTTTATTATTATTTTTCTCCATACATATTCTACAGTTACAAGGAATTCGATCAATTTTCATATTTCTTAAAATAAAATTTGATGCGAAACTACTTATAAACGGAATTGAAAATTTAATAGTCGATGTTTTGCACATGCGCAGAGATCGTCCGTATGTTTAGCATTGTGCATTTAGAACCAGATTTACATCAGAATCGAAACTTTGTTAATGGCATTAAGAACCTTAGACTGCTGTGTGTTTCGAAGGATGAGTGGCGTGGTGCAGAGAACGACATACTTCTTTTGGTCCCTTTTCGTTCGTCTTAAGTTCGAGTCTGGAAGCGGACGAAAAATTTTACATTTTCTTTATTTTTTTTATTATTATTTTTCTCCATACATATTCTATAGTTACAAGGAATTCGATCAATTTTCATACGTCTTAAAATAAAATTTGATGCGAAACTACTTATAAACGGAATTGAAAATTTAAGAGTCGATATTTTGCACATGCGCAGAGATCGTCTGTATGTTTAGCATTGTGCATTTAGAACCAGATTTCCATCAGAAACGAAACTTTGTTAATGGCATTAAGAACCTTAGACTGCTGTGTGTTTCGAACGATGAGTGGCGTGGTGCAGAGAACGACATACTTCTTTTGGTCGATTTTCGTTCGTCTTAAGGTCGAGTCTGGAAGCGGACGAAAAATTTTACATTTTCTTTATTCTTTTTATTATTATTTTTCTCCATACATATTCTATAGTTACAAGGAATTCGATCAATTTTCATACTTCTTAAAATAAAATTTGATGCGAAACTACTTATAAACGGAATTGAAAATTTAAGAGTCGATGTTTTGCACATGCGCAGAGATCGTCCGTATGTTTAGCATTGTGCATTTAGAACCAGATTTCCGTCACAATCGAAACTTTGTTAATGGCATTAAGAACCTTAGACTGCTGTGCGTTTCGAAGGATGAGTGGCGTGGTGCAGAGAACGACATACTTCTTTTGGTCCCTTTTCGTGCGTCTTAAGTTCGAGTCTGGAAGCGGACGAAAAATTTATATTTTCTTTATTCTTTTTATTATTATTTTTCTCCATACATATTCTATAGTTACAAGGAATTCGATCAATTTTCATACTTCTTAAAATAAATTTTGATGCGAAACTACTTATAAACGGAATTGAAAATTTAAGAGTCGATGTTTTGCCCATGCGCAGAGATCGTCCGTATGTATAGCATTGTGCATTTAGAATCAGATTTCCATCATAATCGAAACTTTGTTAATAGCATTAAGAACTTTAGACTGCTGTGTGTTTCGAATTATGAGTGGCGTGGTGCAGAGAACGACATACTTCTTTTGGTCCCTTTTCGTTCGTCTTAAGTTCGAGTCTAGAAGCGGACGAAAAATTCTACATTTTCTTTATTTTTTTTATTATTATTTTTCTCCATACATATTCTACAGTTACAAGGAATTCGATCAATTTTCATATTTCTTAAAATAAAATTTGATGCGAAACTACTTATAAACGGAATTGAAAATTTAATAGTCGATGTTTTGCACATGCGCAGAGATCGTCCGTATGTTTAGCATTGTGCATTTAGAACCAGATTTACATCAGAATCGAAACTTTGTTAATGGCATTAAGAACCTTAGACTGCTGTGTGTTTCGAAGGATGAGTGGCGTGGTGCAGAGAACGACATACTTCTTTTGGTCCCTTTTCGTTCGTCTTAAGTTCGAGTCTGGAAGCGGACGAAAAATTTTACATTTTCTTTATTTTTTTTATTATTATTTTTCTCCATACATATTCTATAGTTACAAGGAATTCGATCAATTTTCATACGTCTTAAAATAAAATTTGATGCGAAACTACTTATAAACGGAATTGAAAATTTAAGAGTCGATATTTTGCACATGCGCAGAGATCATCTGTATGTTTAGCATTGTGCATTTAGAACCAGATTTCCATCAGAAACGAAACTTTGTTAATGGCATTAAGAACCTTAGACTGCTGTGTGTTTCGAACGATGAGTGGCGTGGTGCAGAGAACGACATACTTCTTTTGGTCGATTTTCGTTCGTCTTAAGGTCGAGTCTGGAAGCGGACGAAAAATTTTACATTTTCTTTATTTTTTTTATTATTATTTTTCTCCATTCATATTCTATAGTTACAAGGAATTCGATTAAACTTCATACTTCTTAAAATAAAATTTGATGCGAAACTACTTATAAACGGAATTGAAAATTTAAGAGTCGACGTTTTGCCCATGCGCAGAGATCGTCCGTATGTTTAGCATTGTGCATTTAGAACCAGATTTCCATCATAATCGAAACTTTGTTAATAGCATTAAGAACTTTAGACTGCTGTGTATTTCGAATTATGAGTGGCGTGGTGCAGAGAACGACATACTTCTTTTGGTCCCTTTTCGTTCGTCTTAAGTTCGAGTCTGGAAGCGGACGAAAACTTCTACATTTTTTTTATTATTATTTTTCCCCATACATATTCTACAGTTACAAGGAATTCGATCAATTTTCATACTTCTTAAAATAAAATTTGATGCGAAACTACTTATAAACGGAATTGAAAATTTAAGAGTCGATGTTTTGCACATGCGCAGAGATCGTCCGTATGTTTAGCATTGTGCATTTAGAACCAGATTTACATCAGAATCGAAACTTTGTTAATGGCATTAAGAACCTTAGACTGCTGTGTGTTTCGAAGGATGAGTGGCGTGGTGCAGAGAACGACATACTTCTTTTGGTCCCTTTTCGTTCGTCTTAAGTTCGAGTCTGGAAGCGGACGAAAAATTTTACATTTTCTTTTTTTTTTTATTATTATTTTTCTCCATACATATTCTATAGTTACAAGGAATTCGATCAATTTTCATACTTCTTAAAATAAAATTTGATGCGAAACTACTTATAAACGGAATTGAAAATTTAAGAGTCGATATTTTGCACATGCGCAGAGATCGTCTGTATGTTTAGCATTGTGCATTTAGAACCAGATTTCCATCATAATCGAAACTTTGTTAATAGCATTAAGAACTTTAGACTGCTGTGTATTTCGAATTATGAGTGGCGTGGTGCAGAGAACGACATGCTTCTTATGGTCCCTTTTCGTTCGTCTTAAGTTCGAGTCTGGAAGCGGACGAAAAATTCTACATTTTTTTTATTATTATTTTTCTCCATACATATTCTACAGTTACAAGGAATTCGATCAATTTTCATACTTCTTAAAATAAAATTTGATGCGAAACTACTTATAAACGGAATTGAAAATTTAAGAGTCGATGTTTTGCACATGCGCAGAGATCGTCCGTATGTTTATCATTGTGCATTTAGAACCAGATTTCCATCACAATCGAAACTTTGTTAATGGCATTAAGAACCTTAGACTGCTGTGTGTTTCGAAGGATGAGTGGCGTGGTGGAGAGAACGACATACATCTTTTGGTCCCTTTTCGTTCGTCTTAAGTTCGAGTCTGGAAACGGACGAAAAATTTTACAATTTCTTAATTTTTTTTTATTATTATTTTTCTAAACACATATTCTATAGTTACAAGGAATTCGATCAATTTTCATACTTCTTAAAATAAAATTTGATACGAAACTACTTATAAAAGGAATTGAAAATTTAATAGTCGATGTTTTGCACATGCGCAGAGATCGTCCGTATGTTTAGCATTGTGCATTTAGAACCAGATTTACATCAGAATCGAAACTTTGTTAATGGCATTAAGAACCTTAGACTGCTGTGTGTTTCGAAGGATGAGTGGCGTGGTGCAGAGAACGACATACTTCTTTTGGTCCCTTTTCGTTCGTCTTAAGTTCGAGTCTGGAAGCGGAAGAAAAATTTTACATTTTCTTTATTTTTTTTATTATTATTTTTCTCCATACATATTCTATAGTTACAAGGAATTCGATCAATTTTCATACTTCTTAAAATAAAATTTGATGCGAAACTACTTATAAACGGAATTGAAAATTTTAGAGTCGATATTTTGCACATGCGCAGAGATCGTCCGTATGTTTAGCATTGTGCAATTAGAACCAGATTTACATCAGAATCGAAACTTTGTTAATGGCATTAAGAACCTTAGACTGCTGTGTGTTTCAAAGGATGAGTGGCGTGGTGCAGAGAACGACATACTTCTTTTGGTCCCTTTTCGTTCGTCTTAAATTCGAGTCTGGAAGCGGACGAAAAATTTTACATTTTCTTTATTTTTTTTATTATTATTTTTCTCCATATATATTCTATAGTTACAAGGAATTCGATCAATTTTCATACTTCTTAAAATAAAATTTGATGCGAAACTACTTATAAACGGAATTGAAAATTTAAGAGTCGATATTTTGCACATGCGCAGAGATCGTCTGTATGTTTAGCATTGTGCATTTAGAACCAGATTTCCATCAGAATCGAAACTTTGTTAATAGCATTAAGAACCCTAGACTGCTGTGTGTTTCGAATTATGAGTGGCGTGGTGCAGAGAACGACATACTTCTTTTGGTCCCTTTTCGTTCGTCTTAAGTTCGAGTCTGGAAGCGGACGAAAAATTCTACATTTTCTTTATTTTTTTTATTATTATTTTTCTCCATACATATTCTACAGTAACAAGGAATTCGATCAATTTTAATATTTCTTAAAATAAAATTTGATGCGAAACTACTTATAAACGGAATTGAAAATTTAAGAGTCGATGTTTTGCACATGCGCAGAGATCGTCCGTATGTTTATCATTGTGCCTTTAGAACCAGATTTCCATCACAATCGAAACTTTGTTAATGGCATTAAGAACCTTAGACTGCTGTGTGTTTCGAAGGATGAGTGGCGTGGTGGAGAGAACGACATACTTCTTTTGGTCCCTTTTCGTTCGTCTTAAGTTCGAGTCTGGAAGCGGACGAAAAATTTTACAATTTCTTAATTTTTTTTTATTATTATTTTTCTCCATACATATTCTATAGTTACAAGGAATTCGATCAATTTTCATACTTCTTAAAATAAAATTTGATGCGAAACTACTTATAAACGGAATTGAAAATTTAAGAGTCGATATTTTGCACATGCGCAGAGATCGTCTGTATGTTTAGCATTGTGCATTTAGAACCAGATTTCCATCAGAATCGAAACTTTGTAAATAGCATTAAGAACCCTAGACTGCTGTGTGTTTCGAATTATGAGTGGCGTGGTGCAGAGAACGACATACTTCTTTTGGTCCCTTTTCGTTCGTCTTAAGTTCGAGTCTGGAAGCGGACGAAAAATTCTACATTTTCTTTATTTTTTTTATTATTATTTTTCTCCATACATATTCTACAGTAACAAGGAATTCGATCAATTTTCATATTTCTTAAAATAAAATTTGATGCGAAACTACTTATAAACGGAATTGAAAATTTAAGAGTCGATGTTTTGCACATGCGCAGAGATCGTCCGTATGTTTATCATTGTGCCTTTAGAACCAGATTTCCATCACAATCGAAACTTTGTTAATGGCATTAAGAACCTTAGACTGCTGTGTGTTTCGAAGGATGAGTGGCGTGGTGGAGAGAACGACATACTTCTTTTGGTCCCTTTTCGTTCGTCTTAAGTTCGAGTCTGGAAGCGGACGAAAAATTTTACATTTTCTTTATTTTTTTTATTATTATTTTTCTCCATACATATTCTATAGTTACAAGGAATTCGATCAATTTTCATACTTCTTAAAATAAAATTTGATGCGAAACTACTTATAAACGGAATTGAAAATTTAAGAGTCGATATTTTGCACATGCGCAGAGATCGTCTGTATGTTTAGCATTGTGCATTTAGAACCAGATTTCCATCAGAATCGAAACTTTGTTAATAGCATTAAGAACCCTAGACTGCTGTGTGTTTCGAATTATGAGTGGCGTGGTGCAGAGAACGACATACTTCTTTTGGTCCCTTTTCGTTCGTCTTAAGTTCGAGTCTGGAAGCGGACGAAAAATTTTACAATTTCTTAATTTTTTTTTATTATTATTTTTCTAAACACATATTCTATAGTTACAAGGAATTCGATCAATTTTCATACTTCTTAAAATAAAATTTGATGCGAAACTACTTATAAAAGGAATTGAAAATTTAATAGTCGATGTTTTGCACATGCGCAGAGATCGTCCGTATGTTTAGCATTGTGCAATTAGAACCAGATTTACATCAGAATCTGAAACTTTGTTAATGGCATTAAGAACCTTAGACTGCTGTGTGTTTCGAAGGATGAGTGGCGTGGTGCAGAGAACGAGATACTTCTTTTGGTCCCTTTTCGTTCGTCTTAAGTTCGAGTCTGGAAGCGGACGAAAAATTTTACATTTTCTTTATTTTTTTTATTATTATTTTTCTCCATACATATTCTATAGTTACAAGGAATTCGATCAATTTTCATACTTCTTAAAATAAAATTTGATGCGAAACTACTTATAAACGGAATTCAAAATTTAAGAGTCGATATTTTGCACATGCGCAGAGATCGTCTGTATGTTTAGCATTGTGCATTTAGAACCAGATTTCCATCAGAATCGAAACTTTGTTAATAGCATTAAGAACCCTAGACTGCTGTGTGTTTCGAATTATGAGTGGCGTGGTGCAGAGAACGACATACTTCTTTTGGTCCCTTTTCGTTCGTCTTAAGTTCGAGTCTGGAAGCGGACGAAAAATTCTACATTTTCTTTATTTTTTTTATTGTTATTTTTCTCCATACATATTCTACAGTAACAAGGAATTCGATCAATTTTCATATTTCTTAAAATAAAATTTGATGCGAAACTACTTATAAACGGAATTGAAAATTTAAGAGTCGATGTTTTGCACATGCGCAGAGATCGTCCGTATGTTTATCATTGTGCCTTTAGAACCAGATTTCCATCACAATCGAAACTTTGTTAATGGCATTAAGAACCTTAGACTGCTGTGTGTTTCGAAGGATGAGTGGCGTGGTGGAGAGAACGACATACTTCTTTTGGTCCCTTTTCGTTCGTCTTAAGTTCGAGTCTGGAAGCGGACGAAAAATTTTACAATTTCTTAATTTTTTTTTATTATTATTTTTCTAAACACATATTCTATAGTTACAAGGAATTCGATCAATTTTCATACTTCTTAAAATAAAATTTGATGCGAAACTACTTATAAACGGAATTGAAAATTTAAGAGTCGATGTTTTGCACATGCGCAGAGATCGTCCGTATGTTTAGCATTGTGCATTTAGAACCAGATTTACATCAGAATCGAAACTTTGTTAATGGCATTAAGAACCTTAGACTGCTGTGTGTTTCGAAGGATGAGTGGCGTGGTGCAGAGAACGACATACTTCTTTTGGTCCCTTTTCGTTCGTCTTAAGTTCGAGTCTGGAAGCGGACGAAAAATTTTACATTTTCTTTATTTTTTTTATTATTATTTTTCTCCATACATATTCTATAGTTACAAGGAATTCGATCAATTTTCATACTTCTTAAAATAAAATTTGATGCGAAACTACTTATAAACGGAATTGAAAATTTAAGAGTCGATGTTTTGCACATGCGCAGAGATCGTCCGTATGTTTAGCATTGTGCATTTAGAACCAGATTTCCATCAGAATCGAAACTTTGTTAATAGCATTAAGAACCCTAGACTGCTGTGTGTTTCGAATTATGAGTGGCGTGGTGCAGAGAACGACATACTTCTTTTGGTCCCTTTTCGTTCGTCTTAAGTTCGAGTCTGGAAGCGGACGAAAAATTCTACATTTTCTTTATTTTTTTTATTATTATTTTTCTCCATACATATTCTACAGTAACAAGGAATTCGATCAATTTTCATATTTCTTAAAATAAAATTTGATGCGAAACTACTTATAAACGGAATTGAAAATTTAAGAGTCGATGTTTTGCACATGCGCAGAGATCGTCCGTATGTTTATCATTGTGCCTTTAGAACCAGATTTCCATCACAATCGAAACTTTGTTAATGGCATTAAGAACCTTAGACTGCTGTGTGTTTCGAAGGATGAGAGGCGTGGTGGAGAGAACGACATACTTCTTTTGGTCCCTTTTCGTTCGTCTTAAGTTCGAGTCTGGAAGCGGACGAAAAATTTTACAATTTCTTAATTTTTTTTTATTATTATTTTTCTAAACACATATTCTATAGTTACAAGGAATTCGATCAATTTTCATACTTCTTAAAATAAAATTTGATGCGAAACTACTTATAAAAGGAATTGAAAATTTAATAGTCGATGTTTTGCACATGCGCAGAGATCGTCCGTATGTTTAGCATTGTGCAATTAGAACCAGATTTACATCAGAATCGAAACTTTGTTAATGGCATTAAGAACCTTAGACTGCTGTGTGTTTCAAAGGATGAGTGGCGTGGTGCAGAGAACGACATACTTCTTTTGGTCCCTTTTCGTTCGTCTTAAGTTCGAGTCTGGAAGCGGACGAAAAATTTTACATTTTCTTTATTTTTTTTATTATTATTTTTCTCCATACATATTCTATAGTTACAAGGAATTCGATCAATTTTCATACTTCTTAAAATAAAATTTGATGCGAAACTACTTATAAACGGAATTGAAAATTTAAGAGTCGATATTTTGCACATGCGCAGAGATCGTCTGTATGTTTAGCATTGTGCATTTAGAACCAGATTTCCATCAGAATCGAAACTTTGTTAATAGCATTAAGAACCCTAGACTGCTGTTTGTTTCGAATTATGAGTGGCGTGGTGCAGAGAACGACATACTTCTTTTGGTCCCTTTTCGTTCGTCTTAAGTTCGAGTCTGGAAGCGGACGAAAAATTCTACATTTTCTTTATTTTTTTTATTATTATTTTTCTCCATACATATTCTACAGTAACAAGGAATTCGATCAATTTTCATATTTCTTAAAATAAAATTTGATGCGAAACTACTTATAAACGGAATTGAAAATTTAAGAGTCGATGTTTTGCACATGCGCAGAGATTGTCCGTATGTTTATCATTGTGCCTTTAGAACCAGATTTCCATCACAATCGAAACTTTGTTAATGGCATTAAGAACCTTAGACTGCTGTGTGTTTCGAAGGATGAGTGGCGTGGTGGAGAGAACGACACACTTCTTTTGGTTCCTTTTCGTTCGTCTTAAGTTCGAGTCTGGAAGCGGACGAAAAATTTTACAATTTCTTAATTTTTTTTTATTATTATTTTTCTAAACACATATTCTATAGTTACAAGGAATTCGATCAATTTTCATACGTCTTAAAATAAAATTTGATGCGAAACTACTTATAAAAGGAATTGAAAATTTAATAGTCGATGTTTTGCACATGCGCAGAGATCGTCCGTATGTCTAGCATTGTGCAATTAGAACCAGATTTACATCAGAATCGAAACTTTGTTAATGGCATTAAGAACCTTAGACTGCTGTGTGTTTCGAAGGATGAGTGGCGTGGTGCAGAGAACGACATACTTCTTTTGGTCCCTTTTCGTTCGTCTTAAGTTCGAGTCTGGAAGCGGACGAAAAATTTTACATTTTCTTTATTTTTTTTATTATTATTTTTCTCCATACATATTCTATAGTTACAAGGAATTCGATCAATTTTCATACTTCTTAAAATAAAATTTGATGCGAAACTACTTATAAACGGAATTGAAAATTTAAGAGTCGATATTTTGCACATGCGCAGAGATCGTCTGTATGTTTAGCATTGTGCATTTAGAACCAGATTTCCATCAGAATCGAAACTTTGTTAATGGCATTAAGAACCTTAGACTGCTGTGTGTTTCGAACGATGAGTGGCGTGGTGCAGAGAACGACATACTTCTTTTGGTCGATTTTCGTTCGTCTTAAGGTCGAGTCTGGAAGCGGACGAAAAATTTTACATTTTCTTTATTTTTTTTATTTTTATTTTTCTCCATTCATATTCTATAGTTACAAGGAATTCGATTAAACTTCATATTTCTTAAAATAAAATTTGATGCGAAACTACTTATAAACGGAATTGAAAATTTAAGAGTCGACGTTTTGCCCATGCGCAGAGATCGTCCGTATGTTTAGCATTGTGCATTTAGAACCAGATTTCCATCATAATCGAAACTTTGTTAATAGCATTAAGAACTTTAGACTGCTGTGTGTTTCGAATTATGAGTGGCGTGGTGCAGAGAACGACATACTTCTTTTGGTCCCTTTTCGTTCGTCTTAAGTTCGAGTCTGGAAGCGGACGAAAAATTCTACATTTTCTTTATTTTTTTTATTATTATTTTTCACCATACATATTCTACAGTTACAAGGAATTCGATCAATTTTCATACTTCTTAAAATAAAATTTGATGCGAAACTACTTATAAACGGAATTGAAAATTTAAGAGTCGATGTTTTGCACATGCGCAGAGATCGTCCGTATGTTTATCATTGTGCATTTAGAACCAGATTTCCATCACAATCGAAACTTTGTTAATGGCATTAAGAACCTTAGACTGCTGTGTGTTTCGAAGGATGAGTGGCGTGGTGGAGAGAACGACATACTTCTTTTGGTCCCTTTTCGTTCGTCTTAAGTTCGAGTCTGGAAGCGGACGAAAAATTTTACAATTTCTTAATTTTTTTTTATTATTATTTTTCTAAACACATATTCTATAGTTACAAGGAATTCGATCAATTTTCATACTTCTTAAAATAAAATTTGATGCGAAACTACTTATAAAAGGAATTGAAAATTTAATAGTCGATGTTTTGCACATGCGCAGAGATCGTCCGTATGTTTAGCATTGTGCATTTAGAACCAGATTTACATCAGAATCGAAACTTTGTTAATGGCATTAAGAACCTTAGACTGCTGTGTGTTTCGAAGGATGAGTGGCGTGGTGCAGAGAACGACATACTTCTTTTGGTCCCTTTTCGTTCGTCTTAAGTTCGAGTCTGGAAGCGGACGAAAAATTTTACATTTTCTTTATTTTTTTTATTATTATTTTTCTCCATACATATTCTATAGTTACAAGGAATTCGATCAATTTTCATACTTCTTAAAATAAAATTTGATGCGAAACTACTTATAAACGGAATTGAAAATTTAAGAGTCGATATTTTGCACATGCGCAGAGATCGTCTGTATGTTTAGCATTGTGCATTTAGAACCAGATTTCCATCAGAATCGAAACTTTGTTAATGGCATTAAGAACCCTAGACTGCTGTGTGTTTCGAACGATGAGTGGCGTGGTGCAGAGAACGAAATACTTCTTTTGGTCGATTTTCGTTCGTCTTAAGGTCGAGTCTGGAAGCGGACGAAAAATTTTACATTTTCTTTATTCTCTTTATTATTATTTTTCTCCATACATATTCTATAGTTACAAGGAATTCGATCAATTTTCATACTTCTTAAAATAAAATTTGATGCGAAACTACTTATAAACGGAATTGAAAATTTAAGAGTCGATGTTTTGCACATGCGCATAGATCGTCCGTATGTTTAGCATTGTGCATTTAGAACCAGATTTCCATCATAATCGAAACTTTGTTAATGGCATTAAGAACCTTAGACTGCTGTGTGTTTCGAAGGATGAGTGGCGTGGTGCTGAGAACGACCTACTTCTTTTGGTCCCTTTTCGTTTGTCTTAAGTTCGAGTCTGGAAGCGGACGAAAAATTTTACATTTTCTTTATTTTTTTTATTATTATTTTTCTCCATACATATTCTATAGTTACAAGGAATTAGATCAATTTTCATATTTCTTAAAATAAAATTTGATGCGAAACTACTTATAAACGGAATTGAAAATTTAAGAGTCGATGTTTTGCACATGCGCAGAGATCGTCCGTATGTTTAGCATTGTGCATTTAGAACCAGATTTCCGTCACAATCGAAACTTTGTTAATGGCATTAAGAACCTTAGACTACTGTGTGTTTCGAAGGATGAGTGGCGTGGTGCAGAGAACGACATACTTCTTTTGGTCCCTTTTCGTGCGTCTTAAGTTCGAGTCTGGAAGCGGACGAAAAATTTTACATTTTCTTTATTTTTTTTATTATTATTTTTCTGCATACATATTCTATAGTTACAAGGAATTCGATCAATTTTCCTACTTCTTAAAATAAAATTTGATGCGAAATTACTTATAAACGGAATTGAAAATTTAAGAGTCGATGTTTTGCACATGCGCAGACATCGTCATTATGTTTAGCATTGTGCATTTAGAACCAGATTTCCATCATAATCGAAACTTTGTTAATAGCATTAAGAACTTTAGACTGCTGTGTGTTTCGAATTATGAGTGGCGTGGTGCTGAGAACGACCTACTTCTTTTGGTCCCTTTTCGTTTGTCTTAAGTTCGAGTCTGGAAGCGGACGAAAAATTTTACATTTTCTTTATTTTTTTTATTATTATTTTTCTCCATACATATTCTATAGTTACAAGGAATTAGATCAATTTTCATATTTCTTAAAATAAAATTTGATGCGAAACTACTTATAAACGGAATTGAAAATTTAAGAGTCGATGTTTTGCACATGCGCAGAGATCGTCCGTATGTTTAGCATTGTGCATTTAGAACCAGATTTCCGTCACAATCGAAACTTTGTTAATGGCATTAAGAACCTTAGACTGCTGTGTGTTTCGAAGGATGAGTGGCGTGGTGCAGAGAACGACATACTTCTTTTGGTCCCTTTTCGTGCGTCTTAAGTTCGAGTCTGGAAGCGGACGAAAAATTTTACATTTTCTTTATTTTTTTTATTATTATTTTTCTGCATACATATTCTATAGTTACAAGGAATTCGATCAATTTTCCTACTTCTTAAAATAAAATTTGATGCGAAACTACTTATAAACGGAATTGAAAATTTAAGAGTCGATGTTTTGCACATGCGCAGACATCGTCATTATGTTTAGCATTGTGCATTTAGAACCAGATTTCCATCATAATCGAAACTTTGTTAATAGCATTAAGAACTTTAGACTGCTGTGTGTTTCGAATTATGAGTGGCGTGGTGCAGAGAACGACATACTTCTTTTGGTCCCTTTTCGTTCGTCTTAAGTTCGAGTCTGGAAGCGGACAAAAAATTTTACATTTTCTTTATTTTTTTTATTATTTTTTTTCTCCATACATATTCTATAGTTACAAGTAATTAGATCAATTTTCATATTTCTTAAAATAAAATTTGATGCGAAACTACTTATAAACGGAATTGAAAATTTAAGAGTCGATGTTTTGCACAAGCGCAGAGATCGTCCGTTTGTTTAGCATTGTGCATTTAGAACCAGATTTCCGTCACAATCGAAACTTTGTTAATGGCATTAAGAACCTTAGACTGCGGTGTGTTTCGAAGGATGTGTGGCGTGGTGCAGAGAACGACATACTTCTTTTGGTCCCTTTTCGTTCGTCTTAAGTTCGAGTCAGGAAGCGGACGAAAAATTCTACATTTTCTTTATTTTTTTTATTATTATTTTTCTCCATACATATTCTATTGTTTCAAGGAATTCGATCAATTTTCATACTTCTTAAAATAAAATTTGATGCGAAACTACTTATAAACGGAATTGAAAATTTAATAGTCGGTGTTTTGCACATGCGCAGAGATCGTCCGTATGTTTAGCATTGTGCATTTAGAACCAGATTTCCATCACAATCGAAACTTTGTTAATGGCATTAAGAACCTTAGACTGCTGTGTGTTTCGAAGGATGAGTGGCGTGGTGCAGAGAACGACATACTTCTTTTGGTCCCTTTTCGTGCGTCTTAAGTTCGAGTCTGGAAGCGGACGAAAAATTTTACATTTTCTTTATTCTTTTTATTATTATTTTTCTCCATACATATTCTATAGTTACAAGGAATTCGATCAATTTTCATACTTCTTAAAATAAAATTTGATGCGAAACTACTTATAAACGGAATTGAAAATTTAAGAGTCGATGTTTTGCACATGCGCAGACATCGTCCGTATGTTTAGCATTTTGCATTTAGAACCAGATTTCCATCATAATCGAAACTTTGTTATTAGCATTAAGAACTTTAGACTACTGCGTGTTTCGAATTATGAGTGGCGTGGTGCAGAGAACGACATACTTCTTTTGGTCCCTTTTCGTTCGTCTTAAGTTCGAGTCTGGAAGCGGACGAAAAATTTTACATTTTGTTTATTTTTTTTATAATTATTTTTCTCCATACATATTCTATAGTTACAAGGAATTCGATCAATTTTCATACTTCTTAAAATAAAATTTGATGCGAAACTACTTATAAACGGAATTGAAAATTTAAGAGTCGATGTTTTGCACATGCGCAGAGATCGTCCGTTTGTTTAGCATTGTGCATTTAGAACCAGATTTCCGTCACAATCGAAACTTTGTTAATGGCATTAAGAACCTTAGACTGCGGTGTGTTTCGAAGGATGTGTGGCGTGGTGCAGAGAACGACCTACTTCTTTTTGTCCCTTTTCGTTCGTCTTAAGTTCGAGTCAGGAAGCGGACGAAAAATTCTACATTTTCTTTATGTTTTTTATTATAATTTTTCTCCATACATATTCTATAGTTACAAGGAATTAGATCAATTTTCATATTTCTTAAAATAAAATTTGATGCGAAACTACTTATAAACGGAATTGAAAATTTAAGAGTCGATGTTTTGCACATGCGCAGAGATCGTCCGTTTGTTTAGCATTGTGCATTTAGAACCAGATTTCCGTCACAATCGAAACTTTGCTAATGGCATTAAGAACCTTAGACTGCGGTGAGTTTCGAAGGATGTGTGGCGTGGTGCAGAGAACGACATACTTCTTTTGGTCCCTTTTCGTTCGTCTTAAGTTCGAGTCAGGAAGCGGACGAAAAATTCTACATTTTCTTTATTTTTTTTATTATTATTTTTCTCCATACATATTCTATAGTTACAAGGAATTCGATCAATTTTCATACTTCTTAAAATAAAATTTGATGCGAAACTACTTATAAACGGAATTGAAAATTTAAGAGTCGATGTTTTGCACATGCGCAGAGATCGTCCGTATGTTTAGCATTGTGCATTTAGAACCAGATTTCCATCATAATCGAAACTTTGTTAATAGCATTAAGAACTTTAGACTACTGCGTGTTTCTAATTATGAGTGGCGTGGTGCAGAGAACCACATACTTCTTTTGATCCCTTTTCGTTCGTCTTAAGTTCGAGTCTGGAATCGGACGAAAAATTTTACATTTTCTTTATTTTTTTTTATTATTATTTTTCTCCATACATATTCTATAGTTACAAGGAATTCTACCAATTTTCATACTTCTTAAAATAAATTTTGATGCGAAACTACTTATAAACGGAATTGAAAATTTAAGAGTCGATGTTTTGCACATGCGCAGAGATCGTCCGTATGTTTAGCATTGTGCATTTAGAACCAGATTTCCATCACAATCGAAACTTTCTTAATGGCATTAAGAACCTTAGACTGCTGTGTGTTTCGAAGGATGAGTGGCGTGGTGCAGAGAATGACATACTTCTATTGGTCCCTTTTCGTGCGTCTTAAGTTCGAGTCTGGAAGCGGACGAAAAACTTTACATTTTGTTTATTTTTTTTATAATTATTTTTCTCCATACATATTCTATAGTTACAAGGAATTCGATCAATTTTCCTACTTCTTAAAATAAAATTTGATGCGAAACTACTTATAAACGGAATTGAAAATTTAAGAGTCGATGTTTTGCACATGCGCAGACATCGTCCGTATGTTTAGCATTGTGCATTTAGAACCAGATTTCCATCATAATCGAAACTTTGTTAATAGCATTAAGAACTTTAGACTGCTGTGTGTTTCGAATTATGAGTGGCGTGGTGCAGAGAACGACATACTTCTTTTGGTCCCTTTTCGTTCGTCTTAAGTTCGAGTCTGGAAGCGGACAAAAAATTTTACATTTTCTTTATTTTTTTTATTATTTTTTTTCTCCATACATATTCTATAGTTACAAGTAATTAGATCAATTTTCATATTTCTTAAAATAAAATTTGATGCGAAACTACTTATAAACGGAATTGAAAATTTAAGAGTCGATGTTTTGCACATGCGCAGAGATCCTCCGTTTGTTTAGCATTGTGCATTTAGAACCAGATTTCCGTCACAATCGAAACTTTGTTAATGGCATTAAGAACCTTAGACTGCGGTGTGTTTCGAAGGATGAGTGGCGTGGTGCAGAAAACGACATACTTCTTTTGGTCCCTTTTCGTTCGTCTTAAGTTCGAGTCTGGAAGCGGACGAAAAATTTTACATTTTCTTTATTCTTTTTATTATTATTTTTCTCCATACATATTCTATAGTTACAAGGAATTCGATCAATTTTCATACTTCTTAAAATAAAATTTGATGCGAAACTACTTATAAACGGAATTGAAAATTTAAGAGTCGAGGTTTTGCACATGCGCAGAGATCGTCCGTTTGTTTAGCATTGTGCATTTAGAACCAGATTTCCGTCACAATCGAAACTTTGCTAATGGCATTAAGAACCTTAGACTGCGGTGAGTTTCGAAGGATGTGTGGCGTGGTGCAGAGAACGACATACTTCTTTTGGTCCCTTTTCGTTCGTCTTAAAATCGAGTCAGGAAGCGGACGAAAAATTCTACATTTTCTTTATTTTTTTTATTATTATTTTTCTCCATACATATTCTATAGTTACAAGGAATTCGATCAATTTTCATACTTCTTAAAATAAAATTTGATGCGAAACTACTTATAAACGGAATTGAAAATTTAAGAGTCGATGTTTTGCACATGCGCAGACATCGTCATTATGTTTAGCATTGTGCATTTAGAACCAGATTTCCATCATAATCGAAACTTTGTTAATAGCATTAAGAACTTTAGACTGCTGTGTGTTTCGAATTATGAGTGGCGTGGTGCAGAGAACGACATACTTCTTTTGGTCCCTTTTCGTTCGTCTTAAGTTCGAGTCTGGAAGCGGACAAAAAATTTTACATTTTCTTTATTTTTTTTATTATTTTTTTTCTCCATACATATTCTATAGTTACAAGTAATTAGATCAATTTTCATATTTCTTAAAATAAAATTTGATGCGAAACTACTTATAAACGGAATTGAAAATTTAAGAGTCGATGTTTTGCACAAGCGCAGAGATCGTCCGTTTGTTTAGCATTGTGCATTTAGAACCAGATTTCCGTCACAATCGAAACTTTGTTAATGGCATTAAGAACCTTAGACTGCGGTGTGTTTCGAAGGATGTGTGGCGTGGTGCAGAGAACGACATACTTCTTTTGGTCCCTTTTCGTTCGTCTTAAGTTCGAGTCAGGAAGCGGACGAAAAATTCTACATTTTCTTTATTTTTTTTATTATTATTTTTCTCCATACATATTCTATTGTTTCAAGGAATTCGATCAATTTTCATACTTCTTAAAATAAAATTTGATGCGAAACTACTTATAAACGGAATTGAAAATTTAATAGTCGATGTTTTGCACATGCGCAGAGATCGTCCGTATGTTTAGCATTGTGCATTTAGAACCAGATTTCCATCACAATCGAAACTTTGTTAATGGCATTAAGAACCTTAGACTGCTGTGTGTTTCGAAGGATGAGTGGCGTGGTGCAGAGAACGACATACTTCTTTTGGTCCCTTTTCGTGCGTCTTAAGTTCGAGTCTGGAAGCGGACGAAAAATTTTACATTTTCTTTATTCTTTTTATTATTATTTTTCTCCATACATATTCTATAGTTACAAGGAATTCGATCAATTTTCATACTTCTTAAAATAAAATTTGATGCGAAACTACTTATAAACGGAATTGAAAATTTAAGAGTCGATGTTTTGCACATGCGCAGACATCGTCCGTATGTTTAGCATTTTGCATTTAGAACCAGATTTCCATCATAATCGAAACTTTGTTATTAGCATTAAGAACTTTAGACTGCTGCGTGTTTCGAATTATGAGTGGCGTGGTGCAGAGAACGACATACTTCTTTTGGTCCCTTTTCGTTCGTCTTAAGTTCGAGTCTGGAAGCGGACGAAAAATTTTACATTTTGTTTATTTTTTTTATAATTATTTTTCTCCATACATATTCTATAGTTACAAGGAATTCGATCAATTTTCATACTTCTTAAAATAAAATTTGATGCGAAACTACTTATAAACGGAATTGAAAATTTAAGAGTCGATGTTTTGCACATGCGCAGACATCGTCCGTATGTTTAGCATTGTGCATTTAGAACCAGATTTCCATCATAATCGAAACTTTGTTAATAGCATTAAGAACTTTAGACTGCTGTGTGTTTCGAATTATGAGTGGCGTGGTGCAGAGAACGACATACTTCTTTTGGTCCCTTTTCGTTCGTCTTAAGTTCGAGTCTGGAAGCGGACAAAAAATTTTACATTTTCTTTATTTTTTTTATTATTTTTTTTCTCCATACATATTCTATAGTTACAAGTAATTAGATCAATTTTCATATTTCTTAAAATAAAATTTGATGCGAAACTACTTATAAACGGAATTGAAAATTTAAGAGTCGATGTTTTGCACATGCGCAGAGATCCTCCGTTTGTTTAGCATTGTGCATTTAGAACCAGATTTCCGTCACAATCGAAACTTTGTTAATGGCATTAAGAACCTTAGACTGCGGTGTGTTTCGAAGGATGAGTGGCGTGGTGCAGAAAACGACATACTTCTTTTGGTCCCTTTTCGTTCGTCTTAAGTTCGAGTCTGGAAGCGGACGAAAAATTTTACATTTTCTTTATTCTTTTTATTATTATTTTTCTCCATACATATTCTATAGTTACAAGGAATTCGATCAATTTTCATACTTCTTAAAATAAAATTTGATGCGAAACTACTTATAAACGGAATTGAAAATTTAAGAGTCGATGTTTTGCACATGCGCAGACATCGTCATTATGTTTAGCATTGTGCATTTAGAACCAGATTTCCATCATAATCGAAACTTTGTTAATAGCATTAAGAACTTTAGACTGCTGTGTGTTTCGAATTATGAGTGGCGTGGTGCAGAGAACGACATACTTCTTTTGGTCCCTTTTCGTTCGTCTTAAGTTCGAGTCTGGAAGCGGACAAAAAATTTTACATTTTCTTTATTTTTTTTATTATTTTTTTTCTCCATACATATTCTATAGTTACAAGTAATTAGATCAATTTTCATATTTCTTAAAATAAAATTTGATGCGAAACTACTTATAAACGGAATTGAAAATTTAAGAGTCGATGTTTTGCACAAGCGCAGAGATCGTCCGTTTGTTTAGCATTGTGCATTTAGAACCAGATTTCCGTCACAATCGAAACTTTGTTAATGGCATTAAGAACCTTAGACTGCGGTGTGTTTCGAAGGATGTGTGGCGTGGTGCAGAGAACGACATACTTCTTTTGGTCCCTTTTCGTTCGTCTTAAGTTCGAGTCAGGAAGCGGACGAAAAATTCTACATTTTCTTTATTTTTTTTATTATTATTTTTCTCCATACATATTCTATTGTTTCAAGGAATTCGATCAATTTTCATACTTCTTAAAATAAAATTTGATGCGAAACTACTTATAAACGGAATTGAAAATTTAATAGTCGATGTTTTGCACATGCGCAGAGATCGTCCGTATGTTTAGCATTGTGCATTTAGAACCAGATTTCCATCACAATCGAAACTTTGTTAATGGCATTAAGAACCTTAGACTGCTGTGTGTTTCGAAGGATGAGTGGCGTGGTGCAGAGAACGACATACTTCTTTTGGTCCCTTTTCGTGCGTCTTAAGTTCGAGTCTGGAAGCGGACGAAAAATTTTACATTTTCTTTATTCTTTTTATTATTATTTTTCTCCATACATATTCTATAGTTACAAGGAATTCGATCAATTTTCATACTTCTTAAAATAAAATTTGATGCGAAACTACTTATAAACGGAATTGAAAATTTAAGAGTCGATGTTTTGCACATGCGCAGACATCGTCCGTATGTTTAGCATTTTGCATTTAGAACCAGATTTCCATCATAATCGAAACTTTGTTATTAGCATTAAGAACTTTAGACTGCTGCGTGTTTCGAATTATGAGTGGCGTGGTGCAGAGAACGACATACTTCTTTTGGTCCCTTTTCGTTCGTCTTAAGTTCGAGTCTGGAAGCGGACGAAAAATTTTACATTTTGTTTATTTTTTTTATAATTATTTTTCTCCATACATATTCTATAGTTACAAGGAATTCGATCAATTTTCATACTTCTTAAAATAAAATTTGATGCGAAACTACTTATAAACGGAATTGAAAATTTAAGAGTCGATGTTTTGCACATGCGCAGAGATCGTCCGTTTGTTTAGCATTGTGCATTTAGAACCAGATTTCCGTCACAATCGAAACTTTGTTAATGGCATTAAGAACCTTAGACTGCGGTGTGTTTCGAAGGATGTGTGGCGTGGTGCAGAGAACGACATACTTCTTTTTGTCCCTTTTCGTTCGTCTTAAGTTCGAGTCAGGAAGCGGACGAAAAATTCTACATTTTCTTTATTTTTTTTATTATAATTTTTCTCCATACATATTCTATAGTTACAAGGAATTAGATCAATTTTCATATTTCTTAAAATAAAATTTGATGCGAAACTACTTATAAACGGAATTGAAAATTTAAGAGTCGATGTTTTGCACATGCGCAGAGATCGTCCGTTTGTTTAGCATTGTGCATTTAGAACCAGATTTCCGTCACAATCGAAACTTTGCTAATGGCATTAAGAACCTTAGACTGCGGTGAGTTTCGAAGGATGTGTGGCGTGGTGCAGAGAACGACATACTTCTTTTGGTCCCTTTTCGTTCGTCTTAAGTTCGAGTCAGGAAGCGGACGAAAAATTCTACATTTTCTTTATTTTTTTTATTATTATTTTTCTCCATACATATTCTATAGTTACAAGGAATTCGATCAATTTTCATACTTCTTAAAATAAAATTTGATGCGAAACTACTTATAAACGGAATTGAAAATTTAAGAGTCGATGTTTTGCACATGCGCAGAGATCGTCCGTATGTTTAGCATTGTGCATTTAGAACCAGATTTCCATCATAATCGAAACTTTGTTAATAGCATTAAGAACTTTAGACTACTGCGTGTTTCTAATTATGAGTGGCGTGGTGCAGAGAACGACATACTTCTTTTGATCCCTTTTCGTTCGTCTTAAGTTCGAGTCTGGAATCGGACGAAAAATTTTACATTTTCTTTATTTTTTTTTATTATTATTTTTCTCCATACATATTCTATAGTTACAAGGAATTCTACCAATTTTCATACTTCTTAAAATAAATTTTGATGCGAAACTACTTATAAACGGAATTGAAAATTTAAGAGTCGATGTTTTGCACATGCGCAGAGATCGTCCGTATGTTTAGCATTGTGCATTTAGAACCAGATTTCCATCACAATCGAAACTTTGTTAATGGCATTAAGAACCTTAGACTGCTGTGTGTTTCGAAGGATGAGTGGCGTGGTGCAGAGAACGACATACTTCTTTTGGTCCCTTTTCGTGCGTCTTAAGTTCGAGTCTGGAAGCGGACGAAAAATTTTACATTTTCTTTATTTTTTTTATTATTATTTTTCTGCATACATATTCTATAGTTACAAGGAATTCGATCAATTTTCCTACTTCTTAAAATAAAATTTGATGCGAAATTACTTATAAACGGAATTGAAAATTTAAGAGTCGATGTTTTGCACATGCGCAGACATCGTCATTATGTTTAGCATTGTGCATTTAGAACCAGATTTCCATCATAATCGAAACTTTGTTAATAGCATTAAGAACTTTAGACTGCTGTGTGTTTCGAATTATGAGTGGCGTGGTGCTGAGAACGACCTACTTCTTTTGGTCCCTTTTCGTTCGTCTTAAGTTCGAGTCTGGAAGCGGACGAAAAATTTTACATTTTCTTTATTTTTTTTATTATTATTTTTCTCCATACATATTCTATAGTTACAAGGAATTCGATCAATTTTCATACTTCTTAAAATAAAATTTGATGCGAAACTACTTATAAACGGAATTGAAAATTTAAGAGTCGATGTTTTGCACATGCGCAGAGATCGTCCGTATGTTTAGCATTTTGCATTTAGAACCAGATTTCCATCATAATCGAAACTTTGTTAATAGCATTAAGAACTTTAGATTGCTGTGTGTTTCGAATTATGAGTGGCGTGGTGCAGAGAACGACATGCTTCTTTTGGTCCCTTTTCGTTCGTCTTTAGTTCGAGTCTGGAAGCGGACGAAAAATTCTACATTTTCTTTATTTTTTTTATTATTATTTTTCTCCATACATATTCTATAGTTACAAGGAATTCGATCAATTTTCATACTTCTTAAAATAAAATTTGATGCGAAACTACTTATAAACGGAATTGAAAATTTAAGAGTCGATGTTTTGCACATGCGCAGAGATCGTCCGTATGTTTAGCATTGTGCATTTAGAACCAGATTTCCATCACAATCGAAACTTTGTTAATGGCATTAAGAACCTTAGAATGCTGTGTGTTTCGAAGGATGTGTGGCGTGGTGCAGAGAACGACATACTTCTTTTGGTCCCTTTTCGTTCGTCTTAAGTTCGAGTCTGGAAGCGGACGAAAAATTCTACATTTTCTTTATTTTTTTTTTATTATTATTTTTCTCCATACATATTCTATAGTTACAAGGAATTTGATCAATATTCATACTTCTTAAAATAAAATTTGATGCGAAACTACTTAAAAACGGAATTGAAAATTTAAGAGTCGATGTTTTGCACATGCGCAGAGATCGTCCGTATGTTTAGCATTGTGCATTTAGAACCAGATTTCCATCACAATCGAAACTTTGTTATTGGCATTAAGAACCTTAGACTGCTGTGTGTTTCGAAGGATGTGTGGCGTGGTGCAGAGAACGACATACTTCTTTTGGTCCCTTTTCGTTCGTCTTAAGTTCGAGTCTGGAAGCGGACGAAAAATTCTACATTTTCTTTATTTTTTTTTATTATTATTTTTCTCCATACATATTCTATAGTTACAAGGAATTCGATCAATTTTCATACTTCTTAACATAAATTTTGATGCGAAACTACTTATAAACGGAATTGAAAATTGAATAGTCGATGTTTTGCACATGCTCAGAGATCGTCTTTATGTTTAGCATTGTGCATTTAGAACCAGATTTCCAACAGAATCGAAACTTTGTTAATGGCATTAAGAACCTTAGACTGCTGTGTGTTTCGACGTATGAGTGGCGTGGTGCAGAGAAAGACATACTTCTTTTGGTCCCTTTTCGTTCGTCTTAAGTTCGAGTCTGGAAGCGGACGAAAAATTTTACATTTTCTTTATTTTTTTTATTATTATTTTTCTCCATACATATTCTATAGTTACAAGTAATTCGATCAATTTTCCTACTTCTTAGAATAATATTTGATGCGAAACTACTTATAAACGGAATTGAAAATTTAAGAGTCGATGTTTTGCACATGCGCAGAGATCGTCCGTATGTTTAGCATTGTGCATTTAGAACCAGATTTCCATCACAATCGAAACTTTGTTAATGGCATTAAGAACCTTAGAATGCTGTGTGTTTCGAAGGATGTGTGGCGTGGTGCAGAGAACGACATACTTCTTTTGGTCCCTTTTCGTTCGTCTTAAGTTCGAGTCTTGAAGCGGACGAAAAATTTTACATTTTCTTTATTTTTATTATTATTATTTTTCTGCATACATATTCTATAGTTACAAGGAATTCGATCAATATTCATACTTCTTAAAATAAAATTTGATGCGAAACTACTTAAAAACGGAATTGAAAATTTAAGAGTCGATGTTTTGCACATGCGCAGAGATCGTCCGTATGTTTAGCATTCTGCATTTAGAACCAGATTTCCATCACAATCGAAACTTTGTTAATGGCATTAAGATCCTTAGAATGCTGTGTGTTTTAAAGGATGTGTGGCGTGGTGCAGAGAACGACATACTTCTTTTGGTCCCTTTTCGTTCGTCTTAAGTTCGAGTCTGGAAGCGGACGAAAAATTCTACATTTTCTTTATTTTTTTTTATTATTATTTTTCTCCATACATATTCTATAGTTACAATTAATTCGATCAATATTCATACTTCTTAAAATAAAATTTGATGCGAAACTACTTATAAACGTAATTGAAAATTTAAGAGTCGATGTTTTGCACATGCGCAGAGATCGTCCGTGTCTTTAGCATTGTGTATTTAGAACCAGACTTCCATCATAATCGAAACTTTGTTAATGGCATTAAGAACCTTAGACTGCTGTGTGTTTCGAAGGATGAGTGGCGTGGTGCAGAGAACGACATACTTCTTTTGGTCCCTTTTCGTTCGTCTTAAGTTCGAGTCTGGAAGCGGACGAAAAATTTTACATTTTCTTCATTTTTTTTATTATTATTTTTCTCCATACATATTCTATAGTTACAAGGAATTCTGCCAATTTTCATACTTCTTAAAATAAATTTTGATGCGAAACTACTTATAAACGGAATTGAAAATTTAAGAGTCGATGTTTTGCACATGCGCAGAGATCGTCCGTATGTTTAGCATTGTGCATTTAGAACCAGATTTCCATCATAATCGAAACTTTGTTAATGGCATTAAGAACCTTAGACTGCTGTGTGTTTCGAATTATGAGTGGCGTGGTGCAGAGAACGACATACTTCTTTTGGTCCTTTTTCGTTCGTCTTAAGTTCGAGTCTGGAAGCGGACGAAAAATTTTACATTTTCTTTATTTTTTTTATTATTATTTTTCTCCATACATATTCTATAGTTACAAGGAATTCGATCAATTTTCATACTTCTTAAAATAAATTTTGATGCGAAACTACTTATAAACGGAATTGAAAATTTAAGAGTCGATGTTTTGCACATGCGCAGAAATCGTCCGTATGTTTAGCATTGTGCATTTAGAACCAGATTTCCATCACAATCGAAACTTTGTTAATAGCATTAAGAACTTTAGACTACTGTGTGTTTCGAATTATGAGTGGCGTGGTGCAGAGAACGACATACTTCTTTTGGTCCCTTTTCGTTCGTCTTAAGTTCGAGTCTGGAAGCGGACGAAAAATTTTACATTTTCTTTAATTTTTTTATTATTATTTTTCTCCATACATATTCTATAGTTACAAGGAATTCGACCAATTTTCATACTTCTTAAAATAAATTTTGATGCGAAACTACTTATAAACGGAATTGAAAATTTAAGAGTCGATGTTTTGCACATGCGCAGAGATCGTCCGTATGTTTAGCATTGTGCATTTAGAACCAGATTTCCGTCACAATCGAAACTTTGTTAATGGCATTAAGAACCTTAGACTGCTGTGTGTTTCGAAGGATGTGTGGCGTGGTGCAGAGAACGACATACTTCTTTTGGTCCCTTTTCGTTCGTCTTAAGTTCGAGTCTGGAAGCGGACGAAAAATTTTACATTTTCTTTATTCTTTTTATTATTATTTTTCTCCATACATATTCTATAGTTACAAGGAATTCGATCAATTTTCATACTTCTTAAAATAAATTTTGATGCGAAACTACTTATAAACGGAATTGAAAATTTAAGAGTCGATGTTTTGCACATGCGCAGAGATCGTCCGTATGTTTAGCATTGTGCATTTAGAACCAGATTTCCATCATAATCGAAACTTTGTTAATGGCATTAAGAACCTTAGACTGCTGTGTGTTTCGAATTATGAGTGGCGTGGTGCAGAGAACGACATACTTCTTTTGGTCCTTTTTCGTTCGTCTTAAGTTCGAGTCTGGAAGCGGACGAAAAATTTTACATTTTCTTTATTTTTTTTATTATTATTTTTCTCCATACATATTCTATAGTTACAAGGAATTCGATCAATTTTCATACTTCTTAAAATAAATTTTGATGCGAAACTACTTATAAACGGAATTGAAAATTTAAGAGTCGATGTTTTGCACATGCGCAGAGATCGTCCGTATGTTTAGCATTGTGCATTTAGAACCAGATTTCCGTCACAATCGAAACTTTGTTAATGGCATTAAGAACCTTAGACTGCTGTGTGTTTCGAAGGATGTGTGGCGTGGTGCAGAGAACGACATACTTCTTTTGGTCCCTTTTCGTTCGTCTTAAGTTCGAGTCTGGAAGCGGACGAAAAATTTTACATTTTCTTTATTCTTTTTATTATTATTTTTCTCCATACATATTCTATAGTTACAAGGAATTCGATCAATTTTCATACTTCTTAAAATAAATTTTGATGCGAAACTACTTATAAACGGAATTGAAAATTTAAGAGTCGATGTTTTGCACATGCGCAGAGATCGTCCGTATGTTTAGCATTGTGCATTTAGAACCAGATTTCCGTCACAATCGAAACTTTGTTAATGGCATTAAGAACCTTAGACTGCTGTGTGTTTCGAAGGATGTGTGGCGTGGTGCAGAGAACGACATACTTCTTTTGGTCCCTTTTCGTTCGTCTTAAGTTCGAGTCTGGAAGCGGACGAAAAATTTTACATTTTCTTTATTCTTTTTATTATTATTTTTCTCCATACATATTCTATAGTTACAAGGAATTCGATCAATTTTCATACTTCTTAAAATAAAATTTGATGCGAAACTACTTATAAACGGAATTGAAAATTTAAGAGTCGATGTTTTGCACATCCGCAGAGATCGTCCGTATGTTTAGCATTGTGCATTTAGAACCAGATTTCCATCACAATCGAAACTTTGTTAATGGCATTAAGAACCTTACACTGCTGTGTGTTTCGACGTATGAGTGGCGTGGTGCAGAGAACGACATACTTCTTTTGGTCCCTTTTCGTTCGTCTTAAGTTCGAGTCTGGAAGCGGACGAAAAATTTTACATTTTCTTTATTTTTTTTATTATTATTTTTCTCCATACATATTCTATAGTTACAAGTAATTCGATCAATTTTCATACTTCTTAGAATAATATTTGATACGAAACTACTTATAAACGGAATTGAAAATTTAAGAGTCGATGTTTTGCACATGCGCAGAGATCGTCCGTATGTTTAGCATTGTGCATTTAGAACCAGATTTCCATCACAATCGACACTTTGTTAATGGCATTAAGAACCTTAGAATGCTGTGTGTTTCGAATAATGTGTGGCGTGGTGCAGAGAACGACATACTTCTTTTGGTCCCTTTTCGTTCGTCTTAAGTTCGAGTCTGGAAGCGGACGAAAAATTTTACATTTTCTTTATTTTTTTTTATTATTATTTTTCTCCATACATATTCTATAGTTACAAGGAATTCGATCAATTTTCATACTTCTTAAAATAAAATTTGATGCGAAACTACTTATAAATGGAATTGAAAATTTAAGAGTCGATGTTTTGCACATGCGCAGAGATCGTCCGTATGTTTAGCATTGTGCATTTAGAACCAGATTTCCATCACAATCGAAACTTTGTTAATAGCATTAAGAACCTTAGACTGCTGTGTGTTTCGAAGGATGAGTGGCGTGGTGCAGAGAACGACATACTTCTTTTGGTCCCTTTTCCTTCGTCTGAAGTTCGAGTCTGGAAGCGGACGAAAAATTTTACATTTTCTTTATTTTTTTTATTATTATTTTTTTCAATACATATTCTATAGTTATAAGGAATTCGATCAATTTTCATACTTCTTAACATAAATTTTGATGCGAAACTACTTATAAACGGAATTGAAAATTTAAAAGTCGATGTTTTGCACATGCGCAGAGATCGTCCGTATGTTTAGCATTGTGCATTTAGAACCAGATTTTCATCACAATCGAAACTTTATTAATGGCATTAAGAATCTTAGACTGCTGTGTGTTTCGAAGGATGAGTGGCGTGGTGCAGAGAACGACATACTTCTTTTGGTCCCTTTTCGTTCGTCTTAAGTTCGAGTCTGGAAGCGGACGAAAAATTTTACATTTTCTTTATTTTTTTTATTATTATTTTTCTCCATACATATTCTATAGTTACAAGGAATTCGATCAATTTTCATACTTCTTAAAATAAAATTTGATGCGAAACTACTTATAAACGGAATTGAAAATTTAAGAGTCGATGTTTTGCACATGCGCAGAGATCGTCCGTATGTTTAGCATTGTGCATTTAGAACCAGATTTCCGTCACAATCGAAACTTTGTTAATGGCATTAAGAACCTTAGACTGCTTTGTGTTTCGAAGGATGTGTGGCGTGGTGCAGAGAACGACATACTTCTTTTGGTCCCTTTTCGTTCGTCTTAAGTTCGAGTCTGGAAGCGGACGAAAAATTTTGCATTTTCTTTATTCTTTTTATTATTATTTTTCTCCATACATATTCTATAGTTACAAGGAATTCGATCAATTTTCATACTTCTTAAAATAAAATTTGATGCGAAACTACTTATAAACGGAATTGAAAATTTAAGAGTCGATGTTTTGCACATGCTCAGAGATCGTCTTTATGTTTAGCATTGTGCATTTAGAACCAGATTTCCATCACAGTCGAAACTTTGTTAATGGCATTAAGAACCTTAGACTGCTGTGTGTTTCGACGTATGAGTGGCGTGGTGCAGAGAACGACATACTTCTTTTGGTCCCTTTTCGTTCGTCTTAAGTTCTAGTCTGGAAGCGGACGAAAAATTTTACATTTTCTTTATTTTTTTTATTATTATTTTTCTCCATACATATTCTATAGTTACAAGTAATTCGATCAATTTTCATACTTCTTAGAATAATATTTGATACGAAACTACTTATAAACGGAATTGAAAATTTAAGAGTCGATGTTTTGCACATGCGCAGAGATCGTCCGTATGTTTAGCATTGTGCATTTAGAACCAGATTTCCATCACAATCGACACTTTGTTAATGGCATTAAGAACCTTAGAATGCTGTGGGTTTCGAAGGATGTATGGCGTGGTGCAGAGAACGACATACTTCTTTTGGTCCCTTTTCGTTCGTCTTAAGTTCGAGTCTGGAAGCGGACGAAAAATTTTACATTTTCTTTATTTTTTTTTTATTATTATTTTTCTCCATACATATTCTATAGTTACAAGGAATTCGATCAATTTTCATACTTCTTAAAATAAAATTTGATGCGAAACTACTTATAAATGGAATTGAAAATTTAAGAGTCGATGTTTTGCACATGCGCAGAGATCGTCCGTATGTTTAGCATTGTGCATTTAGAACCAGATTTCCATCACAATCGAAACTTTGTTAATAGCATTAAGAACCTTAGACTGCTGTGTGTTTCGAAGGATGAGTGGCGTGGTGCAGAGAACGACATACTTCTTTTGGTCCCTTTTCCTTCGTCTGAAGTTCGAGTCTGGAAGCGGACGAAAAATTTTACATTTTCTTTATTTTTTTTATTATTATTTTTCTCAATACATATTCTATAGTTACAAGGAATTCGATCAATTTTCATACTTCTTAACATAAATTTTGATGCGAAACTACTTATAAACGGAATTGAAAATTTAAGAGTCGATGTTTTGCACATGCGCAGAGATCGTCCGTATGTTTAGCATTGTGCATTTAGAACCAGATTTTCATCACAATCGAAACTTTATTAATGGCATTAAGAATCTTAGACTGCTGTGTGTTTCGAAGGATGAGTGGCGTGGTGCAGAGAACGACATACTTCTTTTGGTCCCTTTTCGTTCGTCTTAAGTTCGAGTCTGGAAGCGGACGAAAAATTTTACATTTTCTTTATTTTTTTTATTATTATTTTTCTCCATACATATTCTATAGTTACAAGGAATTCGATCAATTTTCATACTTCTTAAAATAAAATTTGATGCGAAACTACTTATAAACGGAATTGAATATTTAAGAGTCGATGTTTTGCACATGCTCAGAGATCGTCTTTATGTTTAGCATTGTGCATTTAGAACCAGATTTCCATCACAATCGAAACTTTGTTAATGGCATTAAGAACCTTAGACTACTGTGTGTTTCGACGTATGAGTGGCGTGGTGCAGAGAACGACATACATGTTTTGGTCCCTTTTCGTTCGTCTTAAGTTCGAGTCTGGAAGCGGACGAAAAATTTTACATTTTCTTTATTTTTTTTATTATTATTTTTCTCAATACATATTCTATAGTTACAAGTAATTCGATCAATTTTCATACTTCTAAGAATAATATTAGATACGAAACTACTTATAAACGGAATTGAAAATTTAAGAGTCCATGTTTTGCACATGCGCAGAGATCGTCCGTATGTTTAGCATTGTGCATTTAGAACCAGATTTCCATCACAATCGACACTTTGTTAATGGCATTAAGAACCTTAGAATGCTGTGTGTTTCGAAGGATGTGTGGCGTGGTGCAGAGAACGACATACTTCTTTTGGTCCCTTTTCGTTCGTCTTAAGTTCGAGTCTGGAAGCGGACGAAAAATTTTGCATTTTCTTTATTCTTTTTATTATTATTTTTCTCCATACATATTCTATAGTTACAAGGAATTCGATCAATTTTCATACTTCTTAAAATAAAATTTGATGCGAAACTACTTATAAACGGAATTGAAAATTTAAGAGTCGATGTTTTGCACATCCGCAGAGATCATCCGTATGTTTAGCATTGTGCATTTAGAACCAGATTTCCATCAGAATCGAAACTTTGTTAATAGCATTAAGAACTTTAGACTGCTGTGTGTTTCGAATTATGAGTGGCGTGGTGCAGAGAACGACATACTTCTTTTGGTCCCTTTTCGTTCGTCTTAAGTTCGAGTCTGGAAGCGGACGAAAAATTTTACATTTTCTTTATTTTTTTTTATTATTATTTTTCTCCATACATATTCTATAGTTACAAGGAATTCGATCAATTTTCATACTTCTTAAAATAAAATTTGATGCGAAACTACTTATAAACGGAATTGAAAATTTAAGAGTCGATGTTTTGCACATGCTCAGAGATCGTCTTTATGTTTAGCATTGTGCATTTAGAACCAGATTTCCATCACAGTCGAAACTTTGTTAATGGCATTAAGAACCTTAGACTGCTGTGTGTTTCGACGTATGAGTGGCGTGGTGCAGAGAACGACATACTTCTTTTGGTCCCTTTTCGTTCGTCTTAAGTTCGAGTCTGGAAGCGGACGAAAAATTTTACATTTTCTTTATTTTTTTTATTATTATTTTTCTCCATACATATTCTATAGTTACAAGGAATTCGATCAATTTTCATACTTCTTAAAATAAAATTTGATGCGAAACTACTTATAAATGGAATTGAAAATTTAAGAGTCGATGTTTTGCACATGCGCAGAGATCGTCCGTATGTTTAGCATTGTGCATTTAGAACCAGATTTCCATCACAATCGAAACTTTATTAATGGCATTAAGAATCTTAGACTGCTGTGTGTTTCGAAGGATGAGTGGCGTGGTGCAGAGAACGACATACTTCTTTTGGTCCCTTTTCGTTCGTCTTAAGTTCGAGTCTGGAAGCGGACGAAAAATTTTACATTTTCTTTATTTTTTTTATTATTATTTTTCTCTATACATATTCTATAGTTACAAGGAATTCGATCAATTTTCATACTTCTTAAAATAAAATTTGATGCGAAACTACTTATAAACGGAATTGAATATTTAAGAGTCGATGTTTTGCACATGCTCAGAGATCGTCTTTATGTTTAGCATTGTGCATTTAGAACCAGATTTCCATCACAATCGAAACTTTGTTAATGGCATTAAGAACCTTAGACTACTGTGTGTTTCGACGTATGAGTGGCGTGGTGCAGAGAACGACATACATGTTTTGGTCCCTTTTCGTTCGTCTTAAGTTCGAGTCTGGAAGCGGACGAAAAATTTTACATTTTCTTTATTTTTTTTATTATTATTTTTCTCCATACATATTCTATAGTTACAAGTAATTCGATCAATTTTCATACTTCTTAGAATAATATTTGATACGAAACTACTTATAAACGGAATTGAAAATTTAAGAGTCGATGTTTTGCACATGCGCAGAGATCGTCCGTATGTTTAGCATTGTGCATTTAGAACCAGATTTCCATCACAATCGACACTTTGTTAATGGCATTAAGAACCTTAGAATGCTGTGTGTTTCGAAGGATGTGTGGCGTGGTGCAGAGAACGACATACTTCTTTTGGTCCCTTTTCGTTCGTCTTAAGTTCGAGTCTGGAACGGACGAAAAATTTTACATTTTCTTTCTTTTTTTTTATTATTATTTTTCTCCATACATATTCTATAGTTACAAGGAATTCGATCAATTTTCATACTTCTTAAAATAAAATTTGATGCGAAACTACTTATAAATGGAATTGAAAATTTAAGAGTCGATGTTTTGCACATGCGCAGAGATCGTCCGTATGTTTAGCACTGTGCATTTAGAACCAGATTTCCATCACAATCGAAACATTGTTAATGGCATTAAGAATCTTAGACTGCTGTGTGTTTCGAAGGATGAGTGGCGTGGTGCAGAGAACGACATACTTCTTTTGGTCCCTTTTCGTTCGTCTTAAGTTCGAGTCTGGAAGCGGACGAAAAATTTTACATTTTCTTTATTTTTTTTATTATTATTTTTCTCTATACATATTCTATAGTTACAAGGAATTCGATCAATTTTCATACTTCTTAAAATAAATTTTGATGCGAAACTACTTATAAACGGAATTGAAAATTTAAGAGTCGATGTTTTGCCCATGCGCAGAGATCGTCCGTATGTATAGCATTGTGCATTTAGAATCAGATTTCCATCATAATCGAAACTTTGTTAATAGCATTAAGAACTTTAGACTGCTGTGTGTTTCGAATTATGAGTGGCGTGGTGCAGAGAACGACATACTTCTTTTGGTCCCTTTTCGTTCGTCTTAAGTTCGAGTCTAGAAGCGGACGAAAAATTCTACATTTTCTTTATTTTTTTCATTATTATTTTTCTCCATACATATTCTATAGTTACAAGTAATTCGATCAATTTTCATACTTCTTAGAATAATATTTGATACGAAACTACTTATAAACGGAATTGAAAATTTAAGAGTCGATGTTTTGCACATGCGCAGAGATCGTCCGTATGTTTAGCATTGTGCATTTAGAACCAGATTTCCATCACAATCGACACTTTGTTAATGGCATTAAGAACCTTAGAATGCTGTGTGTTTCGAAGGATGTGTGGCGTGGTGCAGAGAACGACATACTTCTTTTGGTCCCTTTTCGTTCGTCTTAAGTTCGAGTCTGGAAGCGGATGAAAAATTTTACATTTTCTTTATTTTTTTTATTATTATTTTTCTCCATACATATTCTATAGTTACAAGTAATTCGATCAATTTTCATACTTCTTAGAATAATATTTGATACGAAACTACTTATAAACGGAATTGAAAATTTAAGAGTCGATGTTTTGCACATGCGCAGAGATCGTCCGTATGTTTAGCATTGTGCATTTAGAACCAGATTTCCATCACATTCGACACTTTGTTCATGGCATTAAGAACCTTAGAATGCTGTGTGTTTCGAAGGATGTGTGGCGTGGTGCAGAGAACGACATACTTCTTTTGGTCCCTTTTCGTTCGTCTTAAGTTCGAGTCTGGAAGCGGACGAAAAATTTTACATTTTCTTTATTTTTTTTTTATTATTATTTTTCTCCATACATATTCTATAGTTACAAGGAATTCGATCAATTTTCATACTTCTTAAAATAAAATTTGATGCGAAACTACTTATAAATGGAATTGAAAATTTAAGAGTCGATGTTTTGCACATGCGCAGAGATCGTCCGTATGTTTAGCATTGTGCATTTAGAACCAGATTTCCATCACAATCGAAACTTTGTTAATGGCATTAAGAACCTTAGACTGCTGTGTGTTTCGAAGGATGAGTGGCGTGGTGCGTAGAACGACATGCTTCTTTTGGTCCCTTTTCGTTCGTCTTAAGTTCTAGTCTGGAAGCGGACGAAAAATTTTACATTTTCTTTATTTTTTTCATTATTATTTTTCTCCATACATATTCTATAGTTACAAGGAATTCGATCAATTTTCATACTTCTTAAAATAAAATTTGATGCGAAACTACTTATAAACGGAATTGAAAATTTAAGAGTCGATGTTTTGCACATGCGCAGAGATCGTCCGTATGTTTAGCATTGTGCATTTAGAACCAGATTTCCATCAGAATCGAAACTTTGTTAATGGCATTAAGAACCTTAGACTGCTGTGTGTTTCGAAGGATGAGTGTCGTGGTGCAGAGAACGACATGCTTCTTTTGGTCCCTTTTCGTTCGTCTTAAGTTCGAGTCTGGAAACGGACGTAAAATTTTACATTTTCTTTATTTTTTTTTATTATTATTTTCTCCATACATATTCTATAGTTACAAGGAATTCGATCAATTTTCATACTTCTTAAAATAAAATTTGATGCGAAACTACTTATAAACGTAATTGAAAATTTAAGAGTCGATGTTTTGCACATGCGCAGAGATCGTCCGTATGTTTAGCATTGTGCATTTAGAACCAGATTTCCATCAAAATCGAAACTTTGTTAATAGCATTAAGAACTTTAGACTGCTGTGTGTTTCGAATTATGAGTGGCGTGGTGAAGAGAACGACATACTTCTTTTGGTCCCTTTTCGTTCGTCTTAAGTTCGAGTCTGGAAGCGGCCGAAAAATTTTACATTTTCTTTATTTTTTTTATTATTATTTTTCTCCATACATATTCTATAGTTACAAGGAATTCGATCAATTTTCATACTTCTTAAAATAAAATTTGATGCGAAACTGCTTATAAACGGAATTGAAAATTTAAGAGTCGATGTTTTGCACATGCGCAGAGATCGTCCGTATGTTTAGCATTGTGCATTTAGAACCAGATTTCCATCACATATGAAATTTTGTTAATGGCATTAATAACCTTAGACTGCTGTGTGTTTCGAAGGATGAGTGGCGTGGTGCATAGAACGACATACTTCTTTTGGTCCCTTTTCGTTCGTCTTAAGTTCCAGTCTGAAAGCGGACGAAAAATTTTACATTTTCTTTATTTTTTTTATTATTATTTTTCTCCATACATATTCTATAGTTACAAGGAATTCGATCAATTTTCATACTTCTTAAAATAAAATTTGATGCGAAACTACTTATAAACGGAATTGAATATTTAAGAGTCGATGTTTTGCACATGCTCAGAGATCGTCTTTATGTTTAGCATTGTGCATTTAGAACCAGATTTCCATCACAATCGAAACTTTGTTAATGGCATTAAGAACCTTAGACTACTGTGTGTTTCGACGTATGAGTGGCGTGGTGCAGAGAACGACATACATGTTTTGGTCCCTTTTCGTTCGTCTTAAGTTCGAGTCTGGAAGCGGACGAAAAATTTTACATTTTCTTTATTTTTTTTATTATTATTTTTCTCCATACATATTCTATAGTTACAAGTAATTCGATCAATTTTCATACTTCTTAGAATAATATTTGATACGAAACTACTTATAAACGGAATTGAAAATTTAAGAGTCGATGTTTTGCACATGCGCAGAGATCGTCCGTATGTTTAGCATTGTGCATTTAGAACCAGATTTCCATCACAATCGACACTTTGTTAATGGCATTAAGAACCTTAGAATGCTGTGTGTTTCGAAGGATGTGTGGCGTGGTGCAGAGAACGACATACTTCTTTTGGTCCCTTTTCGTTCGTCTTAAGTTCGAGTCTGGAACGGACGAAAAATTTTACATTTTCTTTCTTTTTTTTTATTATTATTTTTCTCCATACATATTCTATAGTTACAAGGAATTCGATCAATTTTCATACTTCTTAAAATAAAATTTGATGCGAAACTACTTATAAATGGAATTGAAAATTTAAGAGTCGATGTTTTGCACATGCGCAGAGATCGTCCGTATGTTTAGCACTGTGCATTTAGAACCAGATTTCCATCACAATCGAAACTTTGTTAATGGCATTAAGAACCTTAGACTGCTGTGTGTTTCGAAGGCTGAGTGGCGTGGTGCGTAGAACGACATGCTTCTTTTGGTCCCTTTTCGTTCGTCTTAAGTTCTAGTTTGGAAGCGGACGAAAAATTTTACATTTTCTTTATTTTTTTCATTATTATTTTTCTCCATACATATTCTATAGTTACAAGTAATTCGATCAATTTTCATACTTCTTAGAATAATATTTGATACGAAACTACTTATAAACGGAATTGAAAATTTAAGAGTCGATGTTTTGCACATGCGCAGAGATCGTCCGTATGTTTAGCATTGTGCATTTAGAACCAGATTTCCATCACAATCGACACTTTGTTAATGGCATTAAGAACCTTAGAATGCTGTGTGTTTCGAAGGATGTGTGGCGTGGTGCAGAGAACGACATACTTCTTTTGGTCCCTTTTCGTTCGTCTTAAGTTCGAGTCTGGAAGCGGATGAAAAATTTTACATTTTCTTTATTTTTTTTATTATTATTTTTCTCCATACATATTCTATAGTTACAAGTAATTCGATCAATTTTCATACTTCTTAGAATAATATTTGATACGAAACTACTTATAAACGGAATTGAAAATTTAAGAGTCGATGTTTTGCACATGCGCAGAGATCGTCCGTATGTTTAGCATTGTGCATTTAGAACCAGATTTCCATCACATTCGACACTTTGTTCATGGCATTAAGAACCTTAGAATGCTGTGTGTTTCGAAGGATGTGTGGCGTGGTGCAGAGAACGACATACTTCTTTTGGTCCCTTTTCGTTCGTCTTAAGTTCGAGTCTGGAAGCGGACGAAAAATTTTACATTTTCTTTATTTTTTTTTATTATTATTTTTCTCCATACATATTCTATAGTTACAAGGAATTCGATCAATTTTCATACTTCTTAAAATAAAATTTGATGCGAAACTACTTATAAATGGAATTGAAAATTTAAGAGTCGATGTTTTGCACATGCGCAGAGATCGTCCGTATGTTTAGCATTGTGCATTTAGAACCAGATTTCCATCACAATCGAAACTTTGTTAATGGCATTAAGAACCTTAGACTGCTGTGTGTTTCGAAGGATGAGTGGCGTGGTGCGTAGAACGACATGCGTCTTTTGGTCCCTTTTCGTTCGTCTTAAGTTCTAGTCTGGAAGCGGACGAAAAATTTTACATTTTCTTTATTTTTTTCATTATTATTTTTCTCCATACATATTCTATAGTTACAAGGAATTCGATCAATTTTCATACTTCTTAAAATAAAATTTGATGCGAAACTACTTATAAATGGAATTGAAAATTTAAGAGTCGATGTTTTGCACATGCGCAGAGATCGTCCGTATGTTTAGCATTGTGCATTTAGAACCAGATTTCCATCAGAATCGAAACTTTGTTAATGGCATTAAGAACCTTAGACTGCTGTGTGTTTCGAAGGATGAGTGTCGTGGTGCAGAGAACGACATGCTTCTTTTGGTCCCTTTTCGTTCGTCTTAAGTTCGAGTCTGGAAACGGACGTAAAATTTTACATTTTCTTTATTTTTTTTTATTATTATTTTCTCCATACATATTCTATAGTTACAAGGAATTCGATCAATTTTCATACTTCTTAAAATAAAATTTGATGCGAAACTACTTATAAACGTAATTGAAAATTTAAGAGTCGATGTTTTGCACATGCGCAGAGATCGTCCGTATGTTTAGCATTGTGCATTTAGAACCAGATTTCCATCAAAATCGAAACTTTGTTAATAGCATTAAGAACTTTAGACTGCTGTGTGTTTCGAATTATGAGTGGCGTGGTGAAGAGAACGACATACTTCTTTTGGTCCCTTTTCGTTCGTCTTAAGTTCGAGTCTGGAAGCGGCCGAAAAATTTTACATTTTCTTTATTTTTTTTATTATTATTTTTCTCCATACATATTCTATAGTTACAAGGAATTCGATCAATTTTCATACTTCTTAAAATAAAATTTGATGCGAAACTGCTTATAAACGGAATTGAAAATTTAAGAGTCGATGTTTTGCACATGCGCAGAGATCGTCCGTATGTTTAGCATTGTGCATTTAGAACCAGATTTCCATCACATATGAAATTTTGTTAATGGCATTAATAACCTTAGACTGCTGTGTGTTTCGAAGGATGAGTGGCGTGGTGCATAGAACGACATACTTCTTTTGGTCCCTTTTCGTTCGAGTCTGGAAGCGGATGAAAAATTTTACAATTTCTTAATTTTTTTTATTATTATTTTTCTCCATACATATTCTATAGTTACGAGGAATTCGATCAATTTTCATACTTCTTAAAATAAAATTTGATGCGAAACTACTTATAAACGGAATTGAAAATTTAAGAGTCGATGTTTTGCACATGCGCAGGGATCGTCCGTATGTTTAGCATTGTGCATTTAGAACCAGATTTCCATCACAATCGAAACTTTGTTAATGGCATTAAGAACCTTAGACTGCGGTGTGTTTCGAAGGATGAGTGGCCTGGTGCCTAGAACGGTATACTTCTTTTGGTCCCTTTTCGTTCGTCTTAAGTTCGAGTCTGGAAGCGGATGAAAAATATTACAATTTCTTAATTTTTTTTATTATTATTTTACTCCATACATATTCTATAGTTACAAGGAATTCGATCAATTTTCATACTTCTTAAAATAAAATTTGATGCGAAACTACTTATAAACGGAATTGAAAATTTAAGAGTCGATGTTTTGCACATGCGCAGAGATCGTCCGTATGTTTAGCATTGTGCATTTAGAACCAGATTTCCATCACAATTGAAACTTTGTTAATGGCATTAAGAACCTTAGACTGCTGTGTGTTTCGAAGGATGAGTGGCGTGGTGCCTAGAACGACATACTTCTTTTGGTCCCTTTTCGTTCGTCTTAAGTTCGAGTCTGGAAGCGGATGAAAAATTTTACAATTTCTTAATTTTTTTTATTATTATTTTTCTCCATACATATTCTATAGTTACAAGGAATTCGATCAATTTTCATACTTCTTAAAATAAAATTTGATGCGAAACTACTTATAAACGGAATTGAAAATTTAAGAGTCGATGTTTTGCACATGCGCAGAGATCGTCCGTATGTTTAGCATTGTGCATTTAGAACCAGATTTCCATCACAATTGAAATTTTGTTAATGGCATTAAGAACCTTAGACTGCTGTGTGTTTCGAAGGATGAGTGGCGTGGTGCAGAGAACGACACACTTCTTTTGATCCCTTTTCGTTCGTCTTAAGTTCGAGACTGGAAGCTGACGAAAAATTTTACATTTTCTTTATTTTTTTTATTATTATTTTTCTCCATACATATTCTATAGTTACAAGGAATTCGATCAATTTTCATACTTCTTAAAATAAAATTTGATGCGAAACTACTTATAAACGGAATTGAAAATTTAAGAGTCGATGTTTTGCACATGCGCAGAGATCGTCCGTATGTTTAGCATTGTGCATTTAGAACCAGATTTCCATCACAATCGAAACTTTGTTAATGGCATTAAGAACCTTAGACTGCTGTGTGTTTCGAAGGATGAGTGGCGTGGTGCAGAGAACGACATACTTATTTTGGTTCATCTTAATTTCGAGTCTGGAAGCTGACGAAAAATTTTACATTTTCTTTATTTTTTTATATTTATTTTTCTCCATACATATTCTATAGTTACAAGGAATTCGATCAATTTTCATACTTCTTAAAATAAAATTTGATGCGAAACTACTTATAAACGGAATTGAAAATTTAAGAGTCAATGTTTTGCACATGCGCAGAGATCGTCCGTATGTTTAGCATTGTGCATTTTGAACCAGATTTCCATCACAATCGAAACTTTCTTAATAGCATTAAGAACCTTAGATTGCTGTGTGTTTCGGAGGAAGAGTGGCGTGGTGCAGAGAACGACATACTTCTTTTGGTCCCTTTTCGTTCGTCTTAAGTTCGAGTCTTGAAGCGGACGAAAAATTCTACATTTTCTTTATTTTTTTTTTATTATTATTTTTCTCCATACATATTCTATAGTTACAAGGAATTCGATCAATTTTCATACTTCTTAAGATAAAATTTGATGCGAAACTACTTATAAACGGAATTGAAAATTTAAGAGTCGATGTTTTGCACATGCGCAGAGATCGTCCGTATGTTTAGCATTGTGCATTTAGAACCAGATTTCCATCACAATCGAAACTTTCTTAATAGCATTAAGAACCTTAGATTGCTGTGTGTTTCGGAGGAAGAGTGGCGTGGTGCAGAGAACGACATACTTCTTTTGGTCCCTTTTCGTTCGTCTTAAGTTCGAGTCTGGAAGCGGACGAAAAATTTTACATTTTCTTTATTTTTTTTATTATTATTTTTCTCCTTACATATTCTATAGTTACAAGGAATTCGATCAATTTTCATACTTCTTAAGATAAAATTTGATGCGAAACTACTTATAAACGGAATTGAAAATTTAAGAGTCGATGTTTTGCACATGCGCAGAGATCGTCCGTATGTTTAGCATTGTGCATTTAGAACCAGATTTCCATCACAATCGAAAATTTGTTAATGGCATTAAGAACCTTAGACTGCTGTGTGTTTCGACGGATGAGTGGCGTGGTGCAGAGAGCGACATACTTCTTTTGGTCCCTTTTCGTTCGTCTTGAGTTCGAGTCTGGAAGCGGACGAAAAAGTTTACATTTTCTTTTTTTTTTATTATTATTTTTCTCCATACATATTCTATAGTTACAAGGAATTCGATCAATTTTCATACTTCTTAAAATAAAATTTGATGCGAAACTGCTTATAAACGGAATTGAAAATTTAAGAGTCGATGTTTTGCACATGCGCAGAGATCGTCCGTATGTTTAGCATTGTGCATTTAAAACCAGATTTCCATCATAATCGAAACTTTGTTAATAGCATTAAGAACTTTAGACTGCTCTGTGTTTCGAATTATGAGTGGCGTGGTGCAGAGAACGACATACTTCTTTTGGTCCCTTTTCGTTCGTCTTAAGTTCGAGTCTGAAAGCAGACGAAAAATTTTACATTTTCTTTATTTTTTTTATTATTATTTTTCTCCATACATATTCTATAGTTACAAGGATTTCGATCAATTTTCATACTTCTTAAAATAAAATTTGATGCGAAACTACTTATAAACGGAATTGAAAATTTAAGAGTCGATGTTTTGCACATGCGCAGGGATCGTCCGTATGTTTAGCATTGTGAATTTAGAACCAGATTTCCATCACAATCGAAACTTTGTTAATGGCATTAAGAACCTTAGACTGCTGTGTGTTTCGAAGGATGAGTGGCGTGGTGCCTAGAACGACATACTTCTTTTGGTCCCTTTTCGTTCGTCTTAAGTTCGAGTCTGAAAGCGGATGAAAAATTTTACAATTTCTTAATTTTTTTTATTATTATTTTTCTCCATACATATTCTATAGTTACAAGGAATTCGATCAATTTTCATACTTCTTCAAATAAAATTTGATGCGAAACTACTTATAAACGGAATTGAAAATTTAAGAGTCGATGTTTTGCACATGCGCAGAGATCGTCCGTATGTTTAGCATTGTGCATTTAGAACCAGATTTCCATCACAATTGAAACTTTGTTAATGGCATTAAGAACCTTAGACTGCTGTGTGTTTCGAAGGATGAGTGGCGTGGTGCCTAGAACGACATACTTCTTTTGGTCCCTTTTCGTTCGTCTTAAGTTCGAGTCTGGAAGCGGATGAAAAATTTTACAATTTCTTAATTTTTTTTATTATTATTTTTCTCCATACATATTCTATAGTTACAAGGAATTCGATCAATTTTCATATTTCTTAAAATAAAATTTGATGCGAAACTACTTATAAACGGAATTGAAAATTTAAGAGTCGATGTTTTGCACATGCGCAGAGATCGTCCGTATGTTTAGCATTGTGCATTTAGAACCAGATTTCCATCAGAATCGAAACTTTGTTAATGGCATTAAGAACCTTAGACTGCTGTGTGTTTCGAAGGATGAGTGTCGTGGTGCAGAGAACGACATGCTTCTTTTGGTCCCTTTTCGTTCGTCTTAAGTTCGAGTCTGGAAGCGGACGTAAAATTTTATATTTTCTTTATTTTTTTTATTATTATTTTCTCCATACATATTCTATAGTTACAAGGAATTCGATCAATTTTCATACTTCTTAAAATAAAATTTGATGCGAAACTACTTATAAACGGATTGCAAATTTAAGAGTCGATGTTTTGCACATGCGCAGACATCGTCCGTATGTTTAGCGTTGTGCATTTAGAACCAGATTTCCATCATAATCGAAACTTTGTTAATAGCATTAAGAACTTTAGACTGCTGTGTTTCGAATTATGAGTGGCGTGGTGCAGAGAACGACAGACTTCTTTTGGTCCCTTTTCGTTCGTCTTAAGTTCGAGTCTGAAAGCGGACGAAAAATTTTACATTTTCTTTATTTTTTTTATTATTATTTTTCTCCATACATATTCTATAGTTACAAGGATTTCGATCAATTTTCATACTTCTTAAAATAAAATTTGATGCGAAACTACTTATAAACGGAATTGAAAATTTAAGAGTCGATGTTTTGCACATGCGCAGAGATCGTCCGTATGTTTAGCATTGTGCATTTAGAACCAGATTTCCATCACAATCGAAACTTTGTTAATGGCATTAAGAACCTTAGACTGCTGTGTGTTTCGAAGGATGAGTGGCGCGGTGCCTAGAACGACATACTTCTTTTGGTCCCTTTTCGTTCGTCTTAAGTTCGAGTCTGAAAGCGGATGAAAAATTTTACAATTTCTTAATTTTTTTTATTATTATTTTTCTCCATACATATTCTATAGTTACAAGGAATTCGATCAATTTTCATACTTCTTAAAATAAAATATGATGCGAAACTACTTATAAACGGAATTGAAAATTTAAGAGTCGATGTTTTGCACTTGCGCAGAGATCGTCCGTATGTTTAGCATTGTGCATTTAGAACCAGATTTCCATCACAATCGAAACTTTGTTAATGGCATTAAGAACCTTAGACTGCTGTGTGTTTCGAAGGATGAGTGGCGTGGTGCCTAGAACGACATACTTCTTTTGGTCCCTTTTCGTTCGTCTTAAGTTCGAGTCTGAAAGCGGATGAAAAATTTTACAATTTCTTAATTTTTTTTATTATTATTTTTCTCCATACATATTCTATAGTTACAAGGAATTCGATCAATTTTCATACTTCTTAAAATAAAATATGATGCGAAACTACTTATAAACGGAATTGAAAATTTAAGAGTCGATGTTTTGCACATGCGCAGAGATCGTCCGTATGTTTAGCATTGTGCATTTAGAACCAGATTTCCATCACAATCGAAACTTTGTTAATGGCATTAAGAACCTTACACTGCTGTGTGTTTCGAAGGATGAGTGGCGTGGTGCAGAGAACGACATACTTCTTTTGGTCCCTTTTCGTTCGTCTTAAGTTCGAGTCTTGAAGCAGACGAAAAATTTTGCATTTTCTTTATTTTTTTTTATTATTATTTTTCCCCATACATATTCTATAGTTACAAGGAATTCGATCAATTTTCATACTTCTTAAAATAAAATTTGATGCGAAACTACTTATAAACGGAATTGAAAATTTAAGAGTCGATGTTTTGCACATGCGCAGAGATCGTCCGTATGTTTAGCATTGTGCATTTAGAACCAGATTTCCATCACAATTGAAATTTTGTTAATGGCATTAAGAACCTTAGACTGCTGTGTGTTTCGAAGGATGAGTGGCGTGGTGCAGAGAACGACACACTTCTTTTGATCCCTTTTCGTTCGTCTTAAGTTCGAGACTGGAAGCTGACGAAAAATTTTACATTTTCTTTATTTTTTTTATTATTATTTTTCTCCATACATATTCTATAGTTACAAGGAATTCGATCAATTTTCATACTTCTTAAAATAAAATTTGATGCGAAACTACTTATAAACGGAATTGAAAATTTAAGAGTCGATGTTTTGCACATGCGCAGAGATCGTCCGTATGTTTAGCATTGTGCATTTAGAACCAGATTTCCATCACAATCGAAACTTTGTTAATGGCATTAAGAACCTTAGACTGCTGTGTGTTTCGAAGGATGAGTGGCGTGGTGCAGAGAACGACATACTTATTTTGGTTCATCTTAATTTCGAGTCTGGAAGCTGACGAAAAATTTTACATTTTCTTTATTTTTTTATATTTATTTTTCTCCATACATATTCTATAGTTACAAGGAATTCGATCAATTTTCATACTTCTTAAAATAAAATTTGATGCGAAACTACTTATAAACGGAATTGAAAATTTAAGAGTCAATGTTTTGCACATGCGCAGAGATCGTCCGTATGTTTAGCATTGTGCATTTAGAACCAGATTTCCATCACAATCGAAACTTTCTTAATAGCATTAAGAACCTTAGATTGCTGTGTGTTTCGGAGGAAGAGTGGCGTGGTGCAAAGAACGACATACTTCTTTTGGTCCCTTTTCGTTCGTCTTAAGTTCGAGTCTTGAAGCGGACGAAAAATTCTACATTTTCTTTATTTTTTTTTATTATTATTTTTCTCCATACATATTCTATAGTTACAAGGAATTCGATCAATTTTCATACTTCTTAAGATAAAATTTGATGCGAAACTACTTATAAACGGAATTGAAAATTTAAGAGTCGATGTTTTGCACATGCGCAGAGATCGTCCGTATGTTTAGCATTGTGCATTTAGAACCAGATTTCCATCACAATCGAAACTTTCTTAATAGCATTAAGAACCTTAGATTGCTGTGTGTTTCGGAGGAAGAGTGGCGTGGTGCAGAGAACGACATACTTCTTTTGGTCCCTTTTCGTTCGTCTTAAGTTCGAGTCTGGAAGCGGACGAAAAATTTTACATTTTCTTTATTTTTTTTTATTATTATTTTTCTCCTTACATATTCTATAGTTACAAGGAATTCGATCAATTTTCATACTTCTTAAAATAAAATTTGATGCGAAACTACTTATAAACGGAATTGAAAATTTAAGAGTCGATGTTTTGCACATGCGCAGGGATCGTCCGTATGTTTAGCATTGTGCATTTAGAACCAGATTTCCATCACAATCGAAACTTTGTTAATGGCATTAAGAACCTTAGACTGCTGTGTGTTTCGAAGGATGAGTGGCGTGGTGCAGAGAACGACATACTTCTTTTGGTCCCTTTTCGTTCGTCTTAAGTTCGAGTCTGGAAGCGGACGAAAAATTTTACATTTTCTTTATTTTTTTTATTATTATTTTTCTCCATACATATTCTATAGTTACAAGAAATTCGATCAATTTTCATACTTCTTAAAATAAAATTTGATGCGAAACTACTTATAAACGGAATTGAAAATTTAAGAGTCGATGTTTTGCACATGCGCAGAGATCGTCCGTATGTTTAGCATTGTGCATTTAGAACCAGATTTCCATCACAATCGAAACTTTGTTAATGGCATTAAGAACCTTAGACTGCTGTGTGTTTCGAATGATGAGTGGCGTGGTGCAGAGAACGACATACTTCTTTTGGTCCCTTTTCGTTCGTCTTGAGTTCGAGTCTGGAAGCGGATGAAAAATTTGGCAATTTCTTAATTTTTTTTTATTATTATTTTTCTCCATACATATTCTATAGTTACAAGGAATTCGATCAATTTTCATACTTCTTAAAATAAAATTTGATGCGAAACTACTTATAAACGGAATTGAAAATTTAAGAGTCGATGTTTTGCACATGCGCAGAGATCGTCCGTATGTTTAGCATTGCGCATTTAGAACCAGATTTCCATAACAATCGAAACTTTTTTAATGGCATTAAGAACCTTAGACTGCTGTGTGTTTCGAAATATGAGTGGCGTGGTGCCTAGAACGACATACTTCTTTTGGTCCCTTTTCGTTCGTCTAAAGTTCGAGTCTGGAAGCGGACGAAAAATTTTACAATTTCTTAATTTTTTTTATTATTATTTTTCTCCATACATATTCTATAGTTACAAGGAATTCGATCAATTTTCATACTTCTTCAAATAATATTTGATGCGAAACTACTTATAAACGGAATTGAAAATTTAAGAGTCGATGTTTTGCACAGGCGCAGAGATCGTCCGTATGTTTAGCATTGTGCATTTAGAACCAGATTTCCATCACAATCGAAACTTTGTTAATGGCATTAAGAACCTTAGACTGCTGTGTGTTTCGAAGGATGAGTGGCGTGGTGCAGAGAACGACATACTTCTTTTGGTCCCTTTTCGTTCGTCTTAAGTTCGAGTCTGGAAGCGGACGAAAAATTTTACATTTTCTTTATTTTTTTTATTATTATTTTTCTCCATACATATTCTATAGTTACAAGGAATTCGATCAATTTTCATACTTCTTAAAATAAAATTTGATGCGAAACTACTTATAAACGGAATTGAAAATTTAAGAGTCGATGTTTTGCACATGCGCAGAGATCGTCCGTATGTTTAGCATTGTGCATTTAGAACCAGATTTCCATCACAATCGAAACTTTGTTAATGGCATTAAGAACCTTAGACTGCTGTGTGTTTCGAATGATGAGTGGCGTGGTGAAGAGAACGACATACTTCTTTTGGTCCCTTTTCGTTCGTCTTGAGTTCGAGTCTGGAAGCGGATGAAAAATTTGACAATTTCTTAATTTTTTTTTATTATTATTTTTCTCCATACATATTCTATAGTTACAAGGAATTCGATCAATTTTCATACTTCTTAAAATAAAATTTGATGCGAAACTACTTATAAACGGAATTGAAAATTTAAGAGTCGATGTTTTGCACATGCGCAGAGATCGTCCGTATGTTTAGCATTGTGCATTTAGAACCAGATTTCCATAACAATCGAAACATTTTTAATGGCATTAAGAACCTTAGACTGCTGTGTGTTTCGAAGGATGAGTGGCGTGGTGCAGAGAACGACACACTTCTTTTGGTCCCTTTTCGTTCGTCTTAAGTTCGAGTCTGGAAGCGGACGAAAAATTTTACATTTTCTTTAGTTTTTTTATTATTATTTTTCTCCATACATATTCTATAGTTACAAGGAATTCGATCAATTTTCATACTTCTTAAAATAAAATTTGATGCGAAACTACTTATAAACGGAATTGAAAATTTAAGAGTCGATGTTTTGCACATGCGCAGAGATCGTCCGTATGTTTAGCATTGTGCATTTAGAACCAGATTTCCATCACAATCGAAACTTTGTTAATGGCATTAAGAACCTTAGACTGCGGTGTGTTTCGAAGGATGAGTGGCGTGGTGCTGAGAACGACATACTTCTTTTGGTCCCTTTTCGTTCATCTTAAGTTCGAGACTGGAAGCTGACGAAAAATTTTACATTTTCTTTATTTTTTTTATTATTATTTTTCTCGATACATATTCTATAGTTACAAGGAATTCGATCAATTTTCATACTTCTTAAGATAAAATTTGATGCGAAACTACTTATAAACGGAATTGAAAATTTAAGAGTCGATGTTTTGCACATGCGCAGAGATCGTCCGTATGTTTAGCATTGTGCATTTAGAACCAGATTTCCATCACAATCGAAACTTTCTTAATGGCATTAAGAACCTTAGATTGCTGTGTGTTTCGGAGGAAGAGTGGCGTGGTGCAGAGAACGACATACTTCTTTTCGTTCGTCTTAAGTTCGAGTCTGGAAGCGGACGAAAAATTTTACATTTTCTTTATTTTTTTTATTATTATTTTTTTCCTTACATATTCTATAGTTACAAGGAATTCGATCAATTTTCATAATTCTTAAAATAAAATTTGATGCGAAACTACTTATAAACGGAATTGAAAATTTAAGAGTCAATGTTTTGCACATGCGCAGATATCGTCCGTATGTTTAGCATTGTGATTTTAGAACCAGATTCCCATCACAATCGAAACTTTGTTAATGGCATTAAGAAACTTAGACTGCTGTGTGTTTCGAAGGATGAGTGGCGTGGTGCAGAGAACGACATACTTCTTTTGGTTCATCTTAAGTTCGAGTCTGAAAGCTGACGAAAAATTTTACATTTTCTTTATTTTTTTTATTATTATTTTTCTCCAAACATATTCTATAGTTACAAGGAATTCGATTAAACTTCATACTTCTTAAAATAAAATTTAATGCGAAACTATTTATAAACGCAATTGAAAATTTAAGAGTCGATGTTTTGCACATGCGCAGACATCGTCCCTATGTTTAGCATTGTGCATTTAGAACCAGATTTCCATCACAATCGAAACTTTATTAATGGCATTAAGAACCTTAGACTGCTGTGCGTTTCGAAGGATGAGTGGCGTGGTGCCTAGAACGACATGCTTCTTTTGGTCCCTTTTCGTTCGTCTAAAGTTCGAGTCTGGAAGCGGACGAAAAATTTTACAATTTCTTAATTTTTTTTATTATTATTTTTCTCCATACATATTCTATAGTTACAAGAAATTCGATCAATTTTCATACTTCTTAAAATAAAATTTGATGCGAAACTACTTATAAACGGAATTGAAAATTTAAGAGTCGATGTTTTGCACATGCGCAGAGATCGTCCTTATGTTTAGCATTGTGCATTTAGAACCAGATTTCCATCACAATCGAAACTTTGTTAATGGCATTAAGAACCTTAGACTGCTATGTGTTTCGAATGATGAGTGGCGTGGTGAAGAGAACGACATACTTCTTTTGGTCCCTTTTCGTTCGTATTGAGTTCGAGTCTGGAAGCGGATGAAAAATTTGACAATTTCTTAATTTTTTTTTATTATTATTTTTCTCCATACATATTCTATAGTTACAAGGAATTCGATCAATTTTCATACTTCTTAAAATAAAATTTGATGCGAAACTACTTATAAACGGAATTGAAAATTTAAGAGTCGATGTTTTGCACATGCGCAGAGATCGTCCGTATGTTTAGCATTGTGCATTTAGAACCAGATTTCCATCACAATCGAAACTTTTTTAATGGCATTAAGAACCTTAGACTGCTGTGTTTTTCGAAGGATGAGTGGCGTGGTGCAGAGAACGACATACTTCTTTTGGTCCCTTTTCGTTCGTCTTAAGTTCGAGTCTGGAAACGGACGAAAAATTTTACATTTTTTTTATTTTTTTTTATTATTATTTTTCTCCATACATATTCTATAGTTACAAGGAATTCGATCAATTTTCATACTTCTTAAAATAAAATTTGATGCGAAACTACTTATAAACGTAATTGAAAATTTAAGAGTCGATGTTTTGCACATGCGCAGAGATCGTCCGTATGTTTAGCATTGTGCATTTAGAACCAGATTTCCATCACAATCGAAACTTTGTTAATGGCATTAAGAACCTTAGACTGCGGTGTGTTTCGAAGGATGAGTGGCGTGGTGCAGAGAACGTCTTACTTCTTTTGGTCCCTTTTCGTTCATCTTAAGTTCGAGACTGGAAGCTGACGAAAAGTTTTACATTTTCTTTATTTTTTTTATTATTATATTTCTCGATACATATTCTATAGTTACAAGGAATTCGATCAATTTTCATTCTTCTTAAGATAAAATTTGATGCGAAACTACTTATAAACGGAATTGAAAATTTAAGAGTCGATGTTTTGCACATGCGCAGAGATCGTCCGTATGTTTAGCATTGTGTATTTAGAACCACATTTCCATCACAATCGAAACTTTTTTAATGGCATTAAGAACCTTAGACTGCTGTGTGTTTCGAAGGATGAGTGGCGTGGTGCAGAGAACGACATACTTCTTTTGGTTCATCTTAAGTTCGAGTCTGAAAGCTGACGAAAAATTTTACATTTTCTTTATTTTTTTTATAATTATTTTTCACCATGCATATTCTATAGTTACAATTAATTTGATCAATTTTCATACTTCTTAAAATAAAATTTGATGCGAAACTACTTATAAACGGAATTGAAAATTTAAGAGTCGATGTTTTGCACATGCGCAGAGATTGTCCGTATGTTTAGCATTGTGCATTTAGAACCAGATTTCCATCACAATCGAAACTTTCTTAATGGCATTAAGAACCTTAGATTGCTGTGTGTTTCGGAGGAAGAGTGGCGTGGTGCAGAAAACGACATACTTCTTTTGGTCCCTTTTCGTTCGTCTTAAGTTCGAGTCTGGAAGCGGACAAAAAATTTTACATTTTCTTTATTTTTTTTTTTATTATTTTTTTCCTTACATATTCTATAGTTACAAGGAATTCGATCAATTTTCCTAATTCTTAAAATAAAATTTGATGCGAAACTACTTATAAACGGAATTGAAAATTTAAGAGTCAATGTTTTGCACATGCGCAGATATCGTCCGTATGTTTAGCATTGTGATTTTAGAACCAGAGTTCCATCACAATCGAAACTTTGTTAATGGCATTAAGAAACTTAGACTGCTGTGTGTTTCGAAGGATGAGTGGCGTGGTGCAGAGAACGACATACTTCTTTTGGTTCATCTTAAGTTCGAGTCTGAAAGCTGACGAAAAATTTTACATTTTCTTTATTTTTTTTATAATTATTTTTCTCCATGCATATTCTATAGTTAAAATTAATTCGATCAATTTTCATACTTCTTAAAATAAAATTTGATGCGAAACTACTTATAAACGGAATTGAAAATTTAAGAGTCGATGTTTTGCACATGCGCAGAGATCGTCCGTATGTTTAGCATTTTGCATTTAGAACCAGATTTTCATCAAAATCGAATTTTTGTTAATGGCATTAAGAACCTTAGACTGCTGTGTGTTTCGAAGGATGAGTGGCGTGGTGCCTAGAACGACATACTTCTTTTGGTCCCTTTTCGTTCGTCTAAAGTTCGAGTCTGGAAGCGGATGAAAAATTTTACAATTTCTTAATTTTTTTTATTATTATTTTTCTCCATACATATTCTATAGTTACAAGGAATTCGATCAATTTTCATACTTTTTCAAATAATATTTGATGCGAAACTACTTATAAACGGAATTGAAAATTTAAGAGTCGATGTTTTGCACATGCGCAGAGATCATCCGTATGTTTAGCATTGTGCATTTAGAACCAGATTTCCATCACAATCGAAACTTTTTTAATGGCATTAAGAACCTTAGACTGCTGTGTGTTTCGAAGGATGAGTGGCGTGGTGCAGAGAACGACATACTTCTTTTGGTCCCTTTTCGTTCGTCTTAAGTTCGAGTCTGGAAGCGGACGAAAAATTTTACATTTTCTTTATTTTTTTTATTATTATTTTTCTCCATACATATTCTATAGTTACAAGGAATTCGATCAATTTTCATACTTCTTAAAATAAAATTTGATGCGAAACTACTTATAAACGGAATTGAAAATTTAAGAGTCGATGTTTTGCACATGCGTAGAGATCGTCCGTATGTTTAGCATTGTGCATTTAGAACCAGATTTCCATCACAATCGAAACTTTGTTAATGGCATTAAGAACCTTAGACTGCGGTGTGTTTCGAAGGATGAGTGGCGTGGTGCAGAGAACGTCTTACTTCTTTTGGTCCCTTTTCGTTCATCTTAAGTTCGAGACTGGAAGCTGACGAAAAATTTTACATTTTCTTTATTTTTTTTATTATTATTTTTCTCGATACATATTCTATAGTTACAAGGAATTCGATCAATTTTCATACTTCTTAAGATAAAATTTGATGGGAAACTACTTGTAAACGGAATTGAAAATTTAAGAGTCGATGTTTTGCACATGCGCAGAGATCGTCCGTATGTTTAGCATTGTGCATTTAGAACCAGATTTCCATCACAATCGAAACTTTCTTAATGGCATTAAGAACCTTAGATTGCTCTGTGTTTCGGAGGAAGAGTGGCGTGGTGCAGAGAACGACATACTTCTTTTGGTCCCTTTTCGTTCGTCTTAAGTTCGAGTCTGGAAGCGGACGAAGAATTTTACATTTTCTTTATTTTTTTTATTATTATTTTTTTCCTTACATATTCTATAGTTGCAAGGAATTCGATCAATTTTCATAATTCTTAAAATAAAATTTGATGCAAAACTACTTATAAACGGAATTGAAAATTTAAGAGTCAATGTTTTGCACATGCGCAGATATCGTTTGTATGTTTAGCATTGTGATTTTAGAACCAGATTTCCATCACAATCGAAACTTTGTTAATGGCATTAAGAAACTTAGACTGCTGTGTGTTTCGAAGGATGAGTGGCGTGGTGCAGAGAACGACATACTTCTTTTGGTTCATCTTAAGTTCGAGTCTGAAAGCTGACGAAAAATTTTACATTTTCTTTATTTTTTTTATTATTATTTTTCTCCATACATATTCTATAGTTACAATTAATTCGATCAATTTTCATACTTCTTAAAATAAAATTTGATGCGAAACTACTTATAAACGGAATTGAAAATTTAAGAGTCGATGTTTTGCACATGCGCAGAGATCGTCCGTATGTTTAGCATTGTGCATTTAGAACCAGATTTCCATCACAATCGAAACTTTGTTAATGGCATTAAGAACCTTAGACTGCTGTGTGTTTCGAAGGATGAGTGGCGTGGTGCAGAGAACGACATACTTCTTTTGGTCCCTTTTCGTTCGTCTTAAGTTCGAGTCTGGAAGCGGACGAAAAACTTTACATTTTCTTTATTTTTTTATTATTATTTTTCTCCATACATATTCTATAGTTACAAGAAATTCGATCAATTTTCATACTTCTTAAAATAAAATTTGATGCGAAACTACTTATAAACGGAATTGAAAATTTAAGAGTCGATGTTTTGCACATGCGCAGAGATCGTCCGTATGTTTAGCATTGTGCATTTAGAACCAGATTTCCATCACAATCGAAACTTTTTTAATGGCATTAAGAACCTTAGATTGCTGTGTGTTTCGAAGGATGAGTGGCGTGGTGCAGAGAACGACATACTTCTTTTGGTCCCTTTTCGTTCGTCTTAAGTTCGAGTCTGGAAGCGGACGAAAAATTTTACATTTTCTTTATTTTTTTTATTATTATTTTTCTCTATACGTATTCTATAGTTACAAGGAATTCGATCAATTTTCATACTTCTTAAAATAAAATTTGATGCGAAACTACTTATAAACGGAATTGAAAATTTAAGAGTCGATGTTTTGCACATGCGCAGAGATTGTCCGTATGTTTAGCATTGTGCATTTAGAACCAGATTTCCATCACAATCGAAACTTTGTTAATGGCATTAAGAACCTTAGACTGCGGTGTGTTTCGAAGGATGAGTGGCGTGGTGCAGAGAACGACATACTTCTTTTGGTCCCTTTTCGTTCATCTTAAGTTCGAGACTGGAAGCTGACGAAAAATTTTACATTTTTTTTATTATTATTTTTCTCGATACATATTCTATAGTTACAAGGAATTCGATCAATTTTCATACTTCTTAAGATAAAATTTAATGCGAAACTACTTATAAACGGAATTGAAAATTTAAGAGTCGATGTTTTGCACATGCGCAGAGATCGTCCGTATGTTTAGCATTGTGCATTTAGAACCAGATTTCCATCACAATCGAAACTTTCTTAATGGCATTAAGAACCTTAGATTGCTGTGTGTTTCGGAGGAAGAGTGGCGTGGTGCAGAGAACGACATACTTCTTTTGGTCCCTTTTCGTTCGTCTTAAGTTCGAGTCTGGAAGCGGACGAAAAATTTTACATTTTCTTTATTTTTTTTATTATTATTTTTTTCCTTACATATTCTATAGTTACAAGGAATTCGATCAATTTTCATAATACTTAAAATAAAATTTGATGCGAAACTACTTATAAACGGAATTGAAAATGTAAGAGTCAATGTTTTGCACATGCGCAGATATCGTCCGTATGTTTAGCATTGTGATTTTAGAACCAGATTTCCATCACAATCGAAACTTTGTTAATGGCATTAAGAAACTTAGACTGCTGTGTGTTTCGAAGGATGAGTGGCGTGGTGCAGAAAACGACATACTTCTTTTGGTTCATCTTAAGTTCGAGTCTGAAAGCTGACGAAAAATTTTACATTTTCTTTATTTTTTTTATAATTATTTTTCTCCATGCATATTCTATAGTTACAATTAATTCGATCAATTTTCATACTTCTTAAAATAAAATTTGATGCGAAACTACTTATAAACGGAATTGAAAATTTAAGAGTCGATGTTTTGCACATGCGCAGAGATCGTCCGTATGTTTAGCATTTTGCATTTAGAACCAGATTTTCATCACAATCGAAACTTTGTTAATGGCATTAAGAACCTTAGACTGCTGTGTGTTTCGAAGGATGAGTGGCGTGGTGCCTAGAACGACATACTTCTTTTGGTCCCTTTTCGTTCGTCTAAAGTTCGAGTCTGGAAGCGGACGAAAAATTTTACAATTTCTTAATTTTTTTTATTATTATTTTTCTCCATACATATTCTATAGTTACAAGGAATTCGATCAATTTTCATACTTCTTCAAATAATATTTGATGCGAAACTACTTATAAACGGAATTGAAAATTTAAGAGTCGATGTTTTGCACATGCGCAGAGATCGTCCGTATGTTTAGCATTGTGCATTTAGAACCAGATTTCCATCACAATCGAAACTTTGTTAATGGCATTAAGAACCTTAGACTGCTGTGTGTTTCGAAGGATGAGTGGCGTGGTGCAGAGAACGACATACTTCTTTAGGTCCCTTTTCGTTCGTCTTAAGTTCGAGTCTGGAAGCGGACGAAAAATTTTACATTTTCTTTATTTTTTTTATTATTATTTTTCTCCATACATATTCTATAGTTACAAGAAATTCGATCAATTTTCATACTTCTTAAAATAAAATTTGATGCGAAACTACTTATAAACGGAATTGAAAATTTAAGAGTCGATGTTTTGCACATGCGCAGAGATCGTCCGTATGTTTAGCATTGTGCATTTAGAACCAGATTTCCATCACAATCGAAACTTTGTTAATAGCATTAAGAACCTTAGACTGCTGTGTGTTTCGAATGATGAGTGGCGTGGTGCAGAGAACGACATACTTCTTTTGGTCCCTTTTCGTTCGTCTTGAGTTCGAGTCTGGAAGCGGATGAAAAATTTGACAATTTCTTAATTTTTTTTTATTATTATTTTTCTCCATACATATTCTATAGTTACAAGGAATTCGATCAATTTTCATACTTCTTAAAATAAAATTTGATACGAAACTACTTATAAACGGAATTGAAAATTTAAGAGTCGATGTTTTGCACATGCGCAGAGATCGTCCGTATGTTTAGCATTGTGCATTTAGAGCCAGATTTCCATAACAATCGAAACTTTTTTAATGGCATTAAGAACCTTAGACTGCTGTGTGTTTCGAAGGATGAGTGGCGTGGTGCAGAGAACGACATACTTCTTTTGGTCCCTTTTCGTTCGTCTTAAGTTCGAGTCTGGAAGCGGACGAAAAATTTTACATTTTCTTTATTTTTTTTATTATTATTTTTCTCCATACATATTCTATAGTTACAAGGAATTCGATCAATTTTCATACTTCTTAAAATAAAATTTGATGCGAAACTACGTATAAACGGAATTGAAAATTTAAGAGTCGATGTTTTGCACATGCGCAGAGATCGTCCGTATGTTTAGCATTGTGCATTTAGAACCAGATTTCCATCACAATCGAAACTTTGTTAATGGCATTAAGAACCTTAGACTGCGGTGTGTTTCGAAGGATGAGTGGCGTGGTGCAGAGAACGACATACTTCTTTTGGTCCCTTTTCGTTCATCTTAAGTTCGAGACTGGAAGCTGACGAAAAATTTTACATTTTCTTTATTTTTTTTATTATTATTTTTCTCGATACATATTCTATAGTTACAAGGAATACGATCAATTTTCATACTTCTTAAAATAAAATTTGATGCGAAACTACTTATAAACGGAATTGAAAATTTAAGAGTCGATGTTTTGCACATGCGCAGAGATCGTCCGTATGTTTAGCAATGTGCATTTAGAGCCAGATTTCCATAACAATCGAAACTTTTTTCATGGCATTAAGAACCTTAGACTGCTTTGTGTTTCGAAGGATGAGTGGCGTGGTGCAGAGAACGACATACTTCTTTTGGTCCCTTTTCGTTCGTCTTAAGTTCGAGTCTGGAAGCGAACGAAAAATTTTACATTTTCTTTATTTTTTTTATTATTATTTTTCTCGATACATATTCTATAGTTACAAGGAATTCGATCAATTTTCATACTTCTTAAGATAAAATTTGATGCGAAACTACTTATAAACGGAATTGAAAATTTAAGAGTCGATGTTTTGAACATGCGCAGAGATCGTCCGTATGTTTAGCATTGTGCATTTAGAACCAGATTTCCATCACAATCGAAACTTTCTTAATGGCATTAAGAACCTTAGATTGCTGTGTGTTTCGGAGGAAGAGTGGCGTGGTGCAGAGAACGACATACTTCTTTTGGTCCCTTTTCGTTCATCTTAAGTTCGAGTCTGGAAGCGGACGAAAAATTCTACATTTTCTTTATTTTTTTTTTATTATTATTTTTCTCCATACATATTCTACAGTTACAAGGCATTCGATCAATTTTCATACTTCTTAAAATAAAATTTGATACGAAACTACTTATAAACGGAATTGAAAATTTAAGAGTCGATGTTTTGCACATGCGCAGAGATCGTCCGTATGTTTAGCATTGTGCATTTAGAGCCAGATTTCCATAACAATCGAAACTTTTTTAATGGCATTAAGAACCTTAGACTGCTGTGTGTTTCGAAGGATGAGTGGCGTGGTGCAGAGAACGACATACTTCTTTTGGTCCCTTTTCGTTCGTCTTAAGTTCGAGCCTGGAAGCGGACGAAAAATTTTACATTTTCTTTATTTTTTTTATTATTATTTTTCTCCATACATATTCTATAGTTACAAGGAATTCGATCAATTTTCATACTTCTTAAAATAAAATTTGATGCGAAACTACTTATAAACGGAATTGAAAATTTAAGAGTCGATGTTTTGCACATGCGCAGAGATCGTCCGTATGTTTAGCATTGTGCATTTAGAACCAGATTTCCATCACAATCGAAACATTGTTAATGGCATTAAGAACCTTTGACTGCGGTGTGTTTCGAAGGATGAGTGGCGTGGTGCAGAGAACGACATACTTCTTTTGGTCCCTTTTCGTTCATCTTAAGTTCGAGTCTGGAAGCGGACGAAAAATTCTACATTTTCTTTATTTTTTTTTATTATTACTTTTCTCCGTACATATTCTATAGTTACAAGGAATTCGATCAATTTTCATACTTCTTAAAATAAAATTTGATGCGAAACTACTTATAAACGGAATTGAAAATTTAAGAGTCAATGTTTTGCACTTGCGCAGATATCGTCCGTATGTTTAGCATTGTGATTTTAGAACCAGATTTCCATCACAATCGAAACTTTGTTAATGGCATTAAGAAACTTAGACTGCTGTGTGTTTCGAAGGATGAGTGGCGTGGTGCAGAGAACAACATACTTCTTTTGGTTCATCTTAAGTTCGAGTCTGAAAGCTGACGAAAAATTTTACATTTTCTTTATTTTTTTTATTATTATTTTTCTCCATACATATTCTATAGTTACAAGGAATTCGATTAAACTTCATACTTCTTAAAATAAAATTTGATGCGAAACTACTTATAAACGGAATTGAAAATTTAAGAGTCGATGTTTTTCACATGCGCAGACATCGTCCGTATGTTTAGCATTGTGCATTTAGAACCAGATTTCCATCACAATCGAAACTTTGTTAATGGCATTAAGAACATTAGATTGCTGCGTGTTTCGGAGGAAGAGTGGCGTGGTGCAGAGAACAACATACTTCTTTTGGTCCCTTTTCGTTCGTCTTAAGTTCGAGTCTGGAAGTGGACGAAAAATTTTACATTTTCTTTATTTTTTTTATTATTATTTTTCTCCTTACATATTCTATAGTTACAAGGAATTCGATCAATTTTCATAATTCTTAAAATAAAATTTGATGCGAAACTACTTATAAACGGAATTGAAAATTTAAGAGTCAATGTTTTGCACATGCGCAGATATCGTCCGTATGTTTAGCATTGTGATTTTAGAACCAGATTTCCATCACAATCGAAACTTTGTTAATGGCATTAAGAACCTTAGACTGCTGTGTGTTTCGAAGGATGAGTGGCGTGGTGCAGAGAACGACATACTTCTTTTGGTTCATCTTAAGTTCGAGTCTGAAAGCTGATGAAAAATTCTACATTTTCTTTATTTTTTTTTTATTATTATTTTTCTCCATACATATTCTATAATTACAAGGAATTCGATCAATTTTCATACTTCTTAAGAAAAAATTTGATGCGAAACTACTTATAAATGGAATTGAAAATTTAAGAGTCGATGTTTTGCACATGCGCAGAGATCGTCCGTATGTTTAGCATTGTGCATTTAGAACCAGATTTCCATCACAATCGAAACTTTCTTAATGGCATTAAGAACCTTAGATTGCTCTGTGTTTCGGAGGAAGAGTGGCGTGGTGCAGAGAACGACATACTTCTTTTGGTCCCTTTTCGTTCGTCTTAAGTTCGAGTCTGGAAGCGGACGAAAAATTTTACATTTTCTTTATTTTTTTTATTATTATTTTTTTCCTTACATATTCTATAGTTGCAAGGAATTCGATCAATTTTCATAATTCTTAAAATAAAATTTGATGCAAAACTACTTATAAACGGAATTGAAAATTTAAGAGTCAATGTTTTGCACATGCGCAGATATCGTCCGTATGTTTAGCATTGTGATTTTAGAACCAGATTTCCATCACAATCGAAACTTTGTTAATGGCATTAAGAAACTTAGACTGCTGTGTGTTTCGAAGGATGAGTGGCGTGGTGCAGAGAACGACATATTTCTTTTGGTTCATCTTAAGTTCGAGTCTGAAAGCTGACGAAAAATTTTACATTTTCTTTATTTTTTTTATAATTATTTTTCTCCATGCATATTCTATAGTTACAATTAATTCGATCAATTTTCATACTTCTTAAAATAAAATTTGATGCGAAACTACTTATAAACGGAATTGAAAATTTAAGAGTCGATGTTTTGCACATGCGCAGAGATCGTCCGTATGTTTAGCATTGTGCATTTAGAACCAGATTTCCATCACAATCGAAACTTTGTTAATGGCATTAAGAACCTTAGACTGCTGTGTGTTTCGAAGGATGAGTGGCGTGGTGCAGAGAACGACATACTTCTTTTGGTCCCTTTTCGTTCGTCTTAAGTTCGAGTCTGGAAGCGGACGAAAAACTTTACATTTTCTTTATTTTTTTTATTATTATTTTTCTCCATACATATTCTATAGTTACAAGAAATTCGATCAATTTTCATACTTCTTAAAATAAAATTTGATGCGAAACTACTTATAAACGGAATTGAAAATTTAAGAGTCGATGTTTTGCACATGCGCAGAGATCGTCCGTATGTTTAGCATTGTGCATTTAGAACCAGATTTCCATCACAATCGAAACTTTTTTAATGGCATTAAGAACCTTAGATTGCTGTGTGTTTCGAAGGATGAGTGGCGTGGTGCAGAGAACGACATACTTCTTTTGGTCCCTTTTCGTTCGTCTTAAGTTCGAGTCTGGAAGCGGACGAAAAATTTTACATTTTCTTTATTTTTTTTATTATTATTTTTCTCTATACATATTCTATAGTTACAAGGAATTCGATCAATTTTCATACTTCTTAAAATAAAATTTGATGCGAAACTACTTATAAACGGAATTGAAAATTTAAGAGTCGATGTTTTGCACATGCGCAGAGATCGTCCGTATGTTTAGCATTGTGCATTTAGAACCAGATTTCCATCACAATCGAAACTTTTTTAATGGCATTAAGAACCTTAGATTGCTGTGTGTTTCGAAGGATGAGTGGCGTGGTGCAGAGAACGACATACTTCTTTTGGTCCCTTTTCGTTCGTCTTAAGTTCGAGTCTGGAAGCGGACGAAAAATTTTACATTTTCTTTATTTTTTTTATTATTATTTTTCTCTATACATATTCTATAGTTACAAGGAATTCGATCAATTTTCATACTTCTTAAAATAAAATTTGATGCGAAACTACTTATAAACGGAATTGAAAATTTAAGAGTCGATGTTTTGCACATGCGCAGAGATCGTCCGTATGTTTAGCATTGTGCATTTAGAACCAGATTTCCATCACAATCGAAACTTTGTTAATGGCATTAAGAACCTTAGACTGCGGTGTGTTTCGAAGGATGAGTGGCGTGGTGAAGAGAACGACATACTTCTTTTGGTCCCTTTTCGTTCATCTTAAGTTCGAGACTGGAAGCTGACGAAAAATTTTACATTTTTTTTATTATTATTTTTCTCGATACATATTCTATAGTTACAAGGAATTCGATCAATTTTCATACTTCTTAAGATAAAATTTAATGCGAAACTACTTATAAACGGAATTGAAAATTTAAGAGTCGATGTTTTGCACATGCGCAGAGATCGTCCGTATGTTTAGCATTGTGCATTTAGAACCAGATTTCCATCACAATCGAAACTTTCTTAATGGCATTAAGAACCTTAGATTGCTGTGTGTTTCGGAGGAAGAGTGGCGTGGTGCAGAGAACGACATACTTCTTTTGGTCCCTTTTCGTTCGTCTTAAGTTCGAGTCTGGAAGCGGACGAAAAATTTTACATTTTCTTTATTTTTTTTATTATTATTTTTTTCCTTACATATTCTATAGTTACAAGGAATTCGATCAATTTTCATAATACTTAAAATAAAATTTGATGCGAAACTACTTATAAACGGAATTGAAAATGTAAGAGTCAATGTTTTGCACATGCGCAGATATCGTCCGTATGTTTAGCATTGTGATTTTAGAACCAGATTTCCATCACAATCGAAACTTTGTTAATGGCATTAAGAAACTTAGACTGCTGTGTGTTTCGAAGGATGAGTGGCGTGGTGCAGAGAACGACATACTTCTTTTGGTTCATCTTAAGTTCGAGTCTGAAAGCTGACGAAAAATTTTACATTTTCTTTATTTTTCTTATAATTATTTTTCTCCATGCATATTCTATAGTTACAATTAATTCGATCAATTTTCATACTTCTTAAAATAAAATTTGATGCGAAACTACTTATAAACGGAATTGAAAATTTAAGAGTCGATGTTTTGCACATGCGCAGAGATCGTCCGTATGTTTAGCATTTTGCATTTAGAACCAGATTTTCATCACAATCGAAACTTTGTTAATGGCATTAAGAACCTTATACTGCTGTGTGTTTCGAAGGATGAGTGGCGTGGTGCCTAGAACGACATACTTCTTTTGGTCCCTTTTCGTTCGTCTAAAGTTCGAGTCTGGAAGCGGACGAAAAATTTTACAATTTCTTAATTTTTTTTATTATTATTTTTCTCCATACATATTCTATAGTTACAAGGAATTCGATCAATTTTCATACTTCTTCAAATAATATTTGATGCGAAACTACTTATAAACGGAATTGAAAATTTAAGAGTCGATGTTTTGCACATGCGCAGAGATCGTCCGTATGTTTAGCATTGTGCATTTAGAACCAGATTTCCATCACAATCGAAACTTTGTTAATGGCATTAAGAACCTTAGACTGCTGTGTGTTTCGAAGGATGAGTGGCGTGGTGCAGAGAACGACATACTTCTTTAGGTCCCTTTTCGTTCGTCTTAAGTTCGAGTCTGGAAGCGGACGAAAAATTTTACATTTTCTTTATTTTTTTTATTATTATTTTTCTCCATACATATTCTATAGTTACAAGAAATTCGATCAATTTTCATACTTCTTAAAATAAAATTTGATGCGAAACTACTTATAAACGGAATTGAAAATTTAAGAGTCGATGTTTTGCACATGCGCAGAGATCGTCCGTATGTTTAGCATTGTGCATTTAGAACCAGATTTCCATCACAATCGAAACTTTGTTAATAGCATTAAGAACCTTAGACTGCTGTGTGTTTCGAATGATGAGTGGCGTGGTGCAGAGAACGACATACTTCTTTTGGTCCCTTTTCGTTCGTCTTGAGTTCGAGTCTGGAAGCGGATGAAAAATTTGACAATTTCTTAATTTTTTTTTATTATTATTTTTCTCCATACATATTCTATAGTTACAAGGAATTCGATCAATTTTCATACTTCTTAAAATAAAATTTGATACGAAACTACTTATAAACGGAATTGAAAATTTAAGAGTCGATGTTTTGCACATGCGCAGAGATCGTCCGTATGTTTAGCATTGTGCATTTAGAGCCAGATTTCCATAACAATCGAAACTTTTTTAATGGCATTAAGAACCTTAGACTGCTGTGTGTTTCGAAGGATGAGTGGCGTGGTGCAGAGAAAGACATACTTCTTTTGGTCCCTTTTCGTTCGTCTTAAGTTCGAGTCTGGAAGCGGACGAAAAATTTTACATTTTCTTTATTTTTTTTATTATTATTTTTCTCCATACATATTCTATAGTTACAAGGAATTCGATCAATTTTCATACTTCTTAAAATAAAATTTGATGCGAAACTACTTATAAACGGAATTGAAAATTTAAGAGTCGATGTTTTGCACATGCGCAGAGATCGTCCGTATGTTTAGCATTGTGCATTTAGAACCAGATTTCCATCACAATCGAAACTTTGTTAATGGCATTAAGAACCTTAGACTGCGGTGTGTTTCGAAGGATGAGTGGCGTGGTGCAGAGAACGACATACTTCTTTTGGTCCCTTTTCGTTCATCTTAAGTTCGAGACTGGAAGCTGACGAAAAATTTTACATTTTCTTTATTTTTTTTATTATTATTTTTCTCGATACATATTCTATAGTTACAAGGAATACGATCAATTTTCATACTTCTTAAAATAAAATTTGATGCGAAACTACTTATAAACGGAATTGAAAATTTAAGAGTCGATGTTTTGCACATGCGCAGAGATCGTCCGTATGTTTAGCATTGTGCATTTAGAGCCAGATTTCCATAACAATCGAAACTTTTTTAATGGCATTAAGAACCTTAGACTGCTGTGTGTTTCGAAGGATGAGTGGCGTGGTGCAGAGAACGACATACTTCTTTTGGTCCCTTTTCGTTCATCTTAAGTTCGAGTCTGGAAGCGGACGAAAAATTCTACATTTTCTTTATTTTTTTTTTATTATTATTTTTCTCCATACATATTCTATAGTTACAAGGAATTCGATCAATTTTCATACTTCTTAAAATAAAATTTGATACGAAACTACTTATAAACGGAATTGAAAATTTAAGAGTCGATGTTTTGCACATGCGCAGAGATCGTCCGTATGTTTAGCATTGTGCATTTAGAGCCAGATTTCCATAACAATCGAAACTTTTTTAATGGCATTAAGAACCTTAGACTGCTGTGTGTTTCGAAGGATGAGTGGCGTGGTGCAGAGAAAGACATACTTCTTTTGGTCCCTTTTCGTTCGTCTTAAGTTCGAGTCTGGAAGCGGACGAAAAATTTTACATTTTCTTTATTTTTTTTATTATTATTTTTCTCCATACATATTCTATAGTTACAAGGAATTCGATCAATTTTCATACTTCTTAAAATAAAATTTGATGCGAAACTACTTATAAACGGAATTGAAAATTTAAGAGTCGATGTTTTGCACATGCGCAGAGATCGTCCGTATGTTTAGCATTGTGCATTTAGAACCAGATTTCCATCACAATCGAAACTTTGTTAATGGCATTAAGAACCTTAGACTGCGGTGTGTTTCGAAGGATGAGTGGCGTGGTGCAGAGAACGACATACTTCTTTTGGTCCCTTTTCGTTCATCTTAAGTTCGAGACTGGAAGCTGACGAAAAATTTTACATTTTCTTTATTTTTTTTATTATTATTTTTCTCGATACATATTCTATAGTTACAAGGAATACGATCAATTTTCATACTTCTTAAAATAAAATTTGATGCGAAACTACTTATAAACGGAATTGAAAATTTAAGAGTCGATGTTTTGCACATGCGCAGAGATCGTCCGTATGTTTAGCATTGTGCATTTAGAGCCAGATTTCCATAACAATCGAAACTTTTTTAATGGCATTAAGAACCTTAGACTGCTGTGTGTTTCGAAGGATGAGTGGCGTGGTGCAGAGAACGACATACTTCTTTTGGTCCCTTTTCGTTCATCTTAAGTTCGAGTCTGGAAGCGGACGAAAAATTCTACATTTTCTTTATTTTTTTTTTATTATTATTTTTCTCCATACATATTCTATAGTTACAAGGAATTCGATCAATTTTCATACTTCTTAAAATAAAATTTGATACGAAACTACTTATAAACGGAATTGAAAATTTAAGAGTCGATGTTTTGCACATGCGCAGAGATCGTCCGTATGTTTAGCATTGTGCATTTAGAGCCAGATTTCCATAACAATCGAAACTTTTTTAATGGCATTAAGAACCTTAGACTGCTGTGTGTTTCGAAGGATGAGTGGCGTGGTGCAGAGAACAACATACTTCTTTTGGTCCCTTTTCGTTCGTCTTAAGTTCGAGTCTGGAAGCGGACGAAAAATTTTACATTTTCTTTATTTTTTTTATTATTATTTTTCTCCATACATATTCTATAGTTACAAGGAATTCGATCAATTTTCATACTTCTTAAAATAAAATTTGATGCGAAACTACTTATAAACGGAATTGAAAATTTAAGAGTCGATGTTTTGCACATGCGCAGAGATCGTCCGTATGTTTAGCATTGTGCATTTAGAACCAGATTTCCATCACAATCGAAACTTTGTTAATGGCATTAAGAACCTTAGACTGCGGTGTGTTTCGAAGGATGAGTGGCGTGGTGCAGAGAACGACATACTTCTTTTGGTCCCTTTTCGTTCATCTTAAGTTCGAGACTGGAAGCTGACGAAAAATTTTACATTTTCTTTATTTTTTTTATTATTATTTTTCTCGATACATATTCTATAGTTACAAGGAATACGATCAATTTTCATACTTCTTAAAATAAAATTTGATGCGAAACTACTTATAAACGGAATTGAAAATTTAAGAGTCGATGTTTTGCACATGCGCAGAGATCGTCCGTATGTTTAGCAATGTGCATTTAGAGCCAGATTTCCATAACAATCGAAACTTTTTTCATGGCATTAAGAACCTTAGACTGCTTTGTGTTTCGAAGGATGAGTGGCGTGGTGCAGAGAACGACATACTTCTTTTGGTCCCTTTTCGTTCGTCTTAAGTTCGAGTCTGGAAGCGAACGAAAAATTTTACATTTTCTTTATTTTTTTTATTATTATTTTTCTCGATACATATTCTATAGTTACAAGGAATTCGATCAATTTTCATACTTCTTAAGATAAAATTTGATGCGAAACTACTTATAAACGGAATTGAAAATTTAAGAGTCGATGTTTTGAACATGCGCAGAGATCGTCCGTATGTTTAGCATTGTGCATTTAGAACCAGATTTCCATCACAATCGAAACTTTCTTAATGGCATTAAGAACCTTAGATTGCTGTGTGTTTCGGAGGAAGAGTGGCGTGGTGCAGAGAACGACATACTTCTTTTGGTCTCTTTTCGTTCATCTTAAGTTCGAGTCTGGAAGCGGACGAAAAATTCTACATTTTCTTTATTTTTTTTTTATTATTATTTTTCTCCATACATATTCTATAGTTACAAGGAATTCGATCAATTTTCATACTTCTTAAAATAAAATTTGATACGAAACTACTTATAAACGGAATTGAAAATTTAAGAGTCGATGTTTTGCACATGCGCAGAGATCGTCCGTATGTTTAGCATTGTGCATTTAGAGCCAGATTTCCATAACAATCGAAACTTTTTTAATGGCATTAAGAAACTTAGACTGCTGTGTGTTTCGAAGGATGAGTGGCGTGGTGCAGAGAACGACATACTTCTTTTGGTCCCTTTTCGTTCGTCTTAAGTTCGAGTCTGGAAGCGGACGAAAAATTTTACATTTTCTTTATTTTTTTTATTATTATTTTTCTCCATACATATTCTATAGTTACAAGGAATTCGATCAATTTTCATACTTCTTAAAATAAAATTTGATGCGAAACTACTTATAAACGGAATTGAAAATTTAAGAGTCGATGTTTTGCACATGCGCAGAGATCGTCCGTATGTTTAGCATTGTGCATTTAGAACCAGATTTCCATCACAATCGAAACATTGTTAATGGCATTAAGAACCTTAGACTGCGGTGTGTTTCGAAGGATGAGTGGAGTGGTGCAGAGAACGACATACTTCTTTTGGTCCCTTTTCGTTCATCTTAAGTTCGAGACTGGAAGCTGACGAAAAATTTTACATTTTCTTTATTTTTTTTATTATTATTTTTCTCGATACATATTCTATAGTTACAAGGAATACGATCAATTTTCATACTTCTTAAAATAAAATTTGATGCGAAACTACTTATAAACGGAATTGAAAATTTAAGAGTCGATGTTTTGCACATGCGCAGAGATCGTCCGTATGTTTAGCATTGTGCATTTAGAGCCAGATTTCCATAACAATCGAAACTTTTTTAATGGCATTAAGAACCTTAGACTGCTGTGTGTTTCGAAGGATGAGTGGCGTGGTGCAGAGAACGACATACTTCTTTTGGTCCCTTTTCGTTCGTCTTAAGTTCGAGTCTGGAAGCGAACGAAAAATTTTACATTTTCTTTATTTTTTTTATTATTATTTTTCTCGATACATATTCTATAGTTACAAGGAATTCGATCAATTTTCATACTTCTTAAGATAAAATTTGATGCGAAACTACTTATAAACGGAATTGAAAATTTAAGAGTCGATGTTTTGCACATGCGCAGAGATCGTCCGTATGTTTAGCATTGTGTATTTAGAACCAGATTTCCATCACAATCGAAACATTGTTAATGGCATTAAGAACCTTAGACTGCGGTGTGTTTCGAAGGATGAGTGGAGTGGTGCAGAGAACGACATACTTCTTTTGGTCCCTTTTCGTTCATCTTAAGTTCGAGACTGGAAGCTGACGAAAAATTTTACATTTTCTTTATTTTTTTTATTATTATTTTTCTCGATACATATTCTATAGTTACAAGGAATACGATCAATTTTCATACTTCTTAAAATAAAATTTGATGCGAAACTACTTATAAACGGAATTGAAAATTTAAGAGTCGATGTTTTGCACATGCGCAGAGATCGTCCGTATGTTTAGCATTGTGCATTTAGAGCCAGATTTCCATAACAATCGAAACTTTTTTAATGGCATTAAGAACCTTAGACTGCTGTGTGTTTCGAAGGATGAGTGGCGTGGTGCAGAGAACGACATACTTCTTTTGGTCCCTTTTCGTTCGTCTTAAGTTCGAGTCTGGAAGCGAACGAAAAATTTTACATTTTCTTTATTTTTTTTATTATTATTTTTCTCGATACATATTCTATAGTTACAAGGAATTCGATCAATTTTCATACTTCTTAAGATAAAATTTGATGCGAAACTACTTATAAACGGAATTGAAAATTTAAGAGTCGATGTTTTGAACATGCGCAGAGATCGTCCGTATGTTTAGCATTGTGCATTTAGAACCAGATTTCCATCACAATCGAAACTTTCTTAATGGCATTAAGAACCTTAGATTGCTGTGTGTTTCGGAGGAAGAGTGGCGTGGTGCAGAGAACGACATACTTCTTTTGGTCCCTTTTCGTTCATCTTAAGTTCGAGTCTGGAAGCGGACGAAAAATTCTACATTTGATTTATTTTTTTTTATTATTACTTTTCTCCATACATATTCTATAGTTACAAGGAATTCGATCAATTTTCATACTTCTTAAAATAAAATTTGATGCGAAACTACTTATAAACGGAATTGAAAATTTAAGAGTCAATGTTTTGCACTTGCGCAGATATCGTCCGTATGTTTAGCATTGTGATTTTAGAACCAGATTTCCATCACAATCGAAACTTTGTTAATGGCATTAAGAAACTTAGACTGCTGTGTGTTTCGAAGGATGAGTGGCGTGGTGCAGAGAACAACATACTTCTTTTGGTTCATCTTAAGTTCGAGTCTGAAAGCTGACGAAAAATTTTACATTTTCTTTATTTTTTTTATTATTATTTTTCTCCATACATATTCTATAGTTACAAGGAATTCGATTAAACTTCATACTTCTTAAAATAAAATTTGATGCGAAACTACTTATAAACGGAATTGAAAATTTAAGAGTCGATGTTTTTCACATGCGCAGACATCGTCCGTATGTTTAGCATTGTGCATTTAGAACCAGATTTCCATCACAATCGAAACTTTGTTAATGGCATTAAGAACATTAGATTGCTGCGTGTTTCGGAGGAAGAGTGGCGTGGTGCAGAGAACAACATACTTCTTTTGGTCCCTTTTCGTTCGTCTTAAGTTCGAGTCTGGAAGTGGACGAAAAATTTTACATTTTCTTTATTTTTTTTATTATTATTTTTCTCCTTACATATTCTATAGTTACAAGGAATTCGATCAATTTTCATAATTCTTAAAATAAAATTTGATGCGAAACTACTTATAAACGGAATTGAAAATTTAAGAGTCAATGTTTTGCACATGCGCAGATATCGTCCGTATGTTTAGCATTGTGATTTTAGAACCAGATTTCCATCACAATCGAAACTTTGTTAATGGCATTAAGAACCTTAGACTGCTGTGTGTTTCGAAGGATGAGTGGCGTGGTGCCTAGAACGACATACTTCTTTTGGTCCCTTTTCGTTCGTCTAAAGTTCGAGTCTGGAAGCGGACGAAAAATTTTACATTTTCTTTATTTTTTTTATTATTATTTTTCTCTATACATATTCTATAGTTACAAGGAATTCGATCAATTTTCATACTTCTTAAAATAAAATTTGATGCGAAACTACTTATAAACGGAATTGAAAATTTAAGAGTCGATGTTTTGCACATGCGCAGAGATCGTCCGTATGTTTAGCATTGTGCATTTAGAACCAGATTTCCATCACAATCGTATTTTTGTTAATGGCATTAAGAACCTTAGACTGCTGTGTGTTTCGAAGGATGAGTGGCGTGGTGCAGAGAACGACTTACTTCTTTTGGTCCCTTTTCGTTCATCTTAAGTTCGAGTCTGGAAGCGGACGAAAAATTCTACATTTTCTTTATTTTTTTTTATTATTATTTTTCTCCATACATATTCTATAGTTACAAGGAATTCGATCAATTTTCATACTTCTTAAAATAAAATTTGATGCGAAACTACTTATAAACGGAATTGAAAATTTAAGAGTCGATGTTTTGCACATGCGCAGAGATCGTCCGTATGTTTAGCATTTTGCATTTAGAACCAGATTTTCATCACAATCGAAACTTTGTTAATGGCATTAAGAACCTTAGACTGCTGTGTGTTTCGAAGGATGAGTGGCTTGGTGCCTAGAACGACATACTTCTTTTGGTCCCTTTTCGTTCGTCTAAAGTTCGAGTCTGGAAGCGGACGAAAAATTTTACATTTTCTTTATTTTTTTTATTATTATTTTTCTCTATACATATTCTATAGTTACAAGGAATTCGATCAATTTTCATACTTCTTAAAATAAAATTTGATGCGAAACTACTTATAAACGGAATTGAAAATTTAAGAGTCGATGTTTTGCACATGCGCAGAGATCTTCCGTATGTTTAGCATTGTGCATTTAGAACAAGATTTCCATCACAATCGAAACTTTGTTAATGGCATTAAGAACCTTAGACTGCAGTGTGTTTCGAAGGATGAGTGGCGTGGTGCAGAGAACGACATACTTCTTTTGCTTCATCTTAAGTTCGAGTCTGGAAGCTGACGAAAAATTTTACATTTTCTTTATTTTTTTTATTATTATTTTTCTCCATACATATTCTATAGTTACAAGGAATTCGATTAAACTTCATACTTCTTAAAATAAAATTTAATGCGAAACTATTTATAAACGCAATTGAAAATTTAAGAGTCCATGTTTTGCCCATGCGCAGACATCGTCCGTATGTTTAGCATTGTGCATTTAGAACCAGATTTCAATCACAATCCAAACTTTGTTAATGGCATTAAGAACCTTAGACTGCTGTGTGTTTCGAAGGATGAGTGGCGTGGTGCAGAGAACGACATACTTCTTTTGGTTCATCTTAAGTTCGAGTCTGAAAGCTGACGAAAAATTTTACATTTTCTTTATTTTTTTTATTATTATTTTTCTCTATACATATTCTATAGTTACAAGGAATTCGATTAAACTTCATACTTCTTAAAATAAAATTTAATGCGAAACTATTTATAAACGGAATTGAAAATTTAAGAGTCGATGTTTTGCACATGCGCAGAGATCGTCCGTATGTTTAGCATTGTGCATTTAGAACCAGATTTCCATCACAATCGAAACTTTCTTAATGGCATTAAGAACCTTAGATTGCTCTGTGTTTCGGAGGAAAAGTGGCGTGGTGCAGAGAACGACATACTTCTTTTGGTCCCTTTTCGTTCGTCTTAAGTTCGAGTCTGGAAGCGGACGAAAAATTTTACATTTTCTTTATTTTTTTTATAATTATTTTTCTCCATACATATTCTATAGTTACAAGGAATTCGATCAATTTTCATACTTCTTAAAATAAAATTTGATGCGAAACTACTTATAAACGGAATTGAAAATTTAAGAGTCGATGTTTTGCACATGCGCAGAGATCGTCCGTATGTTTAGCATTTTGCATTTAGAACCAGATTTTCATCACAATCGAAACTTTGTTAATGGCATTAAGAACCTTAGACTGCTGTGTGTTTCGAAGGATGAGTGGCGTGGTGCCTAGAACGACATACTTCTTTTGTTCCCTTTTCGTTCGTCTAAAGTTCGAGTCTGGAAGCGGACGAAAAATTTTACATTTTCTTAATTTTTTTTATTATTATTTTTCTCTATACATATTCTATAGTTAAAAGGAATTCGATCAATTTTCATACTTCTTAAAATAAAATTTGATGCGAAACTACTTATAAACGGAATTGAAAATTTAAGAGTCGATGTTTTGCACATGCGCAGAGATCGTCCGTATGTTTAGCATTGTGCATTTAGAACCAGATTTCCATCACATCGAAACTTTGTTAATGGCATTAAGAACCTTAGATTGCTGTGTGTTTCGGAGGAAGAGTGGCGTGGTGCAGAGAACGACATACTTCTTTTGGTCCCTTTTCGTTCGTCTTAAGTTCGAGTCTGGAAGCCGACGAAAAATTTTACATTTTCTTTATTTTTTTTATTATTATTTTTTTCCTTACATATTCTATAGTTACAAGGAATTCGATCAATTTTCATAATTCTTAAAATAAAATTTGATGCGAAACTATTTATAAACGGAATTGAAAATTTAGGAGTCAATGTTTTGCACATGCGCAGATATCGTAGGTATGTTGAGCATTGTGATTTTAGAACCAGATTTCCATCACAATCGAAACTTTGTTAATGGCATTAAGAAACTTAGACTGCTGTGTGTTTCGAAGGATGAGTGGCGTGGTGCAGAGAACGACATACTTCTTTTGGTTCATCTTAAGTTCGAGTCTGGAAGCTGACGAAAAATTTTACATTTTCTTTATTTTTTTTATTATTATTTTTCTCCATACATATTCTATAGTTACAAGGAATTCGATTAAACTTCATACTTCTTAAAATAAAATTTAATGCGAAACTATTTATAAACGCAATTGAAAATTTAAGAGTCGATGTTTTGCACATGCGCAGACATCGTCCGAATGTTTAGCATTGTGATTTTAGAACCAGATTTCCATCACAATCGAAACTTTGTTAATGGCATTAAGAAACTTAGACTGCTGTGTGTTTCGAAGGATGAGTGGCGTGGTGCAGAGAACGACATACTTCTTTTGGTCCCTTTTCGTTCATCTTAAGTTCGAGACTGGAAGCTGACGAAAAATTTTACATTTTCTTTATTTTTTTTATTATTATTTTTCTCCATACATATTCTATAGTTACAAGGAATTCGATCAATTTTCATACTTCTTAAGATAAAATTTGATTCGAAACTACTTATAAACGGAATTGAAAATTTAAGAGTCGATGTTTTGCACATGCGCAGAGATCGTCCGTATGTTTAGCATTGTGCATTTAGAACCAGATTTCCATCACAATCGAAACTTTCTTAATGGCATTAAGAACCTTAGATTGCTCTGTGTTTCGGAGGAAAAGTGGCGTGGTGCAGAGAACGACATACTTCTTTTGGTCCCTTTTCGTTCGTCTTAAGTTCGAGTCTGGCAGCGGACGAAAAATTTTACATTTTCTTTATTTTTTTTATTATTATTTTTCTCCCTACATATTCTATAGTTACAAGGAATTCGATCAATTTTCATACTTCTTAAAATAAAATTTGATGCGAAACTACTTATAAACGGAATTGAAAATTTAAGAGTCGTTGTTTTGCAAATGCGCAGAGATCGTCCGTATGTTTAGCATTATGCATTTAGAACCAGATTTTCATCACAATCGAAACTTTGTTAATGGCATTAAGAACCTTAGACTGCTGTGGGTTTCGAAGGATGAGTGGCGTGGTGCAGAGAACGACATACTTCTTTTGGTCCCTTTTCGTTCGTCTTAAGTTCGAGTCTGGAAGCGGACGAAAAATTTTACATTTTCTTTATTTTTTTTTATTACTATTTTTCTCCATACATATTCTATAGTTACAAGGAATTCGATCAATTTTCATACTTCTTAAAATAAAATTTGATGCGAAACTACTTATAAACGGAATTGAAAATTTAAGAGTCGATGTTTTGCACATGCGCAGAGATCGTCCGTATGTTTAGCATTGGGCATTTAGAACCAGATTTCCATCACAATCGAAACTTTGTTAATGGCATTAAGAACCTTAGACTGCTGTGTGTTTCGAAGGATGAGTGGCGTGGTGCACAGAACGACATACTTCTTTTGGTCCCTTTTCGTTCGTCTTAAGTTCGAGTCTGGAAGCGGACGAAAAATTTTAAATTTTCTTTCATTTTTTTATTATTATTTTTCTCCATACATATTCTATAGTTACAAGGAATTCGATCAATTTTCATACTTCTTAAAATAAAATTTGATGCGAAACTACTTATAAACGGAATTGAAAATTTAAGAGTCGATGTTTTGCACATGCGCAGAGATCGTCCGTATGTTTAGCATTGTGCATTTAGAACCAGATTTCCATCACAATCGAAACTTTGTTAATGGCATTAAGAACCTTAGACTGCTGTGTGTTTCGAAGGATGAGTGGCGTGGTGCAGAGAACGACATACTTCTTTTGGTCCCATTTCGTTCATCCTAAGTTCGAGACTGGAAGCTGACGAAAAATTTTACATTTTCTTTATTTTTTTTATTATTATTTTTCTCCATACATATTCTATAGTTACAAGGAATTCGATCAATTTTCATACTTCTTAAGATAAAATTTGATTCGAAACTACTTATAAACGGAATTGAAAATTTAAGAGTCGATGTTTTGCACATGCGCAGAGATCGTCCGTATGTTTAGCATTGTGCATTTAGAACCAGATTTCCATCACAATCGAAACTTTCTTAATGGCATTAAGAACCTTAGATTGCTGTGTGTTTCGGAGGAAGAGTGGCGTGGTGCAGAGAACGACATACTTCTTTTGGTCCCTTTTCGTTCGTCTTAAGTTCGAGTCTGGCAGCGGACGAAAAATTTTACATTTTCTTTATTTTTTTTATTATTATTTTTCTCCCTACATATTCTATAGTTACAAGGAATTCGATCAATTTTCATACTTCTTAAAATAAAATTTGATGCGAAACTACTTATAAACGGAATTGAAAATTTAAGAGTCGTTGTTTTGCAAATGCGCAGAGATCGTCCGTATGTTTAGCATTATGCATTTAGAACCCGATTTTCATCACAATCGAAACTTTGTTAATGGCATTAAGAACCTTAGACTGCTGTGTGTTTCGGAGGAAAAGTGGCGTGGTGCAGAGAACGACATACTTCTTTTGGTCCCTTTTCGTTCGTCTTAAGTTCGAGTCTGGCAGCGGACGAAAAATTTTACATTTTCTTTATTTTTTTTATTATTATTTTTCTCCCTACATATTCTATAGTTACAAGGAATTCGATCAATTTTCATACTTCTTAAAATAAAATTTGATGCGAAACTACTTATAAACGGAATTGAAAATTTAAGAGTCGATGTTTTGCACATGCGCAGAGATCGTCCGTATGTTTAGCATTGGGCATTTAGAACCAGATTTCCATCACAATCGAAACTTTGTTAATGGCATTAAGAACCTTAGACTGCTGTGTGTTTCGAAGGATGAGTGGCGTGGTGCACAGAACGACATACTTCTTTTGGTCCCTTTTCGTTCGTCTTAAGTTCGAGTCTGGAAGCGGACGAAAAATTTTAAATTTTCTTTCATTTTTTTATTATTATTTTTCTCCATACATATTCTATAGTTACAAGGAATTCGATCAATTTTCATACTTCTTAAAATAAAATTTGATGCGAAACTACTTATAAACGGAATTGAAAATTTAAGAGTCGATGTTTTGCACATGCGCAGAGATCGTCCGTATGTTTAGCATTGTGCATTTAGAACCAGATTTCCATCACAATCGAAACTTTGTTAATGGCATTAAGAACCTTAGACTGCTGTGTGTTTCGAAGGATGAGTGGCGTGGTGCAGAGAACGACATACTTCTTTTGGTCCCATTTCGTTCATCCTAAGTTCGAGACTGGAAGCTGACGAAAAATTTTACATTTTCTTTATTTTTTTTATTATTATTTTTCTCCATACATATTCTATAGTTACAAGGAATTCGATCAATTTTCATACTTCTTAAGATAAAATTTGATTCGAAACTACTTATAAACGGAATTGAAAATTTAAGAGTCGATGTTTTGCACATGCGCAGAGATCGTCCGTATGTTTAGCATTGTGCATTTAGAACCAGATTTCCATCACAATCGAAACTTTCTTAATGGCATTAAGAACCTTAGATTGCTGTGTGTTTCGGAGGAAGAGTGGCGTGGTGCAGAGAACGACATACTTCTTTTGGTCCCTTTTCGTTCGTCTTAAGTTCGAGTCTGGCAGCGGACGAAAAATTTTACATTTTCTTTATTTTTTTTATTATTATTTTTCTCCCTACATATTCTATAGTTACAAGGAATTCGATCAATTTTCATACTTCTTAAAATAAAATTTGATGCGAAACTACTTATAAACGGAATTGAAAATTTAAGAGTCGTTGTTTTGCAAATGCGCAGAGATCGTCCGTATGTTTAGCATTATGCATTTAGAACCCGATTTTCATCACAATCGAAACTTTGTTAATGGCATTAAGAACCTTAGACTGCTGTGTGTTTCGGAGGAAAAGTGGCGTGGTGCAGAGAACGACATACTTCTTTTGGTCCCTTTTCGTTCGTCTTAAGTTCGAGTCTGGCAGCGGACGAAAAATTTTACATTTTCTTTATTTTTTTTATTATTATTTTTCTCCCTACATATTCTATAGTTACAAGGAATTCGATCAATTTTCATACTTCTTAAAATAAAATTTGATGCGAAACTACTTATAAACGGAATTGAAAATTTAAGAGTCGATGTTTTGCACATGCGCAGAGATCGTCCGTATGTTTAGCATTGGGCATTTAGAACCAGATTTCCATCACAATCGAAACTTTGTTAATGGCATTAAGAACCTTAGACTGCTGTGTGTTTCGAAGGATGAGTGGCGTGGTGCACAGAACGACATACTTCTTTTGGTCCCTTTTCGTTCGTCTTAAGTTCGAGTCTGGAAGCGGACGAAAAATTTTAAATTTTCTTTCATTTTTTTATTATTATTTTTCTCCATACATATTCTATAGTTACAAGGAATTCGATCAATTTTCATACTTCTTAAAATAAAATTTGATGCGAAACTACTTATAAACGGAATTGAAAATTTAAGAGTCGATGTTTTGCACATGCGCAGAGATCGTCCGTATGTTTAGCATTGTGCATTTAGAACCAGATTTCCATCACAATCGAAACTTTGTTAATGGCATTAAGAACCTTAGACTGCTGTGTGTTTCGAAGGATGAGTGGCGTGGTGCAGAGAACGACATACTTCTTTTGGTCCCATTTCGTTCATCTTAAGTTCGAGACTGGAAGCTGACGAAAAATTTTACATTTTCTTTATTTTTTTTATTATTATTTTTCTCCATACATATTCTATAGTTACAAGGAATTCGATCAATTTTCATACTTCTTAAGATAAAATTTGATTCGAAACTACTTATAAACGGAATTGAAAATTTAAGAGTCGATGTTTTGCACATGCGCAGAGATCGTCCGTATGTTTAGCATTGTGCATTTAGAACCAGATTTCCATCACAATCGAAACTTTCTTAATGGCATTAAGAACCTTAGATTGCTGTGTGTTTCGGAGGAAGAGTGGCGTGGTGCAGAGAACGACATACTTCTTTTGGTCCCTTTTCGTTCGTCTTAAGTTCGAGTCTGGCAGCGGACGAAAAATTTTACATTTTCTTTATTTTTTTTATTATTATTTTTCTCCCTACATATTCTATAGTTACAAGGAATTCGATCAATTTTCATACTTCTTAAAATAAAATTTGATGCGAAACTACTTATAAACGGAATTGAAAATTTAAGAGTCGTTGTTTTGCAAATGCGCAGAGATCGTCCGTATGTTTAGCATTGTGCATTTAGAACCAGATTTCCATCACAATCGAAACTTTGTTAATGGCATTAAGAACCTTAGACTGCTGTGTGTTTCGAAGGATGAGTGGCGTGGTGCAGAGAACGACATACTTCTTTTGGTCCATTTTCGTTCGTCTTAAGTTCGAGTCTGAAAGCGGACGAAAAATTTTACATTTTCTTTATTTTTTTTTATTATTATTTTCCTCCATACATATTCTATAGTTACAAGGAATTCGATCAATTTTCATACTTCTTAAAATAAAATTTGAAGCGAAACTACTTATAAACGGAATTGAAAATTTAAGAGTCGGTGTTTTGCACATGCGCAGAGATCGTCCGTATGTTTAGCATTGTGCATTTAGAACCAGATTTCCATCACAATCGAAACTTTGTTAATGGCATTAAGAACCTTAGACTGCTGTGTGTTTCGAAGGATGAGTGGCGTGGTGCAGAGAACGACATACTTCTTTTGGTCCCTTTTCGTTCGTCTTAAGTTCGAGTCTGGAAGCGGACGAAAAATTTTACATTTTCTTTATTTTTTTTATTATTATTTTTTTCCATACATATTCTATAGTTACAAGGAATTCGATCAATTTTCATACTTCTTAAAATAAAATTTGATGCGAAACTACTTATAAACGGAATTGAAAATTTAAGAGTCGATGTTTTGCACATGCGCAGGGATCGTCCGTATGTTTAGCATTGTGCATTTAGAACCAGATTTCCATCACAATCGAAACTTTGTTAATGGCATTAAGAACCTTAGACTGCTGTGTGTTTCGAAGGATGAGTGGCGTGGTGCCTAGAACGACATACTTCCTTTGGTCCCTTTTCGTTCGTCTTAAGTTCGAGTCTGGAAGCGGACGAAAAATTTTACATTTTCTTTATTTTTTTTTTTATTATTATTTTTCTCCATACATATTCCATAGTTACAAGGAATTCGATCAATTTTCATTCTTCTTAAAATAAAATTTGAAGCGAAACTACTTATAAACGGAATTGAAAATTTAAGAGTCGATGTTTTGCACATGCGCAGAGATCGTCCGTATGTTTAGCATTGTGCATTTAGAACCAGATTTCCATCACAATCGAAACTTTGTTAATGGCATTAAGAACCTTAGACTGCAGTGTGTTTCGAAGGATGAGTGGCGTGGTGCCTAGAACGACATACTTCTTTTGGTCCCTTTTCGTTCGTCTTAAGTTCGAGTCTGGAAGCGGACGAAAAATTTTAAATTTTCTTTCATTTTTTTATTATTATTTTTCTCCATACATATTCTATAGTTACAAGGAATTCGATCAATTTTCATACTTCTTAAAATAAAATTTGATGCGAAACTACTTATAAACGGAATTGAAAATTTTAGAGTCGATGTTTTGCAAATGCGCATAGATCGTCCGTATGTTTAGCATTGTGCATTTAGAACCAGATTTCCATCACAATCGAAACTTTGTTAATGGCATTAAGAACCTTAGACTGCTGTGTGTTTCGAAGGATGAGTGGCGTGGTGCAGAGAACGACATACATCTTTTGGTCCCTTTTCGTTCGTCTTAAGTTCGAGTCTGGAAGCGGACGAAAAATTTTACATTTTCTTTATTTTTTTATTATTATTTTTTTCCATACATATTCTATAGTTACAAGGAATTCGATCAATTTTCATACTTCTTAAAATAAAATTTGATGCGAAACTACTTATAAACGGATTGAAAATTTAAGAGTCGATGTTTTGCACATGCGCAGAGATCGTCCGTATGTTTAGCATTGTGCATTTAGAACCAGATTTCCATCATAATCGAAACTTTGTTAATAGCATAAAGAACTTTAGACTGCTGTGTGTTTCGAATTATGAGTGGCGTGGTGCAGAGAACGACATACTTCTTTTGGTCCCTTTTCGTTCGTCTTAAGTTCTAGTCTGGAAGCGGACGAAAAATTTTACATTTTCTTTATTTTTTTTATTATTATTTTTCTCCATACATATTCTATAGTTACAAGGAATTCGATCAATTTTCATACTTCTTAAAATAAAATTTGATGCGAAACTACTTATAAACGGAATTGAAAATTTAAGAGTCGATGTTTTGCACATGTGCAGGGATCGTCCGTATGTTTAGCATTGTGCATTTAGAACCAGATTTCCATCACAATCGAAACTTTGTTAATGGCATTAAGAACCTTAGACTGCTGTGTGTTTCGAAGGATGTGTGGCGTGGTGCAGAGAACGACATACTTCTTTTGGTCCCTTTTCGTTCGTCTTAAGTTCGAGTCTGGAAGCGGATGAAAAATTTTACAATTTCTTAATTTTTTTTTTAATTATTTTTCTCCATACATATTCTATATTTACAAGGAATTCGATCAATTTTCATACTTCTTAAAATAAAATTTGATGCGAAACTACTTATAAACGGAATTGAAAATTTAAGAGTCGATGTTTTGCACATGCGCAGGGATCGTCCGTATGTTTAGCATTGTGCATTTAGAACCAGATTTCCATCACAATCGAAACTTTGTTAATGGCATTAAGAACCTTAGACTGCTGGGTGTTTCGAAGGATGAGTGGCGTGGTGCACAGAACGACATACTTCTTTTGGTCCCTGTTCGTTCGTCTTAAGTTCGAGTCTGGAAGCGGACGAAAAATTTTAAATTTTCTTTCATTTTTTTATTATTATTTTTCTCCATACATATTCTATAGTTACAAGGAATTCGATCAATTTTCATACCTCTTAAAATAAAATTTGATGCGAAACTACTTATAAACGGAATTGAAAATTTAAGAGTCGATGTTTTGCACATGCGCAGAGATCGTCCGTATGTTTAGCATTGTGCATTTAGAACCAGATTTCCATCACAATCGAAACTTTCTTAATGGCATTAAGAACCTTAGACTGGATTCTGTTTCGAAGAATGAGTGGCGTGGCGCAGAGAATGACATACTTCTTTTGATCCCTTTTCGTTCGTCTTAAGTTCGAGTCTGGAAGCGGACGAAAAATTTTAAATTTTCTTTCATTTTTTTGTTATTATTTTTCTCCATACATATTCTACAGTTACAAGGAATTCGATCAATTTTCATACTTGTTAAAATAAAATTTGATGCTAAACTACTTATAAACGGAATTGAAAATTTAAGAGTCGATGTTTTGCACATGCGCAGAGATCGTCCGTATGTTTAGCATTGTGCATTTAGAACCAGATTTCCATCACAATCGAAACTTTGTTAATGGCATTAAGAACCTTAGACTGCTGTGTGTTTCGAAGGATGAGTGGCGTGGTGCACAGAACGACATACTTCTTTTGGTCCCTTTTCGTTCGTCTTAAGTTCGAGTCTGGAAGCGGACGAAAAATTTTAAATTTTCTTTCATTTTTTTATTATTATTTTTCTCCGTACATATTCTATAGTTACAAGGAATTCGATCAATTTTCATACTTCTTAAAATAAAATTTGATGCGAAACTACTTATAAACGGAATTGAAAATTTAAGAGTCGATGTTTTGCACATGCGCAGAGATCGTCCGTATGTTTAGCATTGTGCATTTAGAACCAGATTTCCATCACAATCGAAACTTTGTTAATGATATTAAGAACCTTAGACTGGATTCTGTTTCGAAGAATAAGTGGCGTGGCGCAGAGAATGACATACTTCTTTTGATCCCTTTTCGTTCGTCTTAAGTTCGAGTCTGGAAGCGGACGAAAAATTTTACATTTTCTTTATTTTTTTTATTATTATTTTTCTCCATACATATTCTATAGTAACAAGGAATTCGATCAATTTTCATACTTCTTAAAATAAAATTCGATGCGAAACTACTTATAAACGGAATTGAAAATTTAAGAGTCGATGGTTTGAACATGCGCAGAGATCGTCCGTACATTTAGCATTGTGCATTTAGAACCAGATTTCCATCACAATCGAAACTTTGTTAATGGCATTAAGAACCTTAGACTGCTGTGTGTTTCGAAGGATGAGTGGCGTGGTGCAGAGAACGACATACTTCTTTTGGTCCCTTTTCGTTCGTCTTAAGTTTGAGTCTGGAAGCGAATGAAAAATTTTACATTTTATTTATTTTTTTTATTATTATTTTTCTCCCTACATATTCTATAGTTACAAGGAATTCGATCAATTTTCATACTTCTTAAAATAAAATTTGATGCGAAACTACTTATAAACGGAATTGAAAATTTAAGAGTCGATGGTTTGCACATGCGCAGAGATCGTCCGTATGTTTAGCATTGTGCATTTAGAACCAGATTTCCATCACAATCGAAACTTTGTTAATGGCATTAAGAACCTCAGGCTGCTGTGTGTTTCGAAGGATGAGTGACGTGGTGCAGAGAACGACATACTTCTTTTGGTCCCTTTTCGTTCGTCTTAAGTTCGAGTCTGGAAGCGGACGAAAAATTTTAAATTTTCTTTCATTTTTTTATTATTATTTTTCTCCATACATATTCTACAGTAACAAGGAATTCGATCAATTTTCATACTTGTTAAAATAAAATTTGATGCTAAACTACTTATAAACGGAATTGAAAATTTAAGAGTCGATGTTTTGCACATGCGCAGAGATCGTCCGTATGTTTAGCATTGTGCATTTAGAACCAGATTTCCATCACAATCGAAACTTTGTTAATGGCATTAAGAACCTCAGGCTGCTGTGTGTTTCGAAGGATGAGTGACGTGGTGCAGAGAACGACATACTTCTTTTGGTCCCTTTTCGTTCGTCATAAGTTCGAGTCTGGAAGCGGACGAAAAATTTTGCATTTTCTTTATTTTTTTATTATTATTTTTCTCCATACATATTCTATAGTTACAAGGAATTCGATCAATTTTCATACTTCTTAAAATAAAATTTGATGCGAAACTACTTATAAACGGAATTGAAAATTTAAAAGTCGATGGTTTGCACATGCGCAGAGATCGTCCGTATGTTTAGCATTGTGCATTTAGAACCAGATTTCCATCACAATCGAAACTTTGTTAATGATATTAAGAACCTTAGACTAGATTCTGTTTCGAAGAATGAGTGGCGTGGCGCAGAGAATGACATACTTCTTTTGATCCCTTTTCGTTCGTCTTAAGTTCGAGTCTGGAAGCGGACGAAAAATTTTAAATTTTCTTTCATTTTTTTATTATTATTTTTCTCCATACATATTCTACAGTAACAAGGAATTCGATAAATTTTCATACTTGTTAAAATAAAATTTGATGCTAAACTACTTATAAACGGAATTGAAAATTTAAGAGTCGATGTTTTGCACATGCGCAGAGATCGTCCGTATGTTTAGCATTGTGCATTTAGAACCAGATTTCCATCACAATCGAAACTTTGTTAATGATATTAAGAACCTTAGACTAGATTCTGTTTCGAAGAATGAGTGGCGTGGCGCAGAGAATGACATACTTCTTTTGATCCCTTTTCGTTCGTCTTAAGTTCGAGTCTGGAAGCGGACGAAAAATTTTACATTTTCTTTATAATTTTTATTATTATTTTTCTCCATACATATTCTATAGTAACAAGGAATTCGATCAATTTTCATACTTCTTAAAATAAAATTTGATGCGAAACTACTTATAAACGGAATTGAAAATTTAAGAGTCGATGGTTTGCACATGCGCAGAGATCGTCCGTACGTTTAGCATTGCGCATTTAGAACCAGATTTCCATCACAATCGAAACTTTGTTAATGGCATTAAGAACCTTAGACTGCTGTGTGTTTCGAAGGATGAGTGGCGTGGTGCAGAGAACGACATACTTCTTTTGGTCCCTTTTCGTTCGTCTTAAGTTTGAGTCTGGAAGCGAATGAAAAATTTTACATTTTCTTTATTTTTTTTATTATTATTTTTCTCCATACATATTCTATAGTTACAAGGAATTCGATCAATTTTCATACTTCTTAAAATAAAATTTGATGCGAAACTACTTATAAACGGAATTGAAAATTTAAGAGTCGATGGTTTGCACATGCGCAGAGATCGTCCGTACGTTTAGCATTGTGCATTTAGAACCAGATTTCCATCACAATCTAAACTTTGTTAATGGCATTAAGAACCTTAGACTGCTGTGTGTTTCGAAGGATGAGTGGCGTGGTGTAGAGAACGACATACTTCTTTTGGTCCCTTTTCGTTCGTCTTAAGTTCGAGTCTGGAAGCGGACGAAAAATTTTACATTTTCTTTATTTTTTTTATTATTATTTTTCTCCCTACATATTCTATAGTTACAAGGAATTCGATCAATTTTCATACTTCTTAAAATAAAATTTGATGCGAAACTACTTATAAACGGAATTGAAAATTTAAGAGTCGATGGTTTGCACATGCGCAGAGATCGTCCGTATGTTTAGCATTGTGCATTTAGAACCAGATTTCCATCACAATCGAAACTTTGTTAATGGCATTAAGAACCTCAGACTGCTGTGTGTTTCGAAGGATGAGTGACGTGGTGCAGAGAACGACATACTTCTTTTGGTCCCTTTTCGTTCGTCTTAAGTTTGAGTCTGGAAGCGAATGAAAAATTTTACATTTTCTTTATTTTTTTTATTATTATTTTTCTCCATACATATTCTATAGTTACAAGGAATTCGATCAATTTTCATACTTCTTAAAATAAAATTTGATGCGAAACTACTTATAAACGCAATTGAAAATTTAAGAGTCGATGGTTAGCACATGCGCAGAGATCGTCCGTACGTTTAGCATTGTGCATTTAGAACCAGATTTCCATCACAATCGAAACTTTGTTAATGGCATTAAGAACCTTAGACTGCTGTGTGTTTCGAAGGATGAGTGGCGTGGTGTAGAGAACGACATACTTCTTTTGGTCCCTTTTCGTTCGTCTTAAGTTCGAGTCTGGAAGCGGACGAAAAATTTTACATTTTCTTTATTTTTTTTATCACTATTTTTCTCCATACATATTCTATAGTTACAAGGAATTCGATCAATTTTCATACTTCTTAAAATAAAATTTGATGCGACACTACTTATAAACGGAATTGAAAATTTTAGAGTCGATGTTTTGCAAATGCGCATAGATCGTCCGTATGTTTAGCATTGTGCATTTAGAACCAGATTTCCATCACAATCGAAACTTTGTTAATGGCATTAAGAACCTCAGGCTGCTGTGTGTTTCGAAGGATGAGTGACGTGGTGCAGAGAACGACATACTTCTTTTGGTCCCTTTTCGTTCGTCATAAGTTCGAGTCTGGAAGCGGACGAAAAATTTTACATTTTCTTTATTTTTTTATTATTATTTTTCTCCATACATATTCTATAGTTACAAGGAATTCGATCAATTTTCATACTTGTTAAAATAAAATTTGATGCTAAACTACTTATAAACGGAATTGAAAATTTAAGAGTCGATGTTTTGCACATGCGCAGAGATCGTCCGTATGTTTAGCATTGTGCATTTAGAACCAGATTTCCATCACAATCGAAACTTTGTTAATGATATTAAGAACCTTAGACTGGATTCCGTTTCGAAGAATGAGTGGCGTGGCACAGAGAATGACATACTTCTTTTTATCCCTTTTCGTTCGTCTTAAGTTCGAGTCTGGAAGCGGACGAAAAATTTTACATTTTCTTTATAATTTTTATTATTATTTTTCTCCATACATATTCTATAGTAACAAGGAATTCGATCAATTTTCATACTTCTTAAAATAAAATTGGATGCGAAACTACTTATAAACGGAATTGAAAATTTAAGAGTCGATGGTTTGCACATGCGCAGAGATCGTCCGTACGTTTAGCATTGTGCATTTAGAACCAGATTTCCATCACAATCGAAACTTTGTTAATGGCATTAAGAACCTTAGACTGCTGTGTGTTTCGAAGGATGAGTGGCGTGGTGCAGAGAACGACATACTTCTTTTGGTCCCTTTTCGTTCGTCTTAAGTTTGAGTCTGGAAGCGAATGAAAAATTTTACATTTTCTTTATTTTTTTTATTATTATTTTTCTCCATACATATTCTATAGTTACAAGGAATTCGATCAATTTTCATACTTCTTAAAATAAAATTTGATGCGAATCTACTTATAAACGGAATTGAAAATTTAAGAGTCGATGGTTTGCACATGCGCAGAGATCGTCCGTACGTTTAGCATTGTGCATTTAGAACCAGATTTCCATCACAATCTAAACTTTGTTAATGGCATTAAGAACCTTAGACTGCTGTGTGTTTCGAAGGATGAGTGGCGTGGTGCAGAGAACGACATACTTCTTTTGGTCCCTTTTCGTTCGTCTTAAGTTCGAGTCTGGAAGCGGACGAAAAATTTTACATTTTCTTTATTTTTTTTATTATTATTTTTCTCCCTACATATTCTATAGTTACAAGGAATTCGATCAATTTTCATACTTCTTAAAATAAAATTTGATGCGAAACTACTTATAAACGGAATTGAAAATTTAAGAGTCGATGGTTTGCACATGCGCAGAGATCGTCCGTATGTTTAGCATTGTGCATTTAGAACCAGATTTCCATCACAATCGAAACTTTGTTAATGGCATTAAGAACCTCAGACTGCTGTGTGTTTCGAAGGATGAGTGGCGTGGTGTAGAGAACGACATACTTCTTTTGGTCCCTTTTCGTTCGTCTTAAGTTCGAGTCTGGAAGCGGACGAAAAATTTTACATTTTCTTTATTTTTTTTATTATTATTTTTCTCCCTACATATTCTATAGTTACAAGGAATTCGATCAATTTTCATACTTCTTAAAATAAAATTTGATGCGAAACTACTTATAAACGGAATTGAAAATTTAAGAGTCGATGGTTTGCACATGCGCAGAGATCGTCCGTATGTTTAGCATTGTGCATTTAGAACCAGATTTCCATCACAATCGAAACTTTGTTAATGGCATTAAGAACCTCAGACTGCTGTGTGTTTCGAAGGATGAGTGACGTGGTGCAGAGAACGACATACTTCTTTTGGTCCCTTTTCGTTCGTCTTAAGTTTGAGTCTGGAAGCGAATGAAAAATTTTACATTTTCTTTATTTTTTTTATTATTATTTTTCTCCATACATATTCTATAGTTACAAGGAATTCGATCAATTTTCATACTTGTTAAAATAAAATTTGATGCGAAACTACTTATAAACGCAATTGAAAATTTAAGAGTCGATGGTTTGCACATGCGCAGAGATCGTCCGTACGTTTAGCATTGTGCATTTAGAACCAGATTTCCATCACAATCGGAACTTTGTTAATGGCATTAAGAACCTTAGACTGCTGTGTGTTTCGAAGGATGAGTGGCGTGGTGTAGAGAACGACATACTTCTTTTGGTCCCTTTTCGTTCGTCTTAAGTTCGAGTCTGGAAGCGGACGAAAAATTTTACATTTTCTTTATTTTTTTTATCACTATTTTTCTCCATACATATTCTATAGTTACAAGGAATTCGATCAATTTTCATACTTCTTAAAATAAAATTTGATGCGACACTACTTATAAACGGAATTGAAAATTTTAGAGTCGATGTTTTGCAAATGCGCATAGATCGTCCGTATGTTTAGCATTGTGCATTTAGAACCAGATTTCCATCACAATCGAAAGTTTGTTAATGGCATTAAGAACCTTAGACTGCTGTGTGTTTCGAAGGATGAGTGGCGTGGTGCAGAGAACGACATACTTCTTTTGGTCCCTTTTCGTTCGTCTTAAGTTCGAGTCTGGCAGCGGACGAAAAATTTTACATTTTCTTTATTTTTTTTATTATTATTTTTCTCCCTACATATTCTATAGTTACAAGGAATTCGATCAATTTTCATACTTCTTAAAATAAAATTTGATGCGAAACTACTTATAAACGGAATTGAAAATTTAAGAGTCGATGGTTTGCACATGCGCAGAGATCGTCCGTATGTTTAGCATTGTGCATTTAGAACCAGATTTCCATCACAATCGAAACTTTGTTAATGATATTAAGAACCTTAGACTGGATTCTGTTTCGAAGAATGAGTGGCGTGGCGCAGAGAACGACATACTTCTTTTGATCCCTTTTCGTTCGTCTTAAGTTCGAGTCTGGAAGCGGACGAAAAATTTTAAATTTTCTTTCATTTTTTTATTATTATTTTTCTCCATACATATTCTACAGTTACAAGGAATTCGATCAATTTTCATACTTGTTAAAATAAAATTTGATGCTAAACTACTTATAAACGGAATTGAAAATTTAAGAGTCGATGTTTTGCAAATGCGCAGAGATCGTCCGTATGTTTAGCATTATGCATTTAGAACCAGATTTCCATCACAATCAAAACTTTGTTAATGGCATTAAGAACCTTAGACTGCTGGGTGTTTCGAAGGATGAGTGGCGTGGTGCAGAGAACGACATACTTCTTTTGGTCCCTTTTCGTTCGTCTTAAGTTCGAGTCTGGAAGCGGAGGAAAAATTTTACATTTTCTTTATTTTATTATTACTATTTTTCTCCATACATATTCTATAGTTACAAGGAATTCGATCAATTTTCATACTTCTTAAAATAAAATTTGATGCGAAACTACTTATAAACGGAATTGAAAATTTAAGAGTCGATGTTTTGCACATGCGCAGAGATCGTCCGTATGTTTAGCATTGTGCATTTAGAACCAGATTTCCATCACAATCGAAACTTTGTTAATGATATTAAGAACCTTAGACTGGATTCTGTTTCGAAGAATGAGTGGCGTGGCGCAGAGAATGACATACTTCTTTTGATCCCTTTTCGTTCGTCTTAAGTTCGAGTCTGGAAGCGGACGAAAAATTTTACATTTTCTTTATTTTTTTTATTATTATTTTTCTCCATACATATTCTATAGTAACAAGGAATTCGATCAATTTTCATACTTCTTAAAATAAAATTTGATGCGAAACTACTTATAAACGGAATTGAAAATTTAAGAGTCGATGGTTTGCACATGCGCAGAGATCGTCCGTACGTTTAGCATTGTGCATTTAGAACCAGATTTCCATCACAATCGAAACTTTGTTAATGGCATTAAGAACCTTAGACTGCTGTGTGTTTCGAAGGATGAGTGGCGTGGTGTAGAGAACGACATACTTCTTTTGGTCCCTTTTCGTTCGTCTTAAGTTCGAGTCTGGCAGCGGACGAAAAATTTTACATTTTCTTTATTTTTTTTATTATTATTTTTCTCCCTACATATTCTATAGTTACAAGGAATTCGATCAATTTTCATACTTCTTAAAATAAAATTTGATGCGAAACTACTTATAAACGGAATTGAAAATTTAAGAGTCGATGGTTTGCACATGCGCAGAGATCGTCCGTATGTTTATCATTGTGCATTTAGAACCAGATTTCCCATCACAATCGTATTTTTGTTAATGGCATTAAGAACCTTAGACTGCTGTGTGTTTCGAAGGATGAGTGGCGTGGTGCAGAGAACGACATACTTCTTTTGGTCCCTTTTCGTTCGTCTTAAGTTCGAGTCTGGAAGCGGACGAAAAATTTTACATTTTCTTTATTTTTTTTATTACTATTTTTCTCCATACATATTCTATAGTTACAAGGAATTCGATCAATTTTCATACTTCTTAAAATAAAATTTGATGCGAAACTACTTATAAACGGAATTAAAAATTTAAGAGTCGATGTTTTGCACATGCGCAGAGATCGTCCGTATGTTTAGCATTGTGCATTTAGAACCAGATTTCCATCACAATCGAAACTTTGTTAATGATATTAAGAACCTTAGACTGGATTCTGTTTCGAAGAATGAGTGGCGTGGAGCAGAGAACGACATACTTCTTTTGATCCCTTTTCGTACGTCTTAAGTTCGAGTCTGGAAGCGGACGAAAAATTTTACATTTTCTTTATTTTTTTTATTACTATTTTTCTCCATACATATTCTATAGTTACAAGGAATTCGATCAATTTTCATACTTCTTAAAATAAAATTTGATGCGAAACTACTTATAAACGGAATTGAAAATTTAAGAGTCGATGGTTTGCACATGTGCAGAGATCGTCCGTATGTTTAGCATTGTGCATTTAGAACCAGATTTCCCATCACAATCGTATTTTTGTTAATGGCATTAAGAACCTTAGACTGCTGTGTGTTTCGAAGGATGAGTGGCGTGGTGCAGAGAACGACATACTTCTTTTGGTCCCTTTTCGTTCGTCTTAAGTTCGAGTCTGGAAGCGGACGAAAAATTTTACATTTTCTTTATTTTTTTTATTACTATTTTTCTCAATACATATTCTATAGTTACAAGGAATTCGATCAATTTTCATACTTCTTAAAATAAAATTTGATGCGAAACTACTTATAAACGGAATTGAAAATTTAAGAGTCGATGTTTTGCACATGCGCAGAGATCGTCCGTATGTTTAGCATTGTGCATTTAGAACCAGATTTCCATCACAATCGAAACTTTGTTAATGATATTAAGAACCTTAGACTGGATTCTGTTTCGAAGAATGAGTGGCGTGGAGCAGAGAACGACATACTTCTTTTGATCCCTTTTCGTACGTCTTAAGTTCGAGTCTGGAAGCGGACGAAAAATTTTACATTTTCTTTATTTTTTTTATTACTATTTTTCTCCATACATATTCTATAGTTACAAGGAATTCGATCAATTTTCATACTTCTTAAAATAAAATTTGATGCGAAACTACTTATAAACGGAATTGAAAATTTTAGAGTCGATGTTTTGCAAATGCGCATAGATCGTCCGTATGTTTAGCATTGTGCATTTAGAACCAGATTTCCATCACAATCGAAACTTTGTTAATGGCATTAAGAACCTTAGACTGCTGTGTGTTTCGAAGGATGAGTGGCGTGGTGCAGAGAATGACATACTTCTTTTGGTCCCTTTTCGTTCGTCTTAAGTTTGAGTCTGGAAGCGAATGAAAAATTTTACATTTTCTTTATTTTTTTTATTATTATTTTTCTCCATACATATTCTATAGTTACAAGGAATTCGATCAATTTTCATACTTCTTAAAATAAAATTTGATGCGAAACTACTTATAAACGGAATTGAAAATTTAAGAGTCGATGGTTTGCAAATGCGCAGAGATCGTCCGTACGTTTAGCATTGTGCATTTAGAACCAGATTTCCATCACAATCGAAACTTTGTTAATGGCATTAAGAACCTTAGACTGCTGTGTGTTTGGAAGGCTGAGTGGCGTGGTGTAGAGAACGACATACTTCTTTTGGTCCCTTTTCGTTCGTCTTAAGTTCGAGTCTGGAAGCGGACGAAAAATTTTAAATTTTCTTTCATTTTTTTATTATTATTTTTCTCCATACATATTCTACAGTTACAAGGAATTCGATCAATTTTCATACTTGTTAAAATAAAATTTGATGCTAAACTACTTATAAACGGAATTGAAAATTTAAGAGTCGATGTTTTGCAAATGCGCAGAGATCGTCCGTATGTTTAGCATTATGCATTTAGAACCAGATTTCCATCACAATCAAAACTTTGTTAATGGCATTAAGAACCTTAGACTGCTGGGTGTTTCGAAGGATGAGTGGCGTGGTGCAGAGAACGACATACTTCTTTTGGTCCCTTTTCGTTCGTCTTAAGTTCGAGTCTGGAAGCGGAGGAAAAATTTTACATTTTCTTTATTTTATTATTACTATTTTTCTCCATACATATTCTATAGTTACAAGGAATTCGATCAATTTTCATACTTCTTAAAATAAAATTTGATGCGAAACTACTTATAAACGGAATTGAAAATTTAAGAGTCGATGTTTTGCACATGCGCAGAGATCGTCCGTATGTTTAGCATTGTGCATTTAGAACCAGATTTCCATCACAATCGAAACTTTGTTAATGATATTAAGAACCTTAGACTGGATTCTGTTTCGAAGAATGAGTGGCGTGGCGCAGAGAATGACATACTTCTTTTGATCCCTTTTCGTTCGTCTTAAGTTCGAGTCTGGAAGCGGACGAAAAATTTTACATTTTCTTTATTTTTTTTATTATTATTTTTCTCCATACATATTCTATAGTAACAAGGAATTCGATCAATTTTCATACTTCTTAAAATAAAATTTGATGCGAAACTACTTATAAACGGAATTGAAAATTTAAGAGTCGATGGTTTGCACATGCGCAGAGATCGTCCGTACGTTTAGCATTGTGCATTTAGAACCAGATTTCCATCACAATCGAAACTTTGTTAATGGCATTAAGAACCTTAGACTGCTGTGTGTTTCGAAGGATGAGTGGCGTGGTGTAGAGAACGACATACTTCTTTTGGTCCCTTTTCGTTCGTCTTAAGTTCGAGTGTGGAAGCGGACGAAAAATTTTACATTTTCTTTATTTTTTTTATTACTATTTTTCTCCCTACATATTCTATAGTTACAAGGAATTCGATCAATTTTCATACTTCTTAAAATAAAATTTGATGCGAAACTACTTATAAACGGAATTGAAAATTTTAGAGTCGATGTTTTGCAAATGCGCATAGATCGTCCGTATGTTTAGCATTGTGCATTTAGAACCAGATTTCCATCACAATCGAAACTTTGTTAATGGCATTAAGAACCTTAGACTGCTGTGTGTTTCGAAGGATGAGTGGCGTGGTGCAGAGAATGACATACTGCTTTTGGTCCCTTTTCGTTCGTCTTAAGTTTGAGTCTGGAAGCGAATGAAAAATTTTACATTTTCTTTATTTTTTTTATTATTATTTTTCTCCATACATATTCTATAGTTACAAGGAATTCGATCAATTTTCATACTTCTTAAAATAAAATTTGATGCGAAACTACTTATAAACGGAATTGAAAATTTAAGAGTCGATGGTTTGCAAATGCGCAGAGATCGTCCGTACGTTTAGCATTGTGCATTTAGAACCAGATTTCCATCACAATCGAAACTTTGTTAATGGCATTAAGAACCTTAGACTGCTGTGTGTTTGGAAGGCTGAGTGGCGTGGTGTAGAGAACGACATACTTCTTTTGGTCCCTTTTCGTTCGTCTTAAGTTCGAGTCTGGAAGCGGACGAAAAATTTTAAATTTTCTTTCATTTTTTTATTATTATTTTTCTCCATACATATTCTACAGTTACAAGGAATTCGATCAATTTTCATACTTGTTAAAATAAAATTTGATGCTAAACTACTTATAAACGGAATTGAAAATTTAAGAGTCGATGTTTTGCAAATGCGCAGAGATCGTCCGTATGTTTAGCATTATGCATTTAGAACCAGATTTCCATCACAATCAAAACTTTGTTAATGGCATTAAGAACCTTAGACTGCTGGGTGTTTCGAAGGATGAGTGGCGTGGTGCAGAGAACGACATACTTCTTTTGGTCCCTTTTCGTTCGTCTTAAGTTCGAGTCTGGAAGCGGAGGAAAAATTTTACATTTTCTTTATTTTATTATTACTATTTTTCTCCATACATATTCTATAGTTACAAGGAATTCGATCAATTTTTATACTTCTTAAAATAAAATTTGATGCGAAACTACTTATAAACGGAATTGAAAATTTAAGAGTCGATGTTTTGCACATGCGCAGAGATCGTCCGTATGTTTAGCATTGTGCATTTAGAACCAGATTTCCATCACAATCGAAACTTTGTTAATGATATTAAGAACCTTAGACTGGATTCTGTTTCGAAGAATGAGTGGCGTGGCGCAGAGAATGACATACTTCTTTTGATCCCTTTTCGTTCGTCTTAAGTTCGAGTCTGGAAGCGGACGAAAAATTTTACATTTTCTTTATTTTTTTTATTATTATTTTTCTCCATACATATTCTATAGTAACAAGGAATTCGATCAATTTTCATACTTCTTAAAATAAAATTTGATGCGAAACTACTTATAAACGGAATTGAAAATTTAAGAGTCGATGGTTTGCACATGCGCAGAGATCGTCCGTACGTTTAGCATTGTGCATTTAGAACCAGATTTCCATCACAATCGAAACTTTGTTAATGGCATTAAGAACCTTAGACTGCTGTGTGTTTCGAAGGATGAGTGGCGTGGTGTAGAGAACGACATACTTCTTTTGGTCCCTTTTCGTTCGTCTTAAGTTCGAGTGTGGAAGCGGACGAAAAATTTTACATTTTCTTTATTTTTTTTATTACTATTTTTCTCCCTACATATTCTATAGTTACAAGGAATTCGATCAATTTTCATACTTCTTAAAATAAAATTTGATGCGAAACTACTTATAAACGGAATTGAAAATTTAAGAGTCGATGGTTTGCACATGCGCAGAGATCGTCCGTATGTTTATCATTGTGCATTTAGAACCAGATTTCCCATCACAATCGTATTTTTGTTAATGGCATTAAGAACCTTAGACTGCTGTGTGTTTCGAAGGATGAGTGGCGTGGTGCAGAGAACGACATACTTCTTTTGGTCCCTTTTCGTTCGTCTTAAGTTCGAGTCTGGAAGCGGACGAAAAATTTTACATTTTCTTTATTTTTTTTATTACTATTTTTCTCCATACATATTCTATAGTTACAAGGAATTCGATCAATTTTCATACTTCTTAAAATAAAATTTGATGCGAAACTACTTATAAACGGAATTGAAAATTTAAGAGTCGATGTTTTGCACATGCGCAGAGATCGTCCGTATGTTTAGCATTGTGCATTTAGAACCAGATTTCCATCACAATCGAAACTTTGTTAATGATATTAAGAACCTTAGACTGGATTCTGTTTCGAAGAATGAGTGGCGTGGAGCAGAGAACGACATACTTCTTTTGATCCCTTTTCGTACGTCTTAAGTTCGAGTCTGGAAGCGGACGAAAAATTTTACATTTTCTTTATTTTTTTTATTACTATTTTTCTCCATACATATTCTATAGTTACAAGGAATTCGATCAATTTTCATACTTCTTAAAATAAAATTTGATGCGAAACTACTTATAAACGGAATTGAAAATTTTAGAGTCGATGTTTTGCAAATGCGCATAGATCGTCCGTATGTTTAGCATTGTGCATTTAGAACCAGATTTCCATCACAATCGAAACTTTGTTAATGGCATTAAGAACCTTAGACTGCTGTGTGTTTCGAAGGATGAGTGGCGTGGTGCAGAGAATGACATACTTCTTTTGGTCCCTTTTCGTTCGTCTTAAGTTTGAGTCTGGAAGCGAATGAAAAATTTTACATTTTCTTTATTTTTTTTATTATTATTTTTCTCCATACATATTCTATAGTTACAAGGAATTCGATCAATTTTCATACTTCTTAAAATAAAATTTGATGCGAAACTACTTATAAACGGAATTGAAAATTTAAGAGTCGATGGTTTGCAAATGCGCAGAGATCGTCCGTACGTTTAGCATTGTGCATTTAGAACCAGATTTCCATCACAATCGAAACTTTGTTAATGGCATTAAGAACCTTAGACTGCTGTGTGTTTGGAAGGCTGAGTGGCGTGGTGTAGAGAACGACATACTTCTTTTGGTCCCTTTTCGTTCGTCTTAAGTTCGAGTCTGGAAGCGGACGAAAAATTTTACATTTTCTTTCTTTTTTTTTATTACTATTTTTCTCCATACATATTCTATAGTTACAAGGAATTCGATCAATTTTCATACTTCTGAAAATAAAATTTGATGTGAAACTACTTATAAACGGAATTGAAAATTTTAGAGTCGATGTTTTGCAAATGCGCATAGATCGTCCGTATGTTTAGCATTGTGCATTTAGAACCAGATTTCCATCACAATCGAAACTTTGTTAATGGCATTAAGAACCTTAGACTGCTGTGTGTTTCGAAGGATGAGTGGCGTGGTGCAGAGAACGACATACTTCTTTTGGTCCCTTTTCGTTCGTCTTAAGTTCGAGTCTGGAAGCGGACGAAAAATTTTACATTTTCTTTATTTTTTTTTATTATTATTTTTCTCCCTACATATTCTATAGTTACAAGGAATTCGATCAATTTTCATACTTCTTAAAATAAAATTTGATGCGAAACTACTTATAAACGGAATTGAAAATTTAAGAGTCGATGGTTTGCACATACGCAGAGATCGTCCGTATGTTTAGCATTGTGCATTTAGAACCAGATTTCCATCACAATCGAAACTTTGTTAATGGCATTAAGAACCTTAGACTGCTGTGTGTTTCGAAGGATGAGTGGCGTGGTGTAGAGAACGACATACTTCTTTTGGTCCCTTTTCGTTCGTCTTAAGTTCGAGTCTGGAAGCGGACGAAAAATTTTACATTTTCTTTATTTTTTTTATCACTATTTTTCTCCATACATATTCTATAGTTACAAGGAATTCGATCAATTTTCATACTTCTTAAAATAAAATTTGATGCGACACTACTTATAAACGGAATTGAAAATTTTAGAGTCGATGTTTTGCAAATGCGCATAGATCGTCCGTATGTTTAGCATTGTGCATTTAGAACCAGATTTCCATCACAATCGAAACTTTGTTAATGGCATTAAGAACCTTAGACTGCTGTGTGTTTCGAAGGATGAGTGGCGTGGTGCAGAGAACGACATACTTCTTTTGGTCCCTTTTCGTTCGTCTTAAGTTCGAGTCTGGCAGCGGACGAAAAATTTTACATTTTCTTTATTTTTTTTATTATTATTTTTCTCCCTACATATTCTATAGTTACAAGGAATTCGATCAATTTTCATACTTCTTAAAATAAAATTTGATGCGAAACTACTTATAAACGGAATTGAAAATTTAAGAGTCGATGGTTTGCACATGCGCAGAGATCGTCCGTATGTTTAGCATTGTGCATTTAGAACCAGATTTCCATCACAATCGAAACTTTGTTAAGGATATTAAGAACCTTAGACTGGATTCTGTTTCGAAGAATGAGTGGCGTGGCGCAGAGAACGACATACTTCTTTTGATCCCTTTTCGTTCGTCTTAAGTTCGAGTCTGGAAGCGGACGAAAAATTTTAAATTTTCTTTCATTTTTTTATTATTATTTTTCTCCATACATATTCTACAGTTACAAGGAATTCGATCAATTTTCATACTTGTTAAAATAAAATTTGATGCTAAACTACTTATAAACGGAATTGAAAATTTAAGAGTCGATGTTTTGCAAATGCGCAGAGATCGTCCGTATGTTTAGCATTATGCATTTAGAACCAGATTTCCATCACAATCAAAACTTTGTTAATGGCATTAAGAACCTTAGACTGCTGTGTGTTTCGAAGGATGAGTGGCGTGGTGCAGAGAACGACATACTTCTTTTGGTCATTTTTCGTTCGTCTTAAGTTCGAGTCTGGAAGCGGACGAAAAATTTTACATTTTCTTTATTTTTTTATTACTATTTTTCTCCATACATATTCTATAGTTACAAGGAATTCGATCAATTTTCATACTTCTTAAAATAAAATTTGATGCGAAACTACTTATAAACGGAATTGAAAATTTAAGAGTCGATGTTTTGCACATGCGCAGAGATCGTCCGTATGTTTAGCATTGTGCATTTTGAACCAGATTTCCATCACAATCGAAACTTTGTTAATGATATTAAGAACCTTAGACTGGATTCTGTTTCGAAGAATGAGTGGCGTGGCGCAGAGAATGACATATTTCTTTTGATCCCTTTTCGTTCGTCTTAAGTTCGAGTCTGGAAGCGGACGAAAAATTTTACATTTTCTTTATTTTTTTTATTATTATTTTTCTCCATACATATTCTATAGTAACAAGGAATTCGATCAATTTTCATAAATCTTAAAATAAAATTTGATGCGAAACTACTTATAAACGGAATTGAAAATTTAAGAGTCGATGGTTTGCACATGCGCAGAGATCGTCCGTACGTTTAGCATTGTGCATTTAGAACCAGATTTCCATCACAATCGAAACTTTGTTAATGGCATTAAGAACCTTAGACTGCTGTGTGTTTCGAAGGATGAGTAGCGTGGTGCGGAGAACGACATACTTCTTTTGGTCCCTTTTCGTTCGTCTTAAGTTCGAGTCTGGCAGCGGACGAAAAATTTTACATTTTCTTTATTTTTTTTATTATTATTTTTCTCCCTACATATTCTATAGTTACAAGGAATTCGATCAATTTTCATACTTCTTAAAATAAAATTTGATGCGAAACTACTTATAAACGGAATTGAAAATTTAAGAGTCGATGGTTTGCACATGCGCAGAGATCGTCCGTATGTTTATCATTGTGCATTTAGAACCAGATTTCCATCACAATCGAAACTTTGTTAATGGCATTAAGAACCTCAGACTGCTGTGTGTTTCGAAGGATGAGTGGCGTGGTGCAGAGAACGACATACTTCTTTTGGTCCCTTTTCGTTCGTCATAAGTTCGAGTCTGGAAGCGGACGAAAAATTTTACATTTTCTTTATTTTTTTATTATTATTTTTCTCCATACATATTCTATAGTTACAAGGAATTCGATCAATTTTCATACTTCTTAAAATAAAATTTGATGCGAAACTTCTTATAAACGGAATTGAAAATTTAAGAGTCGATGGTTTGCACATGTGCAGAGATCGTCCGTATGTTTAGCATTGTGCATTTAGAACCAGATTTCCCATCACAATCGTATTTTTGTTAATGGCATTAAGAACCTTAGACTGCTGTGTGTTTCGAAGGATGAGTGGCGTGGTGCAGAGAACGACTTACTTCTTTTGGTCCCTTTTCGTTCGTCTTAAGTTCGAGTCTGGAAGCGGACGAAAAATTTTACATTTTCTTTATTTTTTTTATTACTATTTTTCTTCATACATATTCTATAGTTACAAGGAATTCGATCAATTTTCATACTTCTTAAAATAAAATTTGATGCGAAACTACTTATAAACGGAATTGAAAATTTAAGAGTCGATATTTTGCAAATGCGCAGAGATCGTCCGTATGTTTAGCATTATGCATTTAGAACCAGATTTTCATCACAATCGAAACTTTGTTAATGGCATTAAGAACCTTAGACTGCTGTGTGTTTCGAAGGATGAGTGGCGTGGTGCAGAGAACGACATACTTCTTTTGGTCCCTTTTCGTTCGTCTTAAGTTCGAGTCTGGAAGCGGACGAAAATTTTTACATTTTCTTTATTTTTTTATTACTATTTTTCTCCATACATATTCTATAGTTACAAGGAATTCGATCAATTTTCATACTTCTTAAAATAAAATTTGATGCGAAACTACTTATAAACGGAATTGAAAATTTTAGAGTCGATGGTTTGCACATGCGCAGAGATCGTCCGTACGTTTAGCATTGTGCATTTAGAACCAGATTTCCATCACAATCGAAACTTTGTTAATGGCATTAAGAACCTTAGACTGCTGTGTGTTTGGAAGGCTGAGTGGCGTGGTGTAGAGAACGACATACTTCTTTTGGTCCCTTTTCGTTCGTCTTAAGTTCGAGTCTGGAAGCGGACGAAAATTTTTACATTTTCTTTATTTTTTTTATTACTATTTTTCTCCATACATATTCTATAGTTACAAGGAATTCGATCAATTTTCATACTTCTTAAAATAAAATTTGATGCGAAACTACTTATAAACGGAATTGAAAATTTAAGATTTGATGGTTTGCACATGCGCAGAGATCGTCCGTATGTTTAGCATTGTGCATTTAGAACCAGATTTCCACCACAATCGAAACTTTGTTAATGATATTAAGAACCTTAGACTGGATTCTGTTTCGAAGAATGAGTGGCGTGGCGCAGAGAACGACATACTTCTTTTGATCCCTTTTCGTTCGTCTTAAGTTCGAGTCTGGAAGCGGACGAAAAATTTTAAATTTTCTTTCATTTTTTTATTATTATTTTTCTCCATACATATTCTATAGTTACAAGGAATTCGATCAATTTTCATACTTCTTAAAATAAAATTTGATGCGACACTACTTATAAACGGAATTGAAAATTTTAGAGTCGATGTTTTGCAAATGCGCATAGATCGTCCGTATGTTTAGCATTGTGCATTTAGAACCAGATTTCCATCACAATCGAAACTTTGTTAATGGCATTAAGAACCTTAGACTGCTGTGTGTTTCGAAGGATGAGTGGCGTGGTGCAGAGAACGACATACTTCTTTTGGTCCCTTTTCGTTCGTCTTAAGTTCGAGTCTGGCAGCGGACGAAAAATTTTACATTTTCTTTATTTTTTTTATTATTATTTTTCTCCATACATATTCTATAGTTACAAGGAATTCGATCAATTTTCATACTTCTTAAAATAAAATTTGATGCGAAACTACTTATAAACGGAATTGAAAATTTAAGAGTCGATGGTTTGCACATGCGCAGAGATCGTCCGTATGTTTAGCATTGTGCATTTAGAACCAGATTTCCCATCACAATCGTATTTTTGTTAATGGCATTAAGAACCTTAGACTGCTGTGTGTTTCGAAGGATGAGTGGCGTGGTGCAGAGAACGACATACTTCTTTTGGTCCCTTTTCGTTCGTCTTAAGTTCGAGTCTGGAAGCGGACGAAAAATTTTACATTTTCTTTATTTTTTTTATTACTATTTTTCTCCATACATATTCTATAGTTACAAGGAATTCGATCAATTTTCATACTTCTTAAAATAAAATTTGATGCGAAACTACTTATAAACGGAATTGAAAATTTAAGAGTCGATGTTTTGCACATGCGCAGAGATCGTCCGTATGTTTAGCATTGTGCATTTAGAACCAGATTTCCATCACAATCGAAACTTTGTTAATGATATTAAGAACCTTAGACTGGATTCTGTTTCGAAGAATGAGTGGCGTGGCGCAGAGAACGACATACTTCTTTTGGTCCCTTTTCGTTCGTCTTAAGTTCGAGTCTGGAAGCGGACGAAAAATTTTACATTTTCTTTATTTTTTTTATTATTATTTTTCTCCATACATATTCTATAGTTACAAGGAATTTGATCAATTTTCATACTTCTTAAAATAAAATTTGATGCGACACTACTTATAAACGGAATTGAAAATTTTAGAGTCGATGTTTTGCAAATGCGCATAGATCGTCCGTATGTTTAGCATTGTGCATTTAGAACCAGATTTCCATCACAATCGAAACTTTGTTAATGGCATTAAGAACCTTAGACTGCTGGGTGTTTCGAAGGATGAGTGGCGTGGTGCAGAGAACGACATACTTCTTTTGGTCCCTTTTCGTTCGTCTTAAGTTCGAGTCTGGCAGCGGAAGAAAAATTTTACATTTTCTTTATTTTTTTTATTATTATTTTTCTCCCTACATATTCTATAGTTACAAGGAATTCGATCAATTTTCATACTTCTTAAAATAAAATTTGATGCGAAACTACTTATAAACGGAATTGAAAATTTAAGAGCCGATGGTTTGCACATGCGCAGAGATCGTCCGTATGTTTAGCATTGTGCATTTAGAACCAGATTTCCCATCACAATCGAAACTTTGTTAATGGCATTAAGAACCTCAGACTGCTGTGTGTTTCGAAGGATGAGTGGCGTGGTGCAGAGAACGACATACTTCTTTTGGTCCCTTTTCGTTCGTCTTAAGTTCGAGTCTGGAAGCGGACGAAAAATTTTACATTTTCTTTATTTTTTTTATTACTATTTTTCTCCATACATATTCTATAGTTACAAGGAATTCGATCAATTTTCATACTTCTTAAAATAAAATTTGATGCGAAACTACTTATAAACGGAATTGAAAATTTAAGAGTCGATGTTTTGCACATGCGCAGAGATCGTCCGTATGTTTAGCATGGTGCATTTAGAACCAGATTTCCATCACAATCGAAACTTTGTTAATGATATTAAGAACCTTAGACTGCTGTGTGTTTCGAAGGATGAGTGGCGTGGTGCAGAGAACAACATACTTCTTTTGGCCCCTTTTCGTTCGTCTTAAGTTCGAGTCTGGAAGCGGACGAAAAATTTTACATTTTCTTTATTTTTTTTATTACTATTTTTCTCCATACATATTCTATAGTTACAAGGAATTCGATCAATTTTCATACTTCTTAAAATAAAATTTGATGCGAAACTACTTATAAACGGAATTGAAAATTTTAGAGTCGATGTTTTGCAAATGCGCATAGATCGTCCGTATGTTTAGCATTGTGCATTTAGAACCAGATTTCCATCACAATCGAAACTTTGTTAATGGCATTAAGAACCTTAGACTGCTGTGTGTTTCGAAGGATGAGTGGCGTGCTGCAGAGAACGACATACTTCATTTGGACCGTTTTCGTTCGTCTTAAGTTCGAGTCTGGCAGCGGACGAAAAATTTTACATTTTCTTTATTTTTTTTATTATTATTTTTCTCCCTACATATTCTATAGTTACAAGGAATTCGATCAATTTTCATACTTCTTAAAATAAAATTTGATGCGAAACTACTTATAAACGGAATTGAAAATTTAAGAGTCGATGTTTTGCAAATGCGCAGAGATCGTCCGTATGTTTAGCATTATGCATTTAGAACCAGATTTTCATCACAATCGAAACTTTGTTAATGGCGTTAAGAACCTTAGACTGCTGTGTGTTTCGAAGGATGAGTGGCGTGGTGCAGAGAACGACATACTGCTTTTGGTCCCTTTTCGTTCGTCTTAAGTTCGAGTCTGGAAGCGGACGAAAAATTTTACATTTTCTTTATTTTTTTTATTATTATTTTTCTCCATACATATTCTATAGTTACAAGGAATTCGATCAATTTTCATACTTCTTAAAATAAAATTTGATGCGAAACTACTTATAAACTGAATTGAAAATTTAAGAGTCGATGGTTTGCACATGCGCAGAGATCGTCCGTATGTTTAGCATTGTGCATTTAGAACCAGATTTCCCATCACAATCGTATTTTTGTTAATGGCATTAAGAACCTTAGACTGCTGTGTGTTTCGAAGGAGGAGTGGCGTGGTGCAGAGAACGACATACTTCTTTTGTCCCTTTTCGTTCGTCTTAAGTTCGAGTCTGAAAGCGGACGAAAAATTTTACATTTTCTTTATTTTTTGTATTATTATTTTTCTCCATACATATTCTATAGTTACAAGGAATTCGATCAATTTTCATACTTCTTAAAATAAAATTTGATGCGAAACTACCTATAAACGGAAATGAAAATTTAAGAGTCGATGGTTTGCACATGCGCAGAGATCGTCCGTATGTTTAGCATTGTGCATTTAGAACCAGATTTCCATCACAATCGAAACTTTGTTAATGGCATTAAGAACCTTAGACTGCTGTGTGTTTCGAAGGATGAGTGGCGTGGTGCAGAGAACGACATACTTCTTTTGGTCCCTTTTCGTTCCTCTTAAGTTCGAGTCTGAAAGCGGACGAATTATTTTACATTTTCTTTATTTTTTTTATTATTATTTTTCTCCATACATATTCTATAGTTACAAGGAATTCGATCAATTTTCATACTTCTTAAAATAAAATTTGATGCGAAACTACTTATAAACGGAATTGAAAATTTAAGAGTCGATGGTTTGCACATGCGCAGAGATCGTCCGTATGTTTAGCCTTGTGCATTTAGAACCAGATTTCCATCACAATCGAAACTTTGTTAATGGCATTAAGAACCTTAGACTGCTGTGTGTTTCGAAGGATGAGTGGCGTGGTGCAGAGAACGACATACTTCTTTTGGCCCCTTTTCGTTCGTCTTAAGTTCGAGTCTGGAAGCGGACGAAAAATTTTACATTTTCTTTATTTTTTTTATTACTATTTTTCTCCATACATATTCTATAGTTACAAGGAATTCGATCAATTTTCATACTTCTTAAAATAAAATTTGATGCGAAACTACTTATAAACGGAATTGAAAATTTTAGAGTCGATGTTTTGCAAATGCGCATAGATCGTCCGTATGTTTAGCATTGTGCATTTAGAACCAGATTTCCATCACAATCGAAACTTTGTTAATGGCATTAAGAACCTTAGACTGCTGTGTGTTTCGAAGGATGAGTGGCGTGGTGCAGAGAACGACATACTTCATTTGGACCGTTTTCGTTCGTCTTAAGTTCGAGTCTGGCAGCGGACGAAAAATTTTACATTTTCTTTATTTTTTTTATTATTATTTTTCTCCCTACATATTCTATAGTTACAAGGAATTCGATCAATTTTCATACTTCTTAAAATAAAATTTGATGCGAAACTACTTATAAACGGAATTGAAAATTTAAGAGTCGATGTTTTGCAAATGCGCAGAGATCGTCCGTATGTTTAGCATTATGCATTTAGAACCAGATTTTCATCACAATCGAAACTTTGTTAATGGCATTAAGAACCTTAGACTGCTGTGTGTTTCGAAGGATGAGTGGCGTGGTGCAGAGAACGACATACTGCTTTTGGTCCCTTTTCGTTCGTCTTAAGTTCGAGTCTGGAAGCGGACGAAAAATTTTACATTTTCTTTATTTTTTTTATTATTATTTTTCTCCATACATATTCTATAGTTACAAGGAATTCGATCAATTTTCATACTTCTTAAAATAAAATTTGATGCGAAACTACTTATAAACTGAATTGAAAATTTAAGAGTCGATGGTTTGCACATGCGCAAAGATCGTCCGTATGTTTAGCATTGTGCATTTAGAACCAGATTTCCCATCACAATCGTATTTTTGTTAATGGCATTAAGAACCTTAGACTGCTGTGTGTTTCGAAGGAGGAGTGGCGTGGTGCAGAGAACGACATACTTCTTTTGTCCCTTTTCGTTCGTCTTAAGTTCGAGTCTGAAAGCGGACGAAAAATTTTACATTTTCTTTATTTTTTGTATTATTATTTTTCTCCATACATATTCTATAGTTACAAGGAATTCGATCAATTTTCATACTTCTTAAAATAAAATTTGATGCGAAACTACCTATAAACGGAAATGAAAATTTAAGAGTCGATGGTTTGCACATGCGCAGAGATCGTCCGTATGTTTAGCATTGTGCATTTAGAACCAGATTTCCATCACAATCGAAACTTTGTTAATGGCATTAAGAACCTTAGACTGCTGTGTGTTTCGAAGGATGAGTGGCGTGGTGCAGAGAACGACATACTTCTTTTGGTCCCTTTTCGTTCCTCTTAAGTTCGAGTCTGAAAGCGGACGAATTATTTTACATTTTCTTTATTTTTTTTATTATTATTTTTCTCCATACATATTCTATAGTTACAAGGAATTCGATCAATTTTCATACTTCTTAAAATAAAATTTGATGCGAAACTACTTATAAACGGAATTGAAAATTTAAGAGTCGATGGTTTGCACATGCGCAGAGATCGTCCGTATGTTTAGCCTTGTGCATTTAGAACCAGATTTCCATCACAATCGAAACTTTGTTAATGGCATTAAGAACCTTAGACTGCTGTGTGTTTCGAAGGATGAGTGGCGTGGTGCAGAGAACGACATACTTCTTTTGGCCCCTTTTCGTTCGTCTTAAGTTCGAGTCTGGAAGCGGACGAAAAATTTTACATTTTCTTTATTTTTTTTATTACTATTTTTCTCCATACATATTCTATAGTTACAAGGAATTCGATCAATTTTCATACTTCTTAAAATAAAATTTGATGCGAAACTACTTATAAACGGAATTGAAAATTTTAGAGTCGATGTTTTGCAAATGCGCATAGATCGTCCGTATGTTTAGCATTGTGCATTTAGAACCAGATTTCCATCACAATCGAAACTTTGTTAATGGCATTAAGAACCTTAGACTGCTGTGTGTTTCGAAGGATGAGTGGCGTGGTGCAGAGAACGACATACTTCATTTGGACCGTTTTCGTTCGTCTTAAGTTCGAGTCTGGCAGCGGACGAAAAATTTTACATTTTCTTTATTTTTTTTATTATTATTTTTGTCCCTACATATTCTATAGTTACAAGGAATTCGATCAATTTTCATACTTCTTAAAATAAAATTTGATGCGAAACTACTTATAAACGGAATTGAAAATTTAAGAGTCGATGTTTTGCAAATGCGCAGAGATCGTCCGTATGTTTAGCATTATGCATTTAGAACCAGATTTTCATCACAATCGAAACTTTGTTAATGGCATTAAGAACCTTAGACTGCTGTGTGTTTCGAAGGATGAGTGGCGTGGTGCAGAGAACGACATACTGCTTTTGGTCCCTTTTCGTTCGTCTTAAGTTCGAGTCTGGAAGCGGACGAAAAATTTTACATTTTCTTTATTTTTTTTATTATTATTTTTCTCCATACATATTCTATAGTTACAAGGAATTCGATCAATTTTCATACTTCTTAAAATAAAATTTGATGCGAAACTACTTATAAACTGAATTGAAAATTTAAGAGTCGATGGTTTGCACATGCGCAGAGATCGTCCGTATGTTTAGCATTGTGCATTTAGAACCAGATTTCCCATCACAATCGTATTTTTGTTAATGGCATTAAGAACCTTAGACTGCTGTGTGTTTCGAAGGATGAGTGGCGTGGTGCAGAGAACGACATACTTCTTTTGGTCCCTTTTCGTTCGTCATAAGTTCGAGTCTGGAAGCGGACGAAAAATTTTACATTTTCTTTATTTTTTTATTATTATTTTTCTCCATACATATTCTATAGTTACAAGGAATTCGATCAATTTTCATACTTCTTAAAATAAAATTTGATGCGAAACTACTTATAAACGGAATTGAAAATTTAAGAGTCGATGGTTTGCACATGCGCAGAGATCGTCCGTATGTTTAGCATTGTGCATTTAGAACCAGATTTCCATCACAATCGAAACTTTGTTAATGGCATTAAGCACCTTAGACTGCTGTGTGTTTCGAAGGATGAGTGGCGTGGTGCAGAGAACGACATATTTCTTTTGGTCCCTTTTCGTTCGTCTTAAGTTCCAGTCTGGAAGCGGACGAAAAATTTTACATTTTCTTTATTTTTTTATTATTATTTTACTCCATACATATTCTATAGTTACAAGGAATTCGATCAATTTTCATACTTCTTAAAATAAAATTTGATGCGAAACTACTTATAAACTGAATTGAAAATTTAAGACTCGATGGTTTGCACATGCGCAGAGATCGTCCGTATGTTTAGCATTGTGCATTTAGAACCATACTCCATACATATTCTATAGTTACAAGGAATTCGATCAATTTTCATACTTCTTAAAATAAAATTTGATGCGAAACTACTTATAAACTGAATTGAAAATTTAAGACTCGATGGTTTGCACATGCGCAGAGATCGTCCGTATGTTTAGCATTGTGCATTTAGAACCAGATTTCCCATCACAATCGTATTTTTGTTAATGGCATTAATAACCTTAGACTGCTGTGTGTTTCGAAGGATGAGTGGCGTGGTGCAGAGAACGACATACTTCTTTTGGTCCCTTTTCGTTCGTCTTAAGTTCGAGTCTGAAAGCGGACGAAAAATTTTACATTTTCTTTATTTTTGGTATTATTATTTTTCTCCATACATATTCTATATTTTCAAGGAATTCGATCAATTTTCATACTTCTTAAAATAAAATTTGATGCGAAACTACTTATAAACGGAATTGAAAATTTAAGAGTCGATGTTTTGCACATGCGCAGAGATCGTCCGTATGTTTAGCATTGTGCATTTAGAACCAGATTTCCATCACAATCGAAACTTTGTTAATGGCATTAAGAACCTTAGACTGCTGTGTGTTTCGAAGGATGAGTGGCGTGGTGCAGAGAACGACATACTTCTTTTGGTCCCTTTTCGTTCGTCTTAAGTTCGAGTCTGGAAGCGGACGAAAAATTTTACATTTTCTTTATTTTTTTTATTACTATTTTTCTCCATGCATATTCTATAGTTACAATTAATTCGATCAATTTTCATACTTCTTAAAATGAAATTTGATGCGAAACTACTTATAAACGGAATTGAAAATTTAAGAGTCGATGTTTTGCAAATGCGCAGAGATCGTCCGTATGTTTAGCATTATGCATTTAGAACCAGATTTTCATCACAATCGAAACTTTGTTAATGGCATTAAGAACCTTAGACTGCTGTGTGTTTCGAAGGATGAGTGGCGTGGTGCAGAGAACGACATACTGCTTTTGGTCCCTTTTCTTTCGTCTTAAGTTCGAGTCTGGAAGCGGACGAAAAATTTTGCATTTTCTTTATTTTTTTTATTATTATTTTTCTCCATACATATTCTATAGTTACAAGGAATTCGATCAATTTTCATACTTCTTAAAATAAAATTTGATGCGAAACTACTTATAAACGGAATTGAAAATTTAAGAGTCGATGGTTTGCACATGCGCAGAGATCGTCCGTATGTTTAGCATTGTGCATTTAGAACCAGATTTCCCATCACAATCGTATTTTTGTTAATGGCATTAAGAACCTTAGACTGCTGTGTGTTTCGAAGGATGAGTGGCGTGGTGCAGAGAACGACATACTGCTTTTGGTCCCTTTTCTTTCGTCTTAAGTTCGAGTCTGGAAGCGGACGAAAAATTTTGCATTTTCTTTATTTTTTGTATTATTATTTTTCTCCATACATATTCTATAGTTACAAGGAATTCGATCAATTTTCATACTTCTTAAAATAAAATTTGATGCGAAACTGCTTATAAACGGAATTGAAAATTTAAGAGTCGATGGTTTGCACATGCGCAGAGATCGTCCGTATGTTTAGCATTGTGCATTTAGAACCAGATTTCCCATCACAATCGTATTTTTGTTAATGGCATTAAGAACCTTAGACTGCTGTGTGTTTCGAAGGATGAGTGGCGTGGTGCAGAGAACGGCATACTTCTTTTGGTCCCTTTTCGTTCGTCTTAAGTTCGAGTCTGGAAGCGGACGAAAAATTTTACATTTTCTTTATTTTTTTATTATTATTTTTCTCCATACATATTCTATAGTTACAAGGAATTCGATCAATTTTCATACTTCTTAAAATAAAATTTGATGCGAAACTACTTATAAACGGAATTGAAAATTTAAGAGTCGATGTTTTGCACACGCGCAGAGATCGTCCGTATGTTTAGCATTGTGCATTTAGAACCAGATTTCCATCACAATCGAAACTTTGTTAATGGCATTAAGAACCTTAGACTGCTGTGTGCTTCGAAGGATGAGTGGCGTGGTGCAGAGAACGACATACTTCTTTTGGTCCCTTTTCGTTCGTCTTAAGTTCGAGTCTGGAAGCGGACGAAAAATTTTACATTTTCTTTATTTTTTTTATTACTATTTTTCTCCATGCATATTCTATAGTTACAATTAATTCGATCAATTTTCATACTTCTTAAAATGAAATTTGATGCGAAACTACTTATAAACGGAATTGAAAATTTAAGAGTCGATGTTTTGCAAATGCGCAGAGATCGTCCGTATGTTTAGCATTATGCATTTAGAACCAGATTTTCATCACAATCGAAACTTTGTTAATGGCATTAAGAACCTTAGACTGCTGTGTGTTTCGAAGGATGAGTGGCGTGGTGCAGAGAACGACATACTGCTTTTGGTCCCTTTTCTTTCGTCTTAAGTTCGAGTCTGGAGGCGGACGAAAAATTTTGCATTTTCTTTATTTTTTTTATTATTATTTTTCTCCATACATATTCTATAGTTACAAGGAATTCGATCAATTTTCATACTTCTTAAAATAAAATTTGATGCGAAACTACTTATAAACGGAATTGAAAATTTAGGAGTCGATGGTTTGCACATGCGGAGAGATCGTCCGTATGTTTAGCATTGTGCATTTAGAACCAGAATTCCCATCACAATCGTATTTTTGTTAATGGCATTAAGAACCTTAGACTGCTGTGTGTTTCGAAGGATGAGTGGCGTGGTGCAGAGAACGACATACTTCTTTTGGTCCCTTTTCGTTCCTCTTAAGTTCGAGTCTGAAAGCGGACGAATTATTTTACATTTTCTTTATTTTTTTTATTATTATTTTTCTCCATACATATTCTATAGTTACAAGGAATTCGATCAATTTTCATACTTCTTAAAATAAAATTTGATGCGAAACTACTTATAAACGGAATTGAAAATTTAAGAGTCGATGGTTTGCACATGCGCAGAGATCGTCCGTATGTTTAGCATTGTGCATTTAGAACCAGATTTCCATCACAATCGAAACTTTGTTAATGGCATTAAGAACCTTAGACTGCTGTGTGGTTCGAAGGATGAGTGGCGTGGTGCAGAGAACGACATACTTCTTTTGGTCCCTTTTCGTTCGTCTTAAGTTCGAGTCTGGAAGCGGACGAAAAATTTTACATTTTCTTTATTTTTTTATTATTATTTTTCTCCATACATATTCTATAGTTACAAGGAATTCGATCAATTTTCATACTTCTTAAAATAAAATTTGATGCGAAACTACTTATAAACTGAATTGAAAATTTAAGAGTCGATGGTTTGCACATGCGCAGAGATCGTCCGTATGTTTAGCATTGTGCATTTAGAACCAGATTTCCCATCACAATCGTATTTTTGTTAATGGCATTAAGAACCTTAGACTGCTGTGTGTTTCGAAGGATGAGTGGCGTGGTGCAGAGAACGACATACTTCTTTTGGTCCCTTTTCGTTCGTCTTAAGTTCGAGTCTGAAAGCGGACGAAAATTTTTACATTTTCTTTATTTTTTGTATTATTATTTTTCTCCATACATATTCTATAGTTACAAGGAATTCGATCAATTTTCATACTTCTTAAAATAAAATTTGATGCGAAACTACTTATAAACGGAATTGAAAATTTAAGAGTCGATGTTTTGCACATGCGCAGAGATCGTCCGTATGTTTAGCATTGCGCATTTAGAACCAGATTTCCATCACAATCGAAACTTTGTTAATGGCATTAAGAACCTTAGACTGCTGTGTGTTTCGAAGGATGAGTGGCGTAGTGCAGAGAACGACATACTTCTTTTGGTCCCTTTTCGTTCGTCTTAAGTTCGAGTCTGGAAGCGGACGAAAAACTTTACATTTTCTTTATTTTTTTTATTACTATTTTTCTCCATGCATATTCTATAGTTACAATTAATTCGATCAATTTTCATACTTCTGAAAATAAAATTTGATGCGAAACTACTTATAAACGGAGTTGAAAATTTAAGAGTCGATGTTTTGCAAATGCGCAGAGACCGTCCGTATGTTTAGCATTATGCATTTAGAACCAGATTTTCATCTCAATCAAAACTTTGTTAATGGCATTAAGAACCTTAGACTGCTGTGTGTTTCGAAGGATGAGTGGCGTGGTGCAGAGAACGACATACTGCTTTTGGTCCCTTTTCGTTTGTCTTAAGTTCGAGTCTGGAAGCGGACGAAAAATTTTGCATTTTCTTTATTTTTTTTATTATTATTTTTCTGAATACATATTCTATAGTTACAAGGAATTCGATCAATTTTCATACTTCTTAAAATAAAATTTGATGCGAAACTACTTATAAACGGAATTGAAAATTTAAGAGTCGATGGTTTGCACATGCGCAGAGATCGTCCGTATGTTTAGCATTGTGCATTTAGAACCAGATTTCCCATCACAATCGTATTTTTGTTAATGGCATTAAGAACCTTAGACTGCTGTGTGTTTCGAAGGATGAGTGGCGTGGTGCAGAGAACGACATACTTCTTTTGGTCCCTTTTCGTTCCTCTTAAGTTCGAGTCTGAAAGCGGACGAATTATTTTACATTTTCTTTATTTTTTTTATTATTATTTTTCTCCATACATATTCTATAGTTACAAGGAATTCGATCAATTTTCATACTTCTTAAAATAAAATTTGATGCGAAACTACTTATAAAAGGAATTGAAAATTTAAGAGTCGATGTTTTGCACATGCACAGAGATCGTCCGTATGTTTAGCATTGTGCATTTAGAAACAGATTTCCATCACAATCGAAACTATGTTAATGGCATTAAGAACCTTAGACTGCTGTGTGTTTCGAAGGATGAGTGGCATGGTGCAGAGAACAACATACTTCTTTTGGTCCCTTTTCGTTCGTCTTAAGTTCGAGTCTGGAAGCGGATGAAAAATTTTACATTTTCTTTATTTTTTTTATTACTATTTTTCTCCATACATATTCTATAGTTACAAGGAATTCGATCAATTTTCATACTTCTTAAATAAAATTTGATGCGAAACTACTTATAAACGGAATTGAAAATTTAAGAGTCGATGTTTTGCACATGCGCAGAGATCGTCCGTATGTTTAGCATTGGGCATTTATAACCAGATTTCCATCACAATCGAAACTTAGTTAATGGCATTAAGAACCTTAGACTGCTGTGTGTTTCGAAGGATGAGTGGCGTGGTGCACAGAACGACATACTTCTTTTGGTCCCTTTTCGTTCGTCTTAAGTTCGAGTCTGGAAGCGGACGAAAAATTTTAAATTTTCTTTCATTTTTTTATTATTATTTTTCTCCATACATATTCTATAGTTACAAGGAATTCGATCAATTTTCATACTTCTTAAAATAAAATTTGATGCGAAACTACTTATAAACGGAATTGAAAATTTAAGAGTCGATGTTTTGCACATGCGCAGAGATCGTCCGTATATTTAGCATTATGCATTTAGAACCAGATTTCCCATCACAATCGTATTTTTGTTAATGGCATTAAGAACCTTAGACTGCTGTGTGTTTCGAAGGATGAGTGGCGTGGTGCAGAGAACGGCATACTTCTTTTGGTCCCTTTTCGTTCCTCTTAAGTTCGAGTCTGAAAGCGGACGAATTATTTTACATTTTCTTTATTTTTTTTATTATTATTTTTCTCCATACATATTCTATAGTTACAAGGAATTCGATCAATTTTCATACTTCTTAAAATAAAATTTGATGCGAAACTACTTATAAACGGAATTGAAAATTTAAGAGTCGATGTTTTGCACATGCACAGAGATCGTCCGTATGTTTAGCATTGTGCATTTAGAAACAGATTTCCATCACAATCGAAACTTTGTTAATGGCATTAAGAACCTTAGACTGCTGTCTGTTTCGAAGGATGAGTGGCGTGGTGCAGAGAACGACATACTTCTTTTGGTCCCTTTTCGTTCGTCTTAAGTTCGAGTCTGGAAGCGGACGAAAAATTTTACATTTTCTTTATTTTTTTTATTACTATTTTTCTCCATACATATTCTATAGTTACAAGGAATTCGATCAATTTTCATACTTCTTAAATAAAATTTGATGCGAAACTACTTATAAACGGAATTGAAAATTTAAGAGTCGATGTTTTGCACATGCGCAGAGATCGTCCGTATGTTTAGCATTGGGCATTTAGAACCAGATTTCCATCACAATCGAAACTTAGTTAATGGCATTAAGAACCTTAGACTGCTGTGTGTTTCGAAGGATGAGTGGCGTGGTGCACAGAACGACATACTTCTTTTGGTCCCTTTTCGTTCGTCTTAAGTTCGAGTCTGGAAGCGGACGAAAAATTTTAAATTTTCTTTCATTTTTTTATTATTATTTTTCTCCATACATATTCTATAGTTACAAGGAATTCGATCAATTTTCATACTTCTTAAAATAAAATTTGATGCGAAACTACTTATAAACGGAATTGAAAATTTAAGAGTCGATGTTTTGCACATGCGCAGAGATCATCCGTATATTTAGCATTATGCATTTAGAACCAGATTTCCCATCACAATCGTATTTTTGTTAATGGCATTAAGAACCTTAGACTGCTGTGTGTTTCGAAGGATGAGTTGCGTGGTGCAGAGAACGACATACTTCTTTTGGCCCCTTCTCGTTCGTCTTAAGTTCGAGTCTGAAAGCGGACGAATTATTTTACATTTTCTTTATTTTTTTTTTATTATTATTTTTCTCCATACATATTCTATAGTTACAAGGAATTCGATCAATTTTCATACTTCTTAAAATAAAATTTGATGCGAAACTACTTATAAACGGAATTGAAAATTTAAGAGTCGATGTTTTGCACATGCGCAGAGATCGTCCGTATGTTTAGCATTGTGCATTTAGAACCAGATTTCCATCACAATCGAAACTTTGTTAATGGCATTAAGAACCTTAGACTGCTGTGTGTTTCGAAGGATGAGTGGCGTGGTGCAGAGAACGACATACTTCTTTTGGTCCCTTTTCGTTCGTCTTAAGTTCGAGTGTGGAAGCGGACGAAAAATTTTACATTTTCTTTATTTTTTTTTATTACTATTTTTCTCCATACATATTCTATAGTTACAAGGAATTCGATCAATTTTCATACTTCTTAAAATAAAATTTGATGCGAAACTACTTATAAACGGAATTGAAAATTTTAGAGTCGATGTTTTGCAAATGCGCATAGATCGTCCGTATGTTTAGCATTGTGCATTTAGAACCAGATTTCCATCACAATCGAAACTTTGTTAATGGCATTAAGAACCTTAGACTGCTGTGTGTTTCGAAGGATGAGTGGCATGGTGCAGAGAACGACATACTTCTTTTGGTCCCTTTTCGTTCGTCTTAAGTTCGAGTCTGGAAGCGGACGAAAGATTTTACATTTTCTTTATTTTTTGTATTATGATTTTTCTCCCTACATATTCTATAGTTACAAGGAATTCGATCAATTTTCATACTTCTTAAAATAAAATTTGATGCGAAACTACTTATAAACGGAATTGAAAATTTAAGAGTCGATGTTTTGCACATGCGCAGAGATCGTCCGTATGTTTAGCATTGTGCATTTAGAACCAGATTTCCATCATAATCGAAACTTTGTTAATGGCATTAAGAACCTTAGACTGCTGTGTGTTTCGAAGGATGAGTGGCGTGGTGCAGAGAACGACATACTTCTTTTGGTCCCTTTTCGTTCGTCTTAAGTTCGAGTCTCGAAGCGGACGAAAAATTTTACATTTTCTTTATTTTTTTTATTACTATTTTTCTCCATACATATTCTATAGTTACAGGGAATTCGATCAATTTTCATACTTCCTAAAATAAAATTTGATGCGAAACTACTTATAAACGGAATTGAAAATTTTAGAGTCGATGTTTTGCAAATGCGCATAGATCGTCCGTATGTTTAGCATTGTGCATTTAGAACCAGATTTCCATCACAATCGAAACTTTGTTAATGGTATTAAGAACCTTAGACTGCTGTGTGTTTCGAAGGATGAGTGGCGTGGTGCAGAGAACGACATACTTCTTTTGGTCCCTTTTCGTTCGTCTTAAGTTCGAGTCTGGAAGCCGACGAAAAATTTTACATTTTCTTTATTTTTTGTATTATTATTTTTCTCCATACATATTCTATAGTTACAAGGAATTCGATCAATTTTCATACTTCTTAAAATAAAATTTGATGCGAAACTACTTATAAACGGAATTGAAAATTTAAGAGTCGATGTTTTGCACATGCGCAGAGATCGTCCGTATGTATAGCATTGTGCATTTAGAACCAGATTTCCATCACAATCGAAACTTTGTTAATGGCATTAAGAACCTTAGACTGCTGTGTGTTTCGAAGGATGAGTGGCGTGGTGCCTAGAACGACATACTTCTTTTGGTATCTTTTCGTTCGTCTTAAGTTCGAGTCTGGAAGCCGACGAAAAATTTTACATTTTCTTTATTTTTTGTATTATTATTTTTCTCCATACATATTCTATAGTTACAAGGAATTCGATCAATTTTCATACTTCTTAAAATAAAATTTGATGCGAAACTACTTATAAACGGAATTGAAAATTTAAGAGTCGATGTTTTGCACATGCGCAGAGATCGTCCGTATATTTAGCATTATGCATTTAGAACCAGATTTCCCATCACAATCGTATTTTTGTTAATGGCATTAAGAACCTTAGACTGCTGTGTGTTTCGAAGGATGAGTGGCGTGGTGCAGAGAACGACATACTTCTTTTGGTCCCTTTTCGTTCGTGATAAGTTCGAGTCTGAAAGCGGACGAATTATTTTACATTTTTTATATTTTTTTTTTATTATTATTTTTCTCCATACATATTCTATAGTTACAAGGAATTCGATCAATTTTCATACTTCTTAAAATAAAACTTGATGCGAAACTACTTATAAACGGAATTGAAAATTTAAGAGTCGATGTTTTGCACATGCGCAGAGATCGTCCGTATGTTTAGCATTGTGCATTTAGAACCAGATTTCCATCACAATCGAAACTTTGTTAATGGCATTAAGAACCTTAGACTGCTGTGTGTTTCGAAGGATGAGTGGCATGGTGCAGAGAACGACATACTTCTTTTGGTCCCTTTTCGTTCGTCTTAAGTTCGAGTCTGGAAGCGGACGAAAAATTTTACATTTTCTTTATTTTTTGTATTATTATTTTTCTCCATACATATTCTATAGTTACAAGGAATTCGATCAATTTTCATACTTCTTAAAATAAAATTTCATGCGAAACTACTTATAAACGGAATTGAAAATTTAAGAGTCGATGTTTTGCACATGCGCAGAGATCGTCCGTATGTTTAGCATTGTGCATTTAGAACCAGATTTCCATCATAATCGAAACTTTGTTAATGGCATTAAGAACCTTAGACTGCTGTGTGTTTCGAAGGATGAGTGGCGTGGTGCAGAGAACGACATACTTCTTTTGGTCCCTTTTCGTTCGTCTTAAGTTCGAGTCTCGAAGCGGACGAAAAATTTTACATTTTCTTTATTTTTTTTATTATTATTTTTCTCCATACATATTCTATAGTTACAGGGAATTCGATCAATTTTCATACTTCCTAAAATAAAATTTGATGCGAAACTACTTATAAACGGAATTGAAAATTTTAGAGTCGATGTTTTGCAAATGCGCATAGATCGTCCGTATGTTTAGCATTGTGCATTTAGAACCAGATTTCCATCACAATCGAAACTTTGTTAATGGTATTAAGAACCTTAGACTGCTGTGTGTTTCGAAGGATGAGTGGCGTGGTGCAGAGAACGACATACTTCTTTTGGTCCCTTTTCGTTCGTCTTAAGTTCGAGTCTGGAAGCCGACGAAAAATTTTACATTTTCTTTATTTTTTGTATTATTATTTTTCTCCATACATATTCTATAGTTACAAGGAATTCGATCAATTTTCATACTTCTTAAAATAAAATTTGATGCGAAACTACTTATAAACGGAATTGAAAATTTAAGAGTCGATGTTTTGCACATGCGCAGAGATCGTCCGTATGTTTAGCATTGTGCATTTAGAACCAGATTTCCATCACAATCGAAACTTTGTTAATGGCATTAAGAACCTTAGACTGCTGTGTGTTTCGAAGGATGAGTGGCGTGGTGCCTAGAACGACATACTTCTTTTGGTATCTTTTCGTTCGTCTTAAGTTCGAGTCTGGAAGCCGACGAAAAATTTTACATTTTCTTTATTTTTTGTATTATTATTTTTCTCCATACATATTCTATAGTTACAAGGAATTCGATCAATTTTCATACTTCTTAAAATAAAATTTGATGCGAAACTACTTATAAACGGAATTGAAAATTTAAGAGTCGATGTTTTGCACATGCGCAGAGATCGTCCGTATATTTAGCATTATGCATTTAGAACCAGATTTCCCATCACAATCGTATTTTTGTTAATGGCATTAAGAACCTTACACTGCTGTGTGTTTCGAAGGATGAGTGGCGTGGTGCAGAGAACGACATACTTCTTTTGGTCCCTTTTCGTTCGTCTTAAGTTCGAGTCTGAAAGCGGACGAATTATTTTACATTTTCTATATTTTTTTTTATTATTATTTTTCTCCATACATATTCTATAGTTACAAGGAATTCGATCAATTTTCATACTTCTTAAAATAAAATTTGATGCGAAACTACTTATAAACGGAATTGAAAATTTAAGAGTCGATGTTTTGCACATGCGCAGAGATCGTCCGTATGTTTAGCATTGTGCATTTAGAACCAGATTTCCATCACAATCGAAACTTTGTTAATGGCATTAAGAACCTTAGACTGCTGTGTGTTTCGAAGGATGAGTGGCATGGTGCAGAGAACGACATACTTCTTTTGGTCCCTTTTCGTTCGTCTTAAGTTCGAGTCTGGAAGCGGACGAAAAATTTTACAATTTCTTAATTTTTTTTATTATTATTTTTCTCCATACATATTCTATAGTTACAAGGAATTTGATCAATTTTCATACTTGTTAAAATAAAATTTGATGCTAAACTACTTATAAACGGAATTGAAAATTTAAGAGTCGATGGTTTGCACATGCGCAGAGATCGTCCGTATGTTTAGCATTATGCATTTAGAACCAGATTTTCATCACAATCGAAACTTTGTTAATGGCATTAAGAACCTTAGACTGCTGTGTGTTTCGAAGGATGAGTGGCGTGTTGCAGAGAACGACATATTTCTTTTGGTCCCTTTTCGTTCGTCTTAAGTTCGAGTCTGGCAGCGAATGAAAAATTTTACATTTTCTTTATTTTTTTTATTATTATTTTTCTCCATACATATTCTATAGTTACAAGGAATTCGATCAATTTTCATACTTCTTAAAATAAAATTTGATGCGAAACTACTTATAAACGGAATTGAAAATTTAAGAGTCGATGGTTTGCACATGCGCAGAGATCGTCCGTATGTTTAGCATTGTGCATTTAGAACCAGATTTCCCATCACAATCGAAACTTTGTTAATGGCATTAAGAACCTTAGACTGCTGTGTGTTTCGAAGGATGAGTGGCGTGGTGCAGAGAACGACATACTTCTTTTGGTCCCTTTTCGTTCGTCTTAAGTTCGAGTCTCAAAGCGGACGAAAAATTTTACATTTTCTTTATTTTTTTTATTATTATTTTTCTCCATACATATTCTATAGTTACAAGGAATTCGATCAATTTTCATACTTCTTAAAATAAAATTTGATGCGAAACTACTTATAAACGGAATTGAAAATTTAAGAGTCGATGTTTTGCACATGCGCAGAGATCGTCCGTATGTTTAGCATTGTGCATTTAGAACCAGATTTCCATCACAATCGAAACTTTGTTAATGGCATTAAGAACCTTAGACTGCTGTGTGTTTCGAAGGATGAGTGGCGTGGTGCAGAGAACGACATACTTCTTTTGGTCCCTTTTCGTTCGTCTTAAGTTCGAGTCTGGCAGCGGACGAAAAATTTTACATTTTCTTTATTTTTTTTATTATTATTTTTCTCCATACATATTCTATAGTTACAAGGAATTCGATCAATTTTCATACTTCTTAAAATAAAATTTGATGCGAAACTAATTATAAACGGAATTGAAAATTTAAGAGTCGATGTTTTGCACATGCGCAGAGATCGTCCGTATGTTTAGCATTGTGCATTTAGAACCAGATTTCCATCACAATCGAAACTTTGTTAATGGCATTAAGAACCTTAGACTGCTGTGTGTTTCGAAGGATGAGTGGCGTGGTGCCTAGAACGACATACTTCTTTTGGTATCTTTTCGTTCGTCTTAAGTTCGAGTCTGGAAGCCGACGAAAAATTTTACATTTTCTTTATTTTTTGTATTATTATTTTTCTCCATACATATTCTATAGTTACAAGGAATTCGATCAATTTTCATACTTCTTAAAATAAAATTTGATGCGAAACTACTTATAAACGGAATTGAAAATTTAAGAGTCGATGTTTTGCACATGCGCAGAGATCGTCCGTATATTTAGCATTATGCATTTAGAACCAGATTTCCCATCACAATCGTATTTTTGTTAATGGCATTAAGAACCTTAGACTGCTGTGTGTTTCGAAGGATGAGTGGCGTGGTGCAGAGAACGACATACTTCTTTTGGTCCCTTTTCGTTCGTCTTAAGTTCGAGTCTGAAAGCGGACGAATTATTTTACATTTTCTATATTTTTTTTTATTATTATTTTTCTCCATACATATTCTATAGTTACAAGGAATTCGATCAATTTTCATACTTCTTAAAATAAAATTTGATGCGAAACTACTTATAAACGGAATTGAAAATTTAAGAGTCGATGTTTTGCACATGCGCAGAGATCGTCCGTATGTTTAGCATTGTGCATTTAGAACCAGATTTCCATCACAATCGAAACTTTGTTAATGGCATTAAGAACCTTAGACTGCTGTGTGTTTCGAAGCATGAGTGGCATGGTGCAGAGAACGACATACTTCTTTTGGTCCCTTTTCGTTCGTCTTAAGTTCGAGTCTGGAAGCGGACGAAAAATTTTACATTTTCTTTATTTTTTGTATTATTATTTTTCTCCATACATATTCTATAGTTACAAGGAATTCGATCAATTTTCATACTTCTTAAAATAAAATTTCATGCGAAACTACTTATAAACGGAATTGAAAATTTAAGAGTCGATGTTTTGCACATGCGCAGAGATCGTCCGTATGTTTAGCATTGTGCATTTAGAACCAGATTTCCATCATAATCGAAACTTTGTTAATGGCATTAAGAACCTTAGACTGCTGTGTGTTTCGAAGGATGAGTGGCGTGGTGCAGAGAACGACATACTTCTTTTGGTCCCTTTTCGTTCGTCTTAAGTTCGAGTCTCGAAGCGGACGAAAAATTTTACATTTTCTTTATTTTTTTTATTACTATTTTTCTCCATACATATTCTATAGTTACAGGGAATTCGATCAATTTTCATACTTCCTAAAATAAAATTTGATGCGAAACTACTTATAAACGGAATTGAAAATTTTAGAGTCGATGTTTTGCAAATGCGCATAGATCGTCCGTATGTTTAGCATTGTGCATTTAGAACAAGATTTCCATCACAATCGAAACTTTGTTAATGGTATTAAGAACCTTAGACTGCTGTGTGTTTCGAAGGATGAGTGGCGTGGTGCAGAGAACGACATACTTCTATTGGTCCCTTTTCGTTCGTCTTAAGTTCGAGTCTGGAAGCCGACGAAAAATTTTACATTTTCTTTATTTTTTGTATTATTATTTTTCTCCATACATATTCTATAGTTACAAGGAATTCGATCAATTTTCATACTTCTTAAAATAAAATTTGATGCGAAACTACTTATAAACGGAATTGAAAATTTAAGAGTCGATGTTTTGCACATGCGCAGAGATCGTCCCTATGTTTAGCATTGTGCATTTAGAACCAGATTTCCATCACAATCGAAACTTTGTTAATGGCATTAAGAACCTTAGACTGCTGTGTGTTTCGAAGGATGAGTGGCGTGGTGCCTAGAACGACATACTTCTTTTGTTATCTTTTCGTTCGTCTTAAGTTCGAGTCTGGAAGCGGACGAAAAATTTTACAATTTCTTAATTTTTTTTTATTATTATTTTTCTCCATACATATTCTATAGTTACAAGGAATTTGATCAATTTTCATACTTGTTAAAATAAAATTTGATGCTAAACTACTTATAAACGGAATTGAAAATTTAAGAGTCGATGGTTTGCACATGCGCAGACATCGTCCGTATGTTTAGCATTATGCATTTAGAACCAGATTTTCATCACAATCGAAACTTTGTTAATGGCATTAAGAACCTTAGACTGCTGTGTGTTTCGAAGGATGAGTGGCGTGGTGCAGAGAACGACATATTTCTTTTGGTCCCTTTTCGTTCGTCTTAAGTTCGAGTCTGGCAGCGAATGAAAAATTTTACATTTTCTTTATTTTTTTTATTATTATTTTTCTCCATACATATTCTATAGTTACAAGGAATTCGATCAATTTTCATACTTCTTAAAATAAAATTTGATGCGAAACTACTTATAAACGGAATTGAAAATTTAAGAGTCGATGGTTTGCACATGCGCAGAGATCGTCCGTATGTTTAGCATTGTGCATTTAGAACCAGATTTCCATCACAATCGAAACTTTGTTAATGGCATTAAGAACCTTAGACTGCTGTGTGTTTCGAAGGATGAGTGGCGTGGTGCAGAGAACGACATACTTCTTTTGGTCCCTTTTCGTTCGTCTTAAGTTCGAGTCTGGCAGCGGACGAAAAATTTCACATTTTCTTTATTTTTTTTATTACTATTTTTCTCCATACATATTCTATAGTTACAAGGAATTCGATCAATTTTCATACTTCTTAAAATAAAATTTGATGCGAAACTACTTATAAACGGAATTGAAAATTTTAGAGTCGATGTTTTGCAAATGCGCATAGATCGTCCGTATGTTTAGCATTGTGCATTTAGAACCAGATTTCCATCACAATCGAAACTTTGTTAATGGCATTAAGAACCTTAGACTGCTGTGTGTTTCGAAGGATGAGTGGCGTGGTGCAGAGAACGACATACTTCTTTTGGTCCCTTTTCGTTCGTCTTAAGTTCGAGTCTGGAAGCGGACGAAAAATTTTACATTTTCTTTATTTTTTTTATTATTATTTTTCTCCATACATATTCTATAGTTACAAGGAATTCGATCAATTTTCATACTTCTTAAAATAAAATTTGATGCGAAACTACTTATAAACGGAATTGAAAATTTAAGAGTCGATGTTTTGCACATGCGCAGACATCGTCCGTATGTTTAGCATTATGCATTTAGAACCAGATTTTCATCACAATCGAAACTTTGTTAATGGCATTAAGAACCTTAGACTGCTGTGTGTTTCGAAGGATGAGTGGCGTGGTGCAGAGAACGACATATTTCTTTTGGTCCCTTTTCGTTCGTCTTAAGTTCGAGTCTGGCAGCGAATGAAAAATTTTACATTTTCTTTATTTTTTTTATTATTATTTTTCTCCATACATATTCTATAGTTACAAGGAATTCGATCAATTTTCATACTTCTTAAAATAAAATTTGATGCGAAACTACTTATAAACGGAATTGAAAATTTAAGAGTCGATGGTTTGCACATGCGCAGAGATCGTCCGTATGTTTAGCATTGTGCATTTAGAACCAGATTTCCATCACAATCGAAACTTTGTTAATGGCATTAAGAACCTTAGACTGCTGTGTGTTTCGAAGGATGAGTGGCGTGGTGCAGAGAACGACATACTTCTTTTGGTCCCTTTTCGTTCGTCTTAAGTTCGAGTCTGGCAGCGGACGAAAAATTTCACATTTTCTTTTTTTTTTTTATTACTATTTTTCTCCATACATATTCTATAGTTACAAGGAATTCGATCAATTTTCATACTTCTTAAAATAAAATTTGATGCGAAACTACTTATAAACGGAATTGAAAATTTTAGAGTCGATGTTTTGCAAATGCGCATAGATCGTCCGTATGTTTAGCATTGTGCATTTAGAACCAGATTTCCATCACAATCGAAACTTTGTTAATGGCATTAAGAACCTTAGACTGCTGTGTGTTTCGAAGGATGAGTGGCGTGGTGCAGAGAACGACATACTTCTTTTGGTCCCTTTTCGTTCGTCTTAAGTTCGAGTCTGGAAGCGGACGAAAAATTTTACATTTTCTTTATTTTTTTTATTATTATTTTTCTCCATACATATTCTATAGTTACAAGGAATTCGATCAATTTTCATACTTCTTAAAATAAAATTTGATGCGAAACTACTTATAAACGGAATTGAAAATTTAAGAGTCGATGTTTTGCACATGCGCAGAGATCGTCCGTATGTTTAGCATTGTGCATTTAGAACCAGATTTCCATCACAATCGAAACTTTGTTAATGGCTTTAAGAACCTTAGACTGCTGTGTGTTTCGAAGGATGAGTGGCGTGGTGCAGAGAACGACATACTTCTTTTGGTCCCTTTTCGTTCGTCTTAAGTTCGAGTCTGAAAGCGGACGAAAAATTTTACATTTTCTTTATTTTTTTTATTACTATTTTTCTCCATACATATTCTATAGTTACAAGGAATTCGATCAATTTTCATACTTCTTAAATAAAATTTGATGCGAAACTACTTATAAACGGAATTGAAAATTTAAGAGTCGATGTTTTGCACATGCGCAGAGATCGTCCGTATGTTTAGCATTGGGCATTTATAACCAGATTTCCATCACAATCGAAACTTAGTTAATGGCATTAAGAACCTTAGACTGCTGTGTGTTTCGAAGGATGAGTGGCGTGGTGCACAGAACGACATACTTCTTTTGGTCCCTTTTCGTTCGTCTTAAGTTCGAGTCTGGAAGCGGACGAAAAATTTTAAATTTTCTTTCATTTTTTTATTATTATTTTTCTCCATACATATTCTATAGTTACAAGGAATTCGATCAATTTTCATACTTCTTAAAATAAAATTTGATGCGAAACTACTTATAAACGGAATTGAAAATTTAAGAGTCGATGTTTTGCACATGCGCAGAGATCGTCCGTATATTTAGCATTATGCATTTAGAACCAGATTTCCCATCACAATCGTATTTTTGTTAATGGCATTAAGAACCTTAGACTGCTGTGTGTTTCGAAGGATGAGTTGCGTGGTGCAGAGAACGACATACTTCTTTTGGTCCCTTTTCGTTCGTCTTAAGTTCGAGTCTGAAAGCGGACGAATTATTTTACATTTTCTTTATTTTTTTTTATTATTATTTTTCTCCATACATATTCTATAGTTACAAGGAATTCGATCAATTTTCATACTTCTTAAAATAAAATTAGATGCGAAACTACTTATAAACGGAATTGAAAATTTAAGAGTCGATGTTTTGCACATGCGCAGAGATCGTCCGTATGTTTAGCATTGTGCATTTAGAACCAGATTTCCATCACAATCGAAACTTTGTTAATGGCATTAAGAACCTTAGACTGCTGTGTGTTTCGAAGGATGAGTGGCGTGGTGCAGAGAACGACATACTTCTTTTGGTCCCTTTTCGTTCGTCTTAAGTTCGAGTGTGGAAGCGGACGAAAAATTTTACATTTTCTTTATTTTTTTTATTACTATTTTTCTCCATACATATTCTATAGTTACAAGGAATTCGATCAATTTTCATACTTCTTAAAATAAAATTTGATGCGAAACTACTTATAAACGGAATTGAAAATTTTAGAGTCGATGTTTTGCACATGCGCAGAGATCGTCCGTATGTTTAGCATTGTGCATTTAGAACCAGATTTCCATCACAATCGAAACTTTGTTAATGGCTTTAAGAACCTTAGACTGCTGTGTGTTTCGAAGGATGAGTGGCATGGTGCAGAGAACGACATACTTCTTTTGGTCCCTTTTCGTTCGTCTTAAGTTCGAGTCTGGAAGCGGACGAAAAATTTTACATTTTCTTTATTTTTTGTATTATTATTTTTCTCCATACATATTCTATAGTTACAAGGAATTCGATCAATTTTCATACTTCTTAAAATAAAATTTCATGCGAAACTACTTATAAACGGAATTGAAAATTTTAGAGTCGATGTTTTGCAAATGCGCATAGATCGTCCGTATGTTTAGCATTGTGCATTTAGAACCAGATTTCCATCACAATCGAAACTTTGTTAATGGTATTAAGAACCTTAGACTGCTGTGTGTTTCGAAGGATGAGTGGCGTGGTGCAGAGAACGACATACTTCTTTTGGTCCCTTTTCGTTCGTCTTAAGTTCGAGTCTGAAAGCCGACGAAAAATTTTACATTTTCTTTATTTTTTGTATTATTATTTTTCTCCATACATATTCTATAGTTACAAGGAATTCGATCAATTTTCATACTTCTTAAAATAAAATTTGATGCGAAACTACTTATAAACGGAATTGAAAATTTAAGAGTCGATGTTTTGCACATGCGCAGAGATCGTCCGTATATTTAGCATTATGCATTTAGAACCAGATTTCCCATCACAATCGTATTTTTGTTAATGGCATTAAGAACCTTAGACTGCTGTGTGTTTCGAAGGATGAGTGGCGTGGTGCAGAGAACGACATACTTCTTTTGGTCCCTTTTCGTTCGTCTTAAGTTCGAGTCTGAAAGCGGACGAATTATTTTACATTTTCTTTATTTTTTTTATTATTATTTTTCTCCATACATATTCTATAGTTAGAAGGAATTCGATCAATTTTCATACTTCTTAAAATAAAATTTGATGCGAAACTACTTATAAACGGAATTGAAAATTTAAGAGTCGATGTTTTGCACATGCGCAGAGATCGTCCGTATGTTTAGCATTGTGCATTTAGAACCAGATTTCCATCACAATCGAAACTTTGTTAATGGCTTTAAGAACCTTAGACTGCTGTGTGTTTCGAAGGATGAGTGGCATGGTGCAGAGAACGACATACTTCTTTTGGTCCCTTTTCGTTCGTCTTAAGTTCGAGTCTGAAAGCGGACGAAAAATTTTACATTTTCTTTATTTTTTTTATTACTATTTTTCTCCATACATATTCTATAGTTACAAGGAATTCGATCAATTTTCATACTTCTTAAATAAAATTTGATGCGAAACTACTTATAAACGGAATTGAAAATTTAAGAGTCGATGTTTTGCACATGCGCAGAGATCGTCCGTATGTTTAGCATTGGGCATTTATAACCAGATTTCCATCACAATCGAAACTTAGTTAATGGCATTAAGAACCTTAGACTGCTGTGTGTTTCGAAGGATGAGTGGCGTGGTGCACAGAACGACATACTTCTTTTGGTCCCTTTTCGTTCGTCTTAAGTTCGAGTCTGGAAGCGGACGAAAAATTTTAAATTTTCTTTCATTTTTTTATTATTATTTTTCTCCATACATATTCTATAGTTACAAGGAATTCGATCAATTTTCATACTTCTTAAAATAAAATTTGATGCGAAACTACTTATAAACGGAATTGAAAATTTAAGAGTCGATGTTTTGCACATGCGCAGAGATCGTCCGTATATTTAGCATTATGCATTTAGAACCAGATTTCCCATCACAATCGTATTTTTGTTAATGGCATTAAGAACCTTAGACTGCTGTGTGTTTCGAAGGATGAGTTGCGTGGTGCAGAGAACGACATACTTCTTTTGGTCCCTTTTCGTTCGTCTTAAGTTCGAGTCTGAAAGCGGACGAATTATTTTACATTTTCTTTATTTTTTTTTTATTATTATTTTTCTCCATACATATTCTATAGTTACAAGGAATTCGATCAATTTTCATACTTCTTAAAATAAAATTAGATGCGAAACTACTTATAAACGGAATTGAAAATTTTAGAGTCGATGTTTTGCAAATGCGCATAGATCGTCCGTATGTTTAGCATTGTGCATTTAGAACCAGATTTCCATCACAATCGAAACTTTGTTAATGGTATTAAGAACCTTAGACTGCTGTGTGTTTCGAAGGATGAGTGGCGTGGTGCAGAGAACGACATACTTCTTTTGGTCCCTTTTCGTTCGTCTTAAGTTCGAGTCTGAAAGCCGACGAAAAATTTTACATTTTCTTTATTTTTTGTATTATTATTTTTCTCCATACATATTCTATAGTTACAAGGAATTCGATCAATTTTCATACTTCTTAAAATAAAATTTGATGCGAAACTACTTATAAACGGAATTGAAAATTTAAGAGTCGATGTTTTGCACATGCGCAGAGATCGTCCGTATATTTAGCATTATGCATTTAGAACCAGATTTCCCATCACAATCGTATTTTTGTTAATGGCATTAAGAACCTTAGACTGCTGTGTGTTTCGAAGGATGAGTGGCGTGGTGCAGAGAACGACATACTTCTTTTGGTCCCTTTTCGTTCGTCTTAAGTTCGAGTCTGAAAGCGGACGAATTATTTTACATTTTCTTTATTTTTTTTATTATTATTTTTCTCCATACATATTCTATAGTTAGAAGGAATTCGATCAATTTTCATACTTCTTAAAATAAAATTTGATGCGAAACTACTTATAAACGGAATTGAAAATTTAAGAGTCGATGTTTTGCACATGCGCAGAGATCGTCCGTATGTTTAGCATTGTGCATTTAGAACCAGATTTCCATCACAATCGAAACTTTGTTAATGGCTTTAAGAACCTTAGACTGCTGTGTGTTTCGAAGGATGAGTGGCATGGTGCAGAGAACGACATACTTCTTTTGGTCCCTTTTCGTTCGTCTTAAGTTCGAGTCTGAAAGCGGACGAAAAATTTTACATTTTCTTTATTTTTTTTATTACTATTTTTCTCCATACATATTCTATAGTTACAAGGAATTCGATCAATTTTCATACTTCTTAAATAAAATTTGATGCGAAACTACTTATAAACGGAATTGAAAATTTAAGAGTCGATGTTTTGCACATGCGCAGAGATCGTCCGTATGTTTAGCATTGGGCATTTATAACCAGATTTCCATCACAATCGAAACTTAGTTAATGGCATTAAGAACCTTAGACTGCTGTGTGTTTCGAAGGATGAGTGGCGTGGTGCACAGAACGACATACTTCTTTTGGTCCCTTTTCGTTCGTCTTAAGTTCGAGTCTGGAAGCGGACGAAAAATTTTAAATTTTCTTTCATTTTTTTATTATTATTTTTCTCCATACATATTCTATAGTTACAAGGAATTCGATCAATTTTCATACTTCTTAAAATAAAATTTGATGCGAAACTACTTATAAACGGAATTGAAAATTTAAGAGTCGATGTTTTGCACATGCGCAGAGATCGTCCGTATATTTAGCATTATGCATTTAGAACCAGATTTCCCATCACAATCGTATTTTTGTTAATGGCATTAAGAACCTTAGACTGCTGTGTGTTTCGAAGGATGAGTTGCGTGGTGCAGAGAACGACATACTTCTTTTGGTCCCTTTTCGTTCGTCTTAAGTTCGAGTCTGAAAGCGGACGAATTATTTTACATTTTCTTTATTTTTTTTTTATTATTATTTTTCTCCATACATATTCTATAGTTACAAGGAATTCGATCAATTTTCATACTTCTTAAAATAAAATTAGATGCGAAACTACTTATAAACGGAATTGAAAATTTAAGAGTCGATGTTTTGCACATGCGCAGAGATCGTCCGTATGTTTAGCATTGTGCATTTAGAACCAGATTTCCATCACAATCGAAACTTTGTTAATGGCATTAAGAACCTTAGACTGCTGTGTGTTTCGAAGGATGAGTGGCGTGGTGCAGAGAACGACATACTTCTTTTGGTCCCTTTTCGTTCGTCTTAAGTTCGAGTGTGGAAGCGGACGAAAAATTTTACATTTTCTTTATTTTTTTTATTACTATTTTTCTCCATACATATTCTATAGTTACAAGCAATTCGATCAATTTTCATACTTCTTAAAATAAAATTTGATGCGAAACTACTTATAAACGGAATTGAAAATTTTAGAGTCGATGTTTTGCAAATCAGCATAGATCGTCCGTATGTTTAGCATTGTGCATTTAGAACCAGATTTCCATCACAATCGAAACTTTGTTAATGGCATTAAGAACCTTAGACTGCTGTGTGTTTCGAAGGATGAGTGGCATGGTGCAGAGAACGGCATACTTCTTTTGGTCCCTTTTCGTTCGTCTTAAGTTCGAGTCTGGAAGCGGACGAAAAATTTTACATTTTCTTTATTTTTTGTATTATTATTTTTCTCCATACATATTCTATAGTTACAAGGAATTCGATCAATTTTCATACTTCTTAAAATAAAATTTCATGCGAAACTACTTATAAACGGAATTGAAAATTTTAGAGTCGATGTTTTGCAAATGCGCATAGATCGTCCGTATGTTTAGCATTGTGCATTTAGAACCAGATTTCCATCACAATCGAAACTTTGTTAATGGTATTAAGAACCTTAGACTGCTGTGTGTTTCGAAGGATGAGTGGCGTGGTGCAGAGAACGACATACTTCTTTTGGTCCCTTTTCGTTCGTCTTAAGTTCGAGTCTGAAAGCCGACGAAAAATTTTACATTTTCTTTATTTTTTGTATTATTATTTTTCTCCATACATATTCTATAGTTACAAGGAATTCGATCAATTTTCATACTTCTTAAAATAAAATTTGATGCGAAACTACTTATAAACGGAATTGAAAATTTAAGAGTCGATGTTTTGCACATGCGCAGAGATCGTCCGTATATTTAGCATTATGCATTTAGAACCAGATTTCCCATCACAATCGTATTTTTGTTAATGGCATTAAGAACCTTAGACTGCTGTGTGTTTCGAAGGATGAGTGGCGTGGTGCAGAGAACGACATACTTCTTTTGGTCCCTTTTCGTTCGTCTTAAGTTCGAGTCTGAAAGCGGACGAAAAATTTTACATTTTCTTTATTTTTTTTTATTACTATTTTTCTCCATACATATTCTATAGTTACAAGGAATTCGATCAATTTTCATACTTCTTAAAATAAAATTTGATGCGAAACTACTTATAAACGGAATTGAAAATTTAAGAGTCGATGTTTTGCACATGCGCAGAGATCGTCCGTATGTTTAGCATTGTGCATTTAGAACCAGATTTCCATCACAATCGAAACTTTGTTAATGGCATTAAGAACCTTAGACTGCTGTGTGTTTCGAAGGATGAGTGGCGTGGTGCAGAGAACGACATACTTCTTTTGGTCCCTTTTCGTTCCTCTTAAGTTCGAGTCTGAAAGCGGACGAATTATTTTACATTTTCTTTATTTTTTTTATTATTATTTTTCTCCATACATATTCTATAGTTACAAGGAATTCGATCAATTTTCATACTTCTTAAAATAAAATTTGATGCGAAACTACTTATAAACGGAATTGAAAATTTAAGAGTCGATGGTTTGCACATGCGCAGAGATCGTCCGTATGTTTAGCATTGTGCATTTAGAACCAGATTTCCCATCACAATCGAAACTTTGTTAATGGCATTAAGAACCTTAGACTGCTGTGTGTTTCGAAGGATGAGTGGCGTGGTGCACAGAACGACATACTTCTTTTGGTCCCTTTTCGTTCGTCTTAAGTTCGAGTCTGGAAGCGGACGAAAAATTTTAAATTTTCTTTCATTTTTTTATTATTATTTTTCTCCATACATATTCTATAGTTACAAGGAATTCGATCAATTTTCATACTTCTTAAAATAAAATTTGATGCGAAACTACTTATAAACGGAATTGAAAATTTAAGAGTCGATGTTTTGCACATGCGCAGAGATCGTCCGTATATTTAGCATTATGCATTTAGAACCAGATTTCCCATCACAATCGTATTTTTGTTAATGGCATTAAGAACCTTAGACTGCTGTGTGTTTCGAAGGATGAGTTGCGTGGTGCAGAGAACGACATACTTCTTTTGGTCCCTTTTCGTTCGTCTTAAGTTCGAGTCTGAAAGCGGACGAATTATTTTACATTTTCTTTATTTTTTTTTTATTATTATTTTTCTCCATACATATTCTATAGTTACAAGGAATTCGATCAATTTTCATACTTCTTAAAATAAAATTAGATGCGAAACTACTTATAAACGGAATTGAAAATTTAAGAGTCGATGTTTTGCACATGCGCAGAGATCGTCCGTATGTTTAGCATTGTGCATTTAGAACCAGATTTCCATCACAATCGAAACTTTGTTAATGGCATTAAGAACCTTAGACTGCTGTGTGTTTCGAAGGATGAGTGGCGTGGTGCAGAGAACGACATACTTCTTTTGGTCCCTTTTCGTTCGTCTTAAGTTCGAGTGTGGAAGCGGACGAAAAATTTTACATTTTCTTTATTTTTTTTTATTACTATTTTTCTCCATACATATTCTATAGTTACAAGGAATTCGATCAATTTTCATACTTCTTAAAATAAAATTTGATGCGAAACTACTTATAAACGGAATTGAAAATTTTAGAGTCGATGTTTTGCAAATCAGCATAGATCGTCCGTATGTTTAGCATTGTGCATTTAGAACCAGATTTCCATCACAATCGAAACTTTGTTAATGGCATTAAGAACCTTAGACTGCTGTGTGTTTCGAAGGATGAGTGGCATGGTGCAGAGAACGGCATACTTCTTTTGGTCCCTTTTCGTTCGTCTTAAGTTCGAGTCTGGAAGCGGACGAAAAATTTTACATTTTCTTTATTTTTTGTATTATTATTTTTCTCCATACATATTCTATAGTTACAAGGAATTCGATCAATTTTCATACTTCTTAAAATAAAATTTCATGCGAAACTACTTATAAACGGAATTGAAAATTTTAGAGTCGATGTTTTGCAAATGCGCATAGATCGTCCGTATGTTTAGCATTGTGCATTTAGAACCAGATTTCCATCACAATCGAAACTTTGTTAATGGTATTAAGAACCTTAGACTGCTGTGTGTTTCGAAGGATGAGTGGCGTGGTGCAGAGAACGACATACTTCTTTTGGTCCCTTTTCGTTCGTCTTAAGTTCGAGTCTGAAAGCCGACGAAAAATTTTACATTTTCTTTATTTTTTGTATTATTATTTTTCTCCATACATATTCTATAGTTACAAGGAATTCGATCAATTTTCATACTTCTTAAAATAAAATTTGATGCGAAACTACTTATAAACGGAATTGAAAATTTAAGAGTCGATGTTTTGCACATGCGCAGAGATCGTCCGTATATTTAGCATTATGCATTTAGAACCAGATTTCCCATCACAATCGTATTTTTGTTAATGGCATTAAGAACCTTAGACTGCTGTGTGTTTCGAAGGATGAGTGGCGTGGTGCAGAGAACGACATACTTCTTTTGGTCCCTTTTCGTTCGTCTTAAGTTCGAGTCTGAAAGCGGACGAAAAATTTTACATTTTCTTTATTTTTTTTTATTACTATTTTTCTCCATACATATTCTATAGTTACAAGGAATTCGATCAATTTTCATACTTCTTAAAATAAAATTTGATGCGAAACTACTTATAAACGGAATTGAAAATTTAAGAGTCGATGTTTTGCACATGCGCAGAGATCGTCCGCATGTTTAGCATTGTGCATTTAGAACCAGATTTCCATCACAATCGAAACTTTGTTAATGGCATTAAGAACCTTAGACTGCTGTGTGTTTCGAAGGATGAGTGGCGTGGTGCAGAGAACGACATACTTCTTTTGGTCCCTTTTCGTTCCTCTTAAGTTCGAGTCTGAAAGCGGACGAATTATTTTACATTTTCTTTATTTTTTTTATTATTATTTTTCTCCATACATATTCTATAGTTACAAGGAATTCGATCAATTTTCATACTTCTTAAAATAAAATTTGATGCGAAACTACTTATAAACGGAATTGAAAATTTAAGAGTCGATGGTTTGCACATGCGCAGAGATCGTCCGTATGTTTAGCATTGTGCATTTAGAACCAGATTTCCCATCACAATCGAAACTTTGTTAATGGCATTAAGAACCTTAGACTGCTGTGTGTTTCGAAGGATGAGTGGCGTGGTGCAGAGAACGACATACTTCTTTTGGTCCCTTTTCGTTCGTCTTAAGTTCGAGTCTGAAAGCGGACGAAAAATTTTACATTTTCTTTATTTTTTTTATTATTATTTTTCTCCATACATATTCTATAGTTACAAGGAATTCGATCAATTTTCATACTTCTTAAAATAAAATTTGATGCGAAACTACTTATAAACGGAATTGAAAATTTAAGAGTCGATGTTTTGCACATGCGCAGAGATCGTCCGTATGTTTAGCATTGTGCATTTAGAACCAGATTTCCATCACAATCGAAACTTTGTTAATGGCATTAAGAACCTTAGACTGCTGTGTGTTTCGAAGGATGAGTGGCGTGGTGCAGAGAACGACATACTTCTTTTGGTCCCTTTTCGTTCGTCTTAAGTTCGAGTCTGAAAGCGGACGAAAAATTTTACATTTTCTTTATTTTTTTTATTATTATTTTTCTCCATACATATTCTATAGTTACAAGGAATTCGATCAATTTTCATACTTCTTAAAATAAAATTTGATGCGAAACTACTTATAAACGGAATTGAAAATTTAAGAGTCGATGTTTTGCACATGCGCAGAGATCGTCCGTATGTTTAGCATTGTGCATTTAGAACCAGATTTCCATCACAATCGAAACTTTGTTAATGGCATTAAGAACCTTAGACTGCTGTGTGTTTCGAAGGATGAGTGGCGTGGTGCAGAGAACGACATACTTCTTTTGGTCCCTTTTCGTTCGTCTTAAGTTCGAGTCTGGCAGCGGACGAAAAATTTTACATTTTCTTTATTTTTTTTATTACTATTTTTCTCCATTCATATTCTATAGTTACAAGGAATTCGATCAATTTTCATACTTCTTAAAATAAAATTTGATGCGAAACTACTTATAAACGGAATTGAAAATTTTAGAGTCGATGTTTTGCACATGCGCAGAGATCGTCCGTATGTTTAGCATTGTGCATTTAGAACCAGATTTCCATCACAATCGAAACTTTGTTAATGGCATTAAGAACCTTAGACTGCTGTGTGTTTCGAAGGATGAGTGGCGTGGTGCAGAGAACGACATACTTCTTTTGGTCCCTTTTCGTTCGACTTAAGTTCGAGTGTGGAAGCGGACGAAAAATTTTACATTTTCTTTATTTTTTTTATTACTATTTTTCTCCATACATATTCTATAGTTACAAGGAATTCGATCAATTTTCATACTTCTTAAAATAAAATTTGATGCGAAACTACTTATAAACGGAATTGAAAATTTTAGAGTCGATGTTTTGCACATGCGCAGAGATCGTCCGTATGTTTAGCATTGTGCATTTAGAACCAGATTTCCATCACAATCGAAACTTTGTTAATGGCTTTAAGAACCTTAGACTGCTGTGTGTTTCGAAGGATGAGTGGCATGGTGCAGAGAACGACATACTTCTTTTGGTCCCTTTTCGTTCGTCTTAAGTTCGAGTCTGGAAGCGGACGAAAAATTTTACATTTTCTTTATTTTTTGTATTATTATTTTTCTCCATACATATTCTATAGTTACAAGGAATTCGATCAATTTTCATACTTCTTAAAATAAAATTTCATGCGAAACTACTTATAAACGGAATTGAAAATTTTAGAGTCGATGTTTTGCAAATGCGCATAGATCGTCCGTATGTTTAGCATTGTGCATTTAGAACCAGATTTCCATCACAATCGAAACTTTGTTAATGGTATTAAGAACCTTAGACTGCTGTGTGTTTCGAAGGATGAGTGGCGTGGTGCAGAGAACGACATACTTCTTTTGGTCCCTTTTCGTTCGTCTTAAGTTCGAGTCTGAAAGCCGACGAAAAATTTTACATTTTCTTTATTTTTTGTATTATTATTTTTCTCCATACATATTCTATAGTTACAAGGAATTCGATCAATTTTCATACTTCTTAAAATAAAATTTGATGCGAAACTACTTATAAACGGAATTGAAAATTTAAGAGTCGATGTTTTGCACATGCGCAGAGATCGTCCGTATATTTAGCATTATGCATTTAGAACCAGATTTCCCATCACAATCGTATTTTTGTTAATGGCATTAAGAACCTTAGACTGCTGTGTGTTTCGAAGGATGAGTGGCGTGGTGCAGAGAACGACATACTTCTTTTGGTCCCTTTTCGTTCGTCTTAAGTTCGAGTCTGAAAGCGGACGAATTATTTTACATTTTCTTTATTTTTTTTATTATTATTTTTCTCCATACATATTCTATAGTTAGAAGGAATTCGATCAATTTTCATACTTCTTAAAATAAAATTTGATGCGAAACTACTTATAAACGGAATTGAAAATTTAAGAGTCGATGTTTTGCACATGCGCAGAGATCGTCCGTATGTTTAGCATTGTGCATTTAGAACCAGATTTCCATCACAATCGAAACTTTGTTAATGGCTTTAAGAACCTTAGACTGCTGTGTGTTTCGAAGGATGAGTGGCATGGTGCAGAGAACGACATACTTCTTTTGGTCCCTTTTCGTTCGTCTTAAGTTCGAGTCTGAAAGCGGACGAAAAATTTTACATTTTCTTTATTTTTTTTATTACTATTTTTCTCCATACATATTCTATAGTTACAAGGAATTCGATCAATTTTCATACTTCTTAAATAAAATTTGATGCGAAACTACTTATAAACGGAATTGAAAATTTAAGAGTCGATGTTTTGCACATGCGCAGAGATCGTCCGTATGTTTAGCATTGGGCATTTATAACCAGATTTCCATCACAATCGAAACTTAGTTAATGGCATTAAGAACCTTAGACTGCTGTGTGTTTCGAAGGATGAGTGGCGTGGTGCACAGAACGACATACTTCTTTTGGTCCCTTTTCGTTCGTCTTAAGTTCGAGTCTGGAAGCGGACGAAAAATTTTAAATTTTCTTTCATTTTTTTATTATTATTTTTCTCCATACATATTCTATAGTTACAAGGAATTCGATCAATTTTCATACTTCTTAAAATAAAATTTGATGCGAAACTACTTATAAACGGAATTGAAAATTTAAGAGTCGATGTTTTGCACATGCGCAGAGATCGTCCGTATATTTAGCATTATGCATTTAGAACCAGATTTCCCATCACAATCGTATTTTTGTTAATGGCATTAAGAACCTTAGACTGCTGTGTGTTTCGAAGGATGAGTTGCGTGGTGCAGAGAACGACATACTTCTTTTGGTCCCTTTTCGTTCGTCTTAAGTTCGAGTCTGAAAGCGGACGAATTATTTTACATTTTCTTTATTTTTTTTTTATTATTATTTTTCTCCATACATATTCTATAGTTACAAGGAATTCGATCAATTTTCATACTTCTTAAAATAAAATTAGATGCGAAACTACTTATAAACGGAATTGAAAATTTTAGAGTCGATGTTTTGCAAATGCGCATAGATCGTCCGTATGTTTAGCATTGTGCATTTAGAACCAGATTTCCATCACAATCGAAACTTTGTTAATGGTATTAAGAACCTTAGACTGCTGTGTGTTTCGAAGGATGAGTGGCGTGGTGCAGAGAACGACATACTTCTTTTGGTCCCTTTTCGTTCGTCTTAAGTTCGAGTCTGAAAGCCGACGAAAAATTTTACATTTTCTTTATTTTTTGTATTATTATTTTTCTCCATACATATTCTATAGTTACAAGGAATTCGATCAATTTTCATACTTCTTAAAATAAAATTTGATGCGAAACTACTTATAAACGGAATTGAAAATTTAAGAGTCGATGTTTTGCACATGCGCAGAGATCGTCCGTATATTTAGCATTATGCATTTAGAACCAGATTTCCCATCACAATCGTATTTTTGTTAATGGCATTAAGAACCTTAGACTGCTGTGTGTTTCGAAGGATGAGTGGCGTGGTGCAGAGAACGACATACTTCTTTTGGTCCCTTTTCGTTCGTCTTAAGTTCGAGTCTGAAAGCGGACGAATTATTTTACATTTTCTTTATTTTTTTTATTATTATTTTTCTCCATACATATTCTATAGTTAGAAGGAATTCGATCAATTTTCATACTTCTTAAAATAAAATTTGATGCGAAACTACTTATAAACGGAATTGAAAATTTAAGAGTCGATGTTTTGCACATGCGCAGAGATCGTCCGTATGTTTAGCATTGTGCATTTAGAACCAGATTTCCATCACAATCGAAACTTTGTTAATGGCTTTAAGAACCTTAGACTGCTGTGTGTTTCGAAGGATGAGTGGCATGGTGCAGAGAACGACATACTTCTTTTGGTCCCTTTTCGTTCGTCTTAAGTTCGAGTCTGAAAGCGGACGAAAAATTTTACATTTTCTTTATTTTTTTTATTACTATTTTTCTCCATACATATTCTATAGTTACAAGGAATTCGATCAATTTTCATACTTCTTAAATAAAATTTGATGCGAAACTACTTATAAACGGAATTGAAAATTTAAGAGTCGATGTTTTGCACATGCGCAGAGATCGTCCGTATGTTTAGCATTGGGCATTTATAACCAGATTTCCATCACAATCGAAACTTAGTTAATGGCATTAAGAACCTTAGACTGCTGTGTGTTTCGAAGGATGAGTGGCGTGGTGCACAGAACGACATACTTCTTTTGGTCCCTTTTCGTTCGTCTTAAGTTCGAGTCTGGAAGCGGACGAAAAATTTTAAATTTTCTTTCATTTTTTTATTATTATTTTTCTCCATACATATTCTATAGTTACAAGGAATTCGATCAATTTTCATACTTCTTAAAATAAAATTTGATGCGAAACTACTTATAAACGGAATTGAAAATTTAAGAGTCGATGTTTTGCACATGCGCAGAGATCGTCCGTATATTTAGCATTATGCATTTAGAACCAGATTTCCCATCACAATCGTATTTTTGTTAATGGCATTAAGAACCTTAGACTGCTGTGTGTTTCGAAGGATGAGTTGCGTGGTGCAGAGAACGACATACTTCTTTTGGTCCCTTTTCGTTCGTCTTAAGTTCGAGTCTGAAAGCGGACGAATTATTTTACATTTTCTTTATTTTTTTTTTATTATTATTTTTCTCCATACATATTCTATAGTTACAAGGAATTCGATCAATTTTCATACTTCTTAAAATAAAATTAGATGCGAAACTACTTATAAACGGAATTGAAAATTTAAGAGTCGATGTTTTGCACATGCGCAGAGATCGTCCGTATGTTTAGCATTGTGCATTTAGAACCAGATTTCCATCACAATCGAAACTTTGTTAATGGCATTAAGAACCTTAGACTGCTGTGTGTTTCGAAGGATGAGTGGCGTGGTGCAGAGAACGACATACTTCTTTTGGTCCCTTTTCGTTCGTCTTAAGTTCGAGTGTGGAAGCGGACGAAAAATTTTACATTTTCTTTATTTTTTTTTATTACTATTTTTCTCCATACATATTCTATAGTTACAAGGAATTCGATCAATTTTCATACTTCTTAAAATAAAATTTGATGCGAAACTACTTATAAACGGAATTGAAAATTTTAGAGTCGATGTTTTGCAAATCAGCATAGATCGTCCGTATGTTTAGCATTGTGCATTTAGAACCAGATTTCCATCACAATCGAAACTTTGTTAATGGCATTAAGAACCTTAGACTGCTGTGTGTTTCGAAGGATGAGTGGCATGGTGCAGAGAACGGCATATTTCTTTTGGTCCCTTTTCGTTCGTCTTAAGTTCGAGTCTGGAAGCGGACGAAAAATTTTACATTTTCTTTATTTTTTGTATTATTATTTTTCTCCATACATATTCTATAGTTACAAGGAATTCGATCAATTTTCATACTTCTTAAAATAAAATTTCATGCGAAACTACTTATAAACGGAATTGAAAATTTTAGAGTCGATGTTTTGCAAATGCGCATAGATCGTCCGTATGTTTAGCATTGTGCATTTAGAACCAGATTTCCATCACAATCGAAACTTTGTTAATGGTATTAAGAACCTTAGACTGCTGTGTGTTTCGAAGGATGAGTGGCGTGGTGCAGAGAACGACATACTTCTTTTGGTCCCTTTTCGTTCGTCTTAAGTTCGAGTCTGAAAGCCGACGAAAAATTTTACATTTTCTTTATTTTTTGTATTATTATTTTTCTCCATACATATTCTATAGTTACAAGGAATTCGATCAATTTTCATACTTCTTAAAATAAAATTTGATGCGAAACTACTTATAAACGGAATTGAAAATTTAAGAGTCGATGTTTTGCACATGCGCAGAGATCGTCCGTATATTTAGCATTATGCATTTAGAACCAGATTTCCCATCACAATCGTATTTTTGTTAATGGCATTAAGAACCTTAGACTGCTGTGTGTTTCGAAGGATGAGTGGCGTGGTGCAGAGAACGACATACTTCTTTTGGTCCCTTTTCGTTCGTCTTAAGTTCGAGTCTGAAAGCGGACGAAAAATTTTACATTTTCTTTATTTTTTTTTATTACTATTTTTCTCCATACATATTCTATAGTTACAAGGAATTCGATCAATTTTCATACTTCTTAAAATAAAATTTGATGCGAAACTACTTATAAACGGAATTGAAAATTTAAGAGTCGATGTTTTGCACATGCGCAGAGATCGTCCGTATGTTTAGCATTGTGCATTTAGAACCAGATTTCCATCACAATCGAAACTTTGTTAATGGCATTAAGAACCTTAGACTGCTGTGTGTTTCGAAGGATGAGTGGCGTGGTGCACAGAACGACATACTTCTTTTGGTCCCTTTTCGTTCGTCTTAAGTTCGAGTCTGGAAGCGGACGAAAAATTTTAAATTTTCTTTCATTTTTTTATTATTATTTTTCTCCATACATATTCTATAGTTACAAGGAATTCGATCAATTTTCATACTTCTTAAAATAAAATTTGATGCGAAACTACTTATAAACGGAATTGAAAATTTAAGAGTCGATGTTTTGCACATGCGCAGAGATCGTCCGTATATTTAGCATTATGCATTTAGAACCAGATTTCCCATCACAATCGTATTTTTGTTAATGGCATTAAGAACCTTAGACTGCTGTGTGTTTCGAAGGATGAGTTGCGTGGTGCAGAGAACGACATACTTCTTTTGGTCCCTTTTCGTTCGTCTTAAGTTCGAGTCTGAAAGCGGACGAATTATTTTACATTTTCTTTATTTTTTTTTTTATTATTATTTTTCTCCATACATATTCTATAGTTACAAGGAATTCGATCAATTTTCATACTTCTTAAAATAAAATTAGATGCGAAACTACTTATAAACGGAATTGAAAATTTAAGAGTCGATGTTTTGCACATGCGCAGAGATCGTCCGTATGTTTAGCATTGTGCATTTAGAACCAGATTTCCATCACAATCGAAACTTTGTTAATGGCATTAAGAACCTTAGACTGCTGTGTGTTTCGAAGGATGAGTGGCGTGGTGCAGAGAACGACATACTTCTTTTGGTCCCTTTTCGTTCGTCTTAAGTTCGAGTGTGGAAGCGGACGAAAAATTTTACATTTTCTTTATTTTTTTTTATTACTATTTTTCTCCATACATATTCTATAGTTACAAGGAATTCGATCAATTTTCATACTTCTTAAAATAAAATTTGATGCGAAACTACTTATAAACGGAATTGAAAATTTTAGAGTCGATGTTTTGCAAATCAGCATAGATCGTCCGTATGTTTAGCATTGTGCATTTAGAACCAGATTTCCATCACAATCGAAACTTTGTTAATGGCATTAAGAACCTTAGACTGCTGTGTGTTTCGAAGGATGAGTGGCATGGTGCAGAGAACGGCATACTTCTTTTGGTCCCTTTTCGTTCGTCTTAAGTTCGAGTCTGGAAGCGGACGAAAAATTTTACATTTTCTTTATTTTTTGTATTATTATTTTTCTCCATACATATTCTATAGTTACAAGGAATTCGATCAATTTTCATAAGTAGTATATAAATGCCTGTTCTGGCACACCTTAAGAGCCATCAATAATTTTAAAATAACATCAAAATTTAGAGCAAAAATAGTGTAAAAAGGGCATAATTAGCACACCTTAAAAATCCATCAATAATTTTAAAATAACATCAAAATTTAGAGCAAAAATAGTGTAAAAAGGGCATAATTAGCACACCTTAAAAATCCATCAATAATTTTAAAATAACATCAAAATTTAGAGCAAAAATAGTGTAAAAAGGGCATAATTAGCACACCTTAAAAATCCATCAAATAACCTCAAAATTTAGAGCAAAAATAGTGTAAAAAGGTCATAATTAGCACACCAAAATAACATCAATAATTTAAAGTATCAAGTCAAAATTTAGAGCAAAAATAGTGCAAAAAGGTCATAATAAAATAACATCAATAATTTAAAATATCAAGCCAAAACTTGGAAAAAGTTAACAAATTAACCGAAAGGCTATCGTCTTAAAATCAATATAAATTCATGCGTTGTTCACATTATTATACACATAAAAAGAAATAAAAATATAAGAATAAAAATATAAAAAAAGAAAAAATTATTCATAAATACTGCACGCACCCCATTGAAAGAAATCTTTATGTTCTGTTAAAGGTTCGCCGTTTAATTTTATACATTGAAATCTAAAACCATATCGATCTACTTCTGTTATTTTAACAATAAAAGGTTCACCATATTTACAAATAGGTGTTACAGTTATTACAGGATGAATTCTAAAAGTTTCTGTAAAACTAACGTTTATTCGATCACTAGTACAACTACCTGTTAATATCTTTGTTTGCTTACCACCCATTTATAAAGATTAAAAAAGAATTATTATTTATTCAAACACGTTCTTGCTATATACCATAATTTCATCCTTCTATAAAGTTTATTAAATTCTTCATCTGAAAGTTTCAGATTTCTCATAACTCTACAATCTGTTATTTTTTCAACATGTTTCATTATAAATTCAGAGGTTAAATTTTTCTGATATGAATAAATTTTATTCCAATTAACAGTTGTTTCTAGTTTTTCGATTATATTCATACTCATTTCATCTTGATACTGAGAAACTAAATCCATATCTAGTTTTCCAACATTTTCAAAAATAAATTTATCACTTAAAGTTTGATATTGTGAAATTGCAGGCCAGTGTACTTTATGATCATGCATTAAAATAAATTTTTCTGTTAATTTTTGAAATTTCGATATGATATCCCATTCAACTAAATGCTCATTTTCACTTATAAATTTTTCTGATAATTTTTGATAAGCTGATATATTTTTCCAATCAACTTTATCTTTGAACTCTAAAATGAAATTTTCTGATAATGTTTGATATCTAGAAATTAAATCCCATTTCACTTCATCTTTTAATTTTCTAATCAAACTTTCAGGCATACCACGTTCTTTTGAAACTTCATCCCAATTGACTTTTTCACTCATTTATTATAGGATGAAATTCTCTAATTAAATCTTCACTTAATTTTAGTTTTCGGGATATATAATACCAATCTACTTTATCTTGAAATATTCTTATGAAATCTTCACTTAATTTTTGATGTTCTGATATACCTTCCCAATCTACTTTATCTTGAAATATTCTTATGAAATCTTCACTTAATTTTTGGTGATATGATATACCTTCCCAATCTACTTTATGTTGAAATACTCTTATGAAATCTTCACTTAATTTTTGGTGATATGATATACCTTCCCAATCTACTTTATGTTGAAATTCTCGAATAAAATCTTCACTTAATTTTTGATTTTCTGATATAAGTTTCCAATTAACTTTATATTGAAATTCTCTTATAAAATCTTCACTTAATTTTTGATATTCTGATATAAGTTTCCAATTAACTTTATATTGAAATTCTCTTATAAAATCTTCACTTAATTTTTGATATTCTGATATAAGTTTCCAATTAACTTTATCTTGAAATTCTCTTATAAAATCTTCACTTAATTTTTGATATTCTGATATAAGTTTCCAATTAAATTTATCTTGAAATTCTCTTATAAAATCTTCACTTAATTTTTGTTTTATTGGTTTTTCTAAATAGTTAGATGAACTCATTTATTTAGAAAAATTTTATAAGTCGAAATCTAAAATAAAAAATCAAGTTTATCTTGAAATTCTCTAATGAAATCTTCACTTAATTCTTGATATTCTGATATATAATACCAATCTACTTTATCTTGAAATTCTCTTATAAAATCTTCACTTATTTTTTGGTGACATGATATACAGTCCCAATCTACTAAATCTTTAAATTCTCTTATAAAGCTTCACTTAATTTTCAAATCTAGATTTTTTGACTTTTCTGCTAATATTGGTTTTTTATAGTCTTTAAAATAGGTAGATGAACTCATTTATTTAAGACGATAGTCTTTCCGACTATAAAATTTTATAAATCAATTTCAGCTAATTTCTCAATATAAAGATAAGATTTCAATAACATATTAGACGTATCTTGATTATTATTAAATAATAGACGTATTATCAATTGAGAGTCAATTTTACCGTATGTTATAAAAATAATAGGATTTAATTTACCAATTTTGTCACCATATATGATATCAGTTGATTCATAATTTTCAATACTGATTGATATGTAAGGATTAAAATTAAATCTCTTTAAACAAAAGGTAATTTTTACCAGCATATCTTTCGTAAATCTCAGATCAGGAGTTAATAATGATGAAGTGAATTTATCAAAAACAATTGTAAAACTTTCGGGATAAGTATGATATTTATATTCTTGAGTTGCTAAGAATGTTTCAATTTTATTTAAGTTAGGAACATATAATCCATCATGGTCTCTAGTTAACATATTGTCAGTTTTTTTATCATTTATTTTTGTTTTTTTATCAACGTATTGTTTAGTAACTGCATCGTTTTTATCTTGAGGATTAGAAAGATTTTTTAAAGAAATACCTTTCAAATCATAAAATTCTTCAGGTGGAACAGTATTCTTTTGACTTAAAGTTAAAGCATTTTTTTCGAAATATTGCTTATTGACAACATTCAAGCTTTTTATAGGATCTTTCACATTTCCGATAATTTTACCTTTAGCATCAAAATCACCATGTTCTGAATGAATTAAACTTCTTTTTTGCAATTCTACAATATCTTCTTTTAGTGATATTTGATTCAAATCAACATAAGATTTAGTCGCTGCATCACTAATTTCAACAGGTTCATCAACACGTTTTAATTTCTTCTTTTCCATATCATAATCACCATTATCTGTTAATTTAAATCCAATTCCTGGAGGTCCTATACGTCCTTCTGTCATTTCATCATCAAAAAGTGGATAATAAGCAGCCATTTATTATAGGATGAAAAGCGACTATCACTCTGAATGATCTTTTATACTAAACGTAAATTTATTCTCATGCATATTTAAGTAACATTTATTCCTTTCCTTCAAAATAAAATAAAATATATAATCTTTTTGGGTATTATTTTCTAATTTCCAATGAAATATTAATTCTCTGGAAGATACAGAAGTAAGATTCTTATGAGCAGATAAATCTATACAGAGAAATGGATATAATTCTCCAAAATCTTTATATCCAATCATGCAACCTGTTTCTGTATTATTAGCATTATATCCTTCTTTTAAAAGAGCTGTATATGCATTATTATAATTTTTATCCGAAAAATTTACTTTATAATGATATTCAGGATAATCTTGTCCATTTACAGTAACCCAATATTCAACTATCCCTAAATTATCAAATATTAGATTATTTTTAGTATAATCTCCATTTCTATCATTATATTGGGGAATTGCATAAAATGCTGAGACTTCATCCCATTCAGTTGAAAGTTTATATGATCCATATTTTACTTTTAAGTTTATACCAGATTTTTCTATTCTATAATGATCCCAATATATATCTATATATGAATTTAAAACTTTCAATTCTGTAAATTTCAAATTTGCGGCATTTCTAAACTTTACATAAGGTAAAAATAATGATATTTTCTCAACTTTTACTTTAAAATCAGGGTTTGCATCATCTGTAATAATCATATCCTTACTAGTATTTCTCGTAAATTCCATTCTAACATGAAATCCAGTCAATACTTTTCTGTATTCATTAAAGAAATCGAATATATATTTCAAAGGAATCCATATATTAACGGTTTTACTATTTTTTGTGAAATAATACCTTTTATCAAAGCCTTTGTTATAATTCTCATTTATTTTTAACTTATTAAAAAATTCAGTTATTTTAGTTGTATCTGTTAATGCTCCCTCATATTTAAATTTATTTATATCCTTCGTATCTGCGGTATCTGAGTAAAAAAACATATTTTGAGCTTCAGATTTTGAATAATCACTTGTAAAATGAATATGTCTTAAAACTTGATCTAGAATTGAACAATTTTCATTAATCGATTCGAGTGTAGTTGAGCCAATTTGCAGTTTTTTACCCTTAAAAAAACCTCCTCCATTCTCAAAAGTTGCTTTTCTATTTCCAATATTTAAATCATTTTTATCAGTAATTTTCATTTCCAGATGAATATAGGCTCCTGAATAAAATATATTATCATTTTCACCTCTAATACTAAACTTATACGTTGCATTTTCATCATAAGCATAACTTGGATTTTCACATTCTTTTTCCTGATATTCAAATTGTTCGAGATCATTATTTTGAAAATAATGAGTATCTGTCAAATCATAAATCTTTTCCATTTATTAAGGATGAAAAGTGTAAAGGTCACTTGGAATACTTTTTAAAGCCTCCTCCAATTTTATTCTTCGATAAAATTTCTTCTACTTTATCATGAAAAATTTTCTTTGTTTTATCTTCTAATACTGGTTTCACTCCTTTAATAGCTGCTAGAAACAAATCTTTAAAAAATCCTTTTCCTTGAATTTTTTTAGCTGAAAAGCTATCTCTTTTACTTCTACGATATAATCTATGTTTATTCATTTATTATAGGATGAAAAGACATCTAAGTGGATAATCTTTCATGCATCAAATTGTAAATTTTCTTTAAATAATTTCCCTCTTCTTCATCATATACAGCTACAAAATTATATTCAACTCTTCCTTTATTCAAATCTATTAGTTCATTATTTTGATTAGTAATTCTCATTCTTATTCTATATATATTCTTCTTTTCCACAGCTGAAAATATCCAATTATTAAAATCTTTAGTTATATTACCACCATGAGGAATTTTACTAACGAATGAATGAATAACATCTGAATCACAATTATTAATTAATGAACCTTTTACGATGTCACAATGAATATAAATATTATCGATTCCATGTGTAATATCTGCAATATATTCACCAAATTGATTTTCCTGATCTAATATTTTAGATTTAAAACCTAATAATTGATGAAGATTTCCTTCTGTTAAATCCATTTTAAAATTTTTCTTCAAATTAACAGAAATTAATTCTCTTTCTTCAATAATACCAAATTTAATGGGTGAATCTATTCCGAATAGTTCAATCATATAACGATTTAAACTTTTAACAGTATAACTACCATTTGGAATTTTAATGATCCTTTCATTGTTTCCTTCAATCAATTTAAACTTATTATTATTAAATTTTTCACTTATGTTATGCCAAGTCTTTTTAATAGAAAACGACTCTAAAGCTAACTTTTTAATCTTCAAAGGAGGCGAATATTCAACTGTAAAGTCTTCAGATTTTTCATAATTATCTGATGTCAATTTTAAACGACTCATTTATTATAGTCGAAAAGACTATCGTCTTATGGATGAAAGTCGACTAATTTCTCATTATAAGCACTTGGTTCTTGAGTAAATGAATATAAAACTTCAACAGGTGATTTTCCTTTATTTCTTTCAGTTATGTATTTCATGCAAAATAAACCACATTTTACAGAAGTAGGTTGTTGTAAAAAACTAGAATTATATCTGATTTCTTTCTTAGATGTTTTAAGATAATTTACAATATTTTTAGGAATATCACCTTCTTTGAATTTGATCCCTTCATATTCATATTCACCAAAAGAATCAAAATATTCAACAAATTTATATTTAGGATCATTATAATAACAGACCCAATGAGTTCCAGATCCAGTTGAAATATCAAAATTAATTATCCCATTTTCAAATTTTCTCATTATTTTGGGTAATGTATCTATTGTAAAAACTCCTCGAAATCCTTTCTCTTTTATCATATTTTCATTAATCATTGCATCGGATATTCCCTTGGTAGATATACTCCCTTTCCATTCTTTGGTTTTCGATTTTTTTTTTTAGGGTGCCAGCCCTTCAGTCTAGGATTACCAGAGCCTGTTACTTTATCTAATACTTTTTTAGTGCCCCAGGCTCCTAATCCTGTTGCTGCACCAGTTAAAAGAGGAATAAGAAATTGTAAAAATCCCCCATTTTTATTCAATTGAGCTTTACTGATTGTAATTCTTTTACCTTCATTAATTCGATTAATATTTGTTTTTGTTAAATACAATTCATAATTCGGTGATTTAGATTTATCGATTTGTAAGGTAATTTCCTCATTTTTTCTATAAGCCGATTTTAATTTATCTTTCTGCCCATCACTTAAAAAGACTTTCTTTTTAATATAACTCATTTATTAAGGATGAAAAAAAGCGTAAAGATGTTAATTCCTTTTATAAGAGAAATTTATGATAATATCGTATTACTTGATCATTAGTCATAAATCCTTCTTTATGTAATCTATCTATTAATATAACAACTTGATTATATATTTTTGCAGGAATATCACTTTTAAATTGACAAATTTTATCTGTTAATTTATCTAAAAGCATCTTTTTATCTTCTAAACCTTCTCCAATATAATCTTTACCTAAGTTTATAAGACTCAGTGCTTTTATGTATTTTTTCATATTATTCATCTTTTTATCTGCATCTTGTATTTGATCTGTTTTCCCATGTTTAGACGCATTTCCTTTTGCTCGTTTATATTCATCTCGTCTATCTTTTGCTTTTTTTATTATTGTATTCAGTTCATCTGCACTTTTATTTACTAATTCTGACGGTAATTCAAAACCTTCATTTTTAATAAAAGATGTATCTAAATCTTTATTAAAATGCATCTTAAATATATCGTCAGCTCTCTCAAACATATTTGTAATATCTGACGAATAATCAGGCTCAATTTCTAAAGGAATTTTGGATGATTCATGCTGTGGAATGATTGAAAAATCACTTACAATATTTTGTATAGCTCGTATTTGCTCTTTCGTATTTATTTCTTGTTTCTGAAATTCTTCTAAAATAGGCTTATATTTTTTCTTTAAAGATTTTTGTATTCCAATTTCTTCTTCTAATTTTTCTTCATTTATTCTTCTTTTTTCTTCATCTAATTTATTTATATGTAATAAATCTCTTATTTCTGAACTTTTCTTTAAAGGGGTAATCTTTTTATTCGTTCTATTTAAAGGTTTAGATACCTTTAAGGTGATAACCTGTCGGTTTAAAGCTTCTTCATTTATTCTTCTTTTTTCTTCTTCTAATTTTATGATACGTTTTAAATCTTTCAAGTCTTTTTCATTCAAGTCTTTTTCATTCATTTATTATAGGATGAAAAGCGTAAAGGTTTGCAACGAGCAGAGCCATATTTGCAACGAGCAGAGCCATATTTGCAACGAGCAGACCTTTACGCTTTTCATCCTATAATAAATGATAAAAATCAAAAATTATAGTGAAGAAGAAGAATTTACAGATGAAAACCAAAATCCATATATACCAAAACATCCATTTCGTTTATTAATTACAGGAGCATCTGGTTCAGGAAAAACGAATTTATTATTGAATTTAATCTATGATTATTTAGATTTTGATGCTTTATACGTATGTGCTAAAGATTTATTTGAACCTAAATATTCTAAATTGCAAGAAAATTATACATTGTTTCAAGATCTTCAAAAAGAAGATATTATTAGCAATATTAAAAATCATAAAAAAAGGGAAAGGTTATTAAAATTGTACAACAAATTCAAAAAGAAAGAAGTCTTATTTTCATCTGATTTGAATGAATTTATTACAGTGGATGATTTAGATCCTGCTATTAAAAACTTGGTTATATTTGATGATTGCGTTACAGAAAAAAATCAAAAATGTATAGAAGATTTATTCATAAGAGGAAGGAAAAAAAATGCATCAATTATTTATTTATCACAATCTTATTATTCTACACCAATCAATATTAGAAAAAACTGTAATTATTTCATTTTTTTCAATCTTCAACCAAGAGAAATGAAACAAATTATTAGAGAAATAGATGGTAAATTAAACACAGAAGAATTTAAACAATTATATAATAAGTGCATTCAAAAACCATATGATTTCTTTATGCTAGATTTAGTGAATCCAAAAATGAGATACAGACAAAATTTTGACTATATTAAATGGACGAATATTTAGAAAAACGGATCTTTATTTACAGAAAGAGCTATAATTACTTTCACAAGATAAGCATTTCTTTATCTGTCAGTAAGTTTATTTTAAGTGGAACAGGCTTATCAGCATTTGTTTTTATTCCTTTAGCAGCATTAAGTTTAAGTGCTGGAATTGTTGAAATTATTGAAAAATCGTTAAATATTTTAGAAAGAAAAGAAGAATATAAGCAATGTTATAGATTTTATAAACAATTGTTAAATTTATGGAAAGCTAAAGCAATTTCTGAAGAAGAAATATATCAAAGAGAACAAGATTTTATTAATAGTTTAAACTATTTTCCTGTCGAAAAATATGTAAAAAAGACTCAATTGAATGGATATAAATATGTTAATAACGTATGATTTTTTATCCTTAATAAATGGTTTGTGATAAGAAAAAGACACCTTGCAGCTGTAAAAAATTTGTTATTGAAAAAATATCAAAAAATGGAAAATTTAAAGGATATTGTCAAAAATGTGAACAACTAATAAGTAATCCGGAATCAGTTAAATATGGAAAAGGATTTATAAATTCAGCTATAAATAATTTACCATTCGAATTGCATTTACCAGGTCATAATTTTACTGGTCCTGGAACTCAATTATTATGGGGAAAACATAGATTAAATCCAGATTTATCATATAAAGATTTGAGTAAACCGATTAATAGAGTTGATAAAGCTGCTTATAATCATGATGTTTGTTATTTAAAAAATAAAGATACAAAAGTAAGAAATGAAGTATGTGATTCAAATATGTTGAAAGAATTGGATGATATTGAAAAGCCAACTATTAGAGAAAGAATTGAAAGAGCAATTGTAAAACCTATTATTAAAACTAAAAAAAGGTTTGGAATGGGAGGCGTTTTCATGATATATTGTGTAAAATGTAAAAAGGAAACAGAAACTAAAGATATGAAAGAAACTGTTACTAAAAATAATAGACCAATATTAAAAGGAATTTGTGTGCAATGTGGATCTAAAAAGTGTCGTTTTTTAGGGCGCTAGCCCTTGAGTCTAGGAGGCAATCTAGGAAAGGAGAAAAAGCCTTAAAAGGAGAAAAAGCCTTAAAAGCCTTAAAAGTCCTTGAAAAAACATATTATAATCCAGAAACTGGTTATTGTGGAATTAACGAGATAAAAAGAAAAACAGGGATAAAACAAAAAGAAATTGCAGATTTTTTACATTCTCAAGATGTTTATACTAGATATAAACCTGTTATAAGAAAATTTAAAAGAAGAAGAGTATATGTTTCTCATATTGATGATCAATGGCAAGCAGATTTATTATTCATAAAAAAATTTAGTAAATACAATGATGGAACTAATTATTTATTAACTGTCATTGATATTTTTAGCAAATATGCTTGGGCTATACCAATTAAAAGAAAAACAGGAGAAGAAGTTACTGAAGCATTTAAAAAGGTTTTTAAAGGCAGAATTCCTGAAAATCTTCAAACAGATAAAGGAACTGAATTTATTAATAAACATACTCAAAAGTTATTCAAAGATAATAATATTCATTGGTTTACAACAGAAAATGTTGAAATTAAATGCTCTATAGTTGAACGGTTTAATCGCACTATTAATACTAAAATAAGAAAATATTTAGCAGCTAACAATACTAAAACGTATATAAATGTATTACCGAAATTACTAAAAAATTATAACAATTCTTACCACAGATCTATAAAAATGACACCTATAGAAGCAAGTAAAGAAGAAAACGAATCATTAGTTTATAAGAATTTATACCAACAAAAAGTGATTAGAAAACCGAAATTTCAAGTAGGTGATAAAGTTAGAATATCTAAATATAAAGAAACTTTTACACGAGGTTATGATCCTACATTTACTGAAGAAATATTTCTAATCTCAAAAATATTAAAAACTGACCCAATAACATATAAAATTAAAGATTTAAATGATGAAGAAATTAAAGGAACGTATTATGAATCTGAATTGGTTAAATATAATAAAAAAGACAATGACTATAAGACTATAAAATTAAAAGAAAGGAAATAATCCGAAAAGATTTAAATTATTAGAAAAAATCGGAGGAAATAAAATTAGTTATGGAATTGGAGATAATATATAGCATCAGAGAAGCTTCTGGAGCGATGATAAGAAACCAGGAAGTTACGTAAATATGAATGAAAAAAGGCGTCCTTCAAGACTTTGAAGGACTTTTACAAGGTTCGTCAAAAGCTTTTGAAAAATATTCGTAGCCGTCCATCTTAGTTAACAAACTGTTTAGTGGCTTCATCTTTTGGACTTTATATTATTTCTTTTTAATATCTGATAGGTTCAAAAAATTCCACGTACACTAAAACAGTGAAAACCTAATAAATGAATACTAATTTTTTAAAAGACTTGGAAGAAGATATTTCTTCTGAATTATTTGAAAGTAGTTAAACAAATAAAAAATAAGGAAATGTGTTTTTTTTAAAAACAGGCTGCGTTATTTTAATTTAAATTTTACTAACGAAGCGGATGAATAATTTGTATATTTTGAAAAAATTAATTACGGTTTTTTCTTTAAAAAAATTTGCGAATTATGCAATATACCACACACTTTAAAGATGACTAAAAATGAAAAGATCTGGAATGATTTTATGAAAAGCCTTAATAAAAATGTGTCGTAATAAATGGAAGTGCTAAGAACTTGTACATACTGTCGAATTGTAAAACCATTAGATGATTTCTATAAACATCGTAATTATGGTAAATTTAATCGAGATAATATATGTAAAACATGTAAATCTGTATATAATTATACAAAATATGATTGTGAATGTGGTAAACAATACTCTATGGGTCATAAAAAAAGACATGAAAGTTCAAGATATCATATTAGTCGTCTAGCGCAAAGTCCTTTAAAAAATGTTTCCTAATAAATGGAGGTGCAGTTTAAGTCAAAGACTATCGGTGAACTTAGAAAAGCTGTAAAACAGTTAAAAATTAAACAACCTAGAGGTTGTAAGAAAGTTGAATTGATTAGATTATTAAGGAAATACATTAAAGAAACAGGTGAATATAAACCGGTTTTGGTAGATTTATTAAACTTGGATGTTACTGATTATTTGAATAAATGTAAAAGAGATAGCTTTTCAGCTAAAAAAATATTTAACAAAAAACCAGAAAAGCGTGATAAGATTAAAAAAATATTTGATTCTTTCGTAAAAAATTTATATGATTTTGATAAAGGTGAAATTGAAGGCCAGTTTAATCTTGATAAGTTATTTACAGTGGAAGAAGATAGAAAATGTCATATATGTGGAAAATATTACAAAATCGAAGATATAGAGGAGCATATAAAAAAAGACTTAAGGAATAAAAAATCAAAAAAGAAGAGAACATGTATGATTTGTGGTGAATATCATAACATAGCACATTTAAGTAATCACATATCAAGTCGAAAACATCTAAAAGCATTATCAAAAATAAAAGATGGAGAAATTATAGAATATGACACTGCTTTTGAATCTAGATTAAGATCTTATAGAATTAATAATTATAATAATATTATAATCCCCTTAGAGTTTTTACAAGAGAAAAGAAAAATTGTAATTGATAAAATAAGACAAATTTTGAATGAATTTAATGGAATAAAAGTCAATTTAAAATTGTTTTGTTTGTATAGGTTAGATGATGAAATTCAGGAATTTTCATTCAAAACTGAGAATCAAATTATATTAAATTCTAATGATTTACATACTTTTTATGATAATGCTATTGACAAATTAATTAATGAATCTGATGAATTTATAGCAAAAGGCTCTGGTTGGAGTCTTGAAGAAATTAGATTTTTGGAATTGAGAATAAATAAATATCAACCTTTGAGTGGATCAAGTTATATTGATTTACCTGATGAAATTAAATCTAAAAAAGCTATAATAAATGTTAAAAATACAGATAATAAATGTTTTATGTGGTCTATATTATCAGCGATTCATCCTGTAAAAAAGAATCCTCAAAGAGTGTCAAAATATGAACAGTTTAAAGATGAATTGAATTTTAAAGGAATTGATTTCCCTGTTTCATTAAATAATATTAAAAATTTTGAAAAACTGAATAATATATCTGTAAATGTTTATAGTTATGACAGTTCGATTTATCCACTTAGAATAACTAACAATAAATTACAAAATCATGTAAACTTGTTTTATATGAAGGATGAACAAAATGATCATTATTGTTGGATTAAAGATATAAATAAATTGGTCGGATCCCAAATTACTGTTGATCATCGAATATTTTTATGTGATAGATGTTTAAATCATTTTTATTCTGAGGAAAAATTAAAAATGCATGAAGAATACTGTAAAAAGAAAGAAGCTGTCACAATTAATATGCCAGAAAAAGGTAAAGTTATTCGATTTAAAAAATATAATCATAAAATGAGAAATCCATTTACTATATACGCAGATTTTGAGTGTCTTTTACATAAAATGGATACAAGTGAACCAGATCAAACTAAATCGTATACTATGAAATATCAGAAACATGAATCTGATAATTTTTGCTATTATATCAAATATGAAAATGAATATTTTAAACCTCCTATTCATTATAGAGGACCTGATGCAATAAAAAAGTTTATATCTATGTTAAAAGAGGATACTCTCGAAATTGAAATTTTTATAAAAGAGAAAACTGAAAAATATGAAAGTCTTAAATCAATGATAGATTTCGATAAAAATCATTACAAAAGAACTAATATTTGTCATATATGTGAAAATGAAATCTTAAAGGATTCTCCTGTTGATGGGGAAAAAAAAGTAATTGATCACTGTCATTTAACCGGAAAATATAGAGGTCCAGCTCATAATATTTGTAATTTAAATTATAAAATTCCAAAATTTATTCCAGTAAAAATCCATAATTTAACAGGTTATGATTCTCATTTATTTATAAAAGAGCTCGGATTTGATAAATCAAAAATAGATGCTATACCTAATACTGAAGAAAAATATATATCTTTCAGCAAAAAAATAGGAGGAATGAAATTGAGATTTATTGATTCATTTAAATTTATGTCATCCAGTTTAGATCAATTATCAAAAAACTTGAGAAAGATGCCTGAAAATGAGTTGAGTAAATATCCGTCAAAAATAAGAGAAATGAAATATATTAATTATTTAAAATCGAAATTTAGAGAGACATCATTACATTTTCCTGATGACAAATTAGATCTCATAACAAGAAAAGGTGTATATCCGTATGATTATATGGATTCTAAAGATAAATATGAAGAAACAAAATTACCTCCAAAAGATAAATTTTATAATAAATTGAATGAATGTCATATAACTGATGAAGAATATCAACATGCTCAACGTGTTTGGAAAGCATTTAATATAAAAAATTTGGGTGAATATACAGATTTATATGTTAAAACAGATGTATTAATTTTAACAGATGTATTTGAAAATTTTAGAGATGTTTGTTTAAAAACTTATAAATTAGATCCAGATTGGTATTTTACTGCTCCTGGTTTATCTTGGGATGCAATGTTAAAAATGACAAAAATTAAATTAGATTTATTAGATGATTATGATATGATTCTTATGTTAGAAAAAGGATTAAGAGGTGGAGTTTCGCAATGTTGTAATAGATATGGGAAAGCAAATAATAAATATATGAAAAATTATGATGAAAGCAAAGAATCCAATTTTTTAATGTATTTAGATGCTAATAACTTATATGGATGGGCAATGAGTCAATATTTACCTTATGGAGGATTTAAATGGATAAATACAAATGCAATACAAAATGCAATACAAAATATTCTTAAATGTCCTGATGATTCAGAAAAAGGATATATATTGGAAGTTGATTTAGAATATCCAAAAGAATTACATGATTATCATACAGATTTACCATTATGTCCTGAAAAAAAAAATAAACAAGGTAAGTTATTAACAACTTTATACGATAAAGAGAAATATGTAGTTCATTATAGAAGTTTAAAACAGTATTTGAAAATGGGTTTAAAAATTATAAAAGTACATAGAATATTGAAATTCAAACAATCGAATTGGTTGAAAAAATATATAGATTTAAACACTGAAATGAGAAAACGAGCAACTAATGATTTTGAGAAAGATTTTTATAAATTGATGAATAACTCAGTATTTGGAAAAACCATGGAAAACATAAGAAAACGAATAGATATAAGATTATGTTGTAATTATGATCAAGTTAAAAAATTAATTGCCAAACCTCATTTTAAAAGTCGAACTATTTTTGATGAAAATTTGGTTGCTGTTCATATGAAAAAGACAAAAATACTTTTTAATAAACCAATCTATGTTGGAATGAGTATATTAGATTTGTCTAAATATTTAATGTATGATTTCCATTATAATGTAATGAAGCCAAGATATAAGAATAATATTAAATTATTATATATGGATACAGATAGTTTCATATATGATATTAAAACAGATGATTTTTATGAAGATATGAAATCTATGATTGATTATTTTGATACTTCTGATTATCAAGAAAATAATCTATATAATATGCCGAGATGTAATAAAAAAATATTGGGTAAAATGAAAGATGAAAATAGTGGTGTTATTATGGAAGAATTTGTAGGTTTAAGAAGTAAAATGTATGCAATCAGACTAGAAAAATGTGAAATTAAAAAATCGAAAGGAGTTAAAAAATCTGTAGTTAAAAATAGAATATCATTTGATGATTATAAAAAATGTTTATTTGATAAAATTCATCAATATAGAACACAGAATTTAATTCGAAGTATGAAACATGAGCTGTATTCAATTCAAATAAATAAAATAGCTTTATCAGCAAAAGATGATAAAAGATATATTTTAGAAGATGGAATTCACACTTTAGCATTGGGTCATTATAAGACGATAGATTCTTAAAGGAAATAAATGGAGGATCTAGAACAACTTACACAAGAACTTATGAAACTAAATTCAAAATATTTAAGATCTGACTTGCATGAATTAATAACGAAATATGTCAAAGAAATAATTAATTCATATACAAATAAAATATCTAATGCATTGGAAAATATCGATTCAAACACACAATTAATCAACTCAATTGAAGAAATAATCGATTCATAAGATTTTTTTCTAAATAAATGGAAGCTTTCAATAGACTTAAGCCACTTGTAACATATAGATTAAAAGATTTAAAGAATGGTGAATACACTCTATTATCTTTGAAAAAAATTCAATCTGCTAAATATGGATATATAGTTATTGCAAAATTACAAGTTGAAGGGCAAGAAAAAGAATATTTTCTCCCTAAACATAAATCTAATATATCTGATGAAGCAATTGATATAATTAATGAAGGCTCATATATTTTTGGTTATAGAGGTAAGGTTGATGGTAAATATGATGATTGCTATATCAAGAAAATTGAATAGTGAAACCTTTTTCTTTTTATATTTTTATTCTTATATTTTTATTCTTATATTTTTATTCTTATATTTTTATTTCTTTTAATGTGTATAATAATGTGAACAACGCATGAATTTATATTGATTTTAAGACGATAGCCTTTCGGTTAATTTGTTAACTTTTTCCAAGTTTTGGCTTGATATTTTAAATTATTGATGTTATTTTGGTGTGCTAATTATGACCTTTTTGCACTATTTTTGCTCTAAATTTTGACTTGATACTTTAAATTATTGATGTTATTTTGGTGTGCTAATTATGACCTTTTTACACTATTTTTGCTCTAAATTTTGAGGTTATTTGATGGATTTTTAAGGTGTGCTAATTATGGCCTTTTTACACTATTTTTGCTCTAAATTTTGAGGTTATTTGATGGATTTTTAAGGTGTGCTAATTATGGCCTTTTTACACTATTTTTGCTCTAAATTTTGATGTTATTTTAAAATTATTGATGGCTCTTAAGGTGTGCCAGAACAGGCATTTATATACTATTTTTGCTCTAAATTTTGAGGTTATTTTAAAATTATTGATGGATTTTTAAGGTGTGCTAATTATGCCCTTTTTACACTATTTTTGCTCTAAATTTTGATGTTATTTTAAAATTATTGATGGCTCTTAAGGTGTGCCAGAACAGGCATTTATATACTATTTTTGCTCTAAATTTTGAGGTTATTTTAAAATTATTGATGGATTTTTAAGGTGTGCTAATTATGCCCTTTTTACACTATTTTTGCTCTAAATTTTGATGTTATTTTAAAATTATTGATGGCTCTTAAGGTGTGCCAGAACAGGCATTTATATACTATTTTTGCTCTAAATTTTGAGGTTATTTTAAAATTATTGATGGATTTTTAAGGTGTGCTAATTATGCCCTTTTTACACTATTTTTGCTCTAAATTTTGATGTTATTTTAAAATTATTGATGGCTCTTAAGGTGTGCCAGAACAGGCATTTATATACTATTTTTGCTCTAAATTTTGAGGTTATTTTAAAATTATTGATGGATTTTTAAGGTGTGCTAATTATGCCCTTTTTACACTATTTTTGCTCTAAATTTTGATGTTATTTTAAAATTATTGATGGCTCTTAAGGTGTGCCAGAACAGGCATTTATATACTATTTTTGCTCTAAATTTTGAGGTTATTTTAAAATTATTGATGGATTTTTAAGGTGTGCTAATTATGCCCTTTTTACACTATTTTTGCTCTAAATTTTGATGTTATTTTAAAATTATTGATGGCTCTTAAGGTGTGCCAGAACAGGCATTTATATACTATTTTTGCTCTAAATTTTGATGTTATTTTAAAATTATTGATGGATTTTTAAGGTGTGCTAATTATGCCCTTTTTACACTATTTTTGCTCTAAATTTTGAGGTTATTTGATGGATTTTTAAGGTGTGCTAATTATGCCCTTTTTACACTATTTTTGCTCTAAATTTTGAGGTTATTTTAAATTATTGATGGCTCTTAAGGTGTGCCAGAACAGGCATTTATATACTATTTTTGCTCTAAATTTTGAGGTTATTTTAAAATTATTGATGGATTTTTAAGGTGTGCTAATTATGACCTTTTTACACTATTTTTGCTCTAAATTTTGATGTTATTTTAAAATTATTGATGACTCTTAAGGTGTGCCAGAACAGGCATTTATATACTACTTTCATACTTCTTAAAATAAAATTTCATGCGAAACTACTTATAAACGGAATTGAAAATTTTAGAGTCGATGTTTTGCAAATGCGCATAGATCGTCCGTATGTTTAGCATTGTGCATTTAGAACCAGATTTCCATCACAATCGAAACTTTGTTAATGGTATTAAGAACCTTAGACTGCTGTGTGTTTCGAAGGATGAGTGGCGTGGTGCAGAGAACGACATACTTCTTTTGGTCCCTTTTCGTTCGTCTTAAGTTCGAGTCTGAAAGCCGACGAAAAATTTTACATTTTCTTTATTTTTTGTATTATTATTTTTCTCCATACATATTCTATAGTTACAAGGAATTCGATCAATTTTCATACTTCTTAAAATAAAATTTGATGCGAAACTACTTATAAACGGAATTGAAAATTTAAGAGTCGATGTTTTGCACATGCGCAGAGATCGTCCGTATATTTAGCATTATGCATTTAGAACCAGATTTCCCATCACAATCGTATTTTTGTTAATGGCATTAAGAACCTTAGACTGCTGTGTGTTTCGAAGGATGAGTGGCGTGGTGCAGAGAACGACATACTTCTTTTGGTCCCTTTTCGTTCGTCTTAAGTTCGAGTCTGAAAGCGGACGAAAAATTTTACATTTTCTTTATTTTTTTTTATTACTATTTTTCTCCATACATATTCTATAGTTACAAGGAATTCGATCAATTTTCATACTTCTTAAAATAAAATTTGATGCGAAACTACTTATAAACGGAATTGAAAATTTAAGAGTCGATGTTTTGCACATGCGCAGAGATCGTCCGTATGTTTAGCATTGTGCATTTAGAACCAGATTTCCATCACAATCGAAACTTTGTTAATGGCATTAAGAACCTTAGACTGCTGTGTGTTTCGAAGGATGAGTGGCGTGGTGCAGAGAACGACATACTTCTTTTGGTCCCTTTTCGTTCCTCTTAAGTTCGAGTCTGAAAGCGGACGAATTATTTTACATTTTCTTTATTTTTTTTATTATTATTTTTCTCCATACATATTCTATAGTTACAAGGAATTCGATCAATTTTCATACTTCTTAAAATAAAATTTGATGCGAAACTACTTATAAACGGAATTGAAAATTTAAGAGTCGATGGTTTGCACATGCGCAGAGATCGTCCGTATGTTTAGCATTGTGCATTTAGAACCAGATTTCCCATCACAATCGAAACTTTGTTAATGGCATTAAGAACCTTAGACTGCTGTGTGTTTCGAAGGATGAGTGGCGTGGTGCAGAGAACGACATACTTCTTTTGGTCCCTTTTCGTTCGTCTTAAGTTCGAGTCTCGAAGCGGACGAAAAATTTTACATTTTCTTTATTTTTTTTATTACTATTTTTCTCCATACATATTCTATAGTTACAGGGAATTCGATCAATTTTCATACTTCCTAAAATAAAATTTGATGCGAAACTACTTATAAACGGAATTGAAAATTTTAGAGTCGATGTTTTGCAAATGCGCATAGATCGTCCGTATGTTTAGCATTGTGCATTTAGAACCAGATTTCCATCACAATCGAAACTTTGTTAATGGTATTAAGAACCTTAGACTGCTGTGTGTTTCGAAGGATGAGTGGCGTGGTGCAGAGAACAACATACTTCTTTTGGTCCCTTTTCGTTCGTCTTAAGTTCGAGTCTGAAAGCCGACGAAAAATTTTACATTTTCTTTATTTTTTGTATTATTATTTTTCTCCATACATATTCTATAGTTACAAGGAATTCGATCAATTTTCATACTTCTTAAAATAAAATTTGATGCGAAACTACTTATAAACGGAATTGAAAATTTAAGAGTCGATGTTTTGCACATGCGCAGAGATCGTCCGTATGTTTAGCATTGTGCATTTAGAACCAGATTTCCATCACAATCGAAACTTTGTTAATGGCATTAAGAACCTTAGACTGCTGTGTGTTTCGAAGGATGAGTGGCGTGGTGCCTAGAACGACATAATTCTTTTGGTATCTTTTCGTTCGTCTTAAGTTCGAGTCTGGAAGCCGACGAAAAATTTTACATTTTCTTTATTTTTTGTATTATTATTTTTCTCCATACATATTCTATAGTTACAAGGAATTCGATCAATTTTCATACTTCTTAAAATAAAATTTGATGCGAAACTACTTATAAACGGAATTGAAAATTTAAGAGTCGATGTTTTGCACATGCGCAGAGATCGTCCGTATGTTTAGCATTGTGCATTTAGAACCAGATTTCCATCACAATCGAAACTTTGTTAATGGCATTAAGAACCTTAGACTGCTGTGTGTTTCGAAGGATGAGTGGCGTGGTGCAGAGAACGACATACTTCTTTTGGTCCCTTTTCGTTCGTCTTAAGTTCGAGTGTGGAAGCGGACGAAAAATTTTACATTTTCTTTATTTTTTTTATTACTATTTTTCTCCATACATATTCTATAGTTACAAGGAATTCGATCAATTTTCATACTTCTTAAAATAAAATTTGATGCGAAACTACTTATAAACGGAATTGAAAATTTAAGAGTCGATGTTTTGCACATGCGCAGAGATCGTCCGTATGTTTAGCATTGTGCATTTTGAACCAGATTTCCATCACAATCGAAACTTTGTTAATGGCATTAAGAACCTTAGACTGCTGTGTGTTTCGAAGGATGAGTGGCGTGGTGCAGAGAACGACATACTTCTTTTGGTCCCTTTTCGTTCCTCTTAAGTTCGAGTCTGAAAGCGGACGAATTATTTTACATTTTCTTTATTTTTTTTATTATTATTTTTCTCCATACATATTCTATAGTTACAAGGAATTCGATCAATTTTCATACTTCTTAAAATAAAATTTGATGCGAAACTACTTATAAACGGAATTGAAAATTTAAGAGTCGATGGTTTGCACATGCGCAGAGATCGTCCGTATGTTTAGCATTGTGCATTTAGAACCAGATTTCCCATCACAATCGAAACTTTGTTAATGGCATTAAGAACCTTAGACTGCTGTGTGTTTCGAAGGATGAGTGGCGTGGTGCAGAGAACGACATACTTCTTTTGGTCCCTTTTCGTTCGTCTTAAGTTCGAGTCTGAAAGCGGACGAAAAATTTTACATTTTCTTTATTTTTTTTATTATTATTTTTCTCCATACATATTCTATAGTTACAAGGAATTCGATCAATTTTCATACTTCTTAAAATAAAATTTGATGCGAAACTACTTATAAACGGAATTGAAAATTTAAGAGTCGATGTTTTGCACATGCGCAGAGATCGTCCGTATGTTTAGCATTGTGCATTTAGAACCAGATTTCCATCACAATCGAAACTTTGTTAATGGCATTAAGAACCTTAGACTGCTGTGTGTTTCGAAGGATGAGTGGCGTGGTGCAGAGAACGACATACTTCTTTTGGTCCCTTTTCGTTCGTCTTAAGTTCGAGTCTGGCAGCGGACGAAAAATTTTACATTTTCTTTATTTTTTTTATTACTATTTTTCTCCATTCATATTCTATAGTTACAAGGAATTCGATCAATTTTCATACTTCTTAAAATAAAATTTGATGCGAAACTACTTATAAACGGAATTGAAAATTTTAGAGTCGATGTTTTGCAAATGCGCATAGATCGTCCGTATGTTTAGCATTGTGCATTTAGAACCAGATTTCCATCACAATCGAAACTTAGTTAATGGCATTAAGAACCTTAGACTGCTGTGTGTTTCGAAGGATGAGTGGCGTGGTGCAGAGAACGACATACTTCTTTTGGTCCCTTTTCGTTCGTCTTAAGTTCGAGTCTGGCAGCGGACGAAAAATTTTACATTTTCTTTATTTTTTTTATTACTATTTTTCTCCATTCATATTCTATAGTTACAAGGAATTCGATCAATTTTCATACTTCTTAAAATAAAATTTGATGCGAAACTACTTATAAACGGAATTGAAAATTTAAGAGTCGATGTTTTGCACATGCGCAGAGATCAACCGTATATTTAGCATTATGCATTTAGAACCAGATTTCCCATCACAATCGTATGTTTGTTAATGGCATTAAGAACCTTAGACTGCTGTGTGTTTAGAAGGATGAGTTGCGTGGTGCAGAGAACGACATACTTCTTTTGGTCCCTTTTCGTTCGTCTTAAGTTCGAGTGTGGAAGCGGACGAAAAATTTTACATTTTCTTTATTTTTTTTTATTACTATTTTTCTCCATACATATTCTATAGTTACAAGGAATTCGATCAATTTTCATACTTCTTAAAATAAAATTTGATGCGAAACTACTTATAAACGGAATTGAAAATTTTAGAGTCGATGTTTTGCAAATGCGCATAGATCGTCCGTATGTTTAGCATTGTGCATTTAGAACCAGATTTCCATCACAATCGAAACTTTGTTAATGGCATTAAGAACCTTAGACTGCTGTGTGTTTCGAAGGATGAGTGGCATGGTGCAGAGAACGACATACTTCTTTTGGTCCCTTTTCGTTCGTCTTAAGTTCGAGTCTGGAAGCGGACGAAAAATTTTACATTTTCTTTATTTTTTGTATTATTATTTTTCTCCATACATATTCTATAGTTACAAGGAATTCGATCTATTTTCATACTTCTTAAAATAAAATTTCATGCGAAACTACTTATAAACGGAATTGAAAATTTAAGAGTCGATGTTTTGCACATGCGCAGAGATCGTCCGTATGTTTAGCATTGTGCATTTAGAACCAGATTTCCATCATAATCGAAACTTTGTTAATGGCATTAAGAACCTTAGACTGCTGTGTGTTTCGAAGGATGAGTGGCGTGGTGCAGAGAACGACATACTTCTTTTGGTCCCTTTTCGTTCGTCTTAAGTTCGAGTCTCGAAGCGGACGAAAAATTTTACATTTTCTTTATTTTTTTTATTACTATTTTTCTCCATACATATTCTATAGTTACAGGGAATTCGATCAATTTTCATACTTCCTAAAATAAAATTTGATGCGAAACTACTTATAAACGGAATTGAAAATTTTAGAGTCGATGTTTTGCAAATGCGCATAGATCGTCCGTATGTTTAGCATTGTGCATTTAGAACCAGATTTCCATCACAATCGAAACTTTGTTAATGGTATTAAGAACCTTAGACTGCTGTGTGTTTCGAAGGATGAGTGGCGTGGTGCAGAGAACGACATATTTCTTTTGGTCCCTTTTCGTTCGTCTTAAGTTCGAGTCTGAAAGCCGACGAAAAATTTTACATTTTCTTTATTTTTTGTATTATTATTTTTCTCCATACATATTCTATAGTTACAAGGAATTCGATCAATTTTCATACTTCTTAAAATAAAATTTGATGCGAAACTACTTATAAACGGAATTGAAAATTTAAGAGTCGATGTTTTGCACATGCGCAGAGATCGTCCGTATGTTTAGCATTGTGCATTTAGAACCAGATTTCCATCACAATCGAAACTTTGTTAATGGCATTAAGAACCTTAGACTGCTGTGTGTTTCGAAGGATGAGTGGCGTGGTGCCTAGAACGACATAATTCTTTTGGTATCTTTTCGTTCGTCTTAAGTTCGAGTCTGGAAGCCGACGAAAAATTTTACATTTTCTTTATTTTTTGTATTATTATTTTTCTCCATACATATTCTATAGTTACAAGGAATTCGATCAATTTTCATACTTCTTAAAATAAAATTTGATGCGAAACTACTTATAAACGGAATTGAAAATTTAAGAGTCGATGTTTTGCACATGCGCAGAGATCGTCCGTATGTTTAGCATTGTGCATTTAGAACCAGATTTCCATCACAATCGAAACTTAGTTAATGGCATTAAGAACCTTAGACTGCTGTGTGTTTCGAAGGATGAGTGGCGTGGTGCACAGAAAGACATACTTCTTTTGGTCCCTTTTCGTTCGTCTTAAGTTCGAGTCTGAAAGCGGACTAATTATTTTACATTTTCTTTATTTTTTTTTATTATTATTTTTCTCCATACATATTCTATAGTTACAAGGAATTCGATCAATTTTCATACTTCTTAAAATAAAATTTGATGCGAAACTACTTATAAACGGAATTGAAAATTTAAGAGTCGATGTTTTGCACATGCGCAGAGATCAACCGTATATTTAGCATTATGCATTTAGAACCAGATTTCCCATCACAATCGTATGTTTGTTAATGGCATTAAGAACCTTAGACTGCTGTGTTTTTAGAAGGATGAGTTGCGTGGTGCAGAGAACGACATACTTCTTTTGGTCCCTTTTCGTTCGTCTTAAGTTCGAGTGTGGAAGCGGACAAAAAATTTTACATTTTCTTTATTTTTTTTTATTACTATTTTTCTCCATACATATTCTATAGTTACAAGGAATTCGATCAATTTTCATACTTCTTAAAATAAAATTTGATGCGAAACTACTTATAAACGGAATTGAAAATTTTAGAGTCGATGTTTTGCAAATGCGCATAGATCGTCCGTATGTTTAGCATTGTGCATTTAGAACCAGATTTCCATCACAATCGAAACTTTGTTAATGGCATTAAGAACCTTAGACTGCTGTGTGTTTCGAAGGATGAGTGGCATGGTGCAGAGAACGACATACTTCTTTTGGTCCCTTTTCGTTCGTCTTAAGTTCGAGTCTGGAAGCGGACGAAAAATTTTACATTTTCTTTATTTTTTGTATTATTATTTTTCTCCATACATATTCTATAGTTACAAGGAATTCGATCTATTTTCATACTTCTTAAAATAAAATTTCATGCGAAACTACTTATAAACGGAATTGAAAATTTAAGAGTCGATGTTTTGCACATGCGCAGAGATCGTCCGTATGTTTAGCATTGTGCATTTAGAACCAGATTTCCATCATAATCGAAACTTTGTTAATGGCATTAAGAACCTTAGACTGCTGTGTGTTTCGAAGGATGAGTGGCGTGGTGCAGAGAACGACATACTTCTTTTGGTCCCTTTTCGTTCGTCTTAAGTTCGAGTCTCGAAGCGGACGAAAAATTTTACATTTTCTTTATTTTTTTTATTACTATTTTTCTCCATACATATTCTATAGTTACAGGGAATTCGATCAATTTTCATACTTCCTAAAATAAAATTTGATGCGAAACTACTTATAAACGGAATTGAAAATTTTAGAGTCGATGTTTTGCAAATGCGCATAGATCGTCCGTATGTTTAGCATTGTGCATTTAGAACCAGATTTCCATCACAATCGAAACTTTGTTAATGGTATTAAGAACCTTAGACTGCTGTGTGTTTCGAAGGATGAGTGGCGTGGTGCAGAGAACGACATACTTCTTTTGGTCCCTTTTCGTTCGTCTTAAGTTCGAGTCTGAAAGCCGACGAAAAATTTTACATTTTCTTTATTTTTTGTATTATTATTTTTCTCCATACATATTCTATAGTTACAAGGAATTCGATCAATTTTCATACTTCTTAAAATAAAATTTGATGCGAAACTACTTATAAACGGAATTGAAAATTTAAGAGTCGATGTTTTGCACATGCGCAGAGATCGTCCGTATGTTTAGCATTGTGCATTTAGAACCAGATTTCCATCACAATCGAAACTCTGTTAATGGCATTAAGAACCTTAGACTGCTGTGTGTTTCGAAGGATGAGTGGCGTGGTGCCTAGAACGACATAATTCTTTTGGTATCTTTTCGTTCGTCTTAAGTTCGAGTCTGGAAGCCGACGAAAAATTTTACATTTTCTTTATTTTTTGTATTATTATTTTTCTCCATACATATTCTATAGTTACAAGGAATTCGATCAATTTTCATACTTCTTAAAATAAAATTTGATGCGAAACTACTTATAAACGGAATTGAAAATTTAAGAGTCGATGTTTTGCACATGCGCAGAGATCGTCCGTATGTTTAGCATTGTGCATTTAGAACCAGATTTCCATCACAATCGAAACTTTGTTAATGGCATTAAGAACCTTAGACTGCTGTGTGTTTCGAAGGATGAGTGGCGTGGTGCAGAGAACGACATACTTCTTTTGGTCCCTTTTCGTTCGTCTTAAGTTCGAGTGTGGAAGCGGACGAAAAATTTTACATTTTCTTTATTTTTTTTTATTACTATTTTTCTCCATACATATTCTATAGTTACAAGGAATTCGATCAATTTTCATACTTCTTAAAATAAAATTTGATGCGAAACTACTTATAAACGGAATTGAAAATTTAAGAGTCGATGTTTTGCACATGCGCAGAGATCGTCCGTATATTTAGCATTATGCATTTAGAACCAGATTTCCCATCACAATCGTATTTTTGTTAATGGCATTAAGAACCTTAGACTGCTGTGTGTTTCGAAGGATGAGTGGCGTGGTGCAGAGAACGACATACTTGTTTTGGTCCCTTTTCGTTCGTCTTAAGTTCGAGCCTGAAAGCGGACGAATTATTTTACATTTTCTTTATTTTTTTTTTTATTATTATTTTTCTCCATACATATTCTATAGTTAGAAGGAATTCGATCAATTTTCATACTTCTTAAAATAAAATTTGATGCGAAACTACTTATAAACGGAATTGAAAATTTAAGAGTCGATGTTTTGCACATGCGCAGAGATCGTCCGTATGTTTAGCATTGTGCATTTAGAACCAGATTTCCATCACAATCGAAACTTTGTTAATGGCATTAAGAACCTTAGACTGCTGTGTGTTTCGAAGGATGAGTGGCGTGGTGCAGAGAACGACATACTTCTTTTGGTCCCTTTTCGTTCGTCTTAAGTTCGAGTGTGGAAGCGGACGAAAAATTTTACATTTTCTTTATTTTTTTTATTACTATTTTTCTCCATACATATTCTATAGTTACAAGGAATTCGATCAATTTTCATACTTCTTAAAATAAAATTTGATGCGAAACTACTTATAAACGGAATTGAAAATTTTAGAGTCGATGTTTTGCAAATGCGCATAGATCGTCCGTATGTTTAGCATTGTGCATTTAGAACCAGATTTCCATCACAATCGAAACTTTGTTAATGGCATTAAGAACCTTAGACTGCTGTGTGTTTCGAAGGATGAGTGGCGTGGTGCAGAGAACGCAATACTTCTTTTGGTCCCTTTTCGTTCGTCTTAAGTTCGAGTCTGGAAGCGGACGAAAAATTTTACATTTTCTTTATTTTTTTTATTATAATTTTTCTCCATACATATTCTATAGTTACAAGGAATTCGATCAATTTTCATACTTCTTAAAATAAAATTTGATGCGAAACTACTTATAAACGGAATTGAAAATTTAAGAGTCGATGTTTTGCACATGCGCAGAGATAGTCCGTATGTTTAGCATTGTGCATTTAGAACCAGATTTCCATCACAATCGAAACTTTGTTAATGGCATTAAGAACCTTAGACTGCTGTGTGTTTCGAAGGATGAGTGGCGTGGTGCAGAGAACGACATACTTCTTTTGGTCCCTTTTCGTTCGTCTTAAGTTCGAGTCTGGCAGCGGACGAAAAATTTTACATTTTCTTTATTTTTTTTATTACTATTTTTCTCCATACATATTCTATAGTTACAAGGAATTCGATCAATTTTCATACTTCTTAAAATAAAATTTGATGCGAAACTACTTATAAACGGAATTGAAAATTTAAGAGTCGATGTTTTGCAAATGCGCATAGATCGTCCGTATGTTTAGCATTGTGCATTTAGAACCAGATTTCCATCACAATCGAAACTTTGTTAATGGCATTAAGAACCTTAGACTGCTGTGTGTTTCGAAGGATGAGTGGCGTGGTGCAGAGAACGACATACTTCTTTTGGTCCCTTTTCGTTCGTCTTAAGTTCGAGTCTGAAAGCGGACGAAAAATTTTACATTTTCTTTATTTTTTTTATTATTATTTTTCTCCATACATATTCTATAGTTACAAGGAATTCGATCAATTTTCATACTTCTTAAAATAAAATTTGATGCGAAACTACTTATAAACGGAATTGAAAATTTAAGAGTCGATGTTTTGCACATGCGCAGAGATCGTCCGTATGTTTAGCATTGTGCATTTAGAACCAGATTTCCATCACAATCGAAACTTTGTTAATGGCATTAAGAACCTTAGACTGCTGTGTGTTTCGAAGGATGAGTGGCGTGGTGCAGAGAACGACATACTTCTTTTGGTCCCTTTTCGTTCGTCTTAAGTTCGAGTCTGGCAGCGGACGAAAAATTTTACATTTTCTTTATTTTTTTTATTACTATTTTTCTCCATACATATTCTATAGTTACAAGGAATTCGATCAATTTTCATACTTCTTAAAATAAAATTTGATGCGAAACTACTTATAAACGGAATTGAAAATTTTAGAGTCGATGTTTTGCAAATGCGCATAGATCGTCCGTATGTTTAGCATTGTGCATTTAGAACCAGATTTCCATCACAATCGAAACTTTGTTAATGGCATTAAGAACCTTAGACTGCTGTGTGTTTCGAAGGATGAGTGGCGTGGTGCAGAGAACGACATACTTCTTTTGGTCCCTTTTCGTTCGTCTTAAGTTCGAGTCTGGAAGCGGACGAAAAATTTTACATTTTCTTTATTTTTTTTATTATTATTTTTCTCCATACATATTCTATAGTTACAAGGAATTCGATCAATTTTCATACTTCTTAAAATAAAATTTGATGCGAAACTACTTATAAACGGAATTGAAAATTTAAGAGTCGATGTTTTGCACATGCGCAGAGATAGTCCGTATGTTTAGCATTGTGCATTTAGAACCAGATTTCCATCACAATCGAAACTTTGTTAATGGCATTAAGAACCTTAGACTGCTGTGTGTTTCGAAGGATGAGTGGCGTGGTGCAGAGAACGACATACTTCTTTTGGTCCCTTTTCGTTCGTCTTAAGTTCGAGTCTGAAAGCGGACGAAAAATTTTACATTTTCTTTATTTTTTTTATTATTATTTTTCTCCATACATATTCTATAGTTACAAGGAATTCGATCAATTTTCATACTTCTTAAAATAAAATTTGATGCGAAACTACTTATAAACGGAATTGAAAATTTAAGAGTCGATGTTTTGCACATGCGCAGAGATCGTCCGTATGTTTAGCATTGTGCATTTAGAACCAGATTTCCATCACAATCGAAACTTTGTTAATGGCATTAAGAACCTTAGACTGCTGTGTGTTTCGAAGGATGAGTGGCGTGGTGCAGAGAACGACATACTTCTTTTGGTCCCTTTTCGTTCGTCTTAAGTTCGAGTCTGGCAGCGGACGAAAAATTTTACATTTTCTTTATTTTTTTTATTACTATTTTAATCCATACATATTCTATAGTTACAAGGAATTCGATCAATTTTCATACTTCTTAAAATAAAATTTGATGCGAAACTACTTATAAACGGAATTGAAAATTTTAGAGTCGATGTTTTGCAAATGCGCATAGATCGTCCGTATGTTTAGCATTGTGCATTTAGAACCAGATTTCCATCACAATCGAAACTTTGTTAATGGCATTAAGAACCTTAGACTGCTGTGTGTTTCGAAGGATGAGTGGCGTGGTGCAGAGAACGACATACTTCTTTTGGTCCCTTTTCGTTCGTCTTAAGTTCGAGTCTGGAAGCGGACGAAAAGTTTTACATTTTCTTTATTTTTTTTATTATTATTTTTCTCCGTACATATTCTATAGTTACAAGGAATTCGATCAATTTTCATACTTCTTAAAATAAAATTTGATGCGAAACTACTTATAAACGGAATTGAAAATTTAAGAGTCGATGTTTTGCACATGCGCAGTGATCGTCCGTATGTTTAGCATTGTGCATTTAGAACCAGATTTCCATCACAATCGAAACTTTGTTAATGGCATTAAGAACCTTAGACTGCTGTGTGTTTCGAAGGATGAGTGGCGTGGTGCAGAGAACGACATACTTCTTTTGGTCCCTTTTCGTTCGTCTTAAGTTCGAGTCTGAAAGCGGACGAAAAATTTTACATTTTCTTTATTTTTTTTATTATTATTTTTCTCCATACATATTCTATAGTTACAAGGAATTCGATCAATTTTCATACTTCTTAAAATAAAATTTGATGCGAAACTACTTATAAACGGAATTGAAAATTTAAGAGTCGATGTTTTGCACATGCGCAGAGATCGTCCGTATGTTTAGCATTGTGCATTTAGAACCAGATTTCCATCACAATCGAAACTTTGTTAATGGCATTAAGAACCTTAGACTGCTGTGTGTTTCGAAGGATGAGTGGCGTTGTGCAGAGAACGACATACTTCTTTTGGTCCCTTTTCGTTCGTCTTAAGTTCGAGTCTGGAAGCGGACGAAAAGTTTTACATTTTCTTTATTTTTTTTATTATTATTTTTCTCCATACATATTCTATAGTTACAAGGAATTCGATCAATTTTCATACTTCTTAAAATAAAATTTGATGCGAAACTACTTATAAACGGAATTGAAAATTTAAGAGTCGATGTTTTGCACATGCGCAGAGATCGTCCGTATGTTTAGCATTGTGCATTTAGAACCAGATTTCCATCACAATCGAAACTTTGTTAATGGCATTAAGAACCTTAGACTGCTGTGTGTTTCGAAGGATGAGTGGCGTTGTGCAGAGAACGACATACTTCTTTTGGTCCCTTTTCGTTCGTCTTAAGTTCGAGTCTGGAAGCGGACGAAAAGTTTTACATTTTCTTTATTTTTTTTATTATTATTTTTCTCCATACATATTCTATAGTTACAAGGAATTCGATCAATTTTCATACTTCTTAAAATAAAATTTGATGCGAAACTACTTATAAACGGAATTGAAAATTTAAGAGTCGATGTTTTGCACATGCGCAGAGATCGTCCGTATGTTTAGCATTGTGCATTTAGAACCAGATTTCCATCACAATGGAAACTTTGTTAATGGCATTAAGAACCTTAGACTGCTGTGTGTTTCGAAGGATGAGTGGCGTGGTGCAGAGAACGACATACTTCTTTTGGTCCCTTTTCGTTCGTCTTAAGTTCGAGTCTGGAAGCGGACGAAAAATTTTACATTTTCTTTATTTTTTTTATTATTATTTTTCTCCATACATATTCTATAGTTAAAAGGAATTCGATCAATTTTCATACTTCTTAAAATAAAATTTGATGCGAAACTACTTATAAACGGAATTGAAAATTTAAGAGACGATGTTTTGCACATGCGCAGAGATCGTCCGTATGTTTAGCATTGTGCATTTAGAACCAGATTTCCATCACAATCGAAACTTTGTTAATGGCATTAAGAACCTTAGACTGCTGTGTGTTTCGAAGGATGAGTGGCGTGGTGCAGAGAACGACATACTTCTTTTGGTCCCTTTTCGTTCGTCTTAAGTTCGAGTCTGAAAGCGGACGAAAAATTTTACATTTTCTTTATTTTTTTTATTACTATTTTAATCCATACATATTGTAGAGTTACAAGGAATTCGATCAATTTTCATACTTCTTAAAATAAAATTTGATGCGAAACTACTTATAAACGGAATTGAAAATTTTAGAGTCGATGTTTTGCAAATGCGAATAGATCGTCCGTATGTTTAGCATTGTGCATTTAGAACCAGATTTCCATCACAATCGAAACTTTGTTAATGGCATTAAGAACCTTAGACTGCTGTGTGTTTCGAAGGATGAGTGGCGTGGTGCAGAGAACGACATACTTCTTTTGGTCCTTTTCATTCGTCTTAAGTTCGAGTCTGGAAGCGGACGAAAAATTTTACATTTTATTTATTTTTTTTATTATTATTTTTCTCCATACATATTCTATAGTTACAAGGAATTCGATCAATTTTCATACTTCTTAAAATAAAATTTGATGCGAAACTACTTATAAACGGAATTGAAAATTTAAGAGTCGATATTTTGCACATGCGCAGAGATCGTCCGTATGTTTAGCATTGTGCATTTAGAACCAGATTTCCATCACAATCGAAACTTTGTTAATGGCATTAAGAACCTTAGACTGCTGTGTGTTTCGAAGGATGAGTGGCGTGGTGCAGAGAACGACATACTTCTTTTGGTCCCTTTTCGTTCGTCTTAAGTTCGAGTCTGAAAACGGACGAAAAATTTTACATTTTCTTTATTTTTTTTATGATTATTTTTCTCCATACATATTCTATAGTTACAAGGAATTCGATCAATTTTCATACTTCTTAAAATAAAATTTGATGCGAAACTACTTATAAACGGAATTGATAATTTAAGAGTCGATGTTTTGCACATGCGCAGAGATCGTCCGTATGTTTAGCATTGTGCATTTAGAACCAGATTTCCATCACAATCGAAACTTTGTTAATTTCATTAAGAACCTTAGACTGCTGTGTGTTTCGAAGGATGAGTGGGGTGGTGCAGAGAACGACATATATCTTTTGGTCCCTTTTCGTTCGTCTTAAGTTCGAGTCTGGCAGCGGACGAAAAATTTTACATTTTCTTTATTTTTTTTATTATTATTTTTCTCCATACATATTCTATAGTTACAAGGAATTCGATCAATTTTCATACTTCTTAAAATAAAATTTGATGCGAAACTACTTATAAACGGAATTGAAAATTTTAGAGTCGATGTTTTGCAAATGCGCATAGATCGTCCGTATGTTTAGCATTGTGCATTTAGAACCAGATTTCCATCACAATCGAAACTTTGTTAATGGCATTAAGAACCTTAGACTGGTGTGTTTCGAAGGATGAGTGGCGTGGTGCAGAGAACGACATACTTCTTTTGGTCCCTTTTCGTTCGTCTTAAGTTCGAGTCTGGAAGCGGACGAAAAATTTTACATTTTCTTTATTTTTTTTATTATTATTTTTCTCCATACATATTCTATAGTTACAAGGAATTCGATCAATTTTCATACTTCTTAAAATAAAGTTTGATGCGAAACTACTTATAAACGGAATTGAAAATTTAAGAGTCGATGTTTTGCACATGCGCAGAGATCGTCCGTATGTTTAGCATTGTGCATTTAGAACCAGATTTCCATTACAATCGAAACTTTGTTAATGGCATTAAGAACCTTAGACTGCTGTGTGTTTCGAAGGATGAGTGGCGTGGTGCAGAGAACGACATACTTCTTTTGGTCCCTTTTCGTTCGTCTTAAGTTCGAGTCTGAAAGCGGACGAAAAATTTTACATTTTCTTTATTTTTTTTATTACTATTTAATCCCTACATATTCTATAGTTACAAGGAATTCGATCAATTTTCATACTTCTTAAAATAAAATTTGATGCGAAACTACTTATAAACGGAATTGAAAATTTAAGAGTCGATGTTTTGCACATGCGCAGAGATCGTCCGTATGTTTAGCATTGTGCATTTAGAACCAGATTTCCATCACAATCGAAACTTTGTTAATGGCATTAAGAACCTTAGACTGCTGTGTGTTTCGAAGGATGAGTGGCGTGGTGCAGAGAACGACATACTTCTTTTGGTCCCTTTTCGTTCGTCTTAAGTTCGAGTCTGGAAGCGGACGAAAAGTTTTACATTTTCTTTATTTTTTTTATTAATATTTTTCTCCATACATATTCTATAGTTACAAGGAATTCGATCAATTTTCATACTTCTTAAAATAAAATTTGATGCGAAACTACTTATAAACGGAATTGAAAATTTAAGAGTCGATGTTTTGCACATGCGCAGAGATCGTCCGTATGTTTAGCATTGTGCATTTAGAACCAGATTTCCATCACAATCGAAACTTTGTTAATGGCATTAAGAACCTTAGACTGCTGTGTGTTTCGAAGGATGAGTGGCGTGGTGCAGAGAACGACATACTTCTTTTGGTCCCTTTTCGTTCGTCTTAAGTTCGAGTCTGGAAGCGGACGAAAAGTTTTACATTTTCTTTATTTTTTTTATTAATATTTTTCTCCATACATATTCTATAGTTACAAGGAATTCGATCAATTTTCATACTTCTTAAAATAAAATTTGATGCGAAACTACTTATAAACGGAATTGAAAATTTAAGAGTCGATGTTTTGCACATGCGCAGAGATCGTCCGTATGTTTAGCATTGTGCATTTAGAACCAGATTTCCATCACAATCGAATCTTTGTTAATGGCATTAAGAACCTTAGACTGCTGTGTGTTTCGAAGGATGAGTGGCGTGGTGCAGAGAACGACATACTTCTTTTGGTCCCTTTTCGTTCGTCTTAAGTTCGAGTCTGGAAGCGGACGAAAAATTTTACATTTTCTTTATTTTTTTTATTATTATTTTTCTCCATACATATTCTATAGTTACAAGGAATTCGATCAATTTTCATACTTCTTAAAATAAAATGTGATGCGAAACTACTTATAAACGGAATTGAAAATTTAAGAGTCGATGGTTTGCACATGCGCAGGGATCGTCCATATGTTAAGCATTGTGCATTTAGAACCAGATTTCCATCACAATCGAAACTTTGTAATGGCATTAAGAACCTTAGACTGCTGTGTGTTTCGAAGGATGAGTGGCGTGGTGCAGAGAACGACATACTTCTTTTGGTCCCTTTTCGTTCGTCTTAAGTTCGAGTCTGGCAGCGGACGAAAAATTTTACATTTTCTTTATTTTTTTTATTACTATTTTTCTCCATACATATTCTATAGTTACAAGGAATTCGATCAATTTTCATACTTCTTAAAATAAAATTTGATGCGAAACTACTTATAAACGGAATTGAAAATTTTAGAGTCGATGTTTTGCAAATGCGCATAGATCGTCCGTATGTTTAGCATTGTGCATTTAGAACCAGATTTCCATCACAATCGAAACTTTGTTAATGGCATTAAGAACCTTAGACTGCTGTGTGTTTCGAAGGATGAGTGGCGTGGTGCAGAGAACGACATACTTCTTTTGGTCCCTTTTCGTTCGTCTTAAGTTCGAGTCTGGAAGCGGACGAAAAATTTTACATTTTCTTTATTTTTTTTATTATTATTTTTCTCCATACATATTCTATAGTTACAAGGAATTCGATCAATTTTCATACTTTTTAAAATAAAATTTGATGCGAAACTACTTATAAACGGAATTGAAAATTTAAGAGTCGATGTTTTGCACATGCGCAGAGATCGTCCGTATGTTTAGCATTGTGCATTTAGAACCAGATTTCCATCACAATCGAAACTTTGTTAATGGCATTAAGAACCTTAGACTGCTGTGTGTTACGAAGGATGAGTGGCGTGGTGCAGAGAACGACATACTTCTTTTGGTCCCTTTTCGGTCGTCTTAAGTTCGAGTCTGAAAGCGGACGAAAAATTTTACATTTTCTTTATTTTTTTTATTATTATTTTTCTCCATACATATTCTATAGTTACAAGGAATTCGATCAATTTTCATACTTCTTAAAATAAAATTTGATGCGAAACTACTTATAAACGGAATTGAAAATTTAAGAGTCGATGTTTTGCACATGCGCAGAGATCGTCCGTATGTTTAGCATTGTGCATTTAGAACCAGATTTCCATCACAATCGAAACTTTGTTAATTTCATTAAGAACCTTAGACTGCTGCGTGTTTGGAAGGATGAGTGGGGTGGTGCAGAGAACGACATACTTCTTTTGGTCCCTTTTCGTTCGTCTTAAGTTCGAGTCTGGCAGCGGACGAAAAATTTTACATTTTCTTTATTTTTTTATTACTATTTTAATCCATACATATTCTATAGTTACAAGGAATTCGATGAATTTTCATACTTCTTAAAATAAAATTTGATGCGAAACTACTTATAAACGGAATTGAAAATTTTAGAGTCGATGTTTTGAAAATGCGCATAGATCGTCCGTATGTTTAGCATTGTGCATTTAGAACCAGATTTCCATCACAATCGAAACTTTGTTAATGGCATTAAGAACCTTAGACTGCTGTGTGTTTCGAAGGATGAGTGGCGTGGTGTAGAGAACGACATACTTCTTTTGGTCCCTTTTCGTTCGTCTTAAGTTCGAGTCTGGAAGCGGACGAAAAATTTTACATTTTCTTTATTTTTTTTATTATTATTTTTCTCCATACATATTCTATAGTTACAAGGAATTCGATCAATTTTCATACTTCTTAAAATAAAATTTGATGCGAAACTACATATAAACGGAATTGAAAATTTTAGAGTCGATGTTTTGCAAATGCGCATAGATCGTCCGTATGTTTAGCATTGTGCATTTAGAACCAGATTTCCATCACAATCGAAACTTTGTTAATGGCATTAAGAACCTTAGACTGGTGTGTTTCGAAGGATGAGTGGCGTGGTGCAGAGAACGACATACTTCTTTTGGTCCCTTTTCGTTCGTCTTAAGTTCGAGTCTGGAAGCGGACGAAAAATTTTACATTTTCTTTATTTTTTTTATTATTATTTTTCTCCATACATATTCTATAGTTACAAGGAATTCGATCAATTTTCATACTTCTTAAAATAAAGTTTGATGCGAAACTACTTATAAACGGAATTGAAAATTTAAGAGTCGATGTTTTGCACATGCGCAGAGATCGTCCGTATGTTTAGCATTGTGCATTTAGAACCAGATTTCCATCACAATCGAAACTTTGTTAATGGCATTAAGAACCTTAGACTGCTGTGTGTTTCGAAGGATGAGTGGCGTGGTGCAGAGAACGACATACTTCTTTTGGTCCCTTTTCGTTCGTCTTAAGTTCGAGTCTGAAAGCGGACGAAAAATTTTACATTTTCTTTATTTTTTTTATTATTATTTTTCTCCATACATATTCTACAGTTACAAGGAATTCGATCAATTTTCATACTTCTTAAAATAAAATTTGATGCGAAACTACTTATAAACGGAATTGAAAATTTAAGAGTCGATGTTTTGCACATGCGCAGAGATCGTCCGTATGTTTAGCATTGTGCATTTAGAACCAGATTTCCATTACAATCGAAACTTTGTTAATGGCATTAAGAACCTTAGACTGCTGTGTGTTTCGAAGGATGAGTGGCGTGGTGCAGAGAACGACATACTTCTTTTAGTCCCTTTTCGTTCGTCTTAAGTTCGAGTCTGGCAGCGGACGAAAAATTTTACATTTTCTTTATTTTTTTTATTACTATTTAATCCCTACATATTCTATAGTTACAAGGAATTCGATCAATTTTCATACTTCTTAAAATAAAATTTGATGCGAAACTACTTATAAACGGAATTGAAAATTTTAGAGTCGATGTTTTGCAAATGCGCATAGATCGTCCGTATGTTTAGCATTGTGCATTTAGAACCAGATTTCCATCACAATCGAAACTTTGTTAATGGCATTAAGAACCTTAGACTGCTGTGCGTTTCGAAGGATGAGTGGCGTGGTGCAGAGAACGGCATACTTCTTTTGGTCCCTTTTCGTTCGTCTTAAGTTCGAGTCTGGAAGCGGACGAAAAGTTTTACATTTTCTTTATTTTTTTTATTATTATTTTTCTCCATACATATTCTATAGTTACAAGGAATTCGATCAATTTTCATACTTCTTAAAATAAAATTTGATGCGAAACTACTTATAAACGGAATTGAAAATTTAAGAGTCGATGTTTTGCACATGCGCAGAGATCGTCCGTATGTTTAGCATTGTGCATTTAGAACCAGATTTCCATCACAATCGAAACTTTGTTAATGGCATTAAGAACCTTAGACTCCTGTGTGTTTCGAAGGATGAGTGGCGTCGTGCAGAGAACGACATACTTCTTTTGGTCCCTTTTCGTTCGTCTTAAGTTCGAGTCTGGAAGCGGACGAAAAATTTTACATTTTCTTTATTTTTTTTATTATTATTTTTCTCCATACATATTCTATAGTTACAAGGAATTCGATCAATTTTCATACTTCTTAAAATAAAATTTGATGCGAAACTACTTATAAACGGAATTGAAAATTTAAGAGTCGATGTTTTGCACATGCGCAGAGATCGTCCGTATGTTTAGCATTGTGCATTTAGAACCAGATTTCCATCACAATCGAAACTTTGTTAATGGCATTAAGAACCTTAGACTGCTGTATGTTTCGAAGGATGAGTGGCGTGGTGCAGAGAACGACATACTTCTTTTGGTCCCTTTTCGTTCGTCTTAAGTTCGAGTCTGGAAGCGGACGAAAAATTTTACATTTTCTTTATTTTTTTTATTATTATTTTTCTCCATACATATTCTATAGTTACAAGGAATTCGATCAATTTTCATACTTCTTAAAATAAAATGTGATGCGAAACTACTTATAAACGGAATTGAAAATTTAAGAGTCGATGGTTTGCACATGCGCAGGGATCGTCAATATGTTTAGCATTGTGCATTTAGAACCAGATTTCCATCACAATCGAAACTTTGTTAATGGCATTAAGAACCTTAGACTGCTGTGTGTTTCGAAGGATGAGTGGCGTGGTGCAGAGAACGACATACTTCTTTTGGTCCCTTTTCGTTCGTCTTAAGTTCGAGTCTGGAAGCGGACGAAAAATTTTACATTTTCTTTATTCTTTTTATTATTATTTTTCTCCATACATATTCTATAGTTACAAGGAATTCGATCAATTTTCATACTTCTTAAAATAAAATGTGATGCGAAACTACTTATAAACGGAATTGAAAATTTAAGAGTCGATGGTTTGCACATGCGCAGGGATCGTCAATATGTTTAGCATTGTGCATTTAGAACCAGATTTCCATCACAATCGAAACTTTGTTAATGGCATTAAGAACCTTAGACTGCTGTGTGTTTCGAAGGATGAGTGGCGTGGTGCCTAGAACGACATACTTCTTTTGGTCCCTTTTCGTTCGTCTTAAGTTCAAGTCTGGAAGCGGACGAAAAATTTTACATTTTCTTTATTTTTTTTATTATTATTTTTCTCCATACATATTCTATAGTTACAAGGAATTCGATCAATTTTCATACTTCTTAAAATAAAATGTGATGCGAAACTACTTATAAACGGAATTGAAAATTTAAGAGTCGATGTTTTGCACATGCGCAGGGATCGTCCGTATGTTTAGCATTGTGCATTTAGAACCAGATTTCCATCACAATCGAAACTTTGTTAATGGCCTTAAGAACCTTAGACTGGATTCTGTTTCGAAGAATGAGTGGCGTGGCGCAGAGAATGACATACTTCTTTTGATCCCTTTTCGTTCGTCTTAAGTTCGAGTCTGGAAGCGGCCGAAAAATTTTAAATTTTCTTTCATTTTTTTATTATTATTTTTCTCCATACATATTCTACAGTTACAAGGAATTCGATCAATTTTCATACTTGTTAAAATAAAATTTGAGGCTAAACTACTTATAAACGGAATTGAAAATTTAAGAGTCGATGTTTTGCACATGCGCAGATCGTCCGTATGTTTAGCATTGTGCATTTAGAACCAGATATCCATCACAATCGAAACTTTGTTAATGGCATTAAGAACCTTAGACTGCTGTGTGTTTCGAAGGATGAGTGGCGTGGTGCAGAGAACGATATACTTCTTTTGGTCCCTTTTCGTTCGTCTTAAGTTCGAGTCTGGAAGCGGACGAAAAATTTTACATTTTCTTTATTTTTTTTATTATTATTTTTCTCCATACATATTCTATAGTTACAAGGAATTCGATCAATTTTCATACTTCTTAAAATAAAATTTGATGCGAAACTACTTATAAACGGAATTGAAAATTTAAGAGTCGATGTTTTGCACATGCGCAGAGATCGTCCGTATGTTTAGCATTGTGCATTTAGAACCAGATTTCCATCACAATCGAAACTTTGTTAATGGCATTAAGAACCTTAGACTGCTGTGTGTTTCGAAGGATGAGTGGCGTGGTGCAGAGAACGACATACTTCTTTTGGTCCCTTTTCGGTCGTCTTAAATTCGAGTCTGGAAGCGGACGAAAAATTTTACATTTTCTTTATTTTTTTATTACTATTTTTCTCCATACATATTCTATAGTTACAAGGAATTCGATCAATTTTCATACTTCTTAAAATAAAATTTGATGCGAAACTACTTATAAACGGAATTGAAAATTTTAGAGTCGATGTTTTGCAATTGCGCATAGATCGTCCTTATGTTTAGCATTGTGCATTTCGAACCAGATTTCCATCACAATCGAAACTTTGTTAATGGCATTAAGAACCTTAGACTGCTGTCTGTTTCGAAGGATGAGTGGCGTGGTGCAGAGAACGACATACTTCTTTTGGTCCCTTTTCGTTCGTCTTAAGTTCGAGTCTGGAAGCGGACGAAAAATTTTACATTTTCTTTATTTTTTTTATTATTATTTTTCTCCATACATATTCTATAGTTACAAGGAATTCGATCAATTTTCATACTTCTTAAAATAAAATTTGATACGAAACTACTTATAAACGGAATTGAAAATTTAATAGTCGATGTTTTGCACATGCGCAGAGATCGTCCATATGTTTAGCATTGTGCATTTAGAACCAGATTTTCATCACAATCGAAAATTTGTTAATGGCATTAAGAACCTTAGACTGCTGTGTGTTTCGAAGGATGAGTGGCGTGGTGCAGAGAACGACATACTTCTTTTGGTCCCTTTTCGTTCGTCTTAAGTTCGAGTCTGGAAGCAGACGAAAAATTTTACAATTTCTTAATTTTCTTTTCATTATTATTTTTCTCTATACATATTCTATAGTTACAAGGAATTCGATCAATTTTCATACTTCTTAAAATAAAATTTGATGCGAAACTATTTATAAACGGAATTGAAAATATAAGAGTCGATGTTTTGCACATGCGCAGAGATCGTCCGTATGTTTAGCATTGTGCATTTAGAACCAGATTTCCATCACAATCGAAACTTTGTTAATGGCATTAAGAACCTTAGACTGCTGTGTGTTTCGAAGGATGAGTGGCGTGGTGCAGAGAACGACATACTTCTTTTGGTCCCTTTTCGTTCGTCTTAAGTTCGAGTCTGGCAGCGGACGAAAAATTTTACATTTTCTTTATTTTTTTTATTACTATTTTTCTCCATACATATTCTATAGTTACAAGGAATTCGATCAATTTTCATACTTCTTAAAATAAAATTTGATGCGAAACTACTTATAAACGGAATTGAAAATTTTAGAGTCGATGTTTTGCAAATGCGCATAGATCGTCCGTATGTTTAGCATTGTGCATTTAGAACCAGATTTCCATCACAATCGAAACTTTGTTAATGGCATTAAGAACCTTAGACTGCTGTGTGTTTCGAAGGATGAGTGGCGTGGTGCAGAGAACGACATACTTCTTTTGGTCCCTTTTCGTTCGTCTTAAGTTCGAGTCTGGAAGCGGACGAAAAATTTTACATTTTCTTTATTTTTTTTTATTATTATTTTTCTCCATACATATTCTATAGTTACAAGGAATTCGATCAATTTTCATACTTCTTAAAATAAAATTTGATGCGAAACTACTTATAAACGGAATTGAAAATTTAAGAGTCGATGTTTTGCACATGCGCAGAGATCGTCCGTATGTTTAGCATTGTGCATTTAGAACCAGATTTCCATCACAATCGAAATTTTGTTAATGGCATTAAGAACCTTAGACTGCTGTGTGTTTCGAAGGATGAGTGGCGTGGTGCAGAGAACGACATACTTCTTTTGGTCCCTTTTCGTTCGTCTTAAGTTCGAGTCTGAAAGCGGACGAAAAATTTTACATTTTCTTTATTTTTTTTATTATTATTTTTCTCCATACATATTCTATAGTTACAAGGAATTCGATCAATTTTCATACTTCTTAAAATAAAATTTGATGCGAAACTACTTATAAACGGAATTGAAAATTTAAGAGTCGATGTTTTGCACATGCGCAGAGATCGTCCGTATGTTTAGCATTGTGCATTTAGAACCAGATTTCCATCACAATCGAAACTTTGTTAATTTCATTAAGAACCTTAGACTGCTGTGTGTTTCGAAGGATGAGTGGGGTGGTGCAGAGAACGACGTACTTCTTTTGGTCCCTTTTCGTTCGTCTTAAGTTCGAGTCTGGCAGCGGACGAAAAATTTTACATTTTCTTTATTTTTTTTATTACTATTTTAATCCATACATATTGTAGAGTTACAAGGAATTCGATCAATTTTCATACTTCTTAAAATAAAATTTGATGCGAAACTACTTATAAACGGAATTGAAAATTTTAGAGTCGATGTTTTGCAAATGCGAATAGATCGTCCGTATGTTTAGCATTGTGCATTTAGAACCAGATTTCCATCACAATCGAAATTTTGTTAATGGCATTAAGAACCTTAGACTGCTGTGTGTTTCGAAGGATGAGTGGCGTTGTGCAGAGAACGACATACTTCTTTTGGTCTCTTTTCGTTCGTCTTAAGTTCGAGTCTGGAAGCGGACGAAAAGTTTTACATTTTCTTTATTTTTTTTATTATTATTTTTCTCCATACATATTCTATAGTTACAAGGAATTCGATCAATTTTCATACTTCTTAAAATAAAATTTGATGCGAAACTACTTATAAACGGAATTGAAAATTTAAGAGTCGATGTTTTGCACATGCGCAGAGATCGTCCGTATGTTTAGCATTGTGCATTTAGAACCAGATTTCCATCACAATCGAAACTTTGTTAATGGCATTAAGAACCTTAGACTGCTGTGTGTTTCGAAGGATGAGTGGCGTGGTGCAGAGAACGACATACTTCTTTTGGTCCCTTTTCGGTCGTCTTAAATTCGAGTCTGGAAGCGGACGAAAAATTTTACATTTTCTTTATTTTTTTATTACTATTTTTCTCCATACATATTCTATAGTTACAAGGAATTCGATCAATTTTCATACTTCTTAAAATAAAATTTGATGCGAAACTACTTATAAACGGAATTGAAAATTTTAGAGTCGATGTTTTGCAATTGCGCATAGATCGTCCTTATGTTTAGCATTGTGCATTTCGAACCAGATTTCCATCACAATCGAAACTTTGTTAATGGCATTAAGAACCTTAGACTGCTGTCTGTTTCGAAGGATGAGTGGCGTGGTGCAGAGAACGACATACTTCTTTTGGTCCCTTTTCGTTCGTCTTAAGTTCGAGTCTGGAAGCGGACGAAAAATTTTACATTTTCTTTATTTTTTTTATTATTATTTTTCTCCATACATATTCTATAGTTACAAGGAATTCGATCAATTTTCATACTTCTTAAAATAAAATTTGATACGAAACTACTTATAAACGGAATTGAAAATTTAATAGTCGATGTTTTGCACATGCGCAGAGATCGTCCATATGTTTAGCATTGTGCATTTAGAACCAGATTTTCATCACAATCGAAAATTTGTTAATGGCATTAAGAACCTTAGACTGCTGTGTGTTTCGAAGGATGAGTGGCGTGGTGCAGAGAACGACATACTTCTTTTGGTCCCTTTTCGTTCGTCTTAAGTTCGAGTCTGGAAGCAGACGAAAAATTTTACAATTTCTTAATTTTCTTTTCATTATTATTTTTCTCTATACATATTCTATAGTTACAAGGAATTCGATCAATTTTCATACTTCTTAAAATAAAATTTGATGCGAAACTATTTATAAACGGAATTGAAAATATAAGAGTCGATGTTTTGCACATGCGCAGAGATCGTCCGTATGTTTAGCATTGTGCATTTAGAACCAGATTTCCATCACAATCGAAACTTTGTTAATGGCATTAAGAACCTTAGACTGCTGTGTGTTTCGAAGGATGAGTGGCGTGGTGCAGAGAACGACATACTTCTTTTGGTCCCTTTTCGTTCGTCTTAAGTTCGAGTCTGGCAGCGGACGAAAAATTTTACATTTTCTTTATTTTTTTTATTACTATTTTTCTCCATACATATTCTATAGTTACAAGGAATTCGATCAATTTTCATACTTCTTAAAATAAAATTTGATGCGAAACTACTTATAAACGGAATTGAAAATTTTAGAGTCGATGTTTTGCAAATGCGCATAGATCGTCCGTATGTTTAGCATTGTGCATTTAGAACCAGATTTCCATCACAATCGAAACTTTGTTAATGGCATTAAGAACCTTAGACTGCTGTGTGTTTCGAAGGATGAGTGGCGTGGTGCAGAGAACGACATACTTCTTTTGGTCCCTTTTCGTTCGTCTTAAGTTCGAGTCTGGAAGCGGACGAAAAATTTTACATTTTCTTTATTTTTTTTTATTATTATTTTTCTCCATACATATTCTATAGTTACAAGGAATTCGATCAATTTTCATACTTCTTAAAATAAAATTTGATGCGAAACTACTTATAAACGGAATTGAAAATTTAAGAGTCGATGTTTTGCACATGCGCAGAGATCGTCCGTATGTTTAGCATTGTGCATTTAGAACCAGATTTCCATCACAATCGAAATTTTGTTAATGGCATTAAGAACCTTAGACTGCTGTGTGTTTCGAAGGATGAGTGGCGTGGTGCAGAGAACGACATACTTCTTTTGGTCCCTTTTCGTTCGTCTTAAGTTCGAGTCTGAAAGCGGACGAAAAATTTTACATTTTCTTTATTTTTTTTATTATTATTTTTCTCCATACATATTCTATAGTTACAAGGAATTCGATCAATTTTCATACTTCTTAAAATAAAATTTGATGCGAAACTACTTATAAACGGAATTGAAAATTTAAGAGTCGATGTTTTGCACATGCGCAGAGATCGTCCGTATGTTTAGCATTGTGCATTTAGAACCAGATTTCCATCACAATCGAAACTTTGTTAATTTCATTAAGAACCTTAGACTGCTGTGTGTTTCGAAGGATGAGTGGGGTGGTGCAGAGAACGACGTACTTCTTTTGGTCCCTTTTCGTTCGTCTTAAGTTCGAGTCTGGCAGCGGACGAAAAATTTTACATTTTCTTTATTTTTTTTATTACTATTTTAATCCATACATATTGTAGAGTTACAAGGAATTCGATCAATTTTCATACTTCTTAAAATAAAATTTGATGCGAAACTACTTATAAACGGAATTGAAAATTTTAGAGTCGATGTTTTGCAAATGCGAATAGATCGTCCGTATGTTTAGCATTGTGCATTTAGAACCAGATTTCCATCACAATCGAAATTTTGTTAATGGCATTAAGAACCTTAGACTGCTGTGTGTTTCGAAGGATGAGTGGCGTTGTGCAGAGAACGACATACTTCTTTTGGTCTCTTTTCGTTCGTCTTAAGTTCGAGTCTGGAAGCGGACGAAAAGTTTTACATTTTCTTTATTTTTTTTATTATTATTTTTCTCCATACATATTCTATAGTTACAAGGAATTCGATCAATTTTCATACTTCTTAAAATAAAATTTGATGCTAAACTACTTATAAACGGAATTGAAAATTTAAGAGTCGATGTTTTGCACATGCGCAGAGATCGTCCGTATGTTTAGCATTGTGCATTTAGAACCAGATTTCCATCACAATCGAAACTTTGTTAATGGCATTAAGAACCTTAGACTGCTGTGTGTTTCGAAGGATGAGTGGCGTGGTGCAGAGAACGACATACTTCTTTTGGTCCCTTTTCGTTCGTCTTAAGTTCGAGTCTGGAAGCGGACGAAAAATTTTACATTTTCTTTATTTTTTTTATTATTATTTTTCTCCATACATATTCTATAGTTACAAGGAATTCGATCAATTTTCATACTTCTTAAAATAAAATTTGATGCGAAACTACTTATAAACGGAATTGAAAATTTAAGAGTCGATGTTTTGCACATGCGCAGAGATCGTCCGTATGTTTAGCATTGTGCATTTAGAACCAGATTTCCATCACAATCGAAACTTTGTTAATGGCATTAAGAACCTTAGACTGCTGTGTGTTTCGAAGGATGAGTGGCGTGGTGCAGAGAACGACATACTTCTTTTGGTCCCTTTTCGTTCGTCTTAAGTTCGAGTCTGGAAGCGGACGAAAAATTTTACATTTTCTTTATTTTTTTATTACTATTTTTCTCCATACATATTCTATAGTTACAAGGAATTCGATCAATTTTCATACTTCTTAAAATAAAATTTGATGCGAAACTACTTATAAACGGAATTGAAAATTTTAGAGTCGATGTTTTGCAATTGCGCATAGATCGTCCTTATGTTTAGCATTGTGCATTTCGAACCAGATTTCCATCACAATCGAAACTTTGTTAATGGCATTAAGAACCTTAGACTGCTGTGTGCTTCGAAGGATGAGTGGCGTGGTGCAGAGAACGACATACTTCTTTTGGTCCCTTTTCGTTCGTCTTAAGTTCGAGTCTGGAAGCGGACGAAAAGTTTTACATTTTCTTTATTCTTTTTATTATTATTTTTCTCCGTACATATTCTATAGTTACAAGGAATTCGATCAATTTTCATACTTCTTAAAATAAAATTTGATGCGAAACTACTTATAAACGGAATTGAAAATTTAAGAGTCGATGTTTTGCACATGCGCAGAGATCGTCCGTATGTTTAGCATTGTGCATTTAGAACCAGATTTCCATCACAATCGAAAGTTTGTTAATGGCATTAAGAACCTTAGACTGCTGTGTGTTTCGAAGGATGAGTGGCGTGGTGCAGAGAACGACATACTTCTTTTGGTCCCTTTTCGTTCGTCTTAAGTTCGAGTCTGGAAGCGGACGAAAAATTTTACATTTTCTTTATTTTTTTTATTATTATTTTTCTCCATACATATTCTATAGTTACAAGGAATTCGATCAATTTTCATACTTCTTAAAATAAAATGTGATGCGAAACTACTTATAAACGGAATTGAAAATTTAAGAGTCGATGGTTTGCACATGCGCAGGGATCGTCCGTATGTTAAGCATTGTGCATTTAGAACCAGATTTCCATCACAATCGAAACTTTGTTAATGGCATTAAGAACCTTAGACTGCTGTGTGTTTCGAAGGATGAGTGGCGTGGTGCAGAGAACGACAAACTTCTTTTGGTCCCTTTTCGTTCGTCTTAAGTTCGAGTCTGGCAGCGGACGAAAAATTTTACATTTTCTTTATTTTTTTTATTACTATTTTTCTCCATACATATTCTATAGTTACAAGGAATTCGATCAATTTTCATACTTCTTAAAATAAAATTTGATGCGAAACTACTTATAAACGGAATTGAAAATTTTAGAGTCGATGTTTTGCAAATGCGCATAGATCGTCCGTATGTTTAGCATTGTGCATTTAGAACCAGATTTCCATCACAATCGAAACTTTGTTAATGGCATTAAGAACCTTAGACTGCTGTGTGTTTCGAAGGATGAGTGGCGTGGTGCAGAGAACGACAAACTTCTTTTGGTCCCTTTTCGTTCGTCTTAAGTTCGAGTCTGGCAGCGGACGAAAAATTTTACATTTTCTTTATTTTTTTTATTACTATTTTTCTCCATACATATTCTATAGTTACAAGGAATTCGATCAATTTTCATACTTCTTAAAATAAAATTTGATGCGAAACTACTTATAAACGGAATTGAAAATTTTAGAGTCGATGTTTTGCAAATGCGCATAGATCGTCCGTATGTTTAGCATTGTGCATTTAGAACCAGATTTCCATCACAATCGAAACTTTGTTAATGGCATTAAGAACCTTAGACTGCTGTGTGTTTCGAAGGATGAGTGGCGTGGTGCAGAGAACGACATACTTCTTTTGGTCCCTTTTCGTTCGTCTTAAGTTCGAGTCTGGAAGCGGACGAAAAATTTTACATTTTCTTTATTTTTTTTTATTATTATTTTTCTCCATACATATTCTATAGTTACAAGGAATTCGATCAATTTTCATACTTCTTAAAATAAAATTTGATGCGAAACTACTTATAAACGGAATTGAAAATTTAAGAGTCGATGTTTTGCACATGCGCAGAGATCGTCCGTATGTTTAGCATTGTGCATTTAGAACCAGATTTCCATCACAATCGAAATTTTGTTAATGGCATTAAGAACCTTAGACTGCTGTGTGTTTCGAAGGATGAGTGGCGTGGTGCAGAGAACGACATACTTCTTTTGGTCCCTTTTCGTTCGTCTTAAGTTCGAGTCTGAAAGCGGACGAAAAATTTTACATTTTCTTTATTTTTTTTATTATTATTTTTCTCCATACATATTCTATAGTTACAAGGAATTCGATCAATTTTCATACTTCTTAAAATAAAATTTGATGCGAAACTACTTATAAACGGAATTGAAAATTTAAGAGTCGATGTTTTGCACATGCGCAGAGATCGTCCGTATGTTTAGCATTGTGCATTTAGAACCAGATTTCCATCACAATCGAAACTTTGTTAATTTCATTAAGAACCTTAGACTGCTGTGTGTTTCGAAGGATGAGTGGGGTGGTGCAGAGAACGACGTACTTCTTTTGGTCCCTTTTCGTTCGTCTTAAGTTCGAGTCTGGCAGCGGACGAAAAATTTTACATTTTCTTTATTTTTTTTATTACTATTTTAATCCATACATATTGTAGAGTTACAAGGAATTCGATCAATTTTCATACTTCTTAAAATAAAATTTGATGCGAAACTACTTATAAACGGAATTGAAAATTTTAGAGTCGATGTTTTGCAAATGCGAATAGATCGTCCGTATGTTTAGCATTGTGCATTTAGAACCAGATTTCCATCACAATCGAAACTTTGTTAATGGCATTAAGAACCTTAGACTGCTGTGTGTTTCGAAGGATGAGTGGCGTTGTGCAGAGAACGACATACTTCTTTTGGTCCCTTTTCGTTCGTCTTAAGTTCGAGTCTGGAAGCGGACAAAAAGTTTTACATTTTCTTTATTTTTTTTATTATTATTTTTCTCCATACATATTCTATAGTTACAAGGAATTCGATCAATTTTCATACTTCTTAAAATAAAATTTGATGCTAAACTACTTATAAACGGAATTGAAAATTTAAGAGTCGATGTTTTGCACATGCGCAGAGATCGTCCGTATGTTTAGCATTGTGCATTTAGAACCAGATTTCCATCACAATCGAAACTTTGTTAATGGCATTAAGAACCTTAGACTGCTGTGTGTTTCGAAGGATGAGTGGCGTGGTGCAGAGAACGACATACTTCTTTTGGTCCCTTTTCGTTCGTCTTAAGTTCGAGTCTGGAAGCGGACGAAAAATTTTACATTTTCTTTATTTTTTTTATTATTATTTTTCTCCATACATATTCTATAGTTACAAGGAATTCGATCAATTTTCATACTTCTTAAAATAAAATTTGATGCGAAACTACTTCTAAACGGAATTGAAAATTTAAGAGTCGATGTTTTGCACATGCGCAGAGATCGTCCGTATGTTTAGCATTGTGCATTTAGAACCAGATTTCCATCACAATCGAAACTTTGTTAATGGCATTAAGAACCTTAGACTGCTGTGTGTTTCGAAGGATGAGTGGCGTGGTGCAGAGAACGACATACTTCTTTTGGTCCCTTTTCATTCGTCTTAAGTTCGAGTCTGGAAGCGGACGAAAAATTTTACATTTTCTTTATTTTTTTTATTGTTATTTTTCTCCATACATATTCTATAGTTACAAGGAATTCGATCAATTTTCATACTTCTTAAAATAAAATTTGATGCGAAACTACTTATAAACGGAATTGAAAATTTAAGAGTAGATGTTTTGCACATGCGCAGAGATCGTCCGTATGTTTAGCATTGTGCATTTAGAACCAGATTTCAATCACAATCGAAACTTTGTTAATGGCATTAAGAACCTTAGACTGCTGTGTGTTTCGAAGGATGAGTGGCGTGGTGCAGAGAACGACATACTTCTTTTGGTCCCTTTTCATTCGTCTTAAGTTCGAGTCTGGAAGCGGACGAAAAATTTTACATTTTCTTTATTTTTTTTATTATTATTTTTCTCCATACATATTCTATAGTTACAAGGAATTCGATCAATTTTCATACTTCTTAAAATAAAATTTGATGCGAAACTACTTATAAACGGAATTGAAAATTTAAGAGTCGATGTTTTGCACATGCGCAGAGATCGTCCGTATGTTTAGCATTGTGCATTTAGAACCAGATTTCCATCACAATCGAAACTTTGTTAATGGCATTAAGAACCTTAGACTGCTGTGTGTTTCGAAGGATGAGTGGCGTGGTGCAGAGAACGACATACTTCTTTTGGTCCCTTTTCGTTCGTCTTAAGTTCGAGTCTGAAAGCGGACGAAAAATTTTACATTTTCTTTATTTTTTTTATTATTATTTTTCTCCATACATATTCTATAGTTACAAGGAATTCGATCAATTTTCATACTTCTTAAAATAAAATTTGATGCGAAACTACTTATAAACGGAATTGATAATTTAAGAGTCGATGTTTTGCACATGCGCAGAGATCGTCCGTATGTTTAGCATTGTGCATTTAGAACCAGATTTCCATCACAATCGAAACTTTGTTAATTTCATTAAGAACCTTAGACTGCTGTGTGTTTCGAAGGATGAGTGGGGTGGTGCAGAGAACGACATATATCTTTTGGTCCCTTTTCGTTCGTCTTAAGTTCGAGTCTGGCAGCGGACGAAAAATTTTACATTTTCTTTATTTTTTTTATTACTATTTTTCTCCATACATATTCTATAGTTACAAGGAATTCGATCAATTTTCATACTTCTTAAAATAAAATTTGATGCGAAACTACTTATAAACGGAATTGAAAATTTAAGAGTCGATGTTTTGCACATGCGCAGAGATCGTCCGTATGTTTAGCATTGTGCATTTAGAACCAGATTTCCATCACAATCGAAACTTTGTTAATGGCATTAAGAACCTTAGACTGCTGTGTGTTTCGAAGGATGAGTGGCGTGGTGCAGAGAACGACATACTTCTTTTGGTCCCTTTTCGTTCGTCTTAAGTTCGAGTCTGGAAGCGGACGAAAAGTTTTACATTTTCTTTATTTTTTTTATTAATATTTTTCTTCATACATATTCTATAGTTACAAGGAATTCGATCAATTTTCATACTTCTTAAAATAAAATTTGATGCGAAACTACTTATAAACGGAATTGAAAATTTAAGAGTCGATGTTTTGCACATGCGCAGAGATCGTCCGTATGTTTAGCATTGTGCATTTAGAACCAGATTTCCATCACAATCGAAACTTTGTTAATGGCATTAAGAACCTTAGACTGCTGTGTGTTTCGAAGGATGAGTGGCGTGGTGCAGAGAACGACATACTTCTTTTGGTCCCTTTTCGTTCGTCTTAAGTTCGAGTCTGGAAGCGGACGAAAAATTTTACATTTTCTTTATTTTTTTTATTATTATTTTTCTCCATACATATTCTATAGTTACAAGGAATTCGATCAATTTTCATACTTCTTAAAATAAAATGTGATGCGAAACTACTTATAAACGGAATTGAAAATTTAAGAGTCGATGGTTTGCACATGCGCAGGGATCGTCCATATGTTAAGCATTGTGCATTTAGAACCAGATTTCCATCACAATCGAAACTTTGTAATGGCATTAAGAACCTTAGATTGCTGTGTGTTTCGAAGGATGAGTGGCGTGGTGCAGAGAACGACATACTTCTTTTGGTCCCTTTTCGTTCGTCTTAAGTTCGAGTCTGGAAGCGGACGAAAAATTTTACATTTTCTTTATTTTTTTTATTATTATTTTTCTCCATACATATTCTATAGTTACAAGGAATTCGATCAATTTTCATACTTTTTAAAATAAAATTTGATGCGAAACTACTTATAAACGGAATTGAAAATTTAAGAGTCGATGTTTTGCACATGCGCAGAGATCGTCCGTATGTTTAGCATTGTGCATTTAGAACCAGATTTCCATCACAATCGAAACTTTGTTAATGGCATTAAGAACCTTAGACTGCTGTGTGTTTCGAAGGATGAGTGGCGTGGTGTAGAGAACGACATACTTCTTTTGGTCCCTTTTCGTTCGTCTTAAGTTCGAGTCTGGAAGCGGACGAAAAATTTTACATTTTCTTTATTTTTTTTATTATTATTTTTCTCCATACATATTCTATAGTTACAAGGAATTCGATCAATTTTCATACTTCTTAAAATAAAATTTGATGCGAAACTACTTATAAACGGAATTGAAAATTTTAGAGTCGATGTTTTGCAAATGCGCATAGATCGTCCGTATGTTTAGCATTGTGCATTTAGAACCAGATTTCCATCACAATCGAAACTTTGTTAATGGCATTAAGAACCTTAGACTGGTGTGTTTCGAAGGATGAGTGGCGTGGTGCAGAGAACGACATACTTCTTTTGGTCCCTTTTCGTTCGTCTTAAGTTCGAGTCTGGAAGCGGACGAAAAATTTTACATTTTCTTTATTTTTTTTATTATTATTTTTCTCCATACATATTCTATAGTTACAAGGAATTCGATCAATTTTCATACTTCTTAAAATAAAGTTTGATGCGAAACTACTTATAAACGGAATTGAAAATTTAAGAGTCGATGTTTTGCACATGCGCAGAGATCGTCCGTATGTTTAGCATTGTGCATTTAGAACCAGATTTCCATCACAATCGAAACTTTGTTAATGGCATTAAGAACCTTAGACTGCTGTGTGTTTCGAAGGATGAGTGGCGTGGTGCAGAGAACGACATACTTCTTTTGGTCCCTTTTCGTTCGTCTTAAGTTCGAGTCTGAAAGCGGACGAAAAATTTTACATTTTCTTTATTTTTTTTATTATTATTTTTCTCCATACATATTCTACAGTTACAAGGAATTCGATCAATTTTCATACTTCTTAAAATAAAATTTGATGCGAAACTACTTATAAACGGAATTGAAAATTTAAGAGTCGATGTTTTGCACATGCGCAGAGATCGTCCGTATGTTTAGCATTGTGCATTTAGAACCAGATTTCCATTACAATCGAAACTTTGTTAATGGCATTAAGAACCTTAGACTGCTGTGTGTTTCGAAGGATGAGTGGCGTGGTGCAGAGAACGACATACTTCTTTTGGTCCCTTTTCGTTCGTCTTAAGTTCGAGTCTGGCAGCGGACGAAAAATTTTACATTTTCTTTATTTTTTTTTATTACTATTTAATCCCTACATATTCTATAGTTACAAGGAATTCGATCAATTTTCATACTTCTTAAAATAAAATTTGATGCGAAACTTCTTATAAACGGAATTGAAAATTTTAGAGTCGATGTTTTGCAAATGCGCATAGATCGTCCGTATGTTTAGCATTGTGCATTTAGAACCAGATTTCCATCACAATCGAAACTTTGTTAATGGCATTAAGAACCTTAGACTGCTGTGTGTTTCGAAGGATGAGTGGCGTTGTGCAGAGAACGACATACTTCTTTTGGTCCCTTTTCGTTCGTCTTAAGTTCGAGTCTGGAAGCGGACGAAAAGTTTTACATTTTCTTTATTTTTTTTATTATTATTTTTCTCCATATATATTCTATAGTTACAAGGAATTCGATCAATTTTCATACTTCTTAAAATAAAATTTGATGCGAAACTACTTATAAACGGAATTGAAAATTTAAGAGTCGATGTTTTGCACATGCGCAGAGATCGTCCGTATGTTTAGCATTGTGCATTTAGAACCAGATTTCCATCACAATCGAAACTTTGTTAATGGCATTAAGAACCTTAGACTCCTGTGTGTTTCGAAGGATGAGTGGCGTGGTGCAGAGAACGACATACTTCTTTTGGTCCCTTTTCGTTCGTCTTAAGTTCGAGTCTGGAAGCGGACGAAAAATTTTACATTTTCTTTATTTTTTTTATTATTATTTTTCTCCATACATATTCTATAGTTACAAGGAATTCGATCAATTTTCATACTTCTTAAAATAAAATGTGATGCGAAACTACTTATAAACGGAATTGAAAATTTAAGAGTCGATGGTTTGCACATGCGCAGAGATCGTCCGTATGTTTAGCATTGTGCATTTAGAACCAGATTTCCATCACAATCGAAACTTTGTTAATGGCATTAAGAACCTTAGACTGCTGTGTGTTTCGAAGGATGAGTGGCGTGGTGCAGAGAACGACATACTTCTTTTGGTCCCTTTTCGGTCGTCTTAAATTCGAGTCTGGAAGCGGACGAAAAATTTTACATTTTCTTTATTTTTTTATTACTATTTTTCTCCATACATATTCTATAGTTACAAGGAATTCGATCAATTTTCATACTTCTTAAAATAAAATTTGATGCGAAACTACTTATAAACGGAATTGAAAATTTTAGAGTCGATGTTTTGCAAATGCGCATAGATCGTCCTTATGTTTAGCATTGTGCATTTCGAACCAGATTTCCATCACAATCGAAACTTTGTTACTGGCATTAAGAACCTTAGACTGCTGTCTGTTTCGAAGGATGAGTGGCGTGGTGCAGAGAACGACATACTTCTTTTGGTCCCTTTTCGTTCGTCTTAAGTTCGAGTCTGGAAGCGGACGAAAAATTTTACATTTTCTTTATTTTTTTATTATTATTTTTCTCCATACATATTCTATAGTTACAAGGAATTCGATCAATTTTCATACTTCTTAAAATAAAATTTGATACGAAACTACTTATAAACGGAATTGAAAATTTAATAGTCGATGTTTTGCACATGCGCAGAGATCGTCCATATGTTTAGCATTGTGCATTTAGAACCAGATTTTCATCACAATCGAAAATTTGTTAATGGCATTAAGAACCTTAGACTGCTGTGTGTTTCGAAGGATGAGTGGCGTGGTGCAGAGAACGACATACTTCTTTTGGTCCCTTTTCGTTCGTCTTAAGTTCGAGTCTGGAAGCAGACGAAAAATTTTACAATTTCCTAATTTTCTTTTCATTATTATTTTTCTCTATACATATTCTATAGTTACAAGGAATTCGATCAATTTTCATACTTCTTAAAATAAAATTTGATGCGAAACTACTTATAAACGGAATTGAAAATATAAGAGTCGATGTTTTGCACATGCGCAGAGATCGTCCGTATGTTTAGCATTGTGCATTTAGAACCAGATTTCCATCACAATCGAAACTTTGTTAATGGCATTAAGAACCTTAGACTGCTGTGTGTTTCGAAGGATGAGTGGCGTGGTGCAGAGAACGACATACTTCTTTTGGTCCCTTTTCGTTCGTCTTAAGTTCGAGTCTGGAAGCGGACGAAAAATTTTACATTTTCTTTATTTTTTTTATTATTATTTTTCTCCATACATATTCTATAGTTACAAGGAATTCGATCAATTTTCATACTTCTTAAAATAAAATTTGATGCGAAACTACTTATAAACGGAATTGAAAATTTAATAGTCGATGTTTTGCACATGCGCAGAGATCGTCCATATGTTTAGCATTGTGCATTTAGAACCAGATTTGCATCACAATCGAACATTTGTTAATGGCATTAAGAACCTTAGACTGCTGTGCGTTTCGAAGGATGAGTGGCGTGGTGCAGAGAACGACGTACTTCTTTTGGCCCCTTTTCGTTCGTCTTAAGTTCGAGTCTGGAAGCAGACAAAAAATTTTACAATTTCTTAATTTTTTTTTCATTATTATTTTTCTCCATACATATTCTATAGTTACAAGGAATTCGATCAATTTTCATACTTCTTAAAATAAAATTTGAAGAGAAACTACTTATAAACGGAATTGAAAATATAAGAGTCCAGGTTTTGCACATGCGCAGAGATCGTCCGTATGTTTAGCATTGTGCATTTAGAACCAGATTTCCATCACAATCGAAACTTTGTTAATGGCTTTAAGAACCTTAGACTGCTGCGTGTTTCGAAGGATGAGTGGCGTGGTGCAGAGAACGACATACTTCTTTTGGTCCCTTTTCGTTCGTCTTAAGTTCGAGTCTGGAAGCGAATCAAAAATTTTCCAATTTCTTAATTTTTTTTATTATTATTTTTCTCCATACATATTCTATAGTTACAAGGAATTCGATCAATTTTCATACTTCTTAAAATAAAATTTGATGCGAAACTACTTATAAACGGAATTGAAAATTCAAGAGTCGATGTTTTGCACATGCGCAGAGATCGTCCGTATGTTTAGCATTGTGCAATTAGAACCAGATTTCCATCACAATCGAAACTTTGTTAATGGCATTAAGAACCTTAGACTGCTGTGTGTTTCGAAGGATGAGTGGCATGGTGCAGAGAACGACATACTTCTTATGCTCCCTTTTCGTTCGTCTTAAGTTCGAGTCTGGAAGCGGACGAAAAATTTTACAATTTCTTAATTTTTTTTTATTATTATTTTTCTCCATACATATTCTATAGTTACAAGGAATTCGATCAGTTTTCATACTTCTTAAAATAAAATTTGATGCGAAACTACTTATAAACGGAATTGAAAATATAAGAGTCGATGTTTTGCACATGCGCAGAGATCGTCCGTATGTTTAGCATTGTGCATTTAGAACCAGATTTCCATCACAATCGAAACTTTGTTAATGGCATTAAGAACCTTAGACTGCTGTGTGTTTCGAAGGATGAGTGGCGTGGTGCAGAGAACGACATACTTCTTTTGGTCCCTTTTCTTTCGTCTTAAGTTCGAGTCTGGAAGCGGACGAAAAATTTTACATTTTCTTTATTTTTTTTATTATTATTTTTCTCCATACATATTCTATAGTTACAAGGAATTCGATCAATTTTCATACTTCTTAAAATAAAATTTGATGCGAAACTACTTATAAACGGAATTGAAAATTTAATAGTCGATGTATTGCACATGCGCAAGGATCGTCCATATGTTTAGCATTGTGCATTTAGAACCAGATTTTCATCACAATCGAAAATTTGTTAATGGCATTAAGAACCTTAGACTGCTGTGTGTTTCGAAGGATTAGTGGCGTGGTGCAGAGAACGACATACTTCTTTTGGTCCCTTTTCGTTCGTCTTAAGTTCGAGTCTGGAAGCGAATGAAAAATTTTACAATTTCTTAATTTTTTTTTATTATTATTTTCCTCCATACATATTCTATAGTTACAAGGAATTCGATCAATTTTCATACTTCTTAAAATAAAATTTGATGCGAAACTATTTATAAACGGAATTGAAAATTTAAGAGTCGATGTTTTGCACATGCGCAGAGATCGTCCGTATGTTTAGCATTGTGCATTTAGAACCAGATTTATATCACAATCGAAACTTTGTTAATGGCATTAAGAACCTTAGACTGCTGTGTGTTTCGAAGGATGAGTGGCGTGGTGCAGAGAACGACATACTTCTTTTGGTCCCTTTTCGTTCGTCTTAAATTCGAGTCTGGAAGCGGACGAAAAATTTTACATTTTCTTTATTTTTTTTATTATTATTTTTCTCCATACATATTCTATAGTTACAAGGAATTCGATCAATTTTCATACTTCTTAAAATAAAATTTGATGCGAAACTACTTATAAACGGAATTGAAAATTTAAGAGTCGATGTTTTGCACATGCGCAGAGATCGTCCGTATGTTTAGCATTGTGCAATTAGAACCAGATTTCCATCACAATCGAAACTTTGTTAATGGCATTAAGAACCTTAGACTGCTTTGTGTTTCGAAGGATGAGTGGCGTGGTGCAGAGAACGACATACTTCTTTTGGTCCCTTTTCGTTCGTCTTAAGTTCTTGTCTGGAAGCGAATGAAAAATTTTACAATTTCTTAATTTTTTTTTATTATTATTTTCCTCCATACATATTCTATAGTTACAAGGAATTCGATCAATTTTCATACTTCTTAAAATAAAATTTGATGCGAAACTACTTATAAACGGAATTGAAAATTTAATAGTCGATGTTTTGCACATGCGCAGAGATCGTCCATATGTTTAGCATTGTGCATTTAGAACCAGATTTGCATCACAATCGAACATTTGTTAATGGCATTAAGAACCTTAGACTGCTGTGCGTTTCGAAGGATGAGTGGCGTGGTGCAGAGAACGACGTACTTCTTTTGGCCCCTTTTCGTTCGTCTTAAGTTCGAGTCTGGAAGCAGACAAAAAATTTTACAATTTCTTAATTTTTTTTTCATTATTATTTTTCTCCATACATATTCTATAGTTACAAGGAATTCGATCAATTTTCATACTTCTTAAAATAAAATTTGAAGAGAAACTACTTATAAACGGAATTGAAAATATAAGAGTCCAGGTTTTGCACATGCGCAGAGATCGTCCGTATGTTTAGCATTGTGCATTTAGAACCAGATTTCCATCACAATCGAAACTTTGTTAATGGCTTTAAGAACCTTAGACTGCTGCGTGTTTCGAAGGATGAGTGGCGTGGTGCAGAGAACGACATACTTCTTTTGGTCCCTTTTCGTTCGTCTTAAGTTCGAGTCTGGAAGCGAATCAAAAATTTTCCAATTTCTTAATTTTTTTTATTATTATTTTTCTCCATACATATTCTATAGTTACAAGGAATTCGATCAATTTTCATACTTCTTAAAATAAAATTTGATGCGAAACTACTTATAAACGGAATTGAAAATTCAAGAGTCGATGTTTTGCACATGCGCAGAGATCGTCCGTATGTTTAGCATTGTGCAATTAGAACCAGATTTCCATCACAATCGAAACTTTGTTAATGGCATTAAGAACCTTAGACTGCTGTGTGTTTCGAAGGATGAGTGGCATGGTGCAGAGAACGACATACTTCTTATGCTCCCTTTTCGTTCGTCTTAAGTTCGAGTCTGGAAGCGGACGAAAAATTTTACAATTTCTTAATTTTTTTTTATTATTATTTTTCTCCATACATATTCTATAGTTACAAGGAATTCGATCAATTTTCATACTTCTTAAAATAAAATTTGATGCGAAACTACTTATAAACGGAATTGAAAATTTAATAGTCGATGTTTTGCACATGCGCAGAGATCGTCCGTATGTTTAGCATTGTGCGTTTAGAACCAGATTTCCATCACAATCGAAACTTTGTTAATGGCATTAAGAACCTTAGACTGCTGTGTGTTTCGAAGGATGAGTGGCGTGGTGGAGAGAACGACATACTTCTTTTGGTCCCTTTTCGTTCGTCTTAAAATTGAGTCTGGAAGCAGACGAAAAATTTTACAATTTCTTAATTTTTTTTCCATTATTATTTTTCTCCATGCATATTCTATAGTTACAAGGAATTCAATCAATTTTCATACTTCTTAAAATAAAATTTGATGCGAAACTACTTATAAACGGAATTGAAAATTTAAGAGTCGATGTTTTGCACATGCGCAGAGATCGTCCATATGTTTAGCATTGTGCATTTAGAACCAGATTTCCATCACAATCGAAAATTTGTTAATGGCATTAAGAACCTTAGACTGCTGTGTGCTTCGAAGGATGAGTGGCGTGGTGCAGAGAACGACATACTTCTTTTGGTCCCTTTTCGTTCGTCTTAAGTTCGAGTCTGGAAGCGGACGAAAAATTTTACTTTTTCTTTATTTTTTTTATTATTATTTTTCTCCATACATATTCTATAGTTACAAGGAAATCGATCAATTTTCATACTTCTTAAAATAAAATTTGATGCGAAACTACTTATAAACGGAATTGAAAATTTAAGAGTCGATGTTTTGCACATGCGCAGGGATCGTCCGTATGTTTAGCATTGTGCATTTAGAACCAGATTTCCATCACAATCGAAACTTTGTTAATGGTATTAAGAACCTTAGACTGCTGCGTGTGTTTCGAAGGATGAGTGGCGTGGTGCCTAGAACGACATACTTCTTTTGGTCCCTTTTCGTTCGTCTTAAGTTCGAGTCTGGAAGCGGACGAAAAATTTTACATTTTCTTTATTTTTTTTATTATTATTTTTCTCCATACATATTCTATAGTTACAAGGAATTCGATCAATTTTCATACTTCTTAAAATAAAATTTGATGCGAAACTACTTATAAACGGAATTGAAAATTTAAGAGTCGATGTTTTGCAAATGCGCAAAGATCGTCCGTATGTTTAGCATTGTGCATTTAGAACCAGATTTGCATCACAATCGAAACTTTGTTAATGGCATTAAGAACCTTAGACTGCTGTGTGTTTCGAAGGATGAGTGGCGTGGTGCAGAGAACGGCATACTTCTTTTGGTCCCTTTTCGTTCGTCTTAAGTTCGAGTCTGGAAGCGAATGAAAAATTTTACAATTTCTTAATTTTTTTTTATTATTATTTTTCTCCATACATATTCTATAGTTACAAGGAATTCGATCAATTTTCATACTACTTAAAATAAAATTTGATGCGAATTTATTTATAAACGGAATTGAAAATTTAAGAGTCGATGTTTTGCACATGCGCAGAGATCGTCCGTATGTTTAGCATTGTTCATTTAGAACCAGATTTATATCACAATCGAAACTTTGTTAATGGCATTAAGAACCTTAGACTGCTGTGAGTTTCGAAGGATGAGTGGCGTGGTGCAGAGAACGACATACTTCTTTTGGTCCCTTTTCGTTCGTCTTAAGTTGGAGTCTGGAAGCGGACGAAACATTTTACATTTTCTTTATTTTTTTTATTATTATTTTTCTCCATACATATTCTATAGTTACAAGGAATTCGATCAATTTTCATACTTCTTAAAATAAAATTTGATGCGAAACTACTTATAAACGGAATTGAAAATTTAAGAGTCGATGTTTTGCACATGCGCAGAGATCGTCCGTATGTTTAGCATTGTGCATTTAGAACCAGATTTCCATCACAATCTAAACTTTGTTAATGGCATTAAGAACCTTAGACTGCTGTGTGTTTCGAAGTATGAGTGGCGTGGTGCAGAGAACGACATACTTCTTTTGGTCCCTTTTCGTTCATCTTAAGTTCGAGTCTGGAAGCGGACGAAAAATTCTACATTTTCTTTATTTTTTTTTATTATTATTTTTCTCCATACATATTCTGTAGTTACAAGGAATTCGATCAATTTTCATACTTCTTAAGATAAAATTTGATGCGAAACTACTTATAAACGGAATTGAAAATTTAAGAGTCGATGTTTTGCACATGCGCAGAGATCGTCCGTATGTTTAGCATTGTGCATTTAGAACCAGATTTCCATCACAATCGAAACTTTGTTAATGGCATTAAGAACCTTAGACTGCTGTGTGTTTCGAAGGATGAGTGGCGTGGTGCAGAGAACGACATACTACTTTTGGTCCCTTTTCGTTCGTCTTAAGTTCGAGTCTGGAAGCGGACGAAAAATTTTACATTTTCTTTATTTTTTTTATTATTATTTTTCTCCATACATATTCTATAGTTACAAGGAATTCGATCAATTTTCATACTTCTTAAAATAAAATTTGATGCGAAACTACTTATAAACGGAATTGAAAATTTAAGAGTCGATGTTTTGCACATGCGCAGAGATCGTCCGTATGTTTAGCATTGTGCATTTAGAACCAGATTTCCATCACAATCGAAACTTTGTTAAGGGCATTAAGAACCTTAGACTGCTGTGTGTTTCGAAGGATGAGTGGCGTGGTGCAGAGAACGACATACTTCTTTTGGTCCCTTTTCGTTCGTCTTAAGTTCGAGTCTGGAAGCGGACGAAAAATTTTACAATTTCTTAATTTTTTTTTATTATTATTTTTCTCTATACACATTCTATAGTTACAAGGAATTCGATCAATTTTCATACTTCTTAAAATAAAATTTGATACGAAACTACTTATAAACGGAATTGAAAATTTAAGAGTCGATGTTTTGCAAATGCGCAGAGATCATCCATATGTTTAGCATTGTGCATTTAGAACCAGATTGCCATCACAATCGAAACTTTGTTAATGGCATTAAGAACCTTAGAGTGCTGTGTGTTTCGAAGGATGAGTGGCGTGGTGCAGAGAACGACATACTTCTTTTGGTCCCTTTTCGTTCGTCTTAAGTTCGAGTCTGGAAGCGGACGAAAAATTTTACATTTTCTTTATTTTTTTATTATTATTTTTCTCCATACATATTCTATAGTTACAAGGAATTCTATCAATTTTCATACTTCTTAAAATAAAATTTGATGCGAAACTACTTATAAACGGATTTGAAAATTTAAGAGTCGATGTTTTGCACATGCGCAGAGATCGTCCGTATGTTTAGCATTGTTCATTTAGAACCAGATTTATATCACAATCGAAACTTTGTTAATGGCATTAAGAACCTTAGACTGCTGTGTGTTTCGAAGGAAGAGTGGCGTGGTGCAGAGAACGACATACTTCTTTTGGTCAATTTTCGTTCATCTTAAGTTCGAGTCTGGAAGCTGACGAAAAATTTTACATTTTCTTTATTTTTTTTATTATTATTTTTCTCCATACATATTCTATAGTTACAAGGAATTCGATCAATTTTCATACTTCTTAAAATAAAATTTGATGCGAAACTACTTATAAACGGAATTGAAAATTTAAGAGTCGATGTTTTGCACATGCGCAGAGATCGTCCGTATGTTTAGTATTGTGCATTTAGAACCAGATTTCCATCACAATCGAAACTTTCTTAATGGCATTAAGAACCTTAGATTGCTGTGCGTTTCGGAGGAAGAGTGGCGTGGTGCAGAGAACGACATACTTCTTTTGTTCCCTTTTCGTTCGTCTTAAGTTCGAGTCTGGAAGCGGAAGAAAAATTTTACAATTTCTTAATTTTTTTTATTATTATTTTTCTCCATACATATTCTATAGTTACAAGGAATTCGATCAATTTTCATACTTCTTAAAATAAAATTTGATGCGAAACTACTTATAAACGGAATTGAAAATTTAAGAGTCGATGTTTTGCACATGCGCAGAGATCGTCCGTATGTTTAGCATTGTGCATTTAGAACCAGATTTCCATCACAATCTAAACTTTGTTAATGGCATTAAGAACCTTAGACTGCTGTGTGTTTCGAAGTATGAGTGGCGTGGTGCAGAGAACGACATACTTCTTTTGGTCCCTTTTCGTTCATCTTAAGTTCGAGTCTGGAAGCGGACGAAAAATTCTACATTTTCTTTATTTTTTTTTATTATTATTTTTCTCCATACATATTCTGTAGTTACAAGGAATTCGATCAATTTTCATACTTCTTAAGATAAAATTTGATGCGAAACTACTTATAAACGGAATTGAAAATTTAAGAGTCGATGTTTTGCACATGCGCAGAGATCGTCCGTATGTTTAGCATTGTGCATTTAGAACCAGATTTCCATCACAATCGAAACTTTGTTAATGGCATTAAGAACCTTAGACTGCTGTGTGTTTCGAAGGATGAGTGGCGTGGTGCAGAGAACGACATACTACTTTTGGTCCCTTTTCGTTCGTCTTAAGTTCGAGTCTGGAAGCGGACGAAAAATTTTACATTTTCTTTATTTTTTTTATTATTATTTTTCTCCATACATATTCTATAGTTACAAGGAATTCGATCAATTTTCATACTTCTTAAAATAAAATTTGATGCGAAACTACTTATAAACGGAATTGAAAATTTAAGAGTCGATGTTTTGCACATGCGCAGAGATCGTCCGTATGTTTAGCATTGTGCATTTAGAACCAGATTTCCATCACAATCGAAACTTTGTTAAGGGCATTAAGAACCTTAGACTGCTGTGTGTTTCGAAGGATGAGTGGCGTGGTGCAGAGAACGACATACTTCTTTTGGTCCCTTTTCGTTCGTCTTAAGTTCGAGTCTGGAAGCGGACGAAAAATTTTACATTTTCTTTATTTTTTTTATTATTATTTTTCTCCATACATATTCTATAGTTACAAGGAATTCGATCAATTTTCATACTTCTTAAAATAAAATTTGATGCTAAACTACTTATAAACGGAATTGAAAATTTAAGAGTCGATGTTTTGCACATGCGCAGAGATCGTCCGTATGTTTAACATTGTGCATTTAGAACCAGATTTCCATCACAATCGAAACTTTGTTAATGGCATTAAGAACCTTAGACTGCTGTGTGTTTCGAAGGATGAGTGGCGTGGTGCAGAGAACGACGTACTTCTTTTGGTCCCATTTCGTTCGTCTTAAGTTCGAGTCTGGAAGCGGACGAAAAATTTTACATTTTCTTTATTTTTTTATTACTATTTTTCTCCATACATATTCTATAGTTACAAGGAATTCGATCAATTTTCATACTTCTTAAAATAAAATTTGATGCGAAACTACTTATAAACGGAATTGAAAATTTTAGAGTCGATGTTTTGCAAATGCGCATAGATCGTCCTTATGTTTAGCATTGTGCATTTCGAACCAGATTTCCATCACAATCGAAACTTTGTTAATGGCATTAAGAACCTTAGACTGCTGTGTGTTTCGAAGGATGAGTGGCGTGGTGCAGAGAACGACATACTTCTTTTGGTCCCTTTTCGTTCGTCTTAAGTTCGAGTCTGGAAGCGAATGAAAAATTTTACAATTTCTTAATTTTTTTTATTATTATTTTTCTCCATACATATTCTATAGTTACAAGGAATTCGATCAATTTTCATACTTCTTAAAATAAAATTTGATGAGAAACTACTTATAAACGGAATTGAAAATATAAGAGTCGATGTTTTGCACATGCGCAGAGATCGTCCGTATGTTTAGCATTGTGCATTTAGAACCAGATTTCCATCACAATCGAAACTTTGTTAATGGCATTAAGAACCTTAGACTGCTGTGTGTTTCGAAGGATGAGTGGCGTGGTGCAGAGAACGACATACTTCTTTTGGTCCCTTTTCGTTCGTCTTAAGTTCTAATCTGGAAGCGGACGAAAAATTTTACATTTTCTTTATTTTTTTTATTATTATTTTTCTCCATACATATTCTATAGTTACAAGGAATTCGATCAATTTTCATACTTCTTAAAATAAAATTTGATGAGAAACTACTTATAAACGGAATTGAAAATATAAGAGTCGATGTTTTGCACATGCGCAGAGATCGTCCGTATGTTTAGCATTGTGCATTTAGAACCAGATTTCCATCACAATCGAAACTTTGTTAATGGCATTAAGAACCTTAGACTGCTGTGTGTTTCGAAGGATGAGTGGCGTGGTGCAGAGAACGACATACTTCTTTTGGTCCCTTTTCGTTCGTCTTAAGTTCGAGTCCGGAAGCGGACGAAAAATTTTACATTTTCTTTATTTTTTTATTATTATTTTTCTCCATACATATTCTATAGTTACAAGGAATTCGATCAATTTTCATACTTCTTAAAATAAAATTTGATGCGAAACTACTTATAAACGGAATTGAAAATTTAATAGTCGATGTTTTGCACATGCGCAGAGATCGTCCATATGTTTAGCATTGTGCATTTAGAACCAGATTTCCATCACAATCGAAAATTTGTTAATGGCATTAAGAACCTTAGACTGCTGTGCGTTTCGAAGGATGAGTGGCGTGGTGCAGAGAACGACATACTTCTTTTGGTCCCTTTTCGTTCGTTTTAAGTTCGAGTCTGGAAGCAGACGAAAAATTTTACAATTTCTTAATTTTTTTATTATTATTTTTCTCCATACATATTCTATAGTTACAAGGAATTCGATCAATTTTCATACTTCTTAAAATAAAATTTGATGCGAAACTATTTATAAACGGAATTGAAAATTTAAGAGTCGATGTTTTGCACATGCGTTGAGATCGTCCGTATGTTTAGCATTGCGCATTTAGAACCAGATTTATATCACAATCGAAACTTTGTTAATGGCATTAAGAACCTTAGACTGCTGTGTGTTTCGAAGGATGAGTGGCGTGGTGCAGAGAACGACATACTTCTTTTGGTCCCTTTTCGTTCGTCTTAAGTTCGAGTCTGGAAGCGGACGAAAAATTTTACATTTTCTTTATTTTTTTTATTATTCTTTTTCTCCATACATATTCTATAGTTACAAGGAATTCGATCAATTTTCATACTTCTTAAAATAAAATTTGATGCTAAACTACTTATAAACGGAATTGAAAATTTAAGAGTCGATGTTTTGCACATGCGCAGAGATCGTCCGTATGTTTAACATTGTGCATTTAGAACCAGATTTCCATCACAATCGAAACTTTGTTAATGGCATTAAGAACCTTAGACTGCTGTGTGTTTCGAAGGATGAGTGGCGTGGTGCAGAGAACGACGTACTTCTTTTGGTCCCATTTCGTTCGTCTTAAGTTCGAGTCTGGAAGCGGACGAAAAATTTTACATTTTCTTTATTTTTTTATTACTATTTTTCTCCATACATATTCTATAGTTACAAGGAATTCGATCAATTTTCATACTTCTTAAAATAAAATTTGATGCGAAACTACTTATAAACGGAATTGAAAATTTTAGAGTCGATGTTTTGCAAATGCGCATAGATTGTCCTTATGTTTAGCATTGTGCATTTCGAACCAGATTTCCATCACAATCGAAACTTTGTTAATGGCATTAAGAACCTTAGACTGCTGTGTGTTTCGAAGGATGAGTGGCGTGGTGCAGAGAACGACATACTTCTTTTGGTCCCTTTTCGTTCGTCTTAAGTTCGAGTCTGGAAGCGAATGAAAAATTTTACAATTTCTTAATTTTTTTTTATTATTATTTTTCTCCATACATATTCTATAGTTACAAGGAATTCGATCAATTTTCATACTTCTTAAAATAAAATTTGATGAGAAACTACTTATAAACGGAATTGAAAATATAAGAGTCGATGTTTTGCACATGCGCAGAGATCGTCCGTATGTTTAGCATTGTGCATTTAGAACCAGATTTCCATCACAATCGAAACTTTGTTAATGGCATTAAGAACCTTAGACTGCTGTGTGTTTCGAAGGATGAGTGGCGTGGTGCAGAGAACGACATACTTCTTTTGGTCCCTTTTCGTTCGTCTTAAGTTCTAATCTGGAAGCGGACGAAAAATTTTACATTTTCTTTATTTTTTTTATTATTATTTTTCTCCATACATATTCTATAGTTACAAGGAATTCGATCAATTTTCATACTTCTTAAAATAAAATTTGATGCGAAACTACTTATAAACGGAATTGAAAATTTAATAGTCGAGGTTTTGCACATGCGCAGAGATCGTCCATATGTTTAGCATTGTGCATTTAGAACCAGATTTCCATCACAATCGAAAATTTGTTAATGGCATTAAGAACCTTAGACTGCTGTGCGTTTCGAAGGATGAGTGGCGTGGTGCAGAGAACGACATACTTCTTTTGGTCCCTTTTCGTTCGTCTTAAGTTCGAGTCTGGAAGCAGACGAAAAATTTTACAATTTCTTAATTTTTTTTATTATTATTTTTCTCCATACATATTCTATAGTTACAAGGAATTCGATCAATTTTCATACTTCTTAAAATAAAATTTGATGCGAAACTATTTATAAACGGAATTGAAAATTTAAGAGTCGATGTTTTGCACATGCGTTGAGATCGTCCGTATGTTTAGCATTGCGCATTTAGAACCAGATTTATATCACAATCGAAACTTTGTTTATGGCATTAAGAACCTTAGACTGCTGTGTGTTTCGAAGGATGAGTGGCGTGGTGCAGAGAACGACATACTTCTTTTGGTCCCTTTTCGTTCGTCTTAAGTTCGAGTCTGGAAGCAGACGAAAAATTTTACAATTTCTTAATTTTTTTTTCATTATTATTTTTCTCCATACATATTCTATAGTTACAAGGAATTCGATCAATTTTCATACTTCTTAAAATAAAATTTGATGAGAAACTACTTATAAACGGAATTGAAAATATAAGAGTCGATGTTTTGCACATGCGCAGAGATCGTCCGTATGTTTAGCATTGTGCATTTAGAACCAGATTTCCATCACAATCGAAACTTTGTTAATGGCATTAAGAACCTTAGACTGCTGTGTGTTTCGAAGGATGAGTGGCGTGGTGCAGAGAACGACATACTTCTTTTGGTCCCTTTTCGTTCGTCTTAAGTTCGAGTCTGGAAGCGGACGAAAAATTTTACATTTTCTTTATTTTTTTATTATTATTTTTCTCCATACATATTCTATAGTTACAAGGAATTCGATCAATTTTCATACTTCTTAAAATAAAATTTGATGCGAAACTACTTATAAACGGAATTGAAAATTTAATAGTCGATGTTTTGCACATGCGCAGAGATCGTCCATATGTTTAGCATTGTGCATTTAGAACCAGATTTCCATCACAATCGAAAATTTGTTAATGGCATTAAGAACCTTAGACTGCTGTGCGTTTCGAAGGATGAGTGGCGTGGTGCAGAGAACGACATACTTCTTTTGGCCCCTTTTCGTTCGTCTTAAGTTCGAGTCTGGAAGCAGACAAAAAATTTTACAATTTCTTAATTTTTTTTTCATTATTATTTTTCTCCATACATATTCTATAGTTATAAGGAATTCGATCAATTTTCATACTTCTTAAAATAAAATTTGATGAGAAACTACTTATAAACGGAATTGAAAATATAAGAGTCGATGTTTTGCACATGCGCAGAGATCGTCCGTATGTTTAGCATTGTGCATTTAGAACCAGATTTCCATCACAATCGAAACTTTGTTAATGGCTTTAAGAACCTTAGACTGCTGTGTGTTTCGAAGGATGAGTGGCGTGGTGCAGAGAACGACATACTTCTTTTGGTCCCTTTTCGTTCGTCTTAAGTTCGAGTCTGGAAGCGGACGAAAAATTTTACATTTTCTTTATTTTTTTATTATTATTTTTCTCCATACATATTCTATAGTTACAAGGAATTCGATCAATTTTCATACTTCTTAAAATAAAATTTGATGCGAAACTACTTATAAACGGAATTGAAAATTTAAGAGTCGATGTTTTGCACATGCGCAGAGATCGTCCGTATGTTTAGCATTGTGCATTTAGAACCAGATTTCCATCACAATCGAAACTTTGTTAATGGCTTTAAGAACCTTAGACTGCTGTGTGTTTTGAAGGATGAGTGGCGTGGTGCAGAGAACGACATACTTCTTTTGGTCCCTTTTCGTTCGTCTTAAGTTCGAGTCTGGAAGCGAATGAAAAATTTTACAATTTCTTAATTTTTTTTTTTTCATTATTATTTTTCTCCATACATATTCTATAGTTACAAGGAATTCGATCAATTTTCATACTTCTTAAAATAAAATTTGATGAGAAACTACTTATAAACGGAATTGAAAATATAAGAGTCGATGTTTTGCACATGCGCAGAGATCGTCCGTATGTTTAGCATTGTGCATTTAGAACCAGATTTCCATCACAATCGAAACTTTGTTAATGGCTTTAAGAACCTTAGACTGCTGTGCGTTTCGAAGGATGAGTGGCGTGGTGCAGAGAACGACATACTTCTTTTGGTCCCTTTTCGTTCGTCTTAAGTTCGAGTCTGGAAGCAGACGAAAAATTTTACAATTTCTTAATTTTTTTTATTATTATTTTTCTCCATACATATTCTATAGTTACAAGGAATTCGATCAATTTTCATACTTCTTAAAATAAAATTTGATGCGAAACTATTTATAAACGGAATTGAAAATTTAAGAGTCGATGTTTTGCACATGCGTTGAGATCGTCCGTATGTTTAGCATTGCGCATTTAGAACCAGATTTATATCACAATCGAAACTTTGTTAATGGCATTAAGAACCTTAGACTGCTGTGTGTTTCGAAGGATGAGTGGCGTGGTGCAGAGAACGACATACTTCTTTTGGTCCCTTTTCGTTCGTCTTAAGTTCGAGTCTGGAAGCAGACGAAAAATTTTACAATTTCTTAATTTTTTTTATTATTATTTTTCTCCATACATATTCTATAGTTACAAGGAATTCGATCAATTTTCATACTTCTTAAAATAAAATTTGATGCGAAACTATTTATAAACGGAATTGAAAATTTAAGAGTCGATGTTTTGCACATGCGTTGAGATCGTCCGTATGTTTAGCATTGCGCATTTAGAACCAGATTTATATCACAATCGAAACTTTGTTAATGGCATTAAGAACCTTAGACTGCTGTGTGTTTCGAAGGATGAGTGGCGTGGTGCAGAGAACGACATACTTCTTTTGGTCCCTTTTCGTTCGTCTTAAGTTCGAGTCTGGAAGCAGACGAAAAATTTTACAATTTCTTAATTTTTTTTTCATTATTATTTTTCTCCATACATATTCTATAGTTACAAGGAATTCGATCAATTTTCATACTTCTTAAAATAAAATTTGATGAGAAACTACATATAAACGGAATTGAAAATATAAGAGTCGATGTTTTGCACATGCGCAGAGATCGTCCGTATGTTTAGCATTGTGCATTTAGAACCAGATTTCCATCACAATCGAAACTTTGTTAATGGCATTAAGAACCTTAGACTGCTGTGTGTTTCGAAGGATGAGTGGCGTGGTGCAGAGAACGACATACTTCTTTTGGTCCCTTTTCGTTCGTCTTAAGTTCGAGTCTGGAAGCGGACGAAAAATTTTACATTTTCTTTATTTTTTTATTATTATTTTTCTCCATACATATTCTATAGTTACAAGGAATTCGATCAATTTTCATACTTCTTAAAATAAAATTTGATGCGAAACTACTTATAAACGGAATTGAAAATTTAATAGTCGATGTTTTGCACATGCGCAGAGATCGTCCATATGTTTAGCATTGTGCATTTAGAACCAGATTTCCATCACAATCGAAAATTTGTTAATGGCATTAAGAACCTTAGACTGCTGTGCGTTTCGAAGGATGAGTGGCGTGGTACAGAGAACGACATACTTCTTTTGGCCCCTTTTCGTTCGTCTTAAGTTCGAGTCTGGAAGCAGACAAAAAATTTTACAATTTCTTAATTTTTTTTTCATTATTATTTTTCTCCATACATATTCTATAGTTACAAGGAATTCGATCAATTTTCATACTTCTTAAAATAAAATTTGATGAGAAACTACTTATAAACGGAATTGAAAATATAAGAGTCGATGTTTTGCACATGCGCAGAGATCGTCCGTATGTTTAGCATTGTGCATTTAGAACCAGATTTCCATCACAATCGAAACTTTGTTAATGGCTTTAAGAACCTTAGACTGCTGTGTGTTTCGAAGGATGAGTGGCGTGGTGCAGAGAACGACATACTTCTTTTGGTCCCTTTTCGTTCGTCTTAAGTTCGAGTCTGGAAGCAGACGAAAAATTTTACAATTTCTTAATTTTTTTTATTATTATTTTTCTCCATACATATTCTATAGTTACAAGGAATTCGATCAATTTTCATACTTCTTAAAATAAAATTTGATGCGAAACTATTTATAAACGGAATTGAAAATTTAAGAGTCGATGTTTTGCACATGCGTTGAGATCGTCCGTATGTTTAGCATTGCGCATTTAGAACCAGATTTATATCACAATCGAAACTTTGTTAATGGCATTAAGAACCTTAGACTGCTGTGTGTTTCGAAGGATGAGTGGCGTGGTGCAGAGAACGACATACTTCTTTTGGTCCCTTTTCGTTCGTCTTAAGTTCGAGTCTGGAAGCAGACGAAAAATTTTACAATTTCTTAATTTTTTTTTCATTATTATTTTTCTCCATACATATTCTATAGTTACAAGGAATTCGATCAATTTTCATACTTCTTAAAATAAAATTTGATGAGAAACTACTTATAAACGGAATTGAAAATATAAGAGTCGATGTTTTGCACATGCGCAGAGATCGTCCGTATGTTTAGCATTGTGCATTTAGAACCAGATTTCCATCACAATCGAAACTTTGTTAATGGCTTTAAGAACCTTAGACTGCTGTGTGTTTCGAAGGATGAGTGGCGTGGTGCAGAGAATGACATACTTCTTTTGGTCCCTTTTCGTTCGTCTTAAGTTCGAGTCTGGAAGCGAATGAAAAATTTTACAATTTCTTAATTTTTTTTTATTATTATTTTTCTCCATACATATTCTATAGTTACAAGGAATTCGATCAATTTTCATACTTCTTAAAATAAAATTTGATGCGAAACTGTTTATAAACGGAATTGAAAATTTAAGAGTCGATGTTTTGCACATGCGCAGAGATCGTCCGTATGTTTAGCATTGTGCATTTAGAACCAGATTTATATCACAATCGAAACTTTGTTAATGGCATTAAGAACCTTAGACTGCTGTGTGTTTCGAAGGATGAGTGGCGTGGTGCAGAGAACGCCATACTTCTTTTGGTCCCTTTTCGTTCGTCTTAAGTTCGAGTCTGGAAGCGGACGAAAAATTTTACATTTTCTTTATTTTTTTTATTATTATTTTTCTCCATACATATTCTATAGTTACAAGGAATTCGATCAATTTTCATACTTCTTAAAATAAAATTTGATGCGAAACTACTTATAAACGGAATTGAAAATTTAAGAGTCGATGTTTTGCACATGCGCAGAGATCGTCCGTATGTTTAGCATTGTGCATTTAGAACCAGATTTCCATCACAATCGAAACTTTGTTAATGGCTTTAAGAACCTTAGACTGCTGTGTGTTTTGAAGGATGAGTGGCGTGGTGCAGAGAACGACATACTTCTTTTGGTCCCTTTTCGTTCGTCTTAAGTTCGAGTCTCTAAGCGAATGAAAAATTTTTCAATTTCTTAATTTTTTTTTTTCATTATTATTTTTCTCCATACATATTCTATAGTTACAAGGAATTCGATCAATTTTCATACTTCTTAAAATAAAATTTGATGAGAAACTACTTATAAACGGAATTGAAAATATAAGAGTCGATGTTTTGCACATGCGCAGAGATCGTAAGAATGTTTAGCATTGTGCATTTAGAACCAGATTTCCATCACAATCGAAACTTTGTTAATGGCTTTAAGAACCTTAGACTGCTGTGTGTTTCGAAGGATGAGTGGCGTGGTGCAGAGAACGACATACTTCTTTTGGTCCCTTTTCGTTCGTCTTAAGTTCGAGTCTGGAAGCGAATGAAAAATTTTACATTTTCTTTATTTTTTTTATAATTATTTTTCTCCATACATATTCTATAGTTACAAGGAATTCGATCAATTTTCATACTTCTTAAAATAAAATTTGATGCGAAACTACTTATAAACGGAATTGAAAATTTAAGAGTCGATGTTTTGCACATGCGCAGAGATCGTCCGTATGTTTAGCATTGTGCAATTAGAACCGGATTTCCATCACAATCGAAACTTTGTTAATGGCATTAAGAACCTTAGACTGCTTTGTGTATCGAAGGATGAGTGGCGTGGAGCAGAGAACGACATACTTCTTATGGTCCCTTTTCGTTCGTCTTAAGTTCGAGTCTGGAAGCGGACGAAAAATTTTACAATTTCTTAATTTTTTTTTATTATTATTTTTCTCCATACATATTCTATAGTTACAAGGAATTCGATCAGTTTTCATACTTCTTAAAATAAAATTTGATGCGAAACTACTTATAAGCGGAATTGAAAATATAAGAGTCGATGTTTTGCACATGCGCAGAGATCGTCCGTATGTTTAGCATTGTGCATTTAGAACCAGATTTCCATCACAATCGAAACTTTGTTAATGGTATTAAGAACCTTAGACTGCTGTGTGTTTCGAAGGATGAGCGGCGTGGTGCAGAGAACGACATACTTCTTTTGGTCCCTTTTCGTTCGTCTTAAGTTCGAGTCTGGAAGCGGACGAAAAATTTTACATTTTCTTTATTTTTTTTATTATTATTTTTCTCCATACATATTCTATAGTTACAAGGAATTCGATCAATTTTCATACTTCTTAAAATAAAATTTGATGCGAAACTACTTATAAACGGAATTGAAAATTTAATAGTCGATGTTTTGCACATGCGCAGAGATCGACCGTATGTTTAGCATTGTGCGTTTAGAACCAGATTTCCATCACAATCGAAACTTTGTTAATGGCATTAAGAACCTTAGACTGCTGCGTGTTTCGAAGGATGAGTGGCGTGGTGGAGAGAACGACACACTTCTTCTGGTCCCTTTTCGTTCGTCTTAAGTTCGAGTCTGGAAGCAGACGAAAAATTTTACAATTTCTTAATTTTTTTTTCCATTATTATTTTTCTCCATACATATTCTATAGTTACAAGGAATTCGATCAATTTTCATACTTCTTAAAATAAAATTTGATTCGAAACTACTTATAAACGGAATTGAAAATTTAAGAGTCGATGTTTTGCACATGCGCAGAGATCGTCCGTATGTTTAGCATTGTGCAATTAGAACCAGATTTCCATCACAATCGAAACTTTGTTAATGGCATTAAGAACCTTAGACTGCTTTGTGTTTCGAAGGATGAGTGGCGTGGAGCAGAGAACGACATACTTCTTATGGTCCCTTTTCGTTCGTCTTAAGTTCGAGTCTGGAAGCGGACGAAAAATTTTACAACTTCTTAATTTTTTTTTTATTATTATTTTTCTCCATACATATTCTATAGTTACAAGGAATTCGATCAGTTTTCATACTTCTTAAAATAAAATTTGATGCGAAACTACTTATAAACGGAATTGAAAATATAAGAGTCGATGTTTTGCACATGCGCAGAGATCGTCCGTATGTTTAGCATTGTGCATTTAGAACCAGATTTCCATCACAATCGAAACTTTGTTAATGGCATTAAGAACCTTAGACTGCTGTGTGTTTCGAAGGATGAGTGGCGTGGTGCAGAGAACTGCATACTTCTTTTGGTCCCTTTTCGTTCGTCTTATGTTCGAGTCTGGAAGCGAATGAAAAATTTTACAATTTCTTAATATTTTTTTATTATTATTCTTCTCCATACATATTCTATAGCTACAAGGAATTCGATCAATTTTCATACTTCTAAAATAAAATTTGATGCGAATTTATTTATAAACGGAATTGAAAATTTAAGAGTCGATGTTTTGCACATGCGCAGAGATCGTCCGTATGTTTAGCATTGTGCATTTAGAACCAGATTTATATCACAATCGAAACTTTGTTAATGGCATTAAGAACCTTAGACTGCTGTGTGTTTCGAAGGATGAGTGGCGTGGTGCAGAGAACGACATACTTCTTTTGTTCCCTTTTCGTTCGTCTTAAGTTGGAGTCTGGAAGCGGACGAAACATTTTACATTTTCTTTATTTTTTTTATTATTATTTTTCTCCATACATATTCTATAGTTACAAGGAATTCGATCAATTTTCATACTTCTTAAAATAAAATTTGATGCGAAACTACTTATAAACGGAATTGAAAATTTAAGAGTCGATGTTTTGCACATGCGCAGAGATCGTCCGTATGTTTAGCATTGTGCATTTAGAACCAGATTTCCATCACAATCGAAACTTTGTTAATGGCATTAAGAACCTTAGACTGCTGTGTGTTTCGAAGGATGAGTGGCGTGGTGCAGAGAACGACATACTTCTTATGGTCCCTTTTCGTTCGTCTTAAGTTCGAGTCTGGAAACGGACGAAAAATTTTACAATTTCTTAATTTTTTTTTATTATTATTTTTCTCTATACACATTCTATAGTTAGAAGGAATTCGATCAATTTTCATACTTCTTAAAATAAAATTTGATACGAAACTACTTATAAACGGAATTGAAAATATAAGATTCGATGTTTTGCACATGCGCAGAGATCGTCCGTATGTTTAGCATTGTGTATTTAGAACCAGATTTCCATCACAATCGAAACTTTGTTAATGGCATTAAGAACCTTAGACTGCTGTGTGTTTCGAAGGATGAGTGGCGTGGTGCAGAGAACGCCATACTTCTTTTGGTCCCTTTTCGTTCGTCTTAAGTTCGAGTCTGGAAGCGGACGAAAAATTTTACATTTTCTTTATTTTTTTTATTATTATTTTTCTCCATACATATTCTATAGTTACAAGGAATTCGATCAATTTTCATACTTCTTAAAATAAAATTTGATGCGAAACTACTTATAAACGGAATTGAAAATTTAAGAGTCGATGTTTTGCACATGCGCAGAGATCATCCATATGTTTAGCATTGTGCATTTAGAACCAGATTGCCATCACAATCGTAACTTTCTTAATGGCATTAAGAACCTTAGATTGCTGTGTGTTTCGGAGGATGAGTGGCGTGGTGCAGAGAACGACATACTTCTTTTGGTCCCTTTTCGTTCGTCTTAAGTTCGAGTCTGGAAGCTGACGAAAAATTTTACATTTTCTTTATTTTTTTTATTATTATTTTTCTCCATACATATTCTATAGTTACAAGGAATTCGATCAATTTTCATACTTCTTAAAATAAAATTTGATGCGAAACTACTTATAAACGGAATTGAAAATTTAAGAGACGATGTTTTGCACATGCGCAGAGATCGTCCGTATGTTTAGCATTGTGCATTTAGAACCAGATTTCCATCACAATCGAAACTTTGTTAATGGCATTAAGAACCTTAGACTGCTGTGTGTTTCGAAGGATGAGTGGCGTGGTGCAGAGAACGCCATACTTCTTTTGGTCCCTTTTCGTTCGTCTTAAGTTCGAGTCTGGAAGCTGACGAAAAATTTTACATTTTCTTTATTTTTTTTATTATTATTTTTCTCCATACATATTCTATAGTTACAAGGAATTCGATCAATTTTCATACTTCTTAAAATAAAATTTGATGCGAAACTACTTATAAACGAAATTGAAAATTTAAGAGTCGATGTTTTGCACATGCGCAGAGATCGTCCGTATGTTTAGCATTGTGCATTTAGAACCAGATTTCCATCACAATCGAAACTTTGTTAATGGCATTAAGAACCTTAGACTGCTGTGTGTTTCGAAGGATGAGTGGCGTGGTGCAGAGAACGACATACTTCTTTTCGTTCGTCTTAAGTTCGAGTCTGGAAGCTGACGAAAAATTTTACATTTTCTTTATTTTTTTTATTATTATTTTTCTCCATACATATTCTATAGTTACAAGGAATTCGATCAATTTTCATACTTCTTAAAATAAAATTTGATGCGAAACTACTTATAAACGGAATTGAAAATTTAAGAGTCGATGTTTTGCACATGCGCAGAGATCGTCCGTATGTTTAGCATTGTGCATTTAGAACCAGATTTCCATCACAATCGAAACTTTGTTAATGGCATTAAGAACCTTAGACTGCTGTGTGTTTCGAAGGATGAGTGGCGTGGTGCAGAGAACGACATACTTCTTTTGGTCCCTTTTCGTTCATCTTAAGTTCGAGTCTGGAAGCTGACGAAAAATTTTACATTTTCTTTATTTTTTTTATTATTATTTTTCTCCATACATATTCTATAGTTACAAGGAATTCGATCAATTTTCATACTTCTTAAAATAAAATTTGATGCGAAACTACTTATAAACGGAATTGAAAATTTAAGAGTCGATGTTTTGCACATGCGCAGAGATCGTCCGTATGTTTAGCATTGTGCATTTAGAACCAGATTTCCATCACAATCGTAACTTTCTTAATGGCATTAAGAACCTTAGATTGCTGTGTGTTTCGGAGGGAGAGTGGCGTGGTGCAGAGAACTACATACTTCTTTTGGTCCCTTTTCGTTCGTCTTAAGTTCGAGTCTGGAAGCGGACGAAAAATTTTACATTTTCTTTATTTTTTTTATAATTATTTTTCTCCATACATATTCTATAGTTACAAGGAATTCGATCAATTTTCATACTTCTTAAAAAAAATTTGATGCGAAACTACTTATAAACGGAATTGAAAATTTAAGAGTCGATGTTTTGCACAATCGCAGAGATCGTCCGTATGTTTAGCATTGTGCATTTAGAACCAGATTTCCATCACAATCGAAACTTTCTTAATGGCATTAAGAACCTTAGATTGCTGTGTTTTTCGGAGGAAGAGTGGCGTGGTGCAGAGAACGACATACTTCTTTTGGTCCCTTTTCGTTCGTCTTAAGTTCGAGTCTGGAAGCGGACGAAAAATTTTACAATTTCTTTATTTTTTTTATAATTATTTTTCTCCATACATATTCTATAGTTACAAGGAATTCGATCAATTTTCATACTTCTTAAAATAAAATTTGATGCGAAACTACTTATAAACGGAATTGAAAATTTAAGAGTCGATGTTTTGCACATGCGCAGAGATCGTCCGTATGTTTAGTATTGTGCATTTAGAACCAGATTTCCATCACAATCGAAACTTTCTTAATGGCATTAAGAACCTTAGATTGCTGTGTGTTTCGGAGGAAGAGTGGCGTGGTGCAGAGAACGACATACTTCTTTTGGTCCCTTTTCGTTCATCTTAAGTTCGAGTCTGGAAGCTGACGAAAAATTTTACATTTTCTTTATTTTTTTTATTATTATTTTTCTCCATACATATTCTATAGTTACAAGGAATTCGATCAATTTTCATACTTCTTAAAATAAAATTTGATGCGAAACTACTTATAAACGGAATTGAAAATTTAAGAGTCGATGTTTTGCACATGCGCAGAGATCGTCCGTATGTTTAGCATTGTGCATTTAGAACCAGATTTCCATCACAATCGAAACTTTGTTAATGGCATTAGAACCTTAGACTGCTGTGTGTTTGGAAGGAAGAGTGGCGTGGTGCAGAGAACGACATACTTCTTTTGGTCCCTTTTCGTTCATCTTAAGTTCGAGTCTGGAAGCTGACGAAAAATTTTACATTTTCTTTATTTTTTTTATTATTATTTTTCTCCATACATATTCTATAGTTACAAGGAATTCCATCAATTTTCATACTTCTTAAAATAAAATTTGATGCGAAACTACTTATAAACGGAATTGAAAATTTAAGAGTCGATGTTTTGCACATGCGCAGAGATCGTCCGTATTTTTAGCATTGTGCATTTAGAACCAGATTTCCATCACAATCGTAACTTTCTTAATGGCATTAAGAACCTTAGATTGCTGTGTGTTTCGGAGGGAGAGTGGCGTGGTGCTGAGAACGACATACTTCTTTTGGTCCCTTTTCGTTCGTCTTAAGTTCGAGTTTGGAAGCGGACGAAAAATTTTACATTTTCTTTATTTTTTTTATTATTATTTTTCTCCATACATATTCTATAGTTACAAGGAATTCGATCAATTTTCATACTTCTTAAAATAAAATTTGATGCGAAACTACTTATAAACGGAATTGAAAATTTAAGAGTCGATGTTTTGCACATGCGCAGAGATCGTCCGTATGTTTAGCATTGTGCATTTAGAACCAGATTTCCATCACAATCGAAACTTTGTTAATGGCATTAGAACCTTAGACTGCTGTGTGTTTCGAAGGAAGAGTGGCGTGGTGCAGAGAACGACATACTTCTTTTGGTCCCTTTTCGTTCATCTTAAGTTCGAGTCTGGAAGCTGACGAAAAATTTTACATTTTCTTTATTTTTTTTATTATTATTTTTCTCCATACATATTCTATAGTTACAAGGAATTCCATCAATTTTCATACTTCTTAAAATAAAATTTGATGCGAAACTACTTATAAACGGAATTGAAAATTTAAGAGTCGATGTTTTGCACATGCGCAGAGATCGTCCGTATTTTTAGCATTGTGCATTTAGAACCAGATTTCCATCACAATCGTAACTTTCTTAATGGCATTAAGAACCTTAGATTGCTGTGTGTTTCGGAGGGAGAGTGGCGTGGTGCTGAGAACGACATACTTCTTTTGGTCCCTTTTCGTTCGTCTTAAGTTCGAGTTTGGAAGCGGACGAAAAATTTTACATTTTCTTTATTTTTTTTATAATTATTTTTCTCTATACATATTCTATAGTTACAAGGAATTCGATCAATTTTCATACTTCTTAAAAAAAAATTTGATGCGAAACTACTTATAAACGGAATTGAAATTTTAAGAGTCGATGTTTTGCACATGCGCAGAGATCGTCCGTATGTTTAGCATTGTGCATTTAGAACCAGATTTCCATCACAATCGAAACTTTGTTAATGGCATTAAGAACCTTACACTGCTGTGTGTTTCGAAGGATGAGTGGCGTGGTGCAGAGAACGACATACTTCTTTTGGTCCCTTTTCGTTCGTCTTAAGTTCGAGTCTGGAAGCGGACGAAAAATTTTACATTTTCTTTATTTTTTTTATAATTATTTTTCTCCATACATATTCTATAGTTACAAGGAATTCGATCAATTTTCATACTTCTTAAAATAAAATTTGATGCGAAACTATTGAAAATTTAAGAGTCAATGTTTTGAACATGCGCAGAGATCGTCCGTATGTTTAGCATTGTGCATTTAGAACCAGATTTCCATCACAATCGAAACTTTCTTAATGACATTAAGAACCTTAGATTGCTGTGTGTTTCGGAGGAAGAGTTGCGTGGTGCAGAGATCGACATACTTCTTTTGGTCCCTTTTCGTTCGTCTTAAGTTCGAGTCTGGAAGCGGACGAAAAATTTTACATTTTCTTTATTTTTTTTTTATTATTATTTTTCTCCATACATATTCTGTAGTTACAAGGAATTCGATCAATTTTCATACTTCTTAAGATAAAATTTGATGCGAAACTACTTATAAACGGAATTGAAAATTTAAGAGTCGATGTTTTGCACATGCGCAGAGATCGTCCGTATGTTTAGCATTGTGCATTTAGAACCAGATTTCCATCACAATCGAAACTTTATTAATGGCATTAAGAACCTTAGACTGCTGTGTGTTTCGAAGGATGAGTGGCGTGGTGCAGAGAACGACATACTTCTTTTGGTCCCTTTTCGTTCGTCTTAAGTTCGAGTCTGGAAGCGAACGAAAAATTCTACATTTTCTTTAATATTTTTTTTTTATTATTATTTTTCTCCATACATATTCTGTAGTTACAAGGAATTCGATCAATTTTCATACTTCTTAAAATAAAATTTGATGCGAAACTACTTATAAACGGAATTGAAAATTTAAGAGTCGATGTTTTGCACATACGCAGAGATCGTCCGTATGTTTAGCATTGTGCATTTAGAACCAGATTTCCATCACAATTGAAACTTTCTTAATGGCATTAAGAACCTTAGACTGCTGTGTGTTTCGAAGTATGAGTGGCGTGGTGCAGAGAACGACATACTTCTTTTGGTCCCTTTTCGTTCGTCTTAAGTTCGAGTCTGGAAGCGGACGAAAAATTTTACATTTTCTTTATTTTTTTTATTATTATTTTTCTCCATACATATTCTATAATTACAAGGAATTCGATCAATTTTCATACTTCTTAAAATAAAATTTGATGCGAAACTACTTATAAACGGAATTGAAAATTTAAGAGTCGATGTTTTGCACATGCGCAGAGATCATCCGTATGTTTAGCATTGTGCATTTAGAACCAGATTGCCATCACAATCGAAACTTTGTTAATGGCATTAAGAACCTTAGACTGCTGTGTGTTTCGAAGGATGAGTGGCGTGGTGCAGAGAACGACATACTTCTTTTGGTCCCTCTTCGTTCGTCTTAAGTTCGAGTCCTGAAGCGGACGAAAAATTTTACATTTTCTTTATTTTATTTATTATTATTTTTCTCCATACATATTCTATAGTTACAAGGAATTCGATCAATTTTCATACTTCTTAAAATAAAATTTGATGCGAAAATACTTATAAACGGAATTGAAAATTTAAGAGTAGATGTTTTGCACATGCGCAGAGATCGTCCGTATGTTTAGCATCGTGCATTTAGAACCAGATTTCCATCACAATCGAAACTTTATTAATGGCATTAAGAACCTTAGACTGCTGTGTGTTTCGAAGGATGAGTGGCGTGGTGCAGAGAACGACATACTTCTTTTGATCCCTTTTCGTTCATCTTAAGCTCGAGTCTGGAAGCGGACGAAAAATTTTACATTTTCTTTATTTTTTTTATAATTATTTTTCTCCATACATATTCTATAGTTACAAGGAATTCGATCAATTTTCATACTTCTTAAAATAAAATTTGATGCGAAACTACTTATAAACGGAATTGAAAATTTAAGAGTCGATGTTTTGCACATGCGCAGAGATCGTCCGTATGTTTAGCATTGTGCATTTAGAACCAGATTTCCATCACAATCGAAACTTTCTTAATGGCATTAAGAACCTTAGATTGCTGCGTGTTTCGGAGGAAGAGTGGCGTGGTGCAGAGAACGACATACTTCTTTTGGTCCCTTTTCGTTCGTCTTAAGTTCGAGTCTGGAAGCGGACGAAAAATTTTACAATTTCGTAATTTTTTTTTATTATTATTTTTCTCCATACATATTCTATAGTTACAAGGAATTCGATCAATTTTCATACTTCTTAAAAGAAAATTGGATGCGAAACTACTTATAAACGGAATTGAAAATTTAAGAGTCGATGTTTTGCACATGCGCAGAGATCGTCCGTATGTTTAGCATTGTGCATTTAGAACCAGATTTCCATCACAATCGAAACTTTGTTAATGGCATTAAGAACCTTAGACTGCTGTGTGTTTCGAAGGATGAGTGGCGTGGTGCAGAGAATGACATACTTCTTTTGGTCCCTTTTCGTTCGTCTTAAGTTCGAGTCTGGAAGCGGAAGAAAAATTTTACATTTTCTTCATTTTTTTATAATTATTTTTCTCCATACATATTCTATAGTTACAAGGAATTCGATCAATTTTCATACTTTTTAAGATAAAATTTGATGCGAAACTACTTATAAACGGAATTGAAAATTTAAGAGTCGATGTTTTGCACATGCGCAGAGATCGTCCGTATGTTTAGCATTGTGCATTTAGAACCAGATTTCCATCACAATCGAAACTTTGTTAATGGCATTAAGAACCTTAGACTGCTGTGTGTTTCGAAGACTGAGTGGCGTGGTGCAGAGAACAATACACTTCTTTTGAACCCTCTTCGTTCGTCTTAAGTTCGAGTCTGGAAGCGGACGAAAAATGTTACATTTTCTTTATTTTATTTATTATTATTTTTCTCCATACATATTCTATAGTTACAAGGAATTCGATCAATTTTCATACTTCTTAAAATAAAATTTGATGCGAAAATACTTATAAACGGAATTGAAAATTTAAGAGTCGATGTTTTGCACATGCGCAGAGATCGTCCGTATGTTTAGCATTGTGCATTTAGAACCAGATTTCCATCACAATCGAAACTTTGTTAATGGCATTAAGAACCTTAGACTGCTGGTGTGTTTCGAAGGCTGAGTGGCGTGGTGCAGAGAACAATACACTTCTTTTGAACCCTCTTCGTTCGTCTTAAGTTCGAGTCTGGAAGCGGACGAAAAATTTTACATTTTCTTTATTTTATTTATTATTATTTTTCTCCATACATATTCTATAGTTACAAGGAATTCGATCAATTTTCATACTTCTTAAAATAAAATTTGATGCGAAACTACTTATAAACGGAATTGAATATTTAAGAGTCGATGTTTTGCACATGCGCAGAGATCGTCCGTATGTTTAGCATTGTGCATTTAGAACCAGATTTCCATCACAATCGAAACTTTGTTAATGGCATTAAGAACCTTAGACTGCTGTGTGTTTCGAAGGCTGAGTGGCGTGGTGCAGAGAACAATACACTTCTTTTGAACCCTCTTCGTTCGTCTTAAGTTCGAGTCTGGAAGCGGACGAAAAATTTTACATTTTCTTTATTTTATTTATTATTATTTTTCTCCATACATATTCTATAGTTACAAGGAATTCTATCAATTTTCATACTTCTTAAAATAAAATTTGATGCGAAAATACTTATAAACGGAATTGAAAATTTAAGAGTAGATGTTTTGCACATGCGCAGAGATCGTCCGTATGTTTAGCATTGTGCATTTAGAACCAGATTTCCATCACAATCGAAACTTTATTAATGGCATTAAGAACCTTAGACTGCTGTGTGTTTCGAAGGATGAGTGGCGTGGTGCAGAGAACGACATACTTCTTTTGATCCCTTTTCGTTCATCTTAAGTTCGAGTCTGGAAGCGGACGAAAAATTTTACATTTTCTTTATTTTTTTTATAATTATTTTTCTCCATACATATTCTATAGTTACAAGGAATTCGATCAATTTTCATACTTCTTAAAATAAAATTTGATGCGAAACTACTTATAAACGGAATTGAAAATTTAAGAGTCGATGTTTTGCACATGCGCAGAGATCGTCCGTATGTTTAGCATTGTGCATTTAGAACCAGATTTCCATCACAATCGAAACTTTGTTAATGGCATTAAGAACCTTAGACTGCTGTGTGTTTCGAAGGCTGAGTGGCGTGGTGCAGAGAACAATACACTTCTTTTGAACCCTCTTCGTTCGTCTTAAGTTCGAGTCTGGAAGCGGACGAAAAATTTTACATTTTCTTTATTTTATTTATTATTATTTTTCTCCATACATATTCTATAGTTACAAGGAATTCGATCAATTTTCATACTTCTTAAAATAAAATTTGATGCGAAACTACTTATAAACGGAATTGAATATTTAAGAGTCGATGTTTTGCACATGCGCAGAGATCGTCCGTATGTTTAGCATTGTGCATTTAGAACCAGATTTCCATCACAATCGAAACTTTGTTAATGGCATTAAGAACCTTAGACTGCTGTGTGTTTCGAAGGCTGAGTGGCGTGGTGCAGAGAACAATACACTTCTTTTGAACCCTCTTCGTTCGTCTTAAGTTCGAGTCTGGAAGCGGACGAAAAATTTTACATTTTCTTTATTTTATTTATTATTATTTTTCTCCATACATATTCTATAGTTACAAGGAATTCGATCAATTTTCATACTTCTTAAAATAAAATTTGATGCGAAAATACTTATAAACGGAATTGAAAATTTAAGAGTAGATGTTTTGCACATGCGCAGAGATCGTCCGTATGTTTAGCATTGTGCATTTAGAACCAGATTTCCATCACAATCGAAACTTTATTAATGGCATTAAGAACCTTAGACTGCTGTGTGTTTCGAAGGATGAGTGGCGTGGTGCAGAGAACGACATACTTCTTTTGATCCCTTTTCGTTCATCTTAAGTTCGAGTCTGGAAGCGGACGAAAAATTTTACATTTTCTTTATTTTTTTTATAATTATTTTTCTCCATACATATTCTATAGTTACAAGGAATTCGATCAATTTTCATACTTCTTAAAATAAAATTTGATGCGAAACTACTTATAAACGGAATTGAAAATTTAAGAGTCGATGTTTTGCACATGCGCAGAGATCGTCCGTATGTTTAGCATTGTGCATTTAGAACCAGATTTCCATCACAATCGAAACTTTCTTAATGGCATTAAGAACCTTAGATTGCTGCGTGTTTCGGAGGAAGAGTGGCGTGGTGCAGAGAACGACATACTTCTTTTGGTCCCTTTTCGTTCGTCTTAAGTTCGAGTCTGGAAGCGGACGAAAAATTTTACAATTTCGTAATTTTTTTTTATTATTATTTTTCTCCATACATATTCTATAGTTACAAGGAATTCGATCAATTTTCATACTTCTTAAAATAAAATTTGATGCGAAACTACTTATAAACGGAATTGAAAATTTAAGAGTCGATGTTTTGCACATGCGCAGAGATCGTCCGTATGTTTAGTATTGTGCATTTAGAACCAGATTTCCATCACAATCGAAACTTTCTTAATGGCATTAAGAACCTTAGATTGCTGTCTGTTTCGGAGGAAGAGTGGCGTGGTGCAGAGAACGACATACTTCTTTTGGTCCCTTTTCGTTCGTCTTAAGTTCGAGTCTGGAAGCGGACGAAAAATTTTACAATTTCTTAATTTTTTTTATTATTATTTTTCTCCATACATATTCTATAGTTACAAGGAATTCGATCAATTTTCATACTTCTTAAAATAAAATTTGATGCGAAACTACTTATAAACGGAATTGAAAATTTAAGAGTCGATGTTTTGCACATGCGCAGAGATCATCCGTATGTTTAGCATTGTGCATTTAGAACCAGATTGCCATCACAATCGAAACTTTGTTAATGGCATTAAGAACCTTAGACTGCTGTGTGTTTTGAAGGATGAGTGGCGTGGTGCAGAGAACAATACACTTCTTTTGAACCCTTTTCGTTCGTCTTAAGTTCGAGTCTGGAAGCTGACGAAAAATTTTACATTTTCTTTATTTTTTTTATTATTATTTTTCTCCATACATATTCTATAGTTACAAGGAATTCGATCAATTTTCATACTTCTTAAAATAAAATTTGATGCGAAACTACTTATAAACGGAATTGAAAATTTAAGAGTCGATGTTTTGCACATGCGCAGAGATCGTCCGTATGTTTAGCATTGTGCATTTAGAACCAGATTTCCATCACAATCGAAACTTTGTTAATGGCATTAAGAACCTTAGACTGCTGTGTGTTTCGAAGGATGAGTGACGTGGTGCAGAGGATGACATACTTCTTTTGGTCCCTTTTCGTTCGTCTTATGTTCGAGTCTGGAAGTGGACGAAAAATTTTACATTTTCTTTATTTTTTTTATAATTATTTTTCTCCATACATATTCTATAGTTACAAGGAATTCGATCAATTTTCATACTTCTGAAAATAAAATTTGATGCGAAACTACTTATAAACGGAATTGAAAATTTAAGAGTAGATGTTTTGCACATGCGCAGAGATCGTCCGTATGTTTAGCATCGTGCATTTAGAACCAGATTTCCATCACAATCGAAACTTTATTAATGGCATTAAGAACCTTAGACTGCTGTGTGTTTCGAAGGATGAGTGGCGTGGTGCAGAGAACGACATACTTCTTTTGATCCCTTTTCGTTCATCTTAAGCTCGAGTCTGGAAGCGGACGAAAAATTTTACATTTTCTTCATTTTTTTATAATTATTTTTCTCCATACATATTCTATAGTTACAAGGAATTCGATCAATTTTCATACTTTTTAAGATAAAATTTGATGCGAAACTACTTATAAACGGAATTGAAAATTTAAGAGTCGATGTTTTGCACATGCGCAGAGATCGTCCGTATGTTTAGCATTGTGCATTTAGAACCAGATTTCCATCACAATCGAAACTTTGTTAATGGCATTAAGAACCTTAGACTGCTGTGTGTTTCGAAGACTGAGTGGCGTGGTGCAGAGAACAATACACTTCTTTTGAACCCTCTTCGTTCGTCTTAAGTTCGAGTCTGGAAGCGGACGAAAAATTTTACATTTTCTTTATTTTATTTATTATTATTTTTCTCCATACATATTCTATAGTTACAAGGAATTCGATCAATTTTCATACTTCTTAAAATAAAATTTGATGCGAAAATACTTATAAACGGAATTGAAAATTTAAGAGTCGATGTTTTGCACATGCGCAGAGATCGTCCGTATGTTTAGCATTGTGCATTTAGAACCAGATTTCCATCACAATCGAAACTTTGTTAATGGCATTAAGAACCTTAGACTGCTGGTGTGTTTCGAAGGCTGAGTGGCGTGGTGCAGAGAACAATACACTTCTTTTGAACCCTCTTCGTTCGTCTTAAGTTCGAGTCTGGAAGCGGACGAAAAATTTTACATTTTCTTTATTTTATTTATTATTATTTTTCTCCATACATATTCTATAGTTACAAGGAATTCGATCAATTTTCATACTTCTTAAAATAAAATTTGATGCGAAACTACTTATAAACGGAATTGAATATTTAAGAGTCGATGTTTTGCACATGCGCAGAGATCGTCCGTATGTTTAGCATTGTGCATTTAGAACCAGATTTCCATCACAATCGAAACTTTGTTAATGGCATTAAGAACCTTAGACTGCTGTGTGTTTCGAAGGCTGAGTGGCGTGGTGCAGAGAACAATACACTTCTTTTGAACCCTCTTCGTTCGTCTTAAGTTCGAGTCTGGAAGCGGACGAAAAATTTTACATTTTCTTTATTTTATTTATTATTATTTTTCTCCATACATATTCTATAGTTACAAGGAATTCTATCAATTTTCATACTTCTTAAAATAAAATTTGATGCGAAAATACTTATAAACGGAATTGAAAATTTAAGAGTAGATGTTTTGCACATGCGCAGAGATCGTCCGTATGTTTAGCATTGTGCATTTAGAACCAGATTTCCATCACAATCGAAACTTTATTAATGGCATTAAGAACCTTAGACTGCTGTGTGTTTCGAAGGATGAGTGGCGTGGTGCAGAGAACGACATACTTCTTTTGATCCCTTTTCGTTCATCTTAAGTTCGAGTCTGGAAGCGGACGAAAAATTTTACATTTTCTTTATTTTTTTTATAATTATTTTTCTCCATACATATTCTATAGTTACAAGGAATTCGATCAATTTTCATACTTCTTAAAATAAAATTTGATGCGAAACTACTTATAAACGGAATTGAAAATTTAAGAGTCGATGTTTTGCACATGCGCAGAGATCGTCCGTATGTTTAGCATTGTGCATTTAGAACCAGATTTCCATCACAATCGAAACTTTGTTAATGGCATTAAGAACCTTAGACTGCTGTGTGTTTCGAAGGCTGAGTGGCGTGGTGCAGAGAACAATACACTTCTTTTGAACCCTCTTCGTTCGTCTTAAGTTCGAGTCTGGAAGCGGACGAAAAATTTTACATTTTCTTTATTTTATTTATTATTATTTTTCTCCATACATATTCTATAGTTACAAGGAATTCGATCAATTTTCATACTTCTTAAAATAAAATTTGATGCGAAACTACTTATAAACGGAATTGAATATTTAAGAGTCGATGTTTTGCACATGCGCAGAGATCGTCCGTATGTTTAGCATTGTGCATTTAGAACCAGATTTCCATCACAATCGAAACTTTGTTAATGGCATTAAGAACCTTAGACTGCTGTGTGTTTCGAAGGCTGAGTGGCGTGGTGCAGAGAACAATACACTTCTTTTGAACCCTCTTCGTTCGTCTTAAGTTCGAGTCTGGAAGCGGACGAAAAATTTTACATTTTCTTTATTTTATTTATTATTATTTTTCTCCATACATATTCTATAGTTACAAGGAATTCGATCAATTTTCATACTTCTTAAAATAAAATTTGATGCGAAAATACTTATAAACGGAATTGAAAATTTAAGAGTAGATGTTTTGCACATGCGCAGAGATCGTCCGTATGTTTAGCATTGTGCATTTAGAACCAGATTTCCATCACAATCGAAACTTTATTAATGGCATTAAGAACCTTAGACTGCTGTGTGTTTCGAAGGATGAGTGGCGTGGTGCAGAGAACGACATACTTCTTTTGATCCCTTTTCGTTCATCTTAAGTTCGAGTCTGGAAGCGGACGAAAAATTTTACATTTTCTTTATTTTTTTTATAATTATTTTTCTCCATACATATTCTATAGTTACAAGGAATTCTATCAATTTTCATACTTCTTAAAATAAAATTTGATGCGAAAATACTTATAAACGGAATTGAAAATTTAAGAGTAGATGTTTTGCACATGCGCAGAGATCGTCCGTATGTTTAGCATTGTGCATTTAGAACCAGATTTCCATCACAATCGAAACTTTATTAATGGCATTAAGAACCTTAGACTGCTGTGTGTTTCGAAGGATGAGTGGCGTGGTGCAGAGAACGACATACTTCTTTTGATCCCTTTTCGTTCATCTTAAGTTCGAGTCTGGAAGCGGACGAAAAATTTTACATTTTCTTTATTTTTTTTATAATTATTTTTCTCCATACATATTCTATAGTTACAAGGAATTCGATCAATTTTCATACTTCTTAAAATAAAATTTGATGCGAAACTACTTATAAACGGAATTGAAAATTTAAGAGTCGATGTTTTGCACATGCGCAGAGATCGTCCGTATGTTTAGCATTGTGCATTTAGAACCAGATTTCCATCACAATCGAAACTTTGTTAATGGCATTAAGAACCTTAGACTGCTGTGTGTTTCGAAGGCTGAGTGGCGTGGTGCAGAGAACAATACACTTCTTTTGAACCCTCTTCGTTCGTCTTAAGTTCGAGTCTGGAAGCGGACGAAAAATTTTACATTTTCTTTATTTTATTTATTATTATTTTTCTCCATACATATTCTATAGTTACAAGGAATTCGATCAATTTTCATACTTCTTAAAATAAAATTTGATGCGAAACTACTTATAAACGGAATTGAATATTTAAGAGTCGATGTTTTGCACATGCGCAGAGATCGTCCGTATGTTTAGCATTGTGCATTTAGAACCAGATTTCCATCACAATCGAAACTTTGTTAATGGCATTAAGAACCTTAGACTGCTGTGTGTTTCGAAGGCTGAGTGGCGTGGTGCAGAGAACAATACACTTCTTTTGAACCCTCTTCGTTCGTCTTAAGTTCGAGTCTGGAAGCGGACGAAAAATTTTACATTTTCTTTATTTTATTTATTATTATTTTTCTCCATACATATTCTATAGTTACAAGGAATTCGATCAATTTTCATACTTCTTAAAATAAAATTTGATGCGAAAATACTTATAAACGGAATTGAAAATTTAAGAGTAGATGTTTTGCACATGCGCAGAGATCGTCCGTATGTTTAGCATTGTGCATTTAGAACCAGATTTCCATCACAATCGAAACTTTATTAATGGCATTAAGAACCTTAGACTGCTGTGTGTTTCGAAGGATGAGTGGCGTGGTGCAGAGAACGACATACTTCTTTTGATCCCTTTTCGTTCATCTTAAGTTCGAGTCTGGAAGCGGACGAAAAATTTTACATTTTCTTTATTTTTTTTATAATTATTTTTCTCCATACATATTCTATAGTTACAAGGAATTCGATCAATTTTCATACTTCTTAAAATAAAATTTGATGCGAAACTACTTATAAACGGAATTGAAAATTTAAGAGTCGATGTTTTGCACATGCGCAGAGATCGTCCGTATGTTTAGCATTGTGCATTTAGAACCAGATTTCCATCACAATCGAAACTTTCTTAATGGCATTAAGAACCTTAGATTGCTGCGTGTTTCGGAGGAAGAGTGGCGTGGTGCAGAGAACGACATACTTCTTTTGGTCACTTTTCGTTCGTCTTAAGTTCGAGTCTGGAAGCGGACGAAAAATTTTACAATTTCGTAATTTTTTTTTATTATTATTTTTCTCCATACATATTCTATAGTTACAAGGAATTCGATCAATTTTCATACTTCTTAAAATAAAATTTGATGCGAAACTACTTATAAACGGAATTGAAAATTTAAGAGTCGATGTTTTGCACATGCGCAGAGATCGTCCGTATGTTTAGTATTGTGCATTTAGAACCAGATTTCCATCACAATCGAAACTTTCTTAATGGCATTAAGAACCTTAGATTGCTGTCTGTTTCGGAGGAAGAGTGGCGTGGTGCAGAGAACGACATACTTCTTTTGGTCCCTTTTCGTTCGTCTTAAGTTCGAGTCTGGAAGCGGACGAAAAATTTTACAATTTCTTAATTTTTTTTATTATTATTTTTCTCCATACATATTCTATAGTTACAAGGAATTCGATCAATTTTCATACTTCTTAAAATAAAATTTGATGCGAAACTACTTATAAACGGAATTGAAAATTTAAGAGTCGATGTTTTGCACATGCGCAGAGATCATCCGTATGTTTAGCATTGTGCATTTAGAACCAGATTGCCATCACAATCGAAACTTTGTTAATGGCATTAAGAACCTTAGACTGCTGTGTGTTTTGAAGGATGAGTGGCGTGGTGCAGAGAACAATACACTTCTTTTGAACCCTTTTCGTTCGTCTTAAGTTCGAGTCTGGAAGCTGACGAAAAATTTTACATTTTCTTTATTTTTTTTATTATTATTTTTCTCCATACATATTCTATAGTTACAAGGAATTCGATCAATTTTCATACTTCTTAAAATAAAATTTGATGCGAAACTACTTATAAACGGAATTGAAAATTTAAGAGTCGATGTTTTGCACATGCGCAGAGATCGTCCGTATGTTTAGCATTGTGCATTTAGAACCAGATTTCCATCACAATCGAAACTTTGTTAATGGCATTAAGAACCTTAGACTGCTGTGTGTTTCGAAGGATGAGTGACGTGGTGCAGAGGATGACATACTTCTTTTGGTCCCTTTTCGTTCGTCTTATGTTCGAGTCTGGAAGTGGACGAAAAATTTTACATTTTCTTTATTTTTTTTATAATTATTTTTCTCCATACATATTCTATAGTTACAAGGAATTCGATCAATTTTCATACTTCTGAAAATAAAATTTGATGCGAAACTACTTATAAACGGAATTGAAAATTTAAGAGTCGCTGTTTCGCACATGCGCAGAGATCGTCCGTATGTTTAGTATTGTGCATTTAGAACCAGATTTCCATCACAATCGAAACTTTGTTAATGGCATTAAGAACCTTAGACTGCTGTGTGTTTCGAAGGATGAGTGACGTGGTGCAGAGGATGACATACTTCTTTTGATCCCCTTTCGTTCGTCTTAAGTTTGAGTCTGGAAGCGGACGAAAAATTTTACATTTTCTTTATTTTTTTTATAATTATTTTTCTCCATACATATTCTATAGTTACAAGGAATTCGATCAATTTTCATACTTCTTAAAATAAAATTTGATGCGAAACTACTTATAAACGGAATTGAAAATTTAAGAGTCGATGTTTTGCACATGCGCTGAGATCGTCCGTATGTTTAGTATTGTGCATTTAGAACCAGATTTCAATCACAATCGAAACTTTGTTAATGGCATTAAGAACCTTAGACTGCTGTGTGTTTCGAAGGATGAGTGACGTGGTGCAGAGGATGACATACTTCTTTTGGTCCCTTTTCGTTCGTCTTATGTTCGAGTCTGGAAGTGGACGAAAAATTTTACATTTTCTTTATTTTTTTTATAATTATTTTTCTCCATACATATTCTATAGTTACAAGGAATTCAATCAATTTTCATACTTCTGAAAATAAAATTTGATGCGAAACTACTTATAAACGGAATTGAAAATTTAAGAGTCGATGTTTTGCACATGCGCAGAGATCGTCCGTATGTTTAGTATTGTGCATTTAGAACCAGATTTCCATCACAATCGAAACTTTCTTAATGGCATTAAGAACGTTAGATTGCTGTCTGTTTCGGAGGAAGAGTGGCGTGGTGCAGAGAACGACATACTTCTTTTGTTCCCTTTTCGTTCGTCTTAAGTTCGAGTCTGGAAGCGGACGAAAAATTTTACAATTTCTTAATTTTTTTTATTATTATTTTTCTCCATACATATTCTATAGTTACAAGGAATTCGATCAATTTTCATACTTCTTAAAATAAAATTTGATGCGAAACTACTTATAAACGGAATTGAAAATTTAAGAGTCGATGTTTTGCACATGCGCAGTGATCGTCCGTATGTTTAGCATTGTGCATTTAGAACCAGATTTCCATCACAATTGAAATTTTGTTAATGGCATTAAGAACCTTAGACTGCTGTGTGTTTTGAAGGATGAGTGGCGTGGTGCAGAGAACAATACACTTCCTTTGAACCCTTTTCGTTCGTCTTAAGTTCGAGTCTGGAAGCTGACGAAAAATTTTACATTTTCTTTATTTTTTTTATTATTATTTTTCTCCATACATATTCTATAGTTACAAGGAATTCGATCAATTTTCATACTTCTTAAAATAAAATTTGATGCGAAACTACTTATAAACGGAATTGAAAATTTAAGAGTCGATGTTTTGCACATGCGCAGAGATCGTCCGTATGTTTAGCATTTTGCATTTAGAACCAGATTGCCATCACAATCGAAACTTTGTTAATGGCATTAAGAACCTTAGACTGCTGTGTGTTTCGAAGGATGAGTGGCGTGGTGCAGAGAACGACATACTTCTTTTGGTCCCTCTTCGTTCGTCTTAAGTTCGAGTCTGGAAGCGGACGAAAAATTTTACATTTTCTTTATTTTTTTTTTATTAATATTTTTCTCCATACATATTCTATAGTTACAAGGAATTCGATCAATTTTCATACTTCTTAAAATAAAATTTGATGCGAAACTACTTATAAACGGAATTGAAAATTTAAGAGTCGATGTTTTGCACATGCGCAGAGATCGTCCGTATGTTTAGCATTGTGCATTTAGAACCAGATTTCCATCACAATCGAAACTTTGTTAATGGCATTAAGAACCTTAGACTGCTGTGTGTTTCGAAGGATGAGTGACGTGGTGCAGAGGATGACATACTTCTTTTGGTCCCTTTTCGTTCGTCTTATGTTCGAGTCTGGAAGCGGACGAAAAATTTTACATTTTCTTTATTTTTTTTATAATTATTTTTCTCCATACATATTCTATAGTTACAAGGAATTCGATCAATTTTCATACTTCTGAAAATAAAATTTGATGCGAAACTACTTATAAACGGAATTGAAAATTTAAGAGTCGATGTTTTGCACATGCGCAGAGATCGTCCGTATGTTTAGTATTGTGCATTTAGAACCAGATTTCCATCACAATCGAAACTTTGTTAATGGCATTAAGAACCTTAGACTGCTGTGTGTTTCGAAGGATGAGTGACGTGGTGCAGAGGATGACATACTTCTTTTGGTCCCCTTTCGTTCGTCTTAAGTTCGAGTCTGGAAGCGGACGAAAAATTTTACATTTTCTTTATTTTTTTTATAATTATTTTTCTCCATACATATTCTATAGTTACAAGGAATTCGATCAATTTTCATACTTCTTAAAATAAAATTTGATGCGAAACTACTTATAAACGGAATTGAAAATTTAAGAGTCGATGTTTTGCACATGCGCAGAGATCGTCCGTATGTTTAGTATTGTGCATTTAGAACCAGATTTCCATCACAATCGAAACTTTGTTAATGGCATTAAGAACCTTAGACTGCTGTGTGTTTCGAAGGATGAGTGACGTGGTGCAGAGGATGACATACTTCTTTTGGTCCCCTTTCGTTCGTCTAAAGTTCGAGTCTGGAAGCGGACGAAAAATTTTACATTTTCTTTATTTTTTTTTTATAATTATTTTTCTCCATACATATTCTATAGTTACAAGGAATTCGATCAATTTTCATACTTCTTAAAATAAAATTTGATGCGAAACTACTTATAAACGGAATTGAAAATTTAAGAGTCGATGTTTTGCACATGCGCAGAGATCGTCCGTATGTTTAGTATTGTGCATTTAGAACCAGATTTCCATCACAATCGAAACTTTGTTAATGGAATTAAGAACCTTAGACTGCTGTGTGTTTCGAAGGATGAGTGACGTGGTGCAGAGGATGACATACTTCTTTTGGTCCCCTTTCGTTCGTCTAAAGTTCGAGTCTGGAAGCGGACGAAAAATTTTACATTTTCTTTATTTTTTTTTTATAATTATTTTTCTCCATACATATTCTATAGTTACAAGGAATTCGATCAATTTTCATACTTCTGAAAATAAAATTTGATGCGAAACTACTTATAAACGGAATTGAAAATTTAAGAGTCGATGTTTTGCACATGCGCAGAGATCGTCCGTATGTTTAGTATTGTGCATTTAGAACCAGATTTCCATCACAATCGAAACTTCGTTAATGGCATTAAGAACCTTAGACTGCTGTGTGTTTCGAAGGATGAGTGACGTGGTGCAGAGGATGACATACTTCTTTTGGTCCCCTTTCGTTCGTCTTAAGTTCGAGTCTGGAAGCGGACGAAAAATTTTACATTTTCTTTATTTTTTTTATAATTATTTTTCTCCATACATATTCTATAGTTACAAGGAATTCGATCAATTTTCATACTTCTTAAAATAAAATTTGATGCGAAACTACTTATAAACGGAATTGAAAATTTAAGAGTCGATGTTTTGCACATGCGCAGAGATCGTCCGTATGTTTAGTATTGTGCATTTAGAACCAGATTTCCATCACAATCGAAACTTTGTTAATGGCATTAAGAACCTTAGACTGCTGTGTGTTTCGAAGGATGAGTGACGTGGTGCAGAGGATGACATACTTCTTTTGGTCCCCTTTCGTTCGTCTTAAGTTCGAGTCTGGAAGCGGACGAAAAATTTTACATTTTCTTTATTTTTTTTATAATTATTTTTCTCCATACATATTCTATAGTTACAAGGAATTCGATCAATTTTCATACTTCTTAAAATAAAATTTGATGCGAAACTACTTATAAACGGAATTGAAAATTTAAGAGTCGATGTTTTGCACATGCGCAGAGATCGTCCGTATGTTTAGTATTGTGCATTTAGAACCAGATTTCCATCACAATCGAAACTTTGTTAATGGCATTAAGAACCTTAGACTGCTGTGTGTTTCGAAGGATGAGTGACGTGGTGCAGAGGATGACATACTTCTTTTGGTCCCCTTTCGTTCGTCTAAAGTTCGAGTCTGGAAGCGGACGAAAAATTTTACATTTTCTTTATTTTTTTTTTATAATTATTTTTCTCCATACATATTCTATAGTTACAAGGAATTCGATCAATTTTCATACTTCTTAAAATAAAATTTGATGCGAAACTACTTATAAACGGAATTGAAAATTTAAGAGTCGATGTTTTGCACATGCGCAGAGATCGTCCGTATGTTTAGTATTGTGCATTTAGAACCAGATTTCCATCACAATCGAAACTTTGTTAATGGCATTAAGAACCTTAGACTGCTGTGTGTTTCGAAGGATGAGTGACGTGGTGCAGAGGATGACATACTTCTTTTGGTCCCCTTTCGTTCGTCTAAAGTTCGAGTCTGGAAGCGGACGAAAAATTTTACATTTTCTTTATTTTTTTTTTATAATTATTTTTCTCCATACATATTCTATAGTTACAAGGAATTCGATCAATTTTCATACTTCTGAAAATAAAATTTGATGCGAAACTACTTATAAACGGAATTGAAAATTTAAGAGTCGATGTTTTGCACATGCGCAGAGATCGTCCGTATGTTTAGTATTGTGCATTTAGAACCAGATTTCCATCACAATCGAAACTTCGTTAATGGCATTAAGAACCTTAGACTGCTGTGTGTTTCGAAGGATGAGTGACGTGGTGCAGAGGATGACATACTTCTTTTGGTCCCCTTTCGTTCGTCTTAAGTTCGAGTCTGGAAGCGGACGAAAAATTTTACATTTTCTTTATTTTTTTTATAATTATTTTTCTCCATACATATTCTATAGTTACAAGGAATTCGATCAATTTTCATACTTCTTAAAATAAAATTTGATGCGAAACTACTTATAAACGGAATTGAAAATTTAAGAGTCGATGTTTTGCACATGCGCAGAGATCGTCCGTATGTTTAGTATTGTGCATTTAGAACCAGATTTCCATCACAATCGAAACTTTCTTAATGGCATTAAGAACCTTAGATTGCTGTCTGTTTCGGAGGAAGAGTGGCGTGGTGCAGAGAACGACATACTTCTTTTGTTCCCTTTTCGTTCGTCTTAAGTTCGAGTCTCGAAGCGGACGTAAAATTTTACAATTTCTTAATTTTTTTTATTATTATTTTTCTCCATACATATTCTATAGTTACAAGGAATTCGATCAATTTTCATACTTCTTAAAATAAAATTTGATGCGAAACTACTTATAAACGGAATTGAAAATTTAAGAGTCGATGTTTTGCACATGCGCAGAGATCGTCCGTATGTTTAGCATTGTGCATTTAGAACCAGATTTCCATCAAAATTGAAATTTTGTTAATGGCATTAAGAACCTTAGACTGCTGTGTGTTTTGAAGGATGAGTGGCGTGGTGCAGAGAACGACACACTTGTTTTGAACCCTTTTCGTTCGTCTTAAGTTCGAGTCTGGAAGCTGACGAAAAATTTTACATTTTCTTTATTTTTTTTATTATTATTTTTCTCCATACATATTCTATAGTTACAAGGAATTCGATCAATTTTCATACTTCTTAAAATAAAATTTGATGCGAAACTACTTATAAACGGAATTGAAAATTTAAGAGTCGATGTTTTGCACATGCGCAGAGATCGTCCGTATGTTTAGCATTGTGCATTTAGAACCAGATTGCCATCACAATCGAAACTTTGTTAATGGCATTAAGAACCTTAGACTGCTGTGTGTTTCGAAGGATGAGTGGCGTGGTGCATAGAACGACATACTTCTTTTGGTCCCTCTTCGTTCGTCTTAAGTTCGAGTCTGGAAGCGGACGAAAAATTTTACATTTTCTTTATTTTTTTTTTATTATTATTTTTCTCCATACATATTCTATAGTTACAAGGAATTCGATCAATTTTCATACTTCTTAAAATAAAATTTGATGCGAAACTACTTATAAACGGAATTGAAAATTTAAGAGTCGATGTTTTGCACATGCGCAGAGATCGTCCGTATGTTTAGCATTGTGCATTTAGAACCAGATTTCCATCACAATCGAAACTTTGTTAATGGCATTAAGAACCTTAGACTGCTGTGTGTTTCGAAGGATGAGTGACGTGGTGCAGAGGATGACATACTTCTTTTGGTCCCTTTTCGTTCGTCTTATGTTCGAGTCTGGAAGCGGACGAAAAATTTTACATTTTCTTTATTTTTTTTATAATTATTTTTCTCCATACATATTCTATAGTTACAAGGAATTCGATCAATTTTCATACTTCTGAAAATAAAATTTGATGCGAAACTACTTATAAACGGAATTGAAAATTTAAGAGTCGATGTTTTGCACATGCGCAGAGATCGTCCGTATGTTTAGTATTGTGCATTTAGAACCAGATTTCCATCACAATCGAAACTTTGTTAATGGCATTAAGAACCTTAGACTGCTGTGTGTTTCGAAGGATGAGTGACGTGGTGCAGAGGATGACATACTTCTTTTGGTCCCCTTTCGTTCGTCTTAAGTTCGAGTCTGGAAGCGGACGAAAAATTTTACATTTTCTTTATTTTTTTTATAATTATTTTTCTCCATACATATTCTATAGTTACAAGGAATTCGATCAATTTTCATACTTCTTAAAATAAAATTTGATGCGAAACTACTTATAAACGGAATTGAAAATTTAAGAGTCGATGTTTTGCACATGCGCAGAGATCGTCCGTATGTTTAGTATTGTGCATTTAGAACCAGATTTCCATCACAATCGAATCTTTGTTAATGGCATTAAGAACCTTAGACTGCTGTGTGTTTCGAAGGATGAGTGACGTGGTGCAGAGGATGACATACTTCTTTTGGTCCCCTTTCGTTCGTCTTAAGTTCGAGTCTGGAAGCGGACGAAAAATTTTACATTTTCTTTATTTTTTTTTTATAATTATTTTTCTCCATACATATTCTATAGTTACAAGGAATTCGATCAATTTTCATACTTCTGAAAATAAAATTTGATGCGAAACTACTTATAAACGGAATTGAAAATTTAAGAGTCGATGTTTTGCACATGCGCAGAGATCGTCCGTATGTTTAGTATTGTGCATTTAGAACCAGATTTCCATCACAATCGAAACTTCGTTAATGGCATTAAGAACCTTAGACTGCTGTGTGTTTCGAAGGATGAGTGACGTGGTGCAGAGGATGACATACTTCTTTTGGTCCCCTTTCGTTCGTCTTAAGTTCGAGTCTGGAAGCGGACGAAAAATTTTACATTTTCTTTATTTTTTTTATAATTATTTTTCTCCATACATATTCTATAGTTACAAGGAATTCGATCAATTTTCATACTTCTTAAAATAAAATTTGATGCGAAACTACTTATAAACGGAATTGAAAATTTAAGAGTCGATGTTTTGCACATGCGCAGAGATCGTCCGTATGTTTAGTATTGTGCATTTAGAACCAGATTTCCATCACAATCGAAACTTTCTTAATGGCATTAAGAACCTTAGATTGCTGTCTGTTTCGGAGGAAGAGTGGCGTGGTGCAGAGAACGACATACTTCTTTTGTTCCCTTTTCGTTCGTCTTAAGTTCGAGTCTCGAAGCGGACGTAAAATTTTACAATTTCTTAATTTTTTTTATTATTATTTTTCTCCATACATATTCTATAGTTACAAGGAATTCGATCAATTTTCATACTTCTTAAAATAAAATTTGATGCGAAACTACTTATAAACGGAATTGAAAATTTAAGAGTCGATGTTTTGCACATGCGCAGAGATCGTCCGTATGTTTAGCATTGTGCATTTAGAACCAGATTTCCATCACAATTGAAATTTTGTTAATGGCATTAAGAACCTTAGACTGCTGTGTGTTTTGAAGGATGAGTGGCGTGGTGCAGAGAACGACACACTTGTTTTGAACCCTTTTCGTTCGTCTTAAGTTCGAGTCTGGAAGCTGACGAAAAATTTTACATTTTCTTTATTTTTTTTATTATTATTTTTCTCCATACATATTCTATAGTTACAAGGAATTCGATCAATTTTCATACTTCTTAAAATAAAATTTGATGCGAAACTACTTATAAACGGAATTGAAAATTTAAGAGTCGATGTTTTGCACATGCGCAGAGATCGTCCGTATGTTTAGCATTGTGCATTTAGAACCAGATTGCCATCACAATCGAAACTTTGTTAATGGCATTAAGAACCTTAGACTGCTGTGTGTTTCGAAGGATGAGTGGCGTGGTGCATAGAACGACATACTTCTTTTGGTCCCTCTTCGTTCGTCTTAAGTTCGAGTCTGGATGCGGACGAAAAATTTTACATTTTCTTTATTTTTTTTTTATTATTATTTTTCTCCATACATATTCTATAGTTACAAGGAATTCGATCAATTTTCATACTTCTTAAAATAAAATTTGATGCGAAACTACTTATAAACGGAATTGAAAATTTAAGAGTCGATGTTTTGCACATGCGCAGAGATCGTCCGTATGTTTAGCATTGTGCATTTAGAACCAGATTTCCATCACAATCGAAACTTTGTTAATGGCATTAAGAACCTTAGACTGCTGTGTGTTTCGAAGGATGAGTGACGTGGTGCAGAGGATGACATACTTCTTTTGGTCCCTTTTCGTTCGTCTTATGTTCGAGTCTGGAAGCGGACGAAAAATTTTACATTTTCTTTATTTTTTTTATAATTATTTTTCTCCATACATATTCTATAGTTACAAGGAATTCGATCAATTTCATACTTCTGAAAATAAAATTTGATGCGAAACTACTTATAAACGGAATTGAAAATTTAAGAGTCGATGTTTTGCACATGCGCAGAGATTGTCCGTATGTTTAGCATTGTGCATTTAGAACCAGATTTCCATCACAATCGAAATTTTGTTAATGGCATTAAGAACCTTAGACTGCTGTGTGCTTCGAAGGATGAGTGGCGTGGTGCAGAGAACGACATACTTCTTTTGATCCCTTTTCGTTCTTAAGTTCGAGTCTGGAAGCGGACGAAAAATTTTACATTTTCTTTATTTTTTTTATTATTATTTTTCTCCATACATATTCTATAGTTACAAGGAATTCGATCAATTTTCATACTTCTTAAAATAAAATTTGATGCGAAACTATTTATGAACGCAATTGAAAATTTAAGAGTCGATGTTTTGCACATGCGCAGACATCGTCCGTCTGTTTAGCATTGTGCATTTAGAACCAGATTTCCATCACAATCGAAACTTTGTTAATGGCATTAAGAACCTTAGACTGCTGTGTGTTTCGAAGGATGAGTGGCGTGGTGCAGAGAACGACATACTTCTTTTGATCCCTTTTCGTTCTTAAGTTCGAGTCTGGAAGCGGACGAAAAATTTTACATTTTCTTTATTTTTTTTATTATTATTTTTCTCCATACATATTCTATAGTTACAAGGAATTCGATCAATTTTCATACTTCTTAAAATGAAATTTCATGCGAAACTATTTATGAACGCAATTGAAAATTTAAGAGTCGATGTTTTGCACATGCGCAGACATCGTCCGTCTGTTTAGCATTGTGCATTTAGAACCAGATTTCCATCACAATCGAAACTTTGTTAATGGCATTAAGAACCTTAGACTGCTGTGTGTTTCGAAGGATGAGTGGCGTGGTGCAGAGAACGACATACTTCTTTTGATCCCTTTTCGTTCTTAAGTTCGAGTCTGGAAGCGGACGAAAAATTTTACATTTTCTTTATTTTTTTTATTATTATTTTTCTCCATACATATTCTATAGTTACAAGGAATTCGATCAATTTTCATACTTCTTAAAATAAAATTTGATGCGAAACTATTTATGAACGCAATTGAAAATTTAAGAGTCGATGTTTTGCACATGCGCAGAGATTGTCAGTATATTTAGCATTGTGCATTTAGAACCAAATTTCCATCACAATCGAAACTTTGTTAATGGCATTAAGAACCTTAGACTGCTGTGTGTTTCGAAGGATGAGTGGCGTGGTGCAGAGAACGACATACTTCTTTTGGTCCCTTTTCGTTCGTCTTAAGTTCGAGTCTGGAAGCGGACGAAAAATTTTACATTTTTTTTATTATTTTTTTTTTCTAAATACATATTCTATAGTTACTATGAATTCGATTAAAATTCATACTTCTTAAAATAAAATTTGATGCGAAACTATTTATGAACGCAATTGAAAATTTAAGAGTCGATGTTTTGCACATGCGCAGAGATTGTCAGTATGTTTAGCATTGTGCATTTAGAACCAGATTTCCATCACAATCGAAACTTTGTTAATGGCATTAAGAACCTTAGACTGCTGTGTGTTTCGAAGGATGAGTGGCGTGGTGCAGAGAACGACATACTTCTTTTGATCCCTTTTCGTTCGTCTTAAATTCGAGTCTGGAAGCGGACGAAAAATTTTAAATTTTCTTTATTTTTTTATTATTTTTTTTTCTAAATACATATTTTATAGTTACTATGAATTCGATTAAAATTCATACTTCTTAAAATAAAATTTGATGCGAAACTATTTATGAACGCAATTGAAAATTTAAGAGTCGATGTTTTGCACATGCGCAGAGATTGTCAGTATGTTTAGCATTGTGCATTTAGAACCAGATTTCAATCACAATCGAAACTTTGTTAATGGCATTAAGAACCTTAGACTGCTGTGTGTTTCGAAGGATGAGTGGCGTGGTGCAGAGAACGACATACTTCTTTTGGTCCCTTTTCGTTCGTCTTAAATTCGAGTCTGGAAGCGGACGAAAAATTTTAAATTTTCTTTATTTTTTTATTATTTTTTTTTCTAAATACATATTCTATAGTTACTATGAATTCGATTAAAATTCATACTTCTTAAAATAAAATTTGATGCGAAACTATTTATGAACGGAATTGAAAATTTAAGAGTCGATGTTTTGCACATGCGCAGAGATCGTCCGTATGTTTAGCATTGTGCATTTAGAACCAGATTTCCATCACAATTGAAATTTTGTTAATGGCATTAAGAACCTTAGACTGCTGTGTGTTTTGAAGGATGAGTGGCGTGGTGCAGAGAACGACACACTTGTTTTGAACCCTTTTCGTTCGTCTTAAGTTCGAGTCTGGAAGCTGACGAAAAATTTTACATTTTCTTTATTTTTTTTATTATTATTTTTCTCCATACATATTCTATAGTTACAAGGAATTCGATCAATTTTCATACTTCTTAAAATAAAATTTGATGCGAAACTACTTATAAACGGAATTGAAAATTTAAGAGTCGATGTTTTGCACATGCGCAGAGATCGTCCGTATGTTTAGCATTGTGCATTTAGAACCAGATTGCCATCACAATCGAAACTTTGTTAATGGCATTAAGAACCTTAGACTGCTGTGTGTTTCGAAGGATGAGTGGCGTGGTGCATAGAACGACATACTTCTTTTGGTCCCTCTTCGTTCGTCTTAAGTTCGAGTCTGGATGCGGACGAAAAATTTTACATTTTCTTTATTTTTTTTTTATTATTATTTTTCTCCATACATATTCTATAGTTACAAGGAATTCGATCAATTTTCATACTTCTTAAAATAAAATTTGATGCGAAACTACTTATAAACGGAATTGAAAATTTAAGAGTCGATGTTTTGCACATGCGCAGAGATCGTCCGTATGTTTAGCATTGTGCATTTAGAACCAGATTTCCATCACAATCGAAACTTTGTTAATGGCATTAAGAACCTTAGACTGCTGTGTGTTTCGAAGGATGAGTGACGTGGTGCAGAGGATGACATACTTCTTTTGGTCCCTTTTCGTTCGTCTTATGTTCGAGTCTGGAAGCGGACGAAAAATTTTACATTTTCTTTATTTTTTTTATAATTATTTTTCTCCATACATATTCTATAGTTACAAGGAATTCGATCAATTTCATACTTCTGAAAATAAAATTTGATGCGAAACTACTTATAAACGGAATTGAAAATTTAAGAGTCGATGTTTTGCACATGCGCAGAGATTGTCCGTATGTTTAGCATTGTGCATTTAGAACCAGATTTCCATCACAATCGAAATTTTGTTAATGGCATTAAGAACCTTAGACTGCTGTGTGCTTCGAAGGATGAGTGGCGTGGTGCAGAGAACGACATACTTCTTTTGATCCCTTTTCGTTCTTAAGTTCGAGTCTGGAAGCGGACGAAAAATTTTACATTTTCTTTATTTTTTTTATTATTATTTTTCTCCATACATATTCTATAGTTACAAGGAATTCGATCAATTTTCATACTTCTTAAAATAAAATTTGATGCGAAACTATTTATGAACGCAATTGAAAATTTAAGAGTCGATGTTTTGCACATGCGCAGACATCGTCCGTCTGTTTAGCATTGTGCATTTAGAACCAGATTTCCATCACAATCGAAACTTTGTTAATGGCATTAAGAACCTTAGACTGCTGTGTGTTTCGAAGGATGAGTGGCGTGGTGCAGAGAACGACATACTTCTTTTGATCCCTTTTCGTTCTTAAGTTCGAGTCTGGAAGCGGACGAAAAATTTTACATTTTCTTTATTTTTTTTATTATTATTTTTCTCCATACATATTCTATAGTTACAAGGAATTCGATCAATTTTCATACTTCTTAAAATGAAATTTCATGCGAAACTATTTATGAACGCAATTGAAAATTTAAGAGTCGATGTTTTGCACATGCGCAGACATCGTCCGTCTGTTTAGCATTGTGCATTTAGAACCAGATTTCCATCACAATCGAAACTTTGTTAATGGCATTAAGAACCTTAGACTGCTGTGTGTTTCGAAGGATGAGTGGCGTGGTGCAGAGAACGACATACTTCTTTTGATCCCTTTTCGTTCTTAAGTTCGAGTCTGGAAGCGGACGAAAAATTTTACATTTTCTTTATTTTTTTTATTATTATTTTTCTCCATACATATTCTATAGTTACAAGGAATTCGATCAATTTTCATACTTCTTAAAATAAAATTTGATGCGAAACTATTTATGAACGCAATTGAAAATTTAAGAGTCGATGTTTTGCACATGCGCAGAGATTGTCAGTATATTTAGCATTGTGCATTTAGAACCAAATTTCCATCACAATCGAAACTTTGTTAATGGCATTAAGAACCTTAGACTGCTGTGTGTTTCGAAGGATGAGTGGCGTGGTGCAGAGAACGACATACTTCTTTTGGTCCCTTTTCGTTCGTCTTAAGTTCGAGTCTGGAAGCGGACGAAAAATTTTACATTTTTTTTATTATTTTTTTTTTCTAAATACATATTCTATAGTTACTATGAATTCGATTAAAATTCATACTTCTTAAAATAAAATTTGATGCGAAACTATTTATGAACGCAATTGAAAATTTAAGAGTCGATGTTTTGCACATGCGCAGAGATTGTCAGTATGTTTAGCATTGTGCATTTAGAACCAGATTTCCATCACAATCGAAACTTTGTTAATGGCATTAAGAACCTTAGACTGCTGTGTGTTTCGAAGGATGAGTGGCGTGGTGCAGAGAACGACATACTTCTTTTGATCCCTTTTCGTTCGTCTTAAATTCGAGTCTGGAAGCGGACGAAAAATTTTAAATTTTCTTTATTTTTTTATTATTTTTTTTTCTAAATACATATTTTATAGTTACTATGAATTCGATTAAAATTCATACTTCTTAAAATAAAATTTGATGCGAAACTATTTATGAACGCAATTGAAAATTTAAGAGTCGATGTTTTGCACATGCGCAGAGATTGTCAGTATGTTTAGCATTGTGCATTTAGAACCAGATTTCAATCACAATCGAAACTTTGTTAATGGCATTAAGAACCTTAGACTGCTGTGTGTTTCGAAGGATGAGTGGCGTGGTGCAGAGAACGACATACTTCTTTTGGTCCCTTTTCGTTCGTCTTAAATTCGAGTCTGGAAGCGGACGAAAAATTTTAAATTTTCTTTATTTTTTTATTATTTTTTTTTCTAAATACATATTCTATAGTTACTATGAATTCGATTAAAATTCATACTTCTTAAAATAAAATTTGATGCGAAACTATTTATGAACGCAATTGAAAATTTAAGAGTCGATGTTTTGCACATGCGCAGAGATTGTCAGTATGTTTAGCATTGTGCATTTAGAACCAGATTTCCATCACAATCGAAACTTTGTTAATGGCATTAAGAACCTTAGACTGCTGTGTGCTTCGAAGGATGAGTGGCGTGGTGCACAGAACGACATACTTCTTTTGGTCCCTTTTCGTTCGTCTTAAGTTCGAGTCTGGAAGCGGACGAAAAATTTTACATTTTTTTTATTATTTTTTTTTCTAAATACATATTCTATAGTTACTATGAATTCGATTAAAATTCATACTTCTTAAAATAAAATTTGATGCGAAACTATTTATGAACGCAATTGAAAATTTAAGAGTCGATGTTTTGCACATGCGCAGAGATTGTCAGTATGTTTAGCATTGTGCATTTAGAACCAGATTTCCATCACAATCGAAACTTTGTTAATGGCATTAAGAACCTTAGATTGCTGTGTGTTTCGAAGGATGAGTGGCGTGGTGCAGAGAACGACATGCTTCTTTTGATCCATTTTCGTTCGTCTTAAGTTCGAGTCTGGAAGCGGACGAAAAATTTTACATTTTCTTTATTTTTTTATTATTATTTTTGTCCATACATATTCTATAGTTACAAGGAATTCGATCAATTTTCATACTTCTTAAAATAAAATTTGATGCGAAACTACTTATAAACGGAATTGAAAATTTAAGAGTCGATGTTTTGCACATGCGCAGAGATCGTCCGTATGTTTAGCATTGTGCATTTAGAACCAGATTTCCATCACAATCGAAACTTTGTTAATGGCATTAAGAACCTTAGACTGCTGTGTGTTTCGAAGGATGAGTGGCGTGGTGCAGAGAACGACATACTTCTTTTGATCCCTTTTCGTTCTTAAGTTCGAGTCTGGAAGCGGACGAAAAATTTTACATTTTCTTTATTTTTTTTATTATTATTTTTCTCCATACATATTCTATAGTTACAAGGAATTCGATCAATTTTCATACTTCTTAAAATAAAATTTGATGCGAAACTATTTATGAACGCAATTGAAAATTTAAGAGTCGATGTTTTGCACATGCGCAGAGATTGTCAGTATGTTTAGCATTGTGCATTTAGAACCAAATTTCCATCACAATCGAAACTTTGTTAATGGCATTAAGAACCTTAGACTGCTGTGTGTTTCGAAGGATGAGTGGCGTGGTGCAGAGAACGACATACTTGTTTTGGTCCCTTTTCGTTCGTCTTAAGTTCGAGTCTGGAAGCGGACGAAAAATTTTACATTTTTTTTATTATTTTTTTTTTCTAAATACATATTCTATAGTTACTATGAATTCGATTAAAATTCATACTTCTTAAAATAAAATTTGATGCGAAACTATTTATGAACGCAATTGAAAATTTAAGAGTCGATGTTTTGCACATGCGCAGAGATTGTCAGTATGTTTAGCATTGTGCATTTAGAACCAGATTTCCATCACAATCGAAACTTTGTTAATGGCATTAAGAACCTTAGACTGCTGTGTGTTTCGAAGGATGAGTGGCGTGGTGCAGAGAACGACATACTTCTTTTGATCCCTTTTCGTTCGTCTTAAATTCGAGTCTGGAAGCGGACGAAAAATTTTAAATTTTCTTTATTTTTTTATTATTTTTTTTTCTAAATACATATTTTATAGTTACTATGAATTCGATTAAAATTCATACTTCTTAAAATAAAATTTGATGCGAAACTATTTATGAACGCAATTGAAAATTTAAGAGTCGATGTTTTGCACATGCGCAGAGATTGTCAGTATGTTTAGCATTGTGCATTTAGAACCAGATTTCAATCACAATCGAAACTTTGTTAATGGCATTAAGAACCTTAGACTGCTGTGTGTTTCGAAGGATGAGTGGCGTGGTGCAGAGAACGACATACTTCTTTTGGTCCCTTTTCGTTCGTCTTAAATTCGAGTCTGGAAGCGGACGAAAAATTTTAAATTTTCTTTATTTTTTTATTATTTTTTTTTCTAAATACATATTCTATAGTTACTATGAATTCGATTAAAATTCATACTTCTTAAAATAAAATTTGATGCGAAACTATTTATGAACGCAATTGAAAATTTAAGAGTCGATGTTTTGCACATGCGCAGAGATTGTCAGTATGTTTAGCATTGTGCATTTAGAACCAGATTTCCATCACAATCGAAACTTTGTTAATGGCATTAAGAACCTTAGACTGCTGTGTGCTTCGAAGGATGAGTGGCGTGGTGCACAGAACGACATACTTCTTTTGGTCCCTTTTCGTTCGTCTTAAGTTCGAGTCTGGAAGCGGACGAAAAATTTTACATTTTTTTTATTATTTTTTTTTCTAAATACATATTCTATAGTTACTATGAATTCGATTAAAATTCATACTTCTTAAAATAAAATTTGATGCGAAACTATTTATGAACGCAATTGAAAATTTAAGAGTCGATGTTTTGCACATGCGCAGAGATTGTCAGTATGTTTAGCATTGTGCATTTAGAACCAGATTTCCATCACAATCGAAACTTTGTTAATGGCATTAAGAACCTTAGATTGCTGTGTGTTTCGAAGGATGAGTGGCGTGGTGCAGAGAACGACATGCTTCTTTTGATCCATTTTCGTTCGTCTTAAGTTCGAGTCTGGAAGCGGACGAAAAATTTTACATTTTCTTTATTTTTTTATTATTATTTTTGTCCATACATATTCTATAGTTACAAGGAATTCGATCAATTTTCATACTTCTTAAAATAAAATTTGATGCGAAACTACTTATAAACGGAATTGAAAATTTAAGAGTCGATGTTTTGCACATGCGCAGAGATCGTCCGTATGTTTAGCATTGTGCATTTAGAACCAGATTTCCATCACAATCGAAACTTTGTTAATGGCATTAAGAACCTTAGACTGCTGTGTGTTTCGAAGGATGAGTGGCGTGGTGCAGAGAACGACATACTTCTTTTGATCCCTTTTCGTTCTTAAGTTCGAGTCTGGAAGCGGACGAAAAATTTTACATTTTCTTTATTTTTTTTATTATTATTTTTCTCCATACATATTCTATAGTTACAAGGAATTCGATCAATTTTCATACTTCTTAAAATAAAATTTGATGCGAAACTATTTATGAACGCAATTGAAAATTTAAGAGTCGATGTTTTGCACATGCGCAGAGATTGTCAGTATGTTTAGCATTGTGCATTTAGAACCAAATTTCCATCACAATCGAAACTTTGTTAATGGCATTAAGAACCTTAGACTGCTGTGTGTTTCGAAGGATGAGTGGCGTGGTGCAGAGAACGACATACTTCTTTTGGTCCCTTTTCGTTCGTCTTAAGTTCGAGTCTGGAAGCGGACGAAAAATTTTACATTTTTTTTATTATTTTTTTTTTCTAAATACATATTCTATAGTTACTATGAATTCGATTAAAATTCATACTTCTTAAAATAAAATTTGATGCGAAACTATTTATGAACGCAATTGAAAATTTAAGAGTCGATGTTTTGCACATGCGCAGAGATTGTCAGTATGTTTAGCATTGTGCATTTAGAACCAGATTTCCATCACAATCGAAACTTTGTTAATGGCATTAAGAACCTTAGACTGCTGTGTGTTTCGAAGGATGAGTGGCGTGGTGCAGAGAACGACATACTTCTTTTGATCCCTTTTCGTTCGTCTTAAATTCGAGTCTGGAAGCGGACGAAAAATTTTAAATTTTCTTTATTTTTTTATTATTTTTTTTTCTAAATACATATTTTATAGTTACTATGAATTCGATTAAAATTCATACTTCTTAAAATAAAATTTGATGCGAAACTATTTATGAACGCAATTGAAAATTTAAGAGTCGATGTTTTGCACATGCGCAGAGATTGTCAGTATGTTTAGCATTGTGCATTTAGAACCAGATTTCAATCACAATCGAAACTTTGTTAATGGCATTAAGAACCTTAGACTGCTGTGTGTTTCGAAGGAAGAGTGGCGTGGTGCAGAGAACGACATACTTCTTTTGGTCCCTTTTCGTTCGTCTTAAATTCGAGTCTGGAAGCGGACGAAAAATTTTAAATTTTCTTTATTTTTTTATTATTTTTTTTTCTAAATACATATTCTATAGTTACTATGAATTCGATTAAAATTCATACTTCTTAAAATAAAATTTGATGCGAAACTATTTATGAACGCAATTGAAAATTTAAGAGTCGATGTTTTGCACATGCGCAGAGATTGTCAGTATGTTTAGCATTGTGCATTTAGAACCAGATTTCCATCACAATCGAAACTTTGTTAATGGCATTAAGAACCTTAGACTGCTGTGTGCTTCGAAGGATGAGTGGCGTGGTGCACAGAACGACATACTTCTTTTGGTCCCTTTTCGTTCGTCTTAAGTTCGAGTCTGGAAGCGGACGAAAAATTTTACATTTTTTTTATTATTTTTTTTTCTAAATACATATTCTATAGTTACTATGAATTCGATTAAAATTCATACTTCTTAAAATAAAATTTGATGCGAAACTATTTATGAACGCAATTGAAAATTTAAGAGTCGATGTTTTGCACATGCGCAGAGATTGTCAGTATGTTTAGCATTGTGCATTTAGAACCAGATTTCCATCACAATCGAAACTTTGTTAATGGCATTAAGAACCTTAGATTGCTGTGTGTTTCGAAGGATGAGTGGCGTGGGGCAGAGAACGACATGCTTCTTTTGATCCATTTTCGTTCGTCTTAAGTTCGAGTCTGGAAGCGGACGAAAAATTTTACATTTTCTTTATTTTTTTATTATTATTTTTGTCCATACATATTCTATACTTACAAGGAATTCGATCAATTTTCAGACTTCTTAAAATAAAATTTGATGCGAAACTACTTATAAACGGAATTGAAAATTTAAGAGTCGATGTTTTGCACATGCGCAGAGATCGTCCGTATGTTTAGCATTGTGCATTTAGAACCGGATTTCCATCACAATCGAAACTTTGTTAATGGCATTAAGAACCTTAGATTGCTGTGTGTTTCGAAGGATGAGTGGCGTGGTGCAGAGAACGACATACTTCTTTTGGTCCCTTTTCGTTCGTCTTAAATTCGAGTCTGGAAGCGGACGAAAAATTTTAAATTTTCTTTATTTTTTTATTATTTTTTTTTCTAAATACATATTCTATAGTTACTATGAATTCGATTAAAATTCATACTTCTTAAAATAAAATTTGATGCGAAACTATTTATGAACGCAATTGAAAATTTAAGAGTCGATGTTTTGCACATGCGCAGAGATTGTCAGTATGTTTAGCATTGTGCATTTAGAACCAGATTTCCATCACAATCGAAACTTTGTTAATGGCATTAAGAACCTTAGATTGCTGTGTGCTTCGAAGGATGAGTGGCGTTGTGCACAGAACGACATACTTCTTTTGGTCCCTTTTCGTTCGTCTTAAGTTCGAGTCTGGAAGCGGACGAAAAATTTTACATTTTTTTTATTATTTTTTTTTCTAAATACATATTCTATAGTTACTATGAATTCGATTAAAATTCATACTTCTTAAAATAAAATTTGATGGTAAACTACTTATAAACGGAATTGAAAATTGAAGAGTAGATGTTTTGCACATGCGCAGAGATCGTCAGTATGTTTAGTATTGTGCATTTAGAACCTATTTCCATCACAATCGAAACTTTGTTAATGGCATTAAGAACCTTAGACTGCTGTGTGTTTCGAAGGATGAGTGGCGTGGTGCAGAGAACGACATGCTTCGTTTGATCCATTTTCGTTCGTCTTAAGTTCGAGTCTGAAAGCCGACGAAAAATTTTACATTTTCTTTATTTTTTGTATTATTTTTTTTTCTAAATACATATTCTATAGTTACTATGAATTCGATTAAAATTCATACTTCTTAAAATAAAATTTGATGCGAAACTATTTATGAACGCAATTGAAAATTTAAGAGTCGATGTTTTGCACATGCGCAGAGATTGTCAGTATGTTTAGCATTGTGCATTTAGAACCAGATTTCCATCACAATCGAAACTTTGTTAATGGCATTAAGAACCTTAGACTGCTGTGTGTTTCGAAGGATGAGTGGCGTGGTGCCGAGAACGACATACTTCTTTTGGTCCCTTTTCGTTCGTCTTAAATTCGAGTCTGGAAGCGGACGAAAAATTTTAAATTTTCTTTATTTTTTTATTATTTTTTTTTCTAAATACATATTCTATAGTTACTATGAATTCGATTAAAATTCATACTTCTTAAAATAAAATTTGATGCGAAACTATTTATGAACGCAATTGAAAATTTAAGAGTCGATGTTTTGCACATGCGCAGAGATTGTCAGTATGTTTAGCATTGTGCATTTAGAACCAGATTTCCATCACAATCGAAACTTTGTTAATGGCATTAAGAACCTTAGACTGCTGTGTGCTTCGAAGGATGAGTGGCGTGGTGCAGAGAACGACATACTTCTTTTGATCCCTTTTCGTTCGTCTTAAGTTCGAGTCTGGAAGCGGACGAAAAATTTTACATTTTTTTTTATTATTTTTTTTTCTAAATACATATTCTATAGTTACTATGAATTCGGTTAAAATTCATACTTCTTAAAATAAAATTTGATGCGAAACTATTTATGAACGCAATTGAAAATTTAAGAGTCGATGTTTTGCACATGCGCAGAGATTGTCCGTATGTTTAGCATTGTGCATTTAGAACCAGATTTCCATCACAATTGAAGTTTTGTTAATGGCATTAAGAACCTTAGACTGCTGTGTGTTTCGAAGGATGAGTGGCGTGGTGCAGAGAACGACACAATTCTTTTGGTCTTTTTTCGTTCGTCTTAAGTTCGAGTCTGGAAGCGGACGAAAAATTTTACATTTTCTTTATTTTTTTTTATTATTTTTTATTCTAAATACATATTCTATAGTTACTATGAATTCGATTAAAATTCATACTTCTTAAAATAAAATTTGATGCGAAACTATTTATAAACGCAATTGAAAATTTAAGAGTCGATGTTTTGTACATGCGCAGACATCGTCCGTATGTTTAGCATTGTGCATTTAGAACCAGATTTCCATCACAATCGAAACTTTGTTAATGACATTAAGAACCCTAGATTGCTGGGTGTTTCGGCGGAAGAGTGGCTTGGTGCAGAGAACGACGTACTTCTTTTGATCCCTTTTCGTTCGTTTTAAGTTCGAGTCTGGAAGCGGACGAAAAATTTTACATTTTCATTATTTTTTTTTATTATTATTTTTCTCCATACATATTCTATAGTTACAAGGAATTCGATCAATTTTCATACTTCTTAAAATAAAATTTGATGTGAAACTACTTATAAACGGAATTGAAAATTGAAGAGTCGATGTTTTGCACATGCGCAGAGATTGTCCGTATGTTTAGCATTGTGCATTTAGAACCAGATTTCCATCACAATCGAAACTTTGTTAATGGCATTAAGAACCTTAGACTGCTGTGTGTTTCGAAGGATGAGTGGCGTGGTGCAGAGAACGACATACTTCTTTTGATCCATTTTCGTTCGTCTTAAGTTCGAGTCTGGAAGCGGACGAAAAATTTTACATTTTCTTTATTTTTTTTATTATTATTTTTCTCCATACATATTCTATTGTTACAAGGAATTCGATCAATTTTCATACTTCTTAAAATAAAATTTGATGCGAAACTACTTATTAACGGAATTGAAAATTTAAGAGTCGATGTTTTGCACATGCGCAGAGATCGTCCGTATGTTTAGCATTGTGCATTTAGAACCAGATTTCCATCACAATTGAAGTTTTGTTAATGGCATTAAGAAGCTTAGACTGCTGCGTTTTTCGAAGGATGAGTGGCGTGGTGCAGAGAACGACACAATTCTTTTGGTCTTTTTTCGTTCGTCTTAAGTTCGAGTCTGGAAGCGGACGAAAAATTTTACATTTTCTTTATTTTTTTTTATTATTTTTTATTCTAAATACATATTCTATAGTTACTATGAATTCGATTAAAATTCATACTTCTTAAAATAAAATTTGATGCGAAACTATTTATAAACGCAATTGAAAATTTAAGAGTCGATGTTTTGCACATGCGCAGACATCGTCCGTATGTTTAGCATTGTGCATTTAGAACCAGATTTCCATCACAATCGAAACTTTGTTAATGACATTAAGAACCCTAGATTGCTGGGTGTTTCGGCGGAAGAGTGGCTTGGTGCAGAGAACGACGCACTTCTTTTCATCCCTTTCCGTTCGTTTTAAGTTCGAGTCTGGAAGCGGACGAAAAATTTTACATTTTCATTATTTTTTTTATTATTATTTTTCTCCATACATAATCTATAGTTACAAGGAATTCGATCAATTTTCATACTTCTTAAAATAAAATTTGATGTGAAACTACTTATAAACGGAATTGAAAATTGAAGAGTAGATGTTTTGCACATGCGCAGAGATCGTCAGTATGTTTAGTATTGTGCATTTAGAACCTATTTCCATCACAATCGAAACTTTGTTAATGGCATTAAGAACCTTAGACTGCTGTGTGTTTCGAAGGATGAGTGGCGTGGTGCAGAGAACGACATGCTTCTTTTGATCCATTTTCGTTCGTCTTAAGTTCGAGTCTGGAAGCGGACGAAAAATTTTACATTTTCTTTATTTTTTTATTATTATTTTTCTCCATACATATTCTATAGTTACAAGGAATTCGATCAATTTTCATACTTCTTAAAATAAAATTTGATGCGAAACTACTTATAAACGGAATTGAAAATTTAAGAGTCGATGTTTTGCACATGCGCAGAGATCGTCCGTATGTTTAGCATTGTGCATTTAGAACCAGATTTCCATCACAATCGAAACTTTGTTAATGGCATTAAGAACCTTAGATTGCTGTGTGTTTCGAAGGATGAGTGGCGTGGTGAACAGAACGACATACTTTTTTGGTCCCTTTTCGTTCGTCTTAAGTTCGAATCTGGAAGCGGACGAAAAATTTTACATTTTCTTTATTTTTTTATTATTTTTTTTTCTAAATTCATATTTTATAGTTACTATGAATTCGATTAAAATTCATACTTCTTAAAATAAAACTTGATGCGAAACTATTTATGAACGCAATTGAAAATTTAATAGTCGATGTTTTGCACATGCGCAGAGATTGTCAGTATGTTTAGCATTGTGCATTTAGAACCAGATTTCCATCACAATCGAAACTTTGTTAATGGCATTAAGAACCTTAGACTGCTGTGTGTTTCGAAGGATGAGTGGCGTGGTGCAGAGAACGACATACTTCTTTTGATCCCTTTTCGTTCGTCTTAAGTTCGAGTCTGGAAGCGGACGAAAAATTTTACATTTTTTTTTATTATTTTTTTTTTCTAAATACATATTCTATAGTTACTATGAATTCGGTTAAAATTCATACTTCTTAAAATAAAATTTGATGCGAAACTATTTATGAACGCAATTGAAAATTTAAGAGTCGATGTTTTCCACATGCGCAGAGATTGTCCGTATGTTTAGCATTGTGCATTTAGAACCAGATTTCCATCACAATTGAAGTTTTGTTAATGGCATTAAGAACCTTAGACTGCTGTGTGTTTCGAAGGATGAGTGGCGTGGTGCAGAGAACGACACAATTCTTTTGGTCTTTTTTCGTTCGTCTTAAGTTCGAGTCTGGAAGCGGACGAAAAATTTTACATTTTCTTTATTTTTTTTTATTATTTTTTATTCTAAATACATATTCTATAGTTACTATGAATTCGATTAAAATTCATACTTCTTAAAATAAAATTTGATGCGAAACTATTTATAAACGCAATTGAAAATTTAAGAGTCGATGTTTTGTACATGCGCAGACATCGTCCGTATGTTTAGCATTCTGCATTTAGAACCAGATTTCCATCACAATCGAAACTTTGTTAATGACATTAAGAACCCTAGATTGCTGGGTGTTTCGGCGGAAGAGTGGCTTGGTGCAGAGAACGACGTACTTCTTTTGATCCCTTTTCGTTCGTTTTAAGTTCGAGTCTGGAAGCGGACGAAAAATTTTACATTTTCATTATTTTTTTTTATTATTATTTTTCTCCATACATATTCTATAGTTACAAGGAATTCGATCAATTTTCATACTTCTTAAAATAAAATTTGATGTGAAACTACTTATAAACGGAATTGAAAATTGAAGAGTCGATGTTTTGCACATGCGCAGAGATTGTCCGTATGTTTAGCATTGTGCATTTAGAACCAGATTTCCATCACAATCGAAACTTTGTTAATGGCATTAAGAACCTTAGACTGCTGTGTGTTTCGAAGGATGAGTGGCGTGGTGCAGAGAACGACATACTTCTTTTGATCCATTTTCGTTCGTCTTAAGTTCGAGTCTGGAAGCGGACGAAAAATTTTACATTTTCTTTATTTTTTTTATTATTATTTTTCTCCATACATATTCTATTGTTACAAGGAATTCGATCAATTTTCATACTTCTTAAAATAAAATTTGATGCGAAACTACTTATTAACGGAATTGAAAATTTAAGAGTCGATGTTTTGCACATGCGCAGAGATCGTCCGTATGTTTAGCATTGTGCATTTAGAACCAGATTTCCATCACAATTGAAGTTTTGTTAATGGCATTAAGAAGCTTAGACTGCTGCGTGTTTCGAAGGATGAGTGGCGTGGTGCAGAGAACGACACAATTCTTTTGGTCTTTTTTCGTTCGTCTTAAGTTCGAGTCTGGAAGCGGACGAAAAATTTTACATTTTCTTTATTTTTTTTTATTATTTTTTATTCTAAATACATATTCTATAGTTACTATGAATTCGATTAAAATTCATACTTCTTAAAATAAAATTTGATGCGAAACTATTTATAAACGCAATTGAAAATTTAAGAGTCGATGTTTTGCACATGCGCAGACATCGTCCGTATGTTTAGCATTGTGCATTTAGAACCAGATTTCCATCACAATCGAAACTTTGTTAATGACATTAAGAACCCTAGATTGCTGGGTGTTTCGGCGGAAGAGTGGCTTGGTGCAGAGAACGACGCACTTCTTTTGATCCCTTTCCGTTCGTTTTAAGTTCGAGTCTGGAAGCGGACGAAAAATTTTACATTTTCATTATTTTTTTTATTATTATTTTTCTCCATACATAATCTATAGTTACAAGGAATTCGATCAATTTTCATGCTTCTTAAAATAAAATTTGATGCGAAACTATTTATAAACGCAATTGAAAATGTAAGAGTCGATGTTTTGCACATGCGCAGAGATTGTCAGTATGTTTAGCATTGTGCATTTAGAACCAGATTTCCATCACAATCGAAACTTTGTTAATGGCATTAAGAAACTTAGACTGCTGTGTGTTTCGAAGGATGAGTGGCGTGGTGCAGAGAACGACATACTTCTTTTGATCCCTTTTCGTTCGTCTTAAGTTCGAGTCTGGAAGCGGACGAAAAATTTTACATTTTTTTTATTATTATTTTTCTCCATACATATTCTATAGTTACTATGAATTCGATTAAAATTCATACTTCTTAAAATAAAATTTAATGCGAAACTATTTATAAACGCAATTGAAAATTTAAGAGTCAATGTTTTGCACATGCGCAGACATCGTCCGTATGTTTAGCATTGTGCGTTTAGAACCAGATTGCCATCACAATCGAAACTTTGTTAATGGCATTAAGAACCTTAGACTGCTGTGTGTTTCGAAGGATGAGTGGCGTGGAGCAGAGAACGACATACTTCTTTTGGTCCCTTTTCGTTCGTCTTAAGTTCGAGTCTTGAAGCGGACGAAAAATTTTACATTTTCTTTATTTTTTTTATTATTATTTTTCTCCATACATATTCTATAGTTACAAGGAATTTGATCAATTTTCATACTTCTTAAAATAAAATTTGATGCGAAACTACTTATAAACGGAATTGAAAATTGAAGAGTCAATGTTTTGCACATGCGCAGAGATTGTTCGTATGTTTAGCATTGTGCATTTAGAACCAGATTTCCATCACAATCGAAGTTTTGTTAATGGCATTAAGAACCCTAGATTGCTGGGTGTTTCGGCGGAAGAGTGGCTTGGTGCAGAGAACGACGTACTTCTTTTGATCCCTTTTCGTTCGTTTTAAGTTCGAGTCTGGAAGCGGACGAAAAATTTTACATTTTCATTATTTTTTTTTATTATTATTTTTCTCCATACATATACTATAGTTACAAGGAATTCGATCAATTTTCATACTTCTTAAAATAAAATTTGATGTGAAACTATTTATAAACGCAATTGAAAATTGAAGAGTCGATGTTTTGCACATGCGCAGACATCGTCCGTATGTTTAGCATTGTGCATTTAGAACCAGATTTCCATCACAATTGAAGTTTTGTTAATGGCATTAAGAACCTTAGACTGCTGTGCGTTTCGAAGGATGAGTGGCGTGGTGCACAGAACGACATACTTCTTTTGGTTCCTTTTCGTTCGTCTTAAGTTCGAGTCTGGAAGCGGACCAAAAATTTTAAATTTTCTTTAATTTTTTTATTATTATTTTTCTCCATACATATTCTATAGTTACAAGGAATTCGATCAATTTTCATACTTCTTAAAATAAAATTTGATGCGAAACTACTTATAAACGGAATTGAAAATTGAAGAGTCAATGTTTTGCACATGCGAAGAGATTGTCCGTATGTTTAGCATTGTGCATTTAGAACCAGATTTCCATCACAATCGAAGTTTTGTTAATGGCATTAAGAACCTTAGACTGCTGTGTGTTTCGAAGGATGAGTGGCGTGGTGCACAGAACGACATACTTCTTTTGGTCCCTTTTCGTTCGTCTTAAGTTCGAGTCTGGAAGCGGACAAAAATTTTACATTTTCTTTTTTTATTATTATTTTTTTTCTCCATACATATTCTATAGTTACTATGAATTCGATTAAAATTCATACTTCTTAAAATAAAATTTGATGCGAAACTATTTATGAACGCAATTGTAAATTTAAGAGTCGATGTTTTGCACATGCGCAGAGATCCTCCGTATGTTTAGCATTGTGCATTTAGAACCAGATTTCCATCACAATCGAAACTTTGTTAATGGCATTAAGAACCTTAGACTGCTCTGTGTTTCGAAGGATGAGTGGCGTGGTGAATAGAACGACATACTTCTTTTGGTCCCTTTTCGTTCGTCTTAAGTTCGAATCTGGAAGCGGATGAAAAATTTTACATTTTTTTTATTATTATTTTTCTCCATACATATTCTATAGTTACAAGGAATTCGATTAAACTTCATACTTCTTAAAATAAAATTTAATGCGAAACTATTTATAAACGCAATTGAAAATTTAAGAGTCGATGTTTTGCACATGCGCAGACATCGTCCGTATGTTTAGCATTGTGCATTTAGAACCAGATTTCCATCACAATCGAAACTTTGTTAATGACATTAAGAACCCTAGATTGCTGGGTGTTTCGAAGGATGAGTGGCGTGGTGAATAGAACGACATACTTCTTTTGGTCCCTTTTCGTTCGTCTTAAGTTCGAATCTGGAAGCGGACGAAAAATTTTACATTTTTTTTATTATTATTTTTCTCCATACATATTCTATAGTTACAAGGAATTCGATTAAACTTCATACTTCTTAAAATAAAATTTAATGCGAAACTATTTATAAACGCAATTGAAAATTTAAGAGTCAATGTTTTGCACATGCGCAGACATCGTCCGTATGTTTAGCATTGTGCGTTTAGAACCAGATTGCCATCACAATCGAAACTTTGTTAATGGCATTAAGAACCTTAGACTGCTGTGTGTTTCGAAGGATGAGTGGCGTGTAGCAGAGAACGACATACTTCTTTTGGTCCCTTTTCGTTCGTCTTAAGTTCGAGTCTTGAAGCGGACGAAAAATTTTACATTTTCTTTATTTTTTTATTATTTTTTTTCTCCATACATATTCTATAGTTACAAGGAATTCGATTAAACTTCATACTTCTTAAAATAAAATTTAATGCGAAACTATTTATAAACGCAATTGAAAATTTAAGAGTCGATGTTTTGCACATGCGCAGACATCGACCGTATGTTTAGCATTGTGCATTTAGAACCAGATTTCCATCACAATCGAAACTTTGTTAATGACATTAAGAACCCTAGATTGCTGGGTGTTTCGAAGGATGAGTGGCGTGGTGAATAGAACGACATACTTCTTGATGACCCTTTTCGTTCGTCTTAAGTTCGAATCTGGAAGCGGACGAAAAATTTTACATTTTTTTTATTATTATTTTTCTCCATACATATTCTATAGTTACTATGAATTCGATTAAAATTCATACTTCTTAAAATAAAATTTAATGCGAAACTATTTATAAACGCAATTGAAAATTTAAGAGTCAATGTTTTGCACATGCGCAGACATCGTCCGTATGTTTAGCATTGTGCGTTTAGAACCAGATTGCCATCACAATCGAAACTTTGTTAATGGCATTAAGAACCTTAGACTGCTGTGTGTTTCGAAGGATGAGTGGCGTGGAGCAGAGAACGACATACTTCTTTTGGTCCCTTTTCGTTCGTCTTAAGTTCGAGTCTTGAAGCGGACGAAAAATTTTACATTTTCTTTATTTTTTTTATTATTTTTTTTCTCCATACATATTCTATAGTTACAAGGAATTCGATTAAACTTCATACTTCTTAAAATAAAATTTAATGCGAAACTATTTATAAACGCAATTGAAAATTTAAGAGTCGATGTTTTGCACATGCGCAGACATCGTCCGTATGTTTAGCATTGTGCATTTAGAACCAGATTTCCATCACAATTGAAGTTTTGTTAATGGCATTAAGAACCTTAGACTGCTGTGCGTTTCGAAGGATGAGTGGCGTGGTGCACAGAACGACATACTTCTTTTGGTTCCTTTTCGTTCGTCTTAAGTTCGAGTCTGGAAGCGGACCAAAAATTTTAAATTTTCTTTAATTTTTTTATTATTATTTTTCTCCATACATATTTTATAGTTACAAGGAATTTGATCAATTTTCATACTTCTTAAAATAAAATTTGATGCGAAACTACTTATAAACGGAATTGAAAATTGAAGAGTCAATGTTTTGCACATGCGCAGAGATTGTCCGTATGTTTAGCATTGTGCATTTAGAACCAGATTTCCATCACAATCGAAGTTTTGTTAATGGCATTAAGAACCTTAGACTGCTGTGTATTTCGAAGGATGAGTGGCGTGGTGCACAGAACGACATACTTCTTTTGGTCACTTTTCGTTCGTCTTAAGTTCGAGTCTGGAAGCGGACGAAAAATTTTAGATTTTTTTATTATTTTTTTTTCTAAATACATATTCTATAGTTACTATGAATTCGATTAAAATTCATACTTCTTAAAATAAAATTTGATGCGAAACTATTTATGAACGCAATTGTAAATTTAAGAGTCGATGTTTTGCACATGCGCAGAGGTCGTCCGTATGTATGCATTTAGAACCAGATTTCCATCACAATCGAAACTTTGTTAATGGCCTTAAGAACATTAAACTGCTCTGTGTTTCGAAGGATGAGTGGCGTGGTGAATAGAACGACATACTTCTTTTGGTCCCTTTTCGTTCGTCTTAAGTTCGAATCTAGAAGGGGACGAAAAATTTTACATTTTTTTTATTATTTTTTTTCTCCATACATATTCTATAGTTACAAGGAATTCGATTAAACTTCATACTTCTTAAAACAAAATTTAATGCGAAACTATTTATAAACGCAAATGAAAATTTAAGAGTCGATGTTTTGCACATGCGCAGACATCGTCCGTATGTTTAGCATTGTGCATTTAGAAACAGATTTCTATCACAATCGAAACTTTGTTAATGACATTAAGAACCCTAGATCGCTGGGTGTTTCGGAGGATGAGTGGCGTGGTGCACAGAACGACATACTTCTTTTGGTTCCTTTTCGTTCGTCTTAAGTTCGAGTCTGGAAGCGGACCAAAAATTTTAAATTTTCTTTAATTTTTTTATTATTATTTTTCTCCATACATATTCTATAGTTACAAGGAATTTGATCAATTTTCATACTTCTTAAAATAAAATTTGATGCGAAACTACTTATAAACGGAATTGAAAATTGAAGAGTCAATGTTTTGCACATGCGCAGAGATTGTCCGTATGTTTAGCATTGTGCATTTAGAACCAGATTTCCATCACAATCGAAGTTTTGTTAATGGCATTAAGAACCTTAGACTGCTGTGTATTTCGAAGGATGAGTGGCGTGGTGCACAGAACGACATACTTCTTTTGGTCACTTTTCGTTCGTCTTAAGTTCGAGTCTGGAAGCGGACGAAAAATTTTAGATTTTTTTATTATTTTTTTTTTCTAAATACATATTCTATAGTTACTATGAATTCGATTAAAATTCATACTTCTTAAAATAAAATTTGATGCGAAACTTTTTATGAACGCAATTGTAAATTTAAGAGTCGATGTTTTGCACATGCGCAGAGGTCGTCCGTATGTTTAGCATTGTGCATTTAGAACCAGATTTCCATCACAATCGAAACTTTGTTAATGGCCTTAAGAACATTAAACTGCTCTGTGTTTCGAAGGATGAGTGGCGTGGTGAATAGAACGACATACTTCTTTTGGTTCCTTTTCGTTCGTCTTAAGTTCGAGTCTGGAAGCGGACAAAAATTTTACATTTTCTTTTTTTATTATTATTTTTTTTCTCCATACATATTCTATAGTTACTATGAATTCGATTAAAATTCATACTTCTTAAAATAAAATTTGATGCGAAACTATTTATGAACGCAATTGTAAATTTAAGAGTCGATGTTTTGCACATGCGCAGAGATCCTCCGTATGTTTAGCATTGTGCATTTAGAACCAGATTTCCATCACAATCGAAACTTTGTTAATGGCATTAAGAACCTTAGACTGCTCTGTGTTTCGAAGGATGAGTGGCGTGGTGAATAGAACGACATACTTCTTTTGGTCCCTTTTCGTTCGTCTTGAGTTCGAATCTGGAAGCGGACGAAAAATTTTACATTTTTTTTATTATTATTTTTCTCCATACATATTCTATAGTTACAAGGAATTCGATTAAACTTCATACTTCTTAAAATAAAATTTAATGCGAAACTATTTATAAACGCAATTGAAAATTTAAGAGTCGATGTTTTGCACATGCGCAGACATCGTCCGTATGTTTAGCATTGTGCATTTAGAACCAGATTTCCATCACAATCGAAACTTTGTTAATGACATTAAGAACCCTAGATTGCTGGGTGTTTCGAAGGATGAGTGGCGTGGTGAATAGAACGACATACTTCTTTTGGTCCCTTTTCGTTCGTCTTAAGTTCGAATCTGGAAGCGGACGAAAAATTTTACATTTTTTTTATTATTATTTTTCTCCATACATATTCTATAGTTACAAGGAATTCGATTAAACTTCATACTTCTTAAAATAAAATTTAATGCGAAACTATTTATAAACGCAATTGAAAATTTAAGAGTCAATGTTTTGCACATGCGCAGACATCGTCCGTATGTTTAGCATTGTGCGTTTAGAACCAGATTGCCATCACAATCGAAACTTTGTTAATGGCATTAAGAACCTTAGACTGCTGTGTGTTTCGAAGGATGAGTGGCGTGTAGCAGAGAACGACATACTTCTTTTGGTCCCTTTTCGTTCGTCTTAAGTTCGAGTCTTGAAGCGGACGAAAAATTTTACATTTTCTTTATTTTTTTATTATTTTTTTTCTCCATACATATTCTATAGTTACAAGGAATTCGATTAAACTTCATACTTCTTAAAATAAAATTTAATGCGAAACTATTTATAAACGCAATTGAAAATTTAAGAGTCGATGTTTTGCACATGCGCAGACATCGACCGTATGTTTAGCATTGTGCATTTAGAACCAGATTTCCATCACAATCGAAACTTTGTTAATGACATTAAGAACCCTAGATTGCTGGGTGTTTCGAAGGATGAGTGGCGTGGTGAATAGAACGACATACTTCTTGATGTCCCTTTTCGTTCGTCTTAAGTTCGAATCTGGAAGCGGACGAAAAATTTTACATTTTTTTTATTATTATTTTTCTCCATACATATTCTATAGTTACTATGAATTCGATTAAAATTCATACTTCTTAAAATAAAATTTAATGCGAAACTATTTATAAACGCAATTGAAAATTTAAGAGTCAATGTTTTGCACATGCGCAGACATCGTCCGTATGTTTAGCATTGTGCGTTTAGAACCAGATTGCCATCACAATCGAAACTTTGTTAATGGCATTAAGAACCTTAGACTGCTGTGTGTTTCGAAGGATGAGTGGGGTGGAGCAGAGAACGACATACTTCTTTTGGTCCCTTTTCGTTCGTCTTAAGTTCGAGTCTTGAAGCGGACGAAAAATTTTACATTTTCTTTATTTTTTTTATTATTTTTTTTCTCCATACATATTCTATAGTTACAAGGAATTCGATTAAACTTCATACTTCTTAAAATAAAATTTAATGCGAAACTATTTATAAACGCAATTGAAAATTTAAGAGTCGATGTTTTGCACATGCGCAGACATCGTCCGTATGTTTAGCATTGTGCATTTAGAACCAGATTTCCATCACAATTGAAGTTTTGTTAATGGCATTAAGAACCTTAGACTGCTGTGCGTTTCGAAGGATGAGTGGCGTGGTGCACAGAACGACATACTTCTTTTGGTTCCTTTTCGTTCGTCTTAAGTTCGAGTCTGGAAGCGGACCAAAAATTTTAAATTTTCTTTAATTTTTTTATTATTATTTTTCTCCATACATATTTTATAGTTACAAGGAATTTGATCAATTTTCATACTTCTTAAAATAAAATTTGATGCGAAACTACTTATAAACGGAATTGAAAATTGAAGAGTCAATGTTTTGCACATGCGCAGAGATTGTCCGTATGTTTAGCATTGTGCATTTAGAACCAGATTTCCATCACAATCGAAGTTTTGTTAATGGCATTAAGAACCTTAGACTGCTGTGTATTTCGAAGGATGAGTGGCGTGGTGCACAGAACGACATACTTCTTTTGGTCACTTTTCGTTCGTCTTAAGTTCGAATCTGGAAGCGGACGAAAAATTTTAGATTTTTTTATTATTTTTTTTTTCTAAATACATATTCTATAGTTACTATGAATTCGATTAAAATTCATACTTCTTAAAATAAAATTTGATGCGAAACTATTTATGAACGCAATTGTAAATTTAAGAGTCGATGTTTTGCACATGCGCAGAGGTCGTCCGTATGTTTATTATTGTGCATTTAGAACCAGATTTCCATCACAATCGAAACTTTGTTAATGGCCTTAAGAACATAAAACTGCTCTGTGTTTCGAAGGATGAGTGGCGTGGTGAATAGAACGACATACTTCTTTTGGTCCCTTTTCGTTCGTCTTAAGTTCGAATCTAGAAGCGGACGAAAAATTTTACATTTTTTTTATTATTTTTTTTCTCCATACATATTCTATAGTTACAAGGAATTCGATTAAACTTCATACTTCTTAAAATAAAATTTAATGCGAAACTATTTATAAACGCAAATGAAAATTTAAGAGTCGATGTTTTGCACATGCGCAGACATCGTCCGTATGTTTAGCATTGTGCATTTAGAAACAGATTTCTAACACAATCGAAACTTTGTTAATGACATTAAGAACCCTAGATTGCTGGGTGTTTCGGAGGATGAGTGGCGTGGTGCAGAGAACGACATACTTCTTTTGATCCATTTTCGTTCGTCTTAAGTTCGAGTCTGGAAGCGGATGAAAAATTTTACATTTTCTTTATTTTTTTTTATTATTATTTTTCTCCATACATATTCTATAGTTACAAGGAATTCGATTAAACTTCATACTTCTTAAAATAAAATTTAATGCGAAACTATTTATAAACGCAATTGAAAATTTAAGAGTCGATGTTTTGCACATGCGCAGACATCGTCCGTATGTTTAGCATTGTGCATTTAGAACCAGATTTCCATCACAATCGAAACTTTGTTAATGGCATTAAGAACCTTAGACTGCTGTGCGTTTCGAAGGATGAGTGGCGTGGTGCACAGAACGACATACTTCTTTTGGTTCCTTTTCGTTCGTCTTAAGTTCGAGTCTGGAAGCGGACCAAAAATTTAAAATTTCCTTTAATTTTTTTATTATTATTTTTCTCCATACATATTCTATAGTTACAAGGAATTTGATCAATTTTCATACTTCTTAAAATAAAATTTGATGCGAAACTACTTATAAACGGAATTGAAAATTGAAGAGTCAATGTTTTGCACATGCGCAGAGATTGTCCGTATGTTTAGCATTGTGCATTTAGAACCAGATTTCCATCACAATCGAAGTTTTGTTAATGGCATTAAGAACCTTAGACTGCTGTGTATTTCGAAGGATGAGTGGCGTGGTGCACAGAACGACATACTTCTTTTGGTCACTTTTCGTTCGTCTTAAGTTCGAGTCTGGAAGCGGACGAAAAATTTTAGATTTTTTTATTATTTTTTTTTTTCTAAATACATATTCTATAGTTACTATGAATTCGATTAAAATTCATACTTCTTAAAATAAAATTTGATGCGAAACTACTTATAAACGGAATTGAAAATTAAAGAGTCGATGTTTTGCACATGCGCAGAGATCGTCCATATGTTTAGCATTGTGCATTTAGAACCAGATTTCCATCACAATCGAAACTTTGTTAATGGCATTAAGAACCTTAGACTGCTGTGTGTTTCGAAGGATGAGTGGCGTGGTGCAGAGAACGACATACTTCTTTTCTTTCGTCTTAAGTTCGAGTCTGGAAGCGAACGAAAAATTTTACATTTTCTTTCTTTTTTTTTTATTATTATTTTTCTCCATACATATTCTATAGTTACAAGGAATTCGATCAATTTTCATACTTCTTAAAATAAAATTTGATGCGAAACTACTTATAAACGGAATTGAAAATTTAAGAGTCGATGTTTTGCACATGCGCAGAGATCGTCCATATGTTTAGCATTGTGCATTTAGAACCAGATTTCCATCACAATCGAAACTTTGTTAATGGCATTAAGAACCTTAGACTGCTGTGTGTTTCGAAGGATGAGTGGCGTGGTGCAGAGAACGACATTCTGCTTTTGGTCCCTTTTCGTACGTCTAAAGTTCGAGTCTGGAAGCGGACGAAAAATTTTACATTTTCTTTATTTTTTTTTTTATTATTATTTTTCTTCATACATATTCTATAGTTACAAGGAATTCGATCATTTTTCATACTTCTTAAAATAAAATTTGATGCGAAACTACTTATAAACGGAATTGAAAATTGAAGAGTCGATGTTTTGTATATGCGCAGAGATTGTCCGTATGTTTAGCATTGTGCATTTAGAACCAGATTTCCATCACAATCGAAACTTTGTTAATAACATTAAGAACCTTAGACTTCTGTGTGTTTCGAAGGATGAGTGGCGTGGTGCAGAGAACGATATACTTCTTTTGATCCCTTTTCGTTCGTCTTAAGTTCGAGTCTGGAAGCGGACGAAAAATTTTACATTTTCTTAATTTTTTTATATTATTATTTTTCTCCATACATATTCTATAGTTACAAGGAATTCGATCAATTTTCATACTTCTTAAAATAGAATTTGATGCGAAACTACTTATAAACGGAATTGAAAATTTAAGAGTCGATGTTTTGCACATGCGCAGAGATCGTCCATATGTTTAGCATTGTGCATTTAGAACCAGATTTCCATCACAATCGAAACTTTGTTAATGGCATTAAGAACCTTAGACTGCTGTGTGTTTCGAAGGATGAGTGGCGTGGTGCAGAGAACGACATACTTCTTTTCTTTCGTCTTAAGTTCGAGTCTGGAAGCGAACGAAAAATTTTACATTTTCTTTATTTTTTTTTTATTATTATTTTTCTCCATACATTTTCTATAGTTACAAGGAATTCGATCAATTTTCATACTTCTTAAAATAAAATTTGATGTGAAACTACTTATAAACGGAATTGAAAATTTAAGAGTCGATGTTTTGCACATGCGCAGAGATCGTCCATATGTTTAGCATTGTGCATTTAGAACCAGATTTCCATCACAATCGAAACTTTGTTAATGGCATTAAGAACCTTAGACTGCTGTGTGTTTCGAAGGATGAGTGGCGTGGTGCAGAGAACGACATACTTCTTTTGATCCCTTTTCGTTCGTCTTAAGTTCGAGTCTGGAAACGGACGAAAAATTTTACATTTTCTTTATTTTTTTTTATTATTATTTTTCTCCATACATATTCTATAGTTACAAGGAATTCGATCAATTTTCATACTTCTTAAAATAAAATTTGATGCGATACTACTTATAAACGGAATTGAAAATTTAAGACTCGATGTTTTGCAAATGCGCAGAGATCGTCCGTATGTTTAACATTGTGCATTTAGAACCAGATTTCCATCACAATCGAAACTTTGTTAATGGCATTAAGAACAGACTGCTGTGTGTTTCGAAGGATGAGTGGCGTGGTGCAGAGAACGACATTCTTCTTTTGGTCCCTTTTTGTTCGTCTTAAGTTCGAGTCTGGAAGCGGACGAAAAATTTTACATTTTCTTTATTTTTTTTTATTATTATTTTTCTCCATACATATTCTATAGTTACAAGGAATTCGATCAATTTTCATACTTCTTAAAATAAAATTTGATGCGAAACTACTTATAAACGGAATTGAAAATTTAAGAGTCGATGTTTTGCACATGCGCAGAGATCGTCCATATGTTTAGCATTTTGCATTTAGAACCAGATTTCCATCACAATCGAAAATTTGTTAATGGCATTAAGAACCTTAGACTGCTGTGTGTTTCAAAGGATGAGTGGCGTGGTGCAGAGTACGATATACTTCTTTTCGTTCGTCTTAAGTTCGAGTCTGGAAGCGGACGAAAAAATTTTACATTTTATTTTTATTTTTTATTATTATTTTTCTCCATACATATTCTATAGTTACAAGGAATTCGATCAATTTTCATACTTCTTAAAATAAAATTTGATGCGAAACTACTTATAAACGGAATTCAAAATTTAAGAGTCGATGTTTTGCACATGCGCAGAGATCGTCCATATGTTTAGCATTGTGCATTTAGAACCAGATTTCCATCACAATCGAAACTTTGTTAATGGCATTAAGAACCTTAGACTGCTGTGTGTTTCGAAGGATGAGTGGCGTGGTGCAGAGAACGACATTCTGCTTTTGGTCCCTTTTCGTACGTCTTAAGTTCGAGTCTGGAAGCGGACGAAAAATTTTACATTTTCTTTATTTTTTTTTTATTATTATTTTTCTTCATACATATTCTATAGTTACAAGGAATTCGATCATTTTTCATACTTCTTAAAATAAAATTTGATGCGAAACTACTTATAAACGGAATTGAAAATTGAAGAGTCGATGTTTTGTACATGCGCAGAGATTGTCCGTATATTTAGCATTGTGCATTTAGAACCAGATTTCCATCACAATCGAAACTTTGTTAATAACATTAAGAACCTTAGACTTCTGTGTGTTTCGAAGGATGAGTGGCGTGGTGCAGAGAACGATATACTTCTTTTGATCCCTTTTCGTTCGTCTTAAGTTCGAGTCTGGAAGCGGACGATAAATTTTACATTTTCTTAATTTTTTTATATTATTATTTTTCTCCATACATATTCTATAGTTACAAGGAATTCGATCAATTTTCATACTTCTTAAAATAGAATTTGATGCGAAACTACTTATAAACGGAATTGAAAATTTAAGAGTCGATGTTTTGCACATGCGCAGAGATCGTCCATATGTTTAGCATTGTGCATTTAGAACCAGATTTCCATCACAATCGAAACTTTGTTAATGGCATTAAGAACCTTAGACTGCTGTGTGTTTCGAAGGATGAGTGGCGTGGTGCAGAGAACGACATACTTCTTTTCTTTCGTCTTAAGTTCGAGTCTGGAAGCGAACGAAAAATTTTACATTTTCTTTCTTTTTTTTTTATTATTATTTTTCTCCATACATATTCTATAGTTACAAGGAATTCGATCAATTTTCATACTTCTTAAAATAAAATTTGATGCGAAACTACTTATAAACGGAATTGAAAATTTAAGAGTCGATGTTTTGCACATGCGCAGAGATCGTCCATATGTTTAGCATTGTGCATTTAGAACCAGATTTCCATCACAATCGAAACTTTGTTAATGGCATTAAGAACCTTAGACTGCTGTGTGTTTCGAAGGATGAGTGGCGTGGTGCAGAGAACGACATTCTGCTTTTGGTCCCTTTTCGTACGTCTTAAGTTCGAGTCTGGAAGCGGACTAAAAATTTTACATTTTCTTTATTTTTTTTATTATTATTTTTCTACATACATATTCTATAGTTACAACGAATTCGATCAATTTTCATACTTCTTAAAATAAAATTTGATGCGAAACTACTTATAAACGGAATTGAAAATTTAAGAGTCGATGTTTTGCACATGCGCAGAGATCGTCCGTATGTTTAGCATTGTGCATTTAGAACCAGATTTCCATCACAATCGAAACTTTGTTAATGGCATTAAGAACCTTAGACTGCTGTGTGTTTCGAAGGAAGAGTGGCGTGTTGCAGAGAACGACATACTTCTTTTGATCCCTTTTCGTTCGTCTAAAGTTCGAGTCTGGAAGCGGACGAAAAATTTTACATTTTCTTTATTTTTTTTTTATTATTATTTTTCTTCATACATATTCTATAGTTACAAGGAATTCGATCATTTTTCATACTTCTTAAAATAAAATTTGATGCGAAACTACTTATAAACGGAATTGAAAATTGAAGAGTCGATGTTTTGTATATGCGCAGAGATTGTCCGTATGTTTAGCATTGTGCATTTAGAACCAGATTTCCATCACAATCGAAACTTTGTTAATAACATTAAGAACCTTAGACTTCTGTGTGTTTCGAAGGATGAGTGGCGTGGTGCAGAGAACGATATACTTCTTTTGATCCCTTTTCGTTCGTCTTAAGTTCGAGTCTGGAAGCGGACGAAAAATTTTACATTTTCTTAATTTTTTTATATTATTATTTTTCTCCATACATATTCTATAGTTACAAGGAATTCGATCAATTTTCATACTTCTTAAAATAGAATTTGATGCGAAACTACTTATAAACGGAATTGAAAATTTAAGAGTCGATGTTTTGCACATGCGCAGAGATCGTCCATATGTTTAGCATTGTGCATTTAGAACCAGATTTCCATCACAATCGAAACTTTGTTAATGGCATTAAGAACCTTAGACTGCTGTGTGTTTCGAAGGATGAGTGGCGTGGTGCAGAGAACGACATTCTGCTTTTGGTCCCTTTTCGTACGTCTTAAGTTCGAGTCTGGAAGCGGACTAAAAATTTTACATTTTCTTTATTTTTTTTATTATTATTTTTCTACATACATATTCTATAGTTACAAGGAATTCGATCAATTTTCATACTTCTTAAAATAAAATTTGATGCGAAACTACTTATAAACGGAATTGAAAATTTAAGACTCGATGTTTTGCAAATGCGCAGAGATCGTCCGTATGTTTAACATTGTGCATTTAGAACCAGATTTCCATCACAATCGAAACTTTGTTAATGGCATTAAGAACCTTAGACTGCTGTGTGTTTCGAAGGATGAGTGGCGTGGTGCAGAGAACGACATTCTTCTTTTGGTCCCTTTTTGTTCGTCTTAAGTTCGAGTCTGGAAGCGGACGAAAAATTTTACATTTTCTTTATTTTTTTTTATTATTATTTTTCTCCATACATATTCTATAGTTACAAGGAATTCGATCAATTTTCATACTTCTTAAAATAAAATTTGATGCGAAACTACTTATAAACGGAATTGAAAATTTAAGAGTCGATGTTTTGCACATGCGCAGAGATCGTCCATATGTTTAGCATTTTGCATTTAGAACCAGATTTCCATCACAATCGAAAATTTGTTAATGGCATTAAGAACCTTAGACTGCTGTGTGTTTCAAAGGATGAGTGGCGTGGTGCAGAGTACGATATACTTCTTTTCGTTCGTCTTAAGTTCGAGTCTGGAAGCGGACGAAAAAATTTTACATTTTATTTTTATTTTTTATTATTATTTTTCTCCATACATATTCTATAGTTACAAGGAATTCGATCAATTTTCATACTTCTTAAAATAAAATTTGATGCGAAACTACTTATGAACGGAATTGAAAATTTAAGAGTCGATGTTTTGCACATGCGCAGAGATCGTCCGTATGTTTAGCATTGTGCATTTAGAACCAGATTTCCATCACAATTGAAACTTTGTTAATGGCATTAAGAACCTTAGACTGCTGTGTGTTTCGAAGGATGAGTGGCGTGGTGCTGAGAACGACATACTTCTTTTGGTCCCTTTTCGTTCGTCTTAAGTTCGAGTCTGGAAGCGGAGGAAAAATTTTACATTTTCTTTATTTTTTTTTTATTATTATTTTTCTTCATACATATTCTATAGTTACAAGGAATTCGATCATTTTTCATACTTCTTAAAATAAAATTTGATGCGAAACTACTTATAAACGGAATTGAAAATTGAAGAGTCGATGTTTTGTACATGCGCAGAGATTGTCCGTATGTTTAGCATTGTGCATTTAGAACCAGATTTCCATCACAATCGAAACTTTGTTAATAACATTAAGAACCTTAGACTGCTGTGTGTTTCGAAGGATGAGTGGCGTGGTGCAGAGAACGATATACTTCTTTTGATCCCTTTTCGTTCGTCTTAAGTTCAAGTCTGGAAGCGGACGAAAAATTTTACATTTTCTTTATTTTTTTATATTATTTTTTTTCTCCATACATATTCTATAGTTACAAGGAATTCGATCAAATTTCATACTTCTTAAAATAAAATTTGATGCGAAATTATTTATAAACGGAATTGAAAATTGAAGAGTCGATGTTTTGCACATGCGCAGAGATCGTCCATATGTTTAGCATTGTGCATTTAGAACCAGATTTCCATCACAATCGAAACTTTTTTAATGGCATTAAGAACCTTAGACTGCTGAGTGTTTCGAAGGATGAGTGGCGTGGAGCAGAGACCGACATACTTCTTTTGATCCCTTTTCCTTCGTCTTAAGTTCGTGTCTGGAAGCGGACGAAAAATTTTACATTTTCTTAATTTTTTTTATTATTATTTTTCTCCATACATATTCTATAGTTACAAGGAATTCGATCAATTTTCATACTTCTTAAAATAAAATTTGATGCGAAACTACTTATAAACGGAATTGAAAATTTAAGAGTCGATGTTTTGCACATGCGCAGAGATCGTCCATATGTTTAGCATTTTGCATTTAGAACCAGATTTCCATCACAATCGAAAATTTGTTAATGGCATTAAGAACCTTAGACTGCTGTGTGTTTCAAAGGATGAGTGGCGTGGTGCAGAGTACGATATACTTCTTTTCGTTCGTCTTAAGTTCGAGTCTGGAAGCGGACGAAAAAATTTTACATTTTATTTTTATTTTTTATTATTATTTTTCTCCATACATATTCTATAGTTACAAGGAATTCGATCAATTTTCATACTTCTTAAAATAAAATTTGATGCGAAACTACTTATGAACGGAATTGAAAATTTAAGAGTCGATGTTTTGCACATGCGCAGAGATCGTCCGTATGTTTAGCATTGTGCATTTAGAACCAGATTTCCATCACAATTGAAACTTTGTTAATGGCATTAAGAACCTTAGACTGCTGTGTGTTTCGAAGGATGAGTGGCGTGGTGCAGAGAACGACATACTTCTTTTGGTCCCTTTTCGTTCGTCTTAAGTTCGATTCTGGAAGCGGAGGAAAAATTTTACATTTTCTTTATTTTTTTTTTATTATTATTTTTCTTCATACATATTCTATAGTTACAAGGAATTCGATCATTTTTCATACTTCTTAAAATAAAATTTGATGCGAAACTACTTATAAACGGAATTGAAAATTGAAGAGTCGATGTTTTGTACATGCGCAGAGATTGTCCGTATGTTTAGCATTGTGCATTTAGAACCAGATTTCCATCACAATCGAAACTTTGTTAATAACATTAAGAACCTTAGACTGCTGTGTGTTTCGAAGGATGAGTGGCGTGGTGCAGAGAACGACATTCTGCTTTTGGTCCCTTTTCGTACGTCTTAAGTTCGAGTCTGGAAGCGGACTAAAAATTTTACATTTTCTTTATTTTTTTTATTATTATTTTTTTACATACATATTCTATAGTTACAACGAATTCGATCAATTTTCATACTTCTTAAAATAAAATTTGATGCGAAACTACTTATAAACGGAATTGAAAATTTAAGAGTCGATGTTTTGCACATGCGCAGAGATCGTCCGTATGTTTAGCATTGTGCATTTAGAACCAGATTTCCATCACAATCGAAACTTTGTTAATGGCATTAAGAACCTTAGACTGCTGTGTGTTTCGAAGGAAGAGTGGCGTGTTGCAGAGAACGACATACTTCTTTTGATCCCTTTTCGTTCGTCTAAAGTTCGAGTCTGGAAGCGGACGAAAAATTTTACATTTTCTTTATTTTTTTTTTATTATTATTTTTCTTCATACATATTCTATAGTTACAAGGAATTCGATCATTTTTCATACTTCTTAAAATAAAATTTGATGCGAAACTACTTATAAACGGAATTGAAAATTGAAGAGTCGATGTTTTGTATATGCGCAGAGATTGTCCGTATGTTTAGCATTGTGCATTTAGAACCAGATTTCCATCACAATCGAAACTTTGTTAATAACATTAAGAACCTTAGACTGCTGTGTGTTTCGAAGGATGAGTGGCGTGGTGCAGAGAACGATATACTTCTTTTGATCCCTTTTCGTTCGTCTTAAGTTCAAGTCTGGAAGCGGACGAAAAATTTTACATTTTCTTTATTTTTTTATATTATTTTTTTTCTCCATACATATTCTATAGTTACAAGGAATTCGATCAAATTTCATACTTCTTAAAATAAAATTTGATGCGAAATTACTTATAAACGGAATTGAAAATTGAAGAGTCGATGTTTTGCACATGCGCAGAGATCGTCCATATGTTTAGCATTGTGCATTTAGAACCAGATTTCCATCACAATCGAAACTTTTTTAATGGCATTAAGAACCTTAGACTGCTGAGTGTTTCGAAGGATGAGTGGCGTGGAGCAGAGACCGACCCTTTTCCTTCGTCTTAAGTTCGTGTCTGGAAGCGGACGAAAAATTTTACATTTTCTTAATTTTTTTTATTATTATTTTTCTCCATACATATTCTATAGTTACAAGGAATTCGATCAATTTTCATACTTCTTAAAATAAAATTTGATGCGAAACTACTTATAAACGGAATTGAAAATTTAAGAGTCGATGTTTTGCACATGCGCAGAGATCGTCCATATGTTTAGCATTTTGCATTTAGAACCAGATTTCCATCACAATCGAAAATTTGTTAATGGCATTAAGAACCTTAGACTGCTGTGTGTTTCAAAGGATGAGTGGCGTGGTGCAGAGTACGATATACTTCTTTTCGTTCGTCTTAAGTTCGAGTCTGGAAGCGGACGAAAAAATTTTACATTTTATTTTTATTTTTTATTATTATTTTTCTCCATACATATTCTATAGTTACAAGGAATTCGATCAATTTTCATACTTCTTAAAATAAAATTTGATGCGAAACTACTTATGAACGGAATTGAAAATTTAAGAGTCGATGTTTTGCACATGCGCAGAGATCGTCCGTATGTTTAGCATTGTGCATTTAGAACCAGATTTCCATCACAATTGAAACTTTGTTAATGGCATTAAGAACCTTAGACTGCTGTGTGTTTCGAAGGATGAGTGGCGTGGTGCAGAGAACGACATACTTCTTTTGGTCCCTTTTCGTTCGTCTTAAGTTCGAGTCTGGAAGCGGAGGAAAAATTTTACATTTTCTTTATTTTTTTTTTATTATTATTTTTCTTCATACATATTCTATAGTTACAAGGAATTCGATCATTTTTCATACTTCTTAAAATAAAATTTGATGCGAAACTACTTATAAACGGAATTGAAAATTGAAGAGTCGATGTTTTGTACATGCGCAGAGATTGTCCGTATGTTTAGCATTGTGCATTTAGAACCAGATTTCCATCACAATCGAAACTTTGTTAATAACATTAAGAACCTTAGACTGCTGTGTGTTTCGAAGGATGAGTGGCGTGGTGCAGAGAACGACATTCTGCTTTTGGTCCCTTTTCGTACGTCTTAAGTTCGAGTCTGGAAGCGGACTAAAAATTTTACATTTTCTTTATTTTTTTTATTATTATTTTTCTCCATACATATTCTATAGTTACAACGAATTCGATCAATTTTCATACTTCTTAAAATAAAATTTGATGCGAAACTACTTATAAACGGAATTGAAAATTTAAGAGTCGATGTTTTGCACATGCGCAGAGATCGTCCGTATGTTTAGCATTGTGCATTTAGAACCAGATTTCCATCACAATCGAAACTTTGTTAATGGCATTAAGAACCTTAGACTGCTGTGTGTTTCGAAGGAAGAGTGGCGTGTTGCAGAGAACGACATACTTCTTTTGATCCCTTTTCGTTCGTCTAAAGTTCGAGTCTGGAAGCGGACGAAAAATTTTACATTTTCTTTATTTTTTTTTTTATTATTATTTTTCTTCATACATATTCTATAGTTACAAGGAATTCGATCATTTTTCATACTTCTTAAAATAAAATTTGATGCGAAACTACTTATAAACGGAATTGAAAATTGAAGAGTCGATGTTTTGTATATGCGCAGAGATTGTCCGTATGTTTAGCATTGTGCATTTAGAACCAGATTTCCATCACAATCGAAACTTTGTTAATAACATTAAGAACCTTAGACTTCTGTGTGTTTCGAAGGATGAGTGGCGTGGTGCAGAGAACGATATACTTCTTTTGATCCCTTTTCGTTCGTCTTAAGTTCGAGTCTGGAAGCGGACGAAAAATTTTACATTTTCTTAATTTTTTTATATTATTATTTTTCTCCATACATATTCTATAGTTACAAGGAATTCGATCAATTTTCATACTTCTTAAAATAGAATTTGATGCGAAACTACTTATAAACGGAATTGAAAATTTAAGAGTCGATGTTTTGCACATGCGCAGAGATCGTCCATATGTTTAGCATTGTGCATTTAGAACCAGATTTCCATCACAATCGAAACTTTGTTAATGGCATTAAGAACCTTAGACTGCTGTGTGTTTCGAAGGATGAGTGGCGTGGTGCAGAGAACGACATTCTGCTTTTGGTCCCTTTTCGTACGTCTTAAGTTCGAGTCTGGAAGCGGACTAAAAATTTTACATTTTCTTTATTTTTTTTATTATTATTTTTCTACATACATATTCTATAGTTACAAGGAATTCGATCAATTTTCATACTTCTTAAAATAAAATTTGATGCGAAACTACTTATAAACGGAATTGAAAATTTAAGACTCGATGTTTTGCAAATGCGCAGAGATCGTCCGTATGTTTAACATTGTGCATTTAGAACCAGATTTCCATCACAATCGAAACTTTGTTAATGGCATTAAGAACCTTAGACTGCTGTGTGTTTCGAAGGATGAGTGGCGTGGTGCAGAGAACGACATTCTTCTTTTGGTCCCTTTTTGTTCGTCTTAAGTTCGAGTCTGGAAGCGGACGAAAAATTTTACATTTTCTTTATTTTTTTTTATTATTATTTTTCTCCATACATATTCTATAGTTACAAGGAATTCGATCAATTTTCATACTTCTTAAAATAAAATTTGATGCGAAACTACTTATAAACGGAATTGAAAATTTAAGAGTCGATGTTTTGCACATGCGCAGAGATCGTCCATATGTTTAGCATTTTGCATTTAGAACCAGATTTCCATCACAATCGAAAATTTGTTAATGGCATTAAGAACCTTAGACTGCTGTGTGTTTCAAAGGATGAGTGGCGTGGTGCAGAGTACGATATACTTCTTTTCGTTCGTCTTAAGTTCGAGTCTGGAAGCGGACGAAAAAATTTTACATTTTATTTTTATTTTTTATTATTATTTTTCTCCATACATATTCTATAGTTACAAGGAATTCGATCAATTTTCATACTTCTTAAAATAAAATTTGATGCGAAACTACTTATGAACGGAATTGAAAATTTAAGAGTCGATGTTTTGCACATGCGCAGAGATCGTCCGTATGTTTAGCATTGTGCATTTAGAACCAGATTTCCATCACAATTGAAACTTTGTTAATGGCATTAAGAACCTTAGACTGCTGTGTGTTTCGAAGGATGAGTGGCGTGGTGCTGAGAACGACATACTTCTTTTGGTCCCTTTTCGTTCGTCTTAAGTTCGAGTCTGGAAGCGGAGGAAAAATTTTACATTTTCTTTATTTTTTTTTTATTATTATTTTTCTTCATACATATTCTATAGTTACAAGGAATTCGATCATTTTTCATACTTCTTAAAATAAAATTTGATGCGAAACTACTTATAAACGGAATTGAAAATTGAAGAGTCGATGTTTTGTACATGCGCAGAGATTGCCCGTATGTTTAGCATTGTGCATTTAGAACCAGATTTCCATCACAATCGAAACTTTGTTAATAACATTAAGAACCTTAGACTGCTGTGTGTTTCGAAGGATGAGTGGCGTGGTGCAGAGAACGATATACTTCTTTTGATCCCTTTTCGTTCGTCTTAAGTTAAAGTCTGGAAGCGGACGAAAAATTTTACATTTTCTTTATTTTTTTATATTATTTTTTTTCTCCATACATATTCTATAGTTACAAGGAATTCGATCAAATTTCATACTTCTTAAAATAAAATTTGATGCGAAATTACTTATAAACGGAATTGAAAATTGAAGAGTCGATGTTTTGCACATGCGCAGAGATCGTCCATATGTTTAGCATTGTGCATTTAGAACCAGATTTCCATCACAATCGAAACTTTTTTAATGGCATTAAGAACCTTAGACTGCTGAGTGTTTCGAAGGATGAGTGGCGTGGAGCAGAGACCGACATACTTCTTTTGATCCCTTTTCCTTCGTCTTAAGTTCGTGTCTGGAAGCGGACGAAAAATTTTACATTTTCTTAATTTTTTTTATTATTATTTTTCTCCATACATATTCTATAGTTACAAGGAATTCGATCATTTTTCATACTTCTTAAAATAAAATTTGATGCGAAACTACTTATAAACGGAATTGAAAATTTAAGAGTCGATGTTTTGCACATGCGCAGAGATCGTCCGTATGTTTAGCATTGTGCATTTAGAACCAGATTTCCATCACAATTGAAACTTTGTTAATGGCATTAAGAACCTTAGACTGCTGTGTGTTTCGAAGGATGAGTGGCGTGGTGCAGAGAACGACATACTTCTTTTGGTCCCTTTTCGTTCGTCTTAAGTTCGAGTCTGGAAGCGGAGGAAAAATTTTACATTTTTTTTATTTTTTTTTATTATTATTTTTCTTCATACATATTCTATAGTTACAAGGAATTCGATCATTTTTCATACTTCTTAAAATAAAATTTGATGCGAAACTACTTATAAACGGAATTGAAAATTGAAGAGTCGATGTTTTGTACATGCGCAGAGATTGTCCGTATGTTTAACATTGTGCATTTAGAACCAGATTTCCATCACAATCGAAACTTTGTTAATGGCATTAAGAACCTTAGACTGCTGTGTGTTTCGAAGGATGAGTGGCGTGGTGCAGAGAACGACATTCTTCTTTTGGTCCCTTTTTGTTCGTCTTAAGTTCGTGTCTGGAAGCGGACGAAAAATTTTACATTTTCTTAATTTTTTTTATTATTATTTTTCTCCATACATATTCTATAGTTACAAGGAATTCGATCATTTTTCATACTTCTTAAAATAAAATTTGATGCGAAACTACTTATAAACGGAATTGAAAATTTAAGAGTCGATGTTTTGCACATGCGCAGAGATCGTCCATATGTTTAGCATTGTGCATTTAGAACCAGATTTCCATCACAATCGAAACTTTTTTAATGGCATTAAGAACCTTAGACTGCTGAGTGTTTCGAAGGATGAGTGGCGTGGAGCAGAGACCGACATACTTCTTTTGATCCCTTTTCCTTCGTCTTAAGTTCGTGTCTGGAAGCGGACGAAAAATTTTACATTTTCTTAATTTTTTTATTATTATTTTTCTCCATACATATTCTATAGTTACAAGGAATTCGATCATTTTTCATACTTCTTAAAATAAAATTTGATGCGAAACTACTTATAAACGGAATTGAAAATTTAAGAGTCGATGTTTTGCACATGCGGAGAGATCGTCCATATGTTTAGCATTGTGCATTTAGAACCAGATTTCCATCACAATCGAAACTTTGTTAATGGCATTAAGAACCTTAGACTGCTGTGTGTTTCGAAGGATGAGTGGCGTGGTGCAGAGAACGACATACTTCTTTTGATCCCTTTTCGTTCGTCTTAAGTTCGAGTCTGGAAACGGACGAAAAATTTTACATTTTCTTTATTTTTTTTTATTATTATTTTTCTCCATACATATTCTATAGTTACAAGGAATTCGATCAATTTTCATACTTCTTAAAATAAAATTTGATGCGATACTACTTATAAACGGAATTGAAAATTTAAGACTCGATGTTTTGCAAATGCGCAGAGATCGTCCGTATGTTTAACATTGTGCATTTAGAACCAGATTTCCATCACAATCGAAACTTTGTTAATGGCATTAAGAACCTTAGACTGCTGTGTGTTTCGAAGGATGAGTGGCGTGGTGCAGAGAACGACATTCTTCTTTTGGTCCCTTTTTGTTCGTCTTAAGTTCGAGTCTGGAAGCGGACGAAAAATTTTACATTTTCTTTATTTTTTTTATTATTATTTTTCTCCATACATATTCTATAGTTACAAGGAATTCGATCAATTTTCATACTTCTTAAAATAAAATTTGATGCGAAACTACTTATAAACGGAATTGAAAATTTAAGAGTCGATGTTTTGCACATGCGCAGAGATCGTCCATATGTTTAGCATTTTACATTTAGAACCAGATTTCCATCACAATCGAAAATTTGTTAATGGCATTAAGAACCTTAGACTGCTGTGTGTTTCAAAGGATGAGTGGCGTGGTGCAGAGTACGATATACTTCTTTTCGTTCGTCTTAAGTTCGAGTCTGGAAGCGGACGAAAAAATTTTACATTTTATTTTTATTTTTTATTATTATTTTTCTCCATACATATTCTATAGTTACAAGGAATTCGATCAATTTTCATACTTCTTAAAATAAAATTTGATGCGAAACTACTTATAAACGGAATTGAAAATTTAAGAGTCGATGTTTTGCACATGCGCAGAGATCGTCCATATGTTTAGCATTGTGCATTTAGAACCAGATTTCCATCACAATCGAAACTTTGTTAATGGCATTAAGAACCTTAGACTGCTGTGTGTTTCGAAGGATGAGTGGCGTGGTGCAGAGAACGACATTCTGCTTTTGGTCCCTTTTCGTACGTCTTAAGTTCGAGTCTGGAAGCGGACTAAAAATTTTACATTTTCTTTATTTTTTTTATTATTATTTTTCTACATACATATTCTATAGTTACAAGGAATTCGATCAATTTTCATACTTCTTAAAATAAAATTTGATGCGAAACTACTTATAAACGGAATTGAAAATTTAAGACTCGATGTTTTGCAAATGCGCAGAGATCGTCCGTATGTTTAGCATTGTGCATTTAGAACTAGATTTCCATCACAATCGAAACTTTTTTAATGGCATTAAGAACCTTAGACTGCTGAGTGTTTCGAAGGATGAGTGGCGTGGTGCAGAGAACGACATACTTCTATTGATCCCTTTTCGTTCGTCTTAAGTTCGAGTCTGGAAGCGGAAGAAAAAATTTTACATTTTATTTTTATTTTTTATTATTATTTTTCTCCATACATATTCTATAGTTACAAGGAATTCGATCAATTTTCATACTTCTTAAAATAAAATTTGATGCGAAACTACTTATGAAAGGAATTGAAAATTTAAGAGTCGATGTTTTGCACATGCGCAGAGATCGTCCGTATGTTTAGCATTGTGCATTTAGAACCAGATTTCCATCACAATTGAAACTTTGTTAATGGCATTAAGAACCTTAGACTGCTGTGTGTTTCGAAGGATGAGTGGCGTGGTGCAGAGAACGACATACTTCTTTTGGTCCCTTTTCGTTCGTCTTAAGTTCGAGTCTGGAAGCGGAGGAAAAATTTTACATTTTCTTTATTTTTTTTTTATTATTATTTTTCTTCATACATATTCTATAGTTACAAGGAATTCGATCATTTTTCATACTTCTTAAAATAAAATTTGATGCGAAACTACTTATAAACGGAATTGAAAATTGAAGAGTCGATGTTTTGTACATGCGCAGAGATTGTCCGTATGTTTAGCATTGTGCATTTAGAACCAGATTTCCATCACAATCGAAACTTTGTTAATAACATTAAGAACCTTAGACTGCTGTGTGTTTCGAAGGATGAGTGGCGTGGTGCAGAGAACGATATACTTCTTTTGATCCCTTTTCGTTCGTCTTAAGTTCAAGTCTGGAAGCGGACGAAAAATTTTACATTTTCTTTATTTTTTTATATTATTTTTTTTCTCCATACATATTCTATAGTTACAAGGAATTCGATCAAATTTCATACTTCTTAAAATAAAATTTGATGCGAAATTACTTATAAACGGAATTGAAAATTGAAGAGTCGATGTTTTGCACATGCGCAGAGATCGTCCGTATGTTTAGCATTGTGCATTTAGAACCAGATTTCCATCACAATTGAAACTTTGTTAATGGCATTAAGAACCTTAGACTGCTGTGTGTTTCGAAGGATGAGTGGCGTGGTGCAGAGAACGACATACTTCTTTTGGTCCCTTTTCGTTCGTCTTAAGTTCGAGTCTGGAAGCGGAGGAAAAATTTTACATTTTCTTTATTTTTTTTTTATTATTATTTTTCTTCATACATATTCTATAGTTACAAGGAATTCGATCATTTTTCATACTTCTTAAAATAAAATTTGATGCGAAACTACTTATAAACGGAATTGAAAATTGAAGAGTCGATGTTTTGTACATGCGCAGAGATTGTCCGTATGTTTAGCATTGTGCATTTAGAACCAGATTTCCATCACAATCGAAACTTTGTTAATAACATTAAGAACCTTAGACTGCTGTGTGTTTCGAAGGATGAGTGGCGTGGTGCAGAGAACGATATACTTCTTTTGATCCCTTTTCGTTCGTCTTAAGTTCAAGTCTGGAAGCGGACGAAAAATTTTACATTTTCTTTATTTTTTTATATTATTTTTTTTCTCCATACATATTCTATAGTTACAAGGAATTCGATCAAATTTCATACTTCTTAAAATAAAATTTGATGCGAAATTACTTATAAACGGAATTGAAAATTGAAGAGTCGATGTTTTGCACATGCGCAGAGATCGTCCATATGTTTAGCATTGTGCATTTAGAACCAGATTTCCATCACAATCGAAACTTTTTTAATGGCATTAAGAACCTTAGACTGCTGAGTGTTTCGAAGGATGAGTGGCGTGGAGCAGAGACCGACATACTTCTTTTGATCCCTTTTCCTTCGTCTTAAGTTCGTGTCTGGAAGCGGACGAAAAATTTTACATTTTCTTAATTTTTTTTATTATTATTTTTCTCCATACATATTCTATAGTTACAAGGAATTCGATCATTTTTCATACTTCTTAAAATAAAATTTGATGCGAAACTACTTATAAACGGAATTGAAAATTTAAGAGTCGATGTTTTGCACATGCGCAGAGATCGTCCGTATGTTTAGCATTGTGCATTTAGAACCAGATTTCCATCACAATTGAAACTTTGTTAATGGCATTAAGAACCTTAGACTGCTGTGTGTTTCGAAGGATGAGTGGCGTGGTGCAGAGAACGACATACTTCTTTTGGTCCCTTTTCGTTCGTCTTAAGTTCGAGTCTGGAAGCGGACGAAAAATTTTACATTTTTTTTATTTTTTTTTATTATTATTTTTCTTCATACATATTCTATAGTTACAAGGAATTCGATCATTTTTCATACTTCTTAAAATAAAATTTGATGCGAAACTACTTATAAACGGAATTGAAAATTGAAGAGTCGATGTTTTGTACATGCGCAGAGATTGTCCGTATGTTTAACATTGTGCATTTAGAACCAGATTTCCATCACAATCGAAACTTTGTTAATGGCATTAAGAACCTTAGACTGCTGTGTGTTTCGAAGGATGAGTGGCGTGGTGCAGAGAACGACATTCTTCTTTTGGTCCCTTTTTGTTCGTCTTAAGTTCGTGTCTGGAAGCGGACGAAAAATTTTACATTTTCTTAATTTTTTTTATTATTATTTTTCTCCATACATATTCTATAGTTACAAGGAATTCGATCATTTTTCATACTTCTTAAAATAAAATTTGATGCGAAACTACTTATAAACGGAATTGAAAATTTAAGAGTCGATGTTTTGCACATGCGCAGAGATCGTCCATATGTTTAGCATTGTGCATTTAGAACCAGATTTCCATCACAATCGAAACTTTGTAAATATCATTAAGAACCTTAGACTGCTCTGTGTTTCGAAGGATGAGTGGCGTGGTTCAGAGAACGAAATACTTCTTTTGGTCCCTTTTCGTTCGTCTTAAGTTCGAGTCTGGAAGCGGACGAAAAATTCTACATTTTCTTTATTTATTTTATTATTTTTTTTCTCCATACATATTCTATTGTTACAAGGAATTCGATTAAACTTCATACTTCTTAAAATAAAATTTGATGCGAAACTATTTATAAACGGAATTGAAAATTTAAGAGTCGATGTTTTGCACATGCGCAGAGATCGTCCATAAGTTTAGCATTGTGCATTTAGAACCAGATTTCCATCACAATCGAAACTTTGTTAATGTCATTAAGAACCTTAGATTGCTGTGTGTTTCGGAGGAAGAGTGGCGTGGTGCAGAGAACGACATACTTCTTTTGGTCCCTTTTCGTTCGTCTTAAGTTCGAGTCTGGAAGCGGACGAAAAATTTTACATTTTCTTTATTTTTTTTATTATTTTTTTTCTCCATACATATTCTATAGTTACAAGGAATTCGATCAAATTTCATACTTCTTAAAATAAAATTTGATGCGAAATTACTTATAAACGGAATTGAAAATTGAAGAGTCGATGTTTTGCACATGCGCAGAGATCGTCCATATGTTTAGCATTGTGCATTTAGAACCAGATTTCCATCACAATCGAAACTTTTTTAATGGCATTAAGAACCTTAGACTGCTGAGTGTTTCGAAGGATGAGTGGCGTGGAGCAGAGACCGACATACTTCTTTTGATCCCTTTTCCTTCGTCTTAAGTTCGTGTCTGGAAGCGGACGAAAAATTTTACATTTTCTTAATTTTTTTTATTATTATTTTTCTCCATACATATTCTATAGTTACAAGGAATTCGATCATTTTTCATACTTCTTAAAATAAAATTTGATGCGAAACTACTTATAAACGGAATTGAAAATTTAAGAGTCGATGTTTTGCACATGCGCAGAGATCGTCCGTATGTTTAGCATTGTGCATTTAGAACCAGATTTCCATCACAATTGAAACTTTGTTAATGGCATTAAGAACCTTAGACTGCTGTGTGTTTCGAAGGATGAGTGGCGTGGTGCAGAGAACGACATACTTCTTTTGGTCCCTTTTCGTTCGTCTTAAGTTCGAGTCTGGAAGCGGAGGAAAAATTTTACATTTTTTTTATTTTTTTTTATTATTATTTTTCTTCATACATATTCTATAGTTACAAGGAATTCGATCATTTTTCATACTTCTTAAAATAAAATTTGATGCGAAACTACTTATAAACGGAATTGAAAATTGAAGAGTCGATGTTTTGTACATGCGCAGAGATTGTCCGTATGTTTAACATTGTGCATTTAGAACCAGATTTCCATCACAATCGAAACTTTGTTAATGGCATTAAGAACCTTAGACTGCTGTGTGTTTCGAAGGATGAGTGGCGTGGTGCAGAGAACGACATACTTCTTTTGGTCCCTTTTTGTTCGTCTTAAGTTCGTGTCTGGAAGCGGACGAAAAATTTTACATTTTCTTAATTTTTTTTATTATTATTTTTCTCCATACATATTCTATAGTTACAAGGAATTCGATCATTTTTCATACTTCTTAAAATAAAATTTGATGCGAAACTACTTATAAACGGAATTGAAAATTTAAGAGTCGATGTTTTGCACATGCGCAGAGATCGTCCATATGTTTAGCATTGTGCATTTAGAACCAGATTTCCATCACAATCGAAACTTTTTTAATGGCATTAAGAACCTTAGACTGCTGAGTGTTTCGAAGGATGAGTGGCGTGGAGCAGAGACCGACATACTTCTTTTGATCCCTTTTCCTTCGTCTTAAGTTCGTGTCTGGAAGCGGACGAAAAATTTTACATTTTCTTAATTTTTTTATTATTATTTTTCTCCATACATATTCTATAGTTACAAGGAATTCGATCATTTTTCATACTTCTTAAAATAAAATTTGATGCGAAACTACTTATAAACGGAATTGAAAATTTAAGAGTCGATGTTTTGCACATGCGCAGAGATCGTCCATATGTTTAGCATTGTGCATTTAGAACCAGATTTCCATCACAATCGAAACTTTGTTAATGGCATTAAGAACCTTAGACTGCTGTGTGTTTCGAAGGATGAGTGGCGTGGTGCAGAGAACGACATACTTCTTTTGATCCCTTTTCGTTCGTCTTAAGTTCGAGTCTGGAAACGGACGAAAAATTTTACATTTTCCTTATTTTTTTTTATTATTATTTTTCTCCATACATATTCTATAGTTACAAGGAATTCGATCAATTTTCATACTTCTTAAAATAAAATTTGATGCGATACTACTTATAAACGGAATTGAAAATTTAAGACTCGATGTTTTGCAAATGCGCAGAGATCGTCCGTATGTTTAACATTGTGCATTTAGAACCAGATTTCCATCACAATCGAAACTTTGTTAATGGCATTAAGAACCTTAGACTGCTGTGTGTTTCGAAGGATGAGTGGCGTGGTGCAGAGAACGACATTCTTCTTTTGGTCCCTTTTTGTTCGTCTTAAGTTCGAGTCTGGAAGCGGACGAAAAATTTTACATTTTCTTTATTTTTTTTTATTATTATTTTTCTCCATACATATTCTATAGTTACAAGGAATTCGATCAATTTTCATACTTCTTAAAATAAAATTTGATGCGAAACTACTTATAAACGGAATTGAAAATTTAAGAGTCGATGTTTTGCACATGCGCAGAGATCGTCCATATGTTTAGCATTTTACATTTAGAACCAGATTTCCATCACAATCGAAAATTTGTTAATGGCATTAAGAACCTTAGACTGCTGTGTGTTTCAAAGGATGAGTGGCGTGGTGCAGAGTACGATATACTTCTTTTCGTTCGTCTTAAGTTCGAGTCTGGAAGCGGACGAAAAAATTTTACATTTTATTTTTATTTTTTATTATTATTTTTCTCCATACATATTCTATAGTTACAAGGAATTCGATCAATTTTCATACTTCTTAAAATAAAATTTGATGCGAAACTACTTATAAACGGAATTGAAAATTTAAGAGTCGATGTTTTGCACATGCGCAGAGATCGTCCATATGTTTAGCATTGTGCATTTAGAACCAGATTTCCATCACAATCGAAACTTTGTTAATGGCATTAAGAACCTTAGACTGCTGTGTGTTTCGAAGGATGAGTGGCGTGGTGCAGAGAACGACATTCTGCTTTTGGTCCCTTTTCGTACGTCTTAAGTTCGAGTCTGGAAGCGGACTAAAAATTTTACATTTTCTTTATTTTTTTTATTATTATTTTTCTACATACATATTCTATAGTTACAAGGAATTCGATCAATTTTCATACTTCTTAAAATAAAATTTGATGCGAAACTACTTATAAACGGAATTGAAAATTTAAGACTCGATGTTTTGCAAATGCGCAGAGATCGTCCGTATGTTTAGCATTGTGCATTTAGAACCAGATTTCCATCACAATCGAAACTTTTTTAATGGCATTAAGAACCTTAGACTGCTGAGTGTTTCGAAGGATGAGTGGCGTGGTGCAGAGAACGACATACTTCTATTGATCCCTTTTCGTTCGTCTTAAGTTCGAGTCTGGAAACGGACGAAAAATTTTACATTTTCTTTATTTTTTTTTATTATTATTTTTCTCCATACATATTCTATAGTTACAAGGAATTCGATCAATTTTCATACTTCTTAAAATAAAATTTGATGCGAAACTACTTATAAACGGAATTGAAAATTTAAGACTCGATGTTTTGCAAATGCGCAGAGATCGTCCGTATGTTTAACATTGTGCATTTAGAACCAGATTTCCATCACAATCGAAACTTTGTTAATGGCATTAAGAACCTTAGACTGCTGTGTGTTTCGAAGGATGAGTGGCGTGGTGCAGAGAACGACATTCTTCTTTTGGTCCCTTTTTGTTCGTCTTAAGTTCGAGTCTGGAAGCGGACGAAAAATTTTACATTTTCTTTATTTTTTTTTATTATTATTTTTCTCCATACATATTCTATAGTTACAAGGAATTCGATCAATTTTCATACTTCTTAAAATAAAATTTGATGCGAAACTACTTATAAACGGAATTGAAAATTTAAGAGTCGATGTTTTGCACATGCGCAGAGATCGTCCATATGTTTAGCATTTTGCATTTAGAACCAGATTTCCATCACAATCGAAAATTTGTTAATGGCATTAAGAACCTTAGACTGCTGTGTGTTTCAAAGGATGAGTGGCGTGGTGCAGAGTACGATATACTTCTTTTCGTTCGTCTTAAGTTCGAGTCTGGAAGCGGACGAAAAAATTTTACATTTTATTTTTATTTTTTATTATTATTTTTCTCCATACATATTCTATAGTTACACGGAATTCGATCAATTTTCATACTTCTTAAAATAAAATTTGATGCGAAACTACTTATGAACGGAATTGAAAATTTAAGAGTCGATGTTTTGCACATGCGCAGAGATCGTCCGTATGTTTAGCATTGTGCATTTAGAACCAGATTTCCATCACAATTGAAACTTTGTTAATGGCATTAAGAACCTTAGACTGCTGTGTGTTTCGAAGGATGAGTGGCGTGGTGCAGATAACGACATACTTCTTTTGGTCCCTTTTCGTTCGTCTTAAGTTCGAGTCTGGAAGCGGAGGAAAAATTTTACATTTTCTTTATTTTTTTTCATTATTATTATTTTTCTTCATACATATTCTATAGTTACAAGGAATTCGATCATTTTTCATACTTCTTAAAATAAAATTTGATGCGAAACTACTTATAAACGGAATTGAAAATTGAAGAGTCGATGTTTTGTACATGCGCAGAGATTGTCCGTATGTTTAGCATTGTGCATTTAGAACCAGATTTCCATCACAATCGAAACTTTGTTAATAACATTAAGAACCTTAGACTGCTGTGTGTTTCGAAGGATGAGTGGCGTGGTGCAGAGAACGATATACTTCTTTTGATCCCTTTTCGTTCGTCTTAAGTTCAAGTCTGGAAGCGGACGAAAAATTTTACATTTTCTTTATTTTTTTATATTATTTTTTTTCTCCATACATATTCTATAGTTACAAGGAATTCGATCAAATTTAATACTTCTTAAAATAAAATTTGATGCGAAATTACTTATAAACGGAATTGAAAATTGAAGAGTCGATGTTTTGTACATGCGCAGAGATTGTCCGTATGTTTAGCATTGTGCATTTAGAACCAGATTTCCATCACAATCGAAACTTTGTTAATAACATTAAGAACCTTAGACTGCTGTGTGTTTCGAAGGATGAGTGGCGTGGTGCAGAGAACGATATACTTCTATTGATCCCTTTTCGTTCGTCTTAAGTTCAAGTCTGGAAGCGGACGAAAAATTTTACATTTTGTTTATTTTTTTATATTATTATTTTTCTCCATACATATTCTATAGTTACAAGGAATTCGATCAATTTTCATACTTCTTAAAATAAAATTTGATGCGAAACTACTTATAAACGGAATTGAAAATTTAAGAGTCGATGTTTTGCACATGCGCAGAGATCGTCCATATGTTTAGCATTGTGCATTTAGAACCAGATTTCCATCACAATCGAAACTTTGTTAATGGCATTAAGAACCTTAGACTGCTGTGTGTTTCGAAGGATGAGTGGCGTGGTGCAGAGAACGACATACTTCTTTTCTTTCGTCTTAAGTTCGAGTCTGGAAGCGGACGAAAAATTTTACATTTTCTTTATTTTTTTTTATTATTATTTTTCTCCATACATATTCTATAGTTACAAGGAATTCGATCAATTTTCATACTTCTTAAAATAAAATTTGATGCGAAACTACTTATAAACGGAATTGAAAATTTAAGAGTCGATGTTTTGCACATGCGCAGAGATCGTCCATATGTTTAGCATTGTGCATTTAGAACCAAATTTCCATCACAATCGAAACTTTGTTAATGGCATTAAGAACCTTCGACTGCTGTGTGTTTCGAAGGATGAGTGGCGTGGTGCAGAGAACGACATACTTCTTTTGATCCCTTTTCGTTCGTCTTAAGTTCGATTCTGGAAGCGGACTAAAAATTTTACATTTTCTTTATTTTTTTTTATTATTATTATTCTCCATACATATTCTATAGTTACAAGGAATTCTATCAATTTTCATACTTCTTAAAATAAAATTTGATGCGAAATTACTTATAAACGGAATTGAAAATTTAAGAGTCGATGTTTTGCACATGCGCAGAGATCGTCCATATGTTTAGCATTGTGCATTTAGAACCAGATTTCCATCACAATCGAAACTTTTTTAATGGCATTAAGAACCTTAGACTGCTGCGTGTTTCGAAGGATGAGTGGCGTGGTGCAGAGAACGACATACTTCTTTTGATCCCTTTTCCTTCGTCTTAAGTTCGTGTCTGGAAGCGGACGAAAAATTTTACATTTTCTTAATTTTTTTTATTATTATTTTTCTCCATACATATTCTATAGTTACAAGGAATTCGATCATTTTTCATACTTCTTAAAATAAAATTTGATGCGAAACTACTTATAAACGGAATTGAAAATTTAAGAGTCGATGTTTGCACATGCGCGGAGATCGTCCGTATGTTTAGCATTGTGCATTTAGAACCAGATTTCCATCAAAATCGAAACTTTGTTAATGGCATTAAGAACCTTAGACTGCTGTGTGTTTCGAAGGATGAGTGGCGTGGTGCAGAGAACGACATTCTTCTTTTGGTCCCTTTTCGTTCGTCTTAAGTTCGAGTCTGGAAGCGGACGAAAAATTTTACATTTTCTTTATTTTTTTTTTATTATTATTTTTCTCCATACATATTCTATAGTTACAAGGAATTCGATCAATTTTCATACTTCTTAAAATAAAATTTGATGCGAAACTACTTATAAACGGAATTGAAAATTTAAGACTCGATGTTTTGCAAATGCGCAGAGATCGTCCGTATGTTTAACATTGTGCATTTAGAACCAGATTTCCATCACAATCGAAACTTTGTTAATGGCATTAAGAACCTTAGACTGCTGCGTGTTTCGAAGGATGAGTGGCGTGGTGCAGAGAACGATATACTTCTTTTCGTTCGTCTTAAGTTCGAGTCTGGAAGCGGACGAAAAATTTTTACATTTTCTTTATTTTTTTTTATTATTATTTTTCTCCATACATATTCTATAGTTACAAGGAATTCGATCAATTTTCATACTTCTTAAAATAAAATTTGATGCGAAACTACTCATAAACGGAATTGAAAATTTAAGACTCGATGTTTTGCAAATGCGCAGAGATCGTCCGTATGTTTAGCATTGTGCATTTAGAACCAGATTTCCATCACAATCGAAACTTTGTTAATGGCATTAAGAACCTTCGACTGCTGTGTGTTTCGAAGGATGAGTGGCGTGGTGCAGAGAACGACATACTTCTTTTGATCCCTTTTCGTTCGTCTTAAGTTCGATTCTGGAAGCGGACTAAAAATTTTACATTTTCTTTATTTTTTTTTATTATTATTTTTCTCCATACATATTCTATAGTTACAAGGAATTCGATCAATTTTCATACTTCTTAAAATAAAATTTGATGCGAAATTACTTATAAACGGAATTGAAAATTTAAGAGTCGATGTTTTGCACATGCGCAGAGATCGTCCATATGTTTAGCATTGTGCATTTAGAACCAGATTTCCATCACAATCGAAACTTTTTTAATGGCATTAAGAACCTTAGACTGCTGAGTGTTTCGAAGGATGAGTGGCGTGGTGCAGAGAACGACATACTTCTTTTGATCCCTTTTCCTTCGTCTTAAGTTCGTGTCTGGAAGCGGACGAAAAATTTTACATTTTCTTAATTTTTTTTATTATTATTTTTCTCTATACATATTCTATAGTTACAAGGAATTCGATCATTTTTCATACTTCTTAAAATAAAATTTGATGCGAAACTACTTATAAACGGAATTGAAAATTTAAGAGTCGATGTTTTGCACATGCGCGGAGATCGTCCGTATGTTTAGCATTGTGCATTTAGAACCAGATTTCCATCACAATTGAAACTTTGTTAATGGCATTAAGAACCTTAGACTGCTGTGTGTTTCGAAGGATGAGTGGCGTGGTGCAGAGAACGACATTCTTCTTTTGGTCCCTTTTCGTTCGTCTTAAGTTCGAGTCTGGAAGCGGACGAAAAATTTTACATTTTCTTTATTTTTTTTTATTATTATTTTTCTCCATACATATTCTATAGTTACAAGGAAATCGATCAATTTTCATACTTCTTAAAATAAAATTTGATGCGAAACTACTTATAAACGGAATTGAAAATTTAAGACTCGATGTTTTGCAAATGCGTAGAGATCGTCCGTATGTTTAACATTGTGCATTTAGAACCAGATTTCCATCACAATCGAAACTTTGTTAATGGCATTAAGAACCTTAGACTGCTGTGTGTTTCGAAGGATGAGTGGCGTGGTGCAGAGAACGACATTCTTCTTTTGGTCCCTTTTCGTTCGTCTTAAGTTCGAGTCTGGAAACAGACGAAAAATTTTACATTTTCTTTATTTTTTTTTATTATTATTTTTCTCCATACATATTCTATAGTTACAAGGAATTCGATCAATTTTCATACTTCTTAAAATAAAATTTGATGCGAAACTACTTATAAACGGAATTGAAAATTTAAGACTCGATGTTTTGCAAATGCGCAGAGATCGTCCGTATGTTTAACATTGTGCATTTAGAACCAGATTGCCATCACAATCGAAACTTTGTTAATGGCATTAAGAACCTTAGACTGCTGTGTGTTTCGAAGGATGAGTGGCGTGGTGCAGAGAACGATATACTTCTTTTCGTTCGTCTTAAGTTCGAGTCTGGAAGCGGACGAAAAAATTTTACATTTTATTTTTATTTTTTATTATTATTTTTCTCCATACATATTCTATAGTTACAAGGAATTCGATCAATTTTCATACTTCTTAAAATAAAATTTGATGCGAAACTACTTATAAACGGAATTGAAAATTTAAGAGTCGATGTTTTGCGCATGCGCAGAGATCGTCCGTATGTTTAGCATTGTGCATTTAGAACCAGATTTCCATCACAATCGAAACTTTGTTAATGGCATTAAGAACCTTCGACTGCTGTGTGTTTCGAAGGATGAGTGGCGTGGTGCAGAGAACGACATCCTTCTTTTGGTCCCTTTTCGTTCGTCTTAAGTTCGAGTCTGGAAGCGGACGAAAAATTTTACATTTTCTTTATTTTTTTTTTTCTCTATACATATTCTATAGTTACAAGGAATTCGATTAAACTTCATACTTCTTAAAATAAAATTTAATGCGAAACTATTTATAAACGCAATTGAAAATTTAAGAGTCGATGTTTTGTACATGCACAGACATCGTCCGTATGTTTAGCATTGTGCATTTAGAACCAGATTTCCATCACAATCGAAACTTTGTTAATGGCATTAAGAACCTTAGCCTGCTGTGTGTTTCGAAGCATGAGTGGCGTGGTGCAGGCAACGACATACTTCTTTTGATCCCTTTTCGTTCGTCTTAAGTTCGAGTCAGGAAGCGGACGAAAAATTTTACATTTTCTTTATTTTTTTTTATTATTATTTTTCTCCATACATATTCTATAGTTACAAGGAATTCGATCAATTTTCATACTTCTTAAAATAAAATTTGATGCGAAACTACTTATAAACGGAATTGAAAATTTAAGAGTCGATGTTTTGCACATGCGCAGAGATCGTCCGTATGTTTAACATTGTGCATTTAGAACCAGATTTCCATCACAATCGAAACTTTGTTAATGGCATTAAGAACCTTAGACTGCTGTGTGTTTCGAAGGATGAGTGGCGTGGTGCAGGGAACGACATTCTTCTTTTGGTCCCTTTTCGTTCGTCTTAAGTTCGAGTTTGGAAGCGGACGAAAAATTTTACATTTTCTTTATTTTTTTTTATTATTATTTTTCTCCATACATATTCTATAGTTACAAGGAATTCGATCAATTTTCATACTTCTTAAAATAAAATTTGATGCGAAACTACTTATAAACGGAATTGAAAATTTAAGACTCGATGTTTTGCAAATGCGCAGAGATCGTCCGTATGTTTAACATTGTGCATTTAGAACCAGATTTCCATCACAATCGAAAATTTGTTAATGGCATTAAGAACCTTAGACTGCTGTGTGTTTCGAAGGATGAGTGGCGTGGTGCAGAGAACGATATACTTCTTTTCGTTCGTCTTAAGTTCGAGTCTGGAAGCGGACGAAAAATTTTTACATTTTCTTTATTTTTTTTTATTATTATTTTTCTCCATACATATTCTATAGTTACAAGGAATTCGATCAATTTTCATACTTCTTAAAATAAAATTTGATGCGAAACTACTCATAAACGGAATTGAAAATTTAAGACTCGATGTTTTGCAAATGCGCAGAGATCGTCCGTATGTTTAGCATTGTGCATTTAGAACCAGATTTCCATCACAATCGAAACTTTGTTAATGGCATTAAGAACCTTCGACTGCTGTGTGTTTCGAAGGATGAGTGGCGTGGTGCAGAGAACGACATACTTCTTTTGATCCCTTTTCGTTCGTCTTAAGTTCGATTCTGGAAGCGGACTAAAAATTTTACATTTTCTTTATTTTTTTTTATTATTATTTTTCTCCATACATATTCTATAGTTACAAGGAATTCGATCAATTTTCATACTTCTTAAAATAAAATTTGATGCGAAATTACTTATAAACGGAATTGAAAATTTAAGAGTCGATGTTTTGCACATGCGCAGAGATCGTCCATATGTTTAGCATTGTGCATTTAGAACCAGATTTCCATCACAATCGAAACTTTTTTAATGGCATTAAGTACCTTAGACTGCTGAGTGTTTCGAAGGATGAGTGGCGTGGTGCAGAGAACGACATACTTCTTTTGATCCCTTTTCCTTCGTCTTAAGTTCGTGTCTGGAAGCGGACGAAAAATTTTACATTTTCTTAATTTTTTTTTATTATTATTTTTCTCTATACATATTCTATAGTTACAAGGAATTCGATCATTTTTCATACTTCTTAAAATAAAATTTGATGCGAAACTACTTATAAACGGAATTGAAAATTTAAGAGTCGATGTTTTGCACATGCGCGGAGATCGTCCGTATGTTTAGCATTGTGCATTTAGAACCAGATTTCCATCACAATTGAAACTTTGTTAATGGCATTAAGAACCTTAGACTGCTGTGTGTTTCGAAGGATGAGTGGCGTGGTGCAGAGAACGACATTCTTCTTTTGGTCCCTTTTCGTTCGTCTTAAGTTCGAGTCTGGAAGCGGACGAAAAATTTTACATTTTCTTTATTTTTTTTTTATTATTATTTTTCTCCATACATATTCTATAGTTACAAGGAATTCGATCAATTTTCATACTTCTTAAAATAAAATTTGATGCGAAACTACTTATAAACGGAATTGAAAATTTAAGACTCGATGTTTTGCAAATGCGTAGAGATCGTCCGTATGTTTAACATTGTGCATTTAGAACCAGATTTCCATCACAATCGAAACTTTGTTAATGGCATTAAGAACCTTAGACTGCTGTGTGTTTCGAAGGATGAGTGGCGTGGTGCAGAGAACGACATTCTTCTTTTGGTCCCTTTTCGTTCGTCTTAAGTTCGAGTCTGGAAGCGGACGAAAAATTTTACATTTTCTTTATTTTTTTTTATTATTATTTTTCTCCATACATATTCTATTGTTACAAGGAATTCGATCAATTTTCATACTTCTTAAAATAAAATTTGATGCGAAACTACTTATAAACGGAATTGAAAATTTAAGACTCGATGTTTTGCAAATGCGCAGAGATCGTCCGTATGTTTAACATTGTGCATTTAGAACCAGATTTCCATCACAATCGAAACTTTGTTAATGGCGTTAAGAACCTTAGACTGCTGTGTGTTTCGAAGGATGAGTGGCGTGGTGCAGAGAACGATATACTTCTTTTCGTTCGTCTTAAGTTCGAGTCTGGAAACAGACGAAAAATTTTACATTTTATTTTTATTTTTTATTATTATTTTTCTCCATACATATTCTATAGTTACAAGGAATTCGATCAATTTTCATACTTCTTAAAATAAAATTTGATGCGAAACTACTTATAAACGGAATTGAAAATTTAAGAGTCGATGTTTTGCGCATGCGCAGAGATCGTCCGTATGTTTAGCATTGTGCATTTAGAACCAGATTTCCATCACAATCGAAACTTTGTTAATGGCATTAAGAACCTTCGACTGCTGTGTGTTTCGAAGGATGAGTGGCGTGGTGCAGAGAACGACATCCTTCTTTTGGTCCCTTTTCGTTCGTCTTAAGTTCGAGTCTGGAAGCGGACGAAAAATTTTACATTTTCTTTATTTTTTTTTTCTCTATACATATTCTATAGTTACAAGGAATTCGATTAAACTTCATACTTCTTAAAATAAAATTTAATGCGAAACTATTTATAAACGCAATTGAAAATTTAAGAGTCGATGTTTTGTACATGCACAGACATCGTCCGTATGTTTAGCATTGTGCATTTAGAACCAGATTTCCATCACAATCGAAACTTTGTTAATGGCATTAAGAACCTTAGCCTGCTGTGTGTTTCGAAGCATGAGTGGCGTGGTGCAGGCAACGACATACTTCTTTTGATCCCTTTTCGTTCGTCTTAAGTTCGAGTCAGGAAGCGGACGAAAAATTTTACATTTTCTTTATTTTTTTTTATTATTATTTTTCTCCATACATATTCTATAGTTACAAGGAATTCGATCAATTTTCATACTTCTTAAAATAAAATTTGATGCGAAACTACTTATAAACGGAATTGAAAATTTAAGAGTCGATGTTTTGCACATGCGCAGAGATCGTCCGTATGTTTAGCATTGTGCATTTAGAACCAGATTTCCATCACAATTGAAACTTTGTTAATGGCATTAAGAACCTTAGACTGCTGTGTGTTTCGAAGGATGAGTGGCGTGGTGCAGGGAACGACATACTTCTTTTGATCCCTTTTCGTTCGTCTTAAGTTCGAGTCTGGAAACGGACGAAAAATTTTATATTTTCTTTATTTTTTTTTATTATTATTTTTCTCCATACATATTCTATAGTTACAAGGAATTCGATCAATTTTCATACTTCTTAAAATAAAATTTGATGCGAAACTACTTATAAACGGAATTGAAAAATTAAGACTCGATGTTTTGCAAATGCGCAGAGATCGTCCGTATGTTTAACATTGTGCATTTAGAACCAGATTTCCATCACAATCGAAACTTTGTTAATGGCATTAAGAACCTTAGACTGCTGTGTGTTTCGAAGGATGAGTGGCGTGGTGCAGAGAACGACATTCTTCTTTTGGTCCCTTTTCGTTCGTCTTAAGTTCGAGCCTGGAAGCGGACGAAAAATTTTACATTTTCTTTATTTTTTTTTATTATTATTTTTCTCCATACATATTCTATAGTTACAAGGAATTCGATCAATTTTCATACTTCTTAAAATAAAATTTGATGCGAAACTACTTATAAACGGAATTGAAAATTTAAGAGTCGAGGTTTTGCACATGCACAGAGATCGTCCATATGTTTAGCATTTTGCATTTAGAACCAGATTTCCATCACAATCGAAACTTTGTTAATGGCATTAAGAACCTTAGACTGCTGTGTGTTTCGAAGGATGAGTGGCGTGGTGCAGAGAACGATATACTTCTTTTCGTTCGTCTTAAGTTCGAGTCTGGAAGCGGACGAAAAAATTTTACATTTTATTTTTATTTTTTATTATTATTTTTCTCCATACATATTCTATAGTTACAAGGAATTCGATCAATTTTCATACTTCTTAAAATAAAATTTGATGCGAAACTACTTATAAACGGAATTGAAAATTTAAGAGTCGATGTTTTGCACATGCGCAGAGATCGTCCGTATGTTTAGCATTGTGCATTTAGAACCAGATTTCCATCACAATCGAAACTTTGTTAATGGCATTAAGAACCTTCGACTGCTGTGTGTTTCGAAGGATGAGTGGCGTGGTGCAGAGAACGACATACTTCTTTTGGTCCCTTTTCGTTCGTCTTAAGTTCGAGTCTGGAAGCGGACGAAAAATTTTACATTTTTTTTATTTTTTTTATTATTATTTTTCTCCATACATATTCTGTAGTTACAAGGAATTCGATTAAACTTCATACTTCTTAAAATAAAATTTGATGCGAACCTACTTATAAACGGAATTGAAAATTTAAGAGTCGATGTTTTGCACATGCGCAGAGATCGTCCATATGTTTAGCATTGTGCATTTAGAACCAGATTTCCATCACAATCGAAACTTTGTTAATGGCATTAAGAACCTTAGACTGCTGTGTGTTTCGAAGGATGAGTGTCGTGGTGCAGAGAACGACGTACTTCTTTTGATCCCTTTTCGTTCGTCTTAAGTTCGAGTCTGGAAGCGGACGAAAAATTTTATATTTTCTTTATTTTTTTTTATTATTATTTTTCTCCATACATATTCTATAGTTACAAGGAATTCGATCAATTTTCATACTTCTTAAAATAAAATTTGATGCGAATCTACTTATAAACGGAATTGAAAATTTAAGAGTCGATGTTTTGCGCATGCGCAGAGATCGTCCGTATGTTTAGCATTGTGCATTTAGAACCAGATTTCCATCACAATCGAAACTTTGTTAATGGCATTAAGAACCTTCGACTGCTGTGTGTTTCGAAGGATGAGTGGCGTGGTGCAGAGAACGACATACTTCTTTTGGTCCCTTTTCGTTCGTCTTAAGTTCGAGTCTGGAAGCGGACGAAAAATTTTACATTTTCTTTATTTTTTTTTTTCTCTATACATATTCTATAGTTACAAGGAATTCGATTAAACTTCATACTTCTTAAAATAAAATTTAATGCGAAACTATTTATAAACGCAATTGAAAATTTAAGAGTCGATGTTTTGCACATGCGCAGACATCGTCCGTATGTTTAGCATTGTGCATTTAGAACCAGATTTCCATCACAATCGAAACTTTGTTAATGGCATTAAGAACCTTCGACTGCTGTGTGTTTCGAAGGATGAGTGGCGTGGTGCAGAGAACGACATACTTCTTTTGGTCCCTTTTCGTTCGTCTTAAGTTCGAGTCTGGAAGCGGACGAAAAATTTTATATTTTCTTTATTTTTTTATTATTTTTTTTCTCTATACATATTCTATAGTTACAAGGAATTCGATCATTTTTAATACTTCTTAAAATAAAATTTGATGCGAAACTACTTATAAACGGAATTGAAAATTTAAGAGTCGATGTTTTGCACATGCGCAGAGATCGTCCGTATGTTTAGCATTGTGCATTTAGAACCAGATTTCCATCACAATATAAACTTTGTTAATGGCATTAAGAACCTTAGACTGCTGTGTGTTTCGAAGGATGAGTGGCGTGGTGCAGAGAACAACATTCTTCTTTTGGTCCCTTTTCGTTCGTCTTAAGTTCGAGTCTGGAAGCGGACGAAAAATTTTACATTTTCTTTATTTTTTATTATTATTATTTTTCTCCATACATATTCTATAGTTACAAGGAATTCGATCAATTTTCATACTTCTTAAAATAAAATTTGTTGCGAAACTACTTATAAACGGAATTGAAAATTTAAGAGTCGATGTTTTGCACATGCGCAAAGATCGTCCATATGTTTAGCATTGTGCATTTAGAACCAGATTTCCATCACAATCGAAACTTTGTTAATGGCATTAAGAACCTTACCCTGCTGTGTGTTTCGAAGCATGAATGGCGTGGTGCAGGCAACGACATACTTCTTTTGATCCCTTTTCGTTCGTCTTAAGTTCGAGTCTGGAAGCGGACGAAAAATTTTACATTTTCTTTATTTTTTTTTTCTCTATACATATTCTATAGTTACAAGGAATTCGATTAAACTTCATACTTCTTAAAATAAAATTTAATGCGAAACTATTTATAAACGCAATTGAAAATTTAAGAGTCGATGTTTTGCACATGCGCAGACATCGTCCATATGTTTAGCATTGTGCATTTAGAACCAGATTTCCATCACAATCGAAACTTTGTTAATGGCATTAAGAACCTTAGACTGCTGTGTGTTTCGAAGGATGAGTGTCGTGGTGCAGAGAACGACGTACTTCTTTTGATCCCTTTTCGTTCGTCTTAAGTTCGAGTCTGGAAGCGGACGAAAAATTTTATATTTTCTTTATTTTTTTTTTATTATTATTTTTCTCCATACATATTCTATAGTTACAAGGAATTCGATCAATTTTCATACTTCTTAAAATAAAATTTGATGCGAATCTACTTATAAACGGAATTGAAAATTTAAGAGTCGATGTTTTGCGCATGCGCAGAGATCGTCCGTATGTTTAGCATTGTGCATTTAGAACCAGATTTCCATCACAATCGAAACTTTGTTAATGGCATTAAGAACCTTCGACTGCTGTGTGTTTCGAAGGATGAGTGGCGTGGTGCAGAGAACGACATACTTCTTTTGATCCCTTTTCGTTCGTCTTAAGTTCGAGTCTGGAAGCGGACGAAAAATTTTACATTTTCTTTATTTTTTTTATTATTTTTTTTCTCTATACATATTCTATAGTTACAAGGAATTCGATCAATTTTCATACTTCTTAAAATAAAATTTGATGCGAAACTACTTATAAACGGAATTGAAAATTTAAGAGTCGATGTTTTGCACATGCGCAAAGATCGTCCATATGTTTAGCATTGTGCATTTAGAACCAGATTTCCATCACAATCGAAACTTTGTTAATGGCATTAAGAACCTTCGACTGCTGTGTGTTTCGAATTGTGAGTGGCGTGGTGCAGAGAACGACCTACTTCTTTTGGTCCCTTTTCGTTCGTCTTAAGTTCGAGTCTGGAAGCGGACGAAAAATTTTACATTTTCTTTATTTTTTTTATTATTTTTTTTCTCTATACATATTCTATAGTTACAAGGAATTCGATTAAACTTCATACTTCTTAAAATAAAATTTAATGCGAAACTATTTATAAACGCAATTGAAAATTTAAGAGTCGATGTTTTGCACATGCGCAGACATCGTCCGTATGTTTAGCATTGTGCAATTAGAACCAGATTTCCATCACAATCGAAACTTTGTTAATGGCATTAAGAACCTTAGCCTGCTGTGTGTTTCGAAGCATGAGTGGCGTGGTGCAGGCAACGACATACTTCTTTTGATCCCTTTTCGTTCGTCTTAAGTTCGAGTCAGGAAGCGGACGAAAAATTTTACATTTTCTTTATTTTTTTTTATTATTATTTTTCTCCATACATATTCTATAGTTACAAGGAATTCGATCAATTTTCATACTTCTTAAAATAAAATTTGATGCGAAACTACTTATAAACGGAATTGAAAATTTAAGAGTCAATGTTTTGCAGATGCGCAGAGATCGTCCGTATGTTTAGCATTGTGCATTTAGAACCAGATTTCCATCACAATATAAACTTTGTTAATGGCATTAAGAACCTTAGACTGCTGTGTGTTTCGAAGGATGAGTGGCGTGGTGCAGGGAACGACATACTTCTTTTGATGCCTTTTCGTTCGTCTTAAGTTCGAGTCTGGAAACGGAAGAAAAATTTTACATTTTCTTTATTTTTTTTATTATTATTTTTCTCCATACATATTCTATAGTTACAAGGAATTCGATCAATTTTCATACTTCTTAAAATAAAATTTGATGCGAAACTACTTATAAACGGAATTGAAAATTTAAGACTCGATGTTTTGCAAATGCGCAGAGATCGTCCGTATGTTTAACATTGTGCATTTAGAACCAGATTTCCATCACAATCGAAACTTTGTTAATGGCATTAAGAACCTTAGACTGCTGTGTGTTTCGAAGGATGAGTGGCGTGGTGCAGAGAACGACATTCTTCTTTTGGTCCCTTTTCGTTCGTCTTAAGTTCGAGTCTGGAAGCGGACGAAAAATTTTACATTTTCTTTATTTTTTATTATTATTATTTTTCTCCATACATATTCTATAGTTACAAGGAATTCGATCAATTTTCATACTTCTTAAAATAAAATTTGATGCGAAACTACTTATAAACGGAATTGAAAATTTAAGAGTCGATGTTTGGCACATGCACAAAGATCGTCCATATGTTTAGCATTGTGCATTTAGAACCAGATTTCCATCACAATCGAAACTTTGTTAATGGCATTAAGAACCTTAGACTGCTGTGTGTTTCGAAGGATGAGTGGCGTGGTGCAGAGAACGACATAATTCTTTTGATCCCTTTTCGTTCGTCTTAAGTTCGAGTCTGGAAGGGGACGAAAAATTTTACATTTTCTTTATTTTTTTTTATTATTATTTTTCTCCATACATATTCTATAGTTACAAGGAATTCGATCAATTTTCATACTTCTTAAAATAAAATTTGATGCGAAACTACTTATAAACGGAATTGAAAATTTAAGAGTCGATGTTTTGCACATGCGCAAAGATCGTCCATATGTTTAGCATTGTGCATTTAGAACCAGATTTCCATCACAATCGAAACTTTGTTAATGGCATTAAGAACCTTCGACTGCTGTGTGTTTCGAAATATGAGTGGCGTGGTGCAGAGAACGACATACTTCTTTTGATCCCTTTTCGTTCGTCTTAAATTCGAGTCTGGAAGCGGACGAAAAATTTTACATTTTCTTTATTTTTTTTATTATTATTTTTCTCCATACTTATTCTATAGTTACAAGGAATTCGATCAATTTTCATACTTCTTAAAATAAAATTTGATGCGAAACTACTTATAAACGGAATTGAAAATTTAAGAGTCGATGTTTTGCACATGCGCAGAGATCGTCCGTATGTTTAGCATTGTGCATTTAGAACCAGATTTCCATCACAATCAAAACTTTGTTAATGGCATTAAGAACCTTCGACTGCTGTCTGTTTCGAAGGATGAGTGGCGTGGTGCAGAGAACGACCTACTTCTTTTGGTCCCTTTTCGTTCGTCTTAAGTTCGAGTCTGGAAGCGGACGAAAAATTTTACATTTTCTTTATTTTTTTTTATTATTTTTTTTCTCTATACATATTCTATAGTTACAAGGAATTCGATTAAACTTCATACTTCTTAAAATAAAATTTAATGCGAAACTATTTATAAACGCAATTGAAAATTTAAGAGTCGATGTTTTGCACATGCGCAGACATCGTCCGTATGTTTAGCATTGTGCAATTAGAACCAGATTTCCATCACAATCGAAACTTTGTTAATGGCATTAAGAACCTTAGCCTGCTGTGTGTTTCGAAGCATGAGTGGCGTGGTGCAGGCAACGACATACTTCTTTTGATCCCTTTTCGTTCGTCTTAAGTTCGAGTCAGGAAGCGGACGAAAAATTTTACATTTTCTTTATTTTTTTTTATTATTATTTTTCTCCATACATATTCTATAGTTACAAGGAATTCGATCAATTTTCATACTTCTTAAAATAAAATTTGATGCGAAACTACTTATAAACGGAATTGAAAATTTAAGAGTCGATGTTTTGCACATGCGCAAAGATCGTCCATATGTTTAGCATTGTGCATTTAGAACCAGATTTCCATCACAATCGAAACTTTGTTAATGGCATTAAGAACCTTCGACTGCTGTGTGTTTCGAAATATGAGTGGCGTGGTGCAGAGAACGACATACTTCTTTTGATCCCTTTTCGTTCGTCTTAAATTCGAGTCTGGAAGCGGACGAAAAATTTTACATTTTCTTTATTTTTTTTATTATTATTTTTCTCCATACATATTCTATAGTTACAAGGAATTTGATTAAACTTCATACTTCTTAAAATAAAATTTAATGCGAAACTATTCATAAACGCAATTGAAAATTTAAGAGTCGATGTTTTGCACATGCGCAGACATCGTCCGTATGTTTATCATTGTGCATTTAGAACCAGATTTCCATCACAATCGAAACTTTGTTAATGGCATTAAGAACCTTCGACTGCTGTGTGTTTCGAAGGATGAGTGGCGTGGTGCAGAGAACGACATACTTCTTTTGGTCCCTTTTCGTTCGTCTTAAGTTCGAGTCTGGAAGCGGACGAAAAATTTTACATTTTCTGTATTTTTTTTATTATTTTTTTTCTCTATACATATTCTATAGTTACGAGGAATTCGATTAAACTGCATGCTTCTTAAAATAAAATTTAATGCGAAACTATTTATAAACGCAATTTAAAATTTAAGAGTCGATGTTTTGCACATGCGCAGAGATCGTCCGTATGTTTAGCATTGTGCATTTAGAACCAGATTTCCATCACAATTGAAACTTTGTTAATGGCATTAAGAACCTTAGACTGCTGTGTGTTTCGAAGGGTGAGTGGCGTGGTGCAGGGAACGACATACTTCTTTTGATCCCTTTTCGTTCGTCTTAAGTTCGAGTCTGGAAACGGACGAAAAATTTTACATTTTCTTTATTTTTTTTATTATTATTTTTCTCCATACATATTCTATAGTTACAAGGAATTCGATCAATTTTCATACTTCTTAAAATAAAATTTGATGCGAAACTACTTATAAACGGAATTGAAAATTTAAGACTCGATGTTTTGCAAATGCGCAGAGATCGTCCGTATGTTTAACATTGTGCATTTAGAACCAGATTTCCATCACAATCGAAACTTTGTTAATGGCATTAAGAACCTTAGACTGCTGTGTGTTTCGAAGGATGAGTGGCGTGGTGCAGAGAACGACATTCTTCTTTTGGTCCCTTTTCGTTCGTCTTAAGTTCGAGTATGGAAGCGGACGAAAAATTTTACATTTTCTTTATTTTTTTTTTATTATTATTTTTCTTCATACATATTCTATAGTTACAAGGAATTCGATCAATTTTCATACTTCTTAAAATAAAATTTGATGCGAAACTACTTATAAACGGAATTGAAAATTTAAGAGTCGATGTTTTGCACATGCGCAAAGATCGTCCATATGTTTAGCATTGTGCATTTACAACGAGATTTTCATCACAATCGAAACTTTGTTAATGGCATTAAGAAACATAGACTTCTGTGTGTTTCGAAGGATGAGTGGCGTGGTGCAGAGAACGACATACTTCTTTTCGTTCGTCTTAAGTTCGAGTCTGGAAGCGGACGAAAATTTTTACATTTTCTTTATTTTTTTTTATTATTATTTTTCTCCATACATATTCTATAGTTACAAGGAATTCGTTCAATTTTCATACTTCTTAAAATAAAATTTGATGCGAAACTACTTATAAACGGAATTGAAAATTTAAGAGTCGATGTTTTGCACATGCGCAAAGATCGTCCATATGTTTAGCATTGTGCATTTAGAACCAGATTTCCATCACAATCGAAACTTTGTTAATGGCATTAAGAACCTTCGACTGCTCTGTTTTTCGAAGGATGAGTGGCGTGGTGCAGAGAACGACATACTTCTTTTGATCCCTTTTCCTTCGTCTTAAGTTCGAGTCTGGAAGCGGACGAAAAATTTTACATTTTCTTTATTTTTTTTATTATTATTTTTCTCCATACATATTCTATAGTTACAAGAAATTCGATCATTTTTCATACTTCTTAAAATAAAATTTAATGCGAAACTATTCATAAACGCAATTGAAAATTTAAGAGTCGATGTTTTGCACATGCGCAGACATCGTCCGTATGTTTATCATTGTGCATTTAGAACCAGATTTCCATCACAATCGAAACTTTGTTAATGGCATTAAGAACCTTCGACTGCTGTGTGTTTCGAAGGATGAGTGGCGTGGTGCAGAGAACGACATTCTTCTTTTGGTCCCTTTTCGTTCGTCTTAAGTTCGAGTATGGAAGCGGACGAAAAATTTTACATTTTCTTTATTTTTTTTTTATTATTATTTTTCTTCATACATATTCTATAGTTACAAGGAATTCGATCAATTTTCATACTTCTTAAAATAAAATTTGATGCGAAACTACTTATAAACGGAATTGAAAATTTAAGAGTCGATGTTTTGCACATGCGCAAAGATCGTCCATATGTTTAGCATTGTGCATTTACAACGAGATTTTCATCACAATCGAAATTTTGTTAATGGCATTAAGAAACATAGACTGCTGTGTGTTTCGAAGGATGAGTGGCGTGGTGCAGAGAACGACATACTTCTTTTCGTTCGTCTTAAGTTCGAGTCTGGAAGCGGACGAAAATTTTTACATTTTCTTTATTTTTTTTTATTATTATTTTTCTCCATACATATTCTATAGTTACAAGGAATTCGTTCAATTTTCATACTTCTTAAAATAAAATTTGATGCGAAACTACTTATAAACGGAATTGAAAATTTAAGAGTCGATGTTTTGCACATGCGGAAAGATCGTCCATATGTTTAGCATTGTGCATTTAGAACCAGATTTCCATCACAATCGAAACTTTGTTAATGGCATTAAGAACCTTCGACTGCTCTGTGTTTCGAAGGATGAGTGGCGTGGTGCAGAGAACGACATACTTTTTTTGATCCCTTTTCCTTCGTCTTAAGTTCGAGTCTGGAAGCGGACGAAAAATTTTACATTTTCTTTATTTTTTTTATTATTATTTTTCTCCATACATATTCTATAGTTACAAGAAATTCGATCATTTTTCATACTTCTTAAAATAAAATTTGATGCGAAACTACTTATAAACGGAATTGAAAATTTAAGAGTCGATGTTTTGCACATGCGCAGAGATTGTCCTTATGTTTAGCATTGTGCATTTAGAACCAGATTTCCATCACAATCGAAACTTTGTTAATGGCATTAAGAACCTTCGACTGCTGGGTGTTTCGAAGGATGAGTGGCGTGGTGCAGAGAACGACATTCTTCTTTTGGTCCCTTTTCGTTCGTCTTAAGTTCGAGTCTGGAAGCGGACGAAAAATTTTACATTTTCTTTATTTTTTTTTATTATTATTTTTCTCCATACATATTCTATAGTTACAAGGAATTCGATCAATTTTCATAGTTCTTAAAATAAAATTTGATGCGAAACTACTTATAAACGGAATTGAAAATTTAAGAGTCGATGTTTTGCACATGCGCAGAGATCGTCCGTATGTTTAGCATTGTGCATTTAGAACCAGATTTCCATCACAATCGAAACTTTGTTAATGGCATTAAGAACCTTCGACTGCTGTGTGTTCCGAAGGATGAGTGGCGTGTTGCAGAGAACGACATACTTCATTTGGTCCTTTTTCGTTCGTCTTAAGTTCGAGTCTGGAAGCGGACGAAAAATTTTACATTTTCTTTATTTTTTTTATTATTTTTTTTCTCTATACATATTCTATAGTTACGAGGAATTCGATTAAACTTCATGCTCCTTAAAATAAAATTTAATGCGAAACTATTTATAAACGCAATTGAAAATTTAAGAGTCGATGTTTTGCACATGCGCAGAGATCGTCCGTATGTTTAACATTGTGCATTTAGAACCAGATTTCCATCACAATCGAAACTTTGTTAATGGCATTAAGAACCTTAGACTGCTGTGTGTTTCGAAGGATGAGTGGCGTGGTGCAGAGAACGACATACTTCTTTTCGTTCGTCTTGAGTTCGAGTCTGGAAGCGGACGAAAAATTTTACATTTTCTTTATTTTTTTTATTATTATTTTTCTCCATACATATTCTATAGTTACAAGGAATTCGATCAATATTCATACTTCTTAAAATAAAATTTGATGCGAAACTACTTATAAACGGAATTGAAAATTTAAGACTCGATGTTTTGCACATGCGCAGAGATCGTCCGTATGTTTAGCATTGTGCATTTAGAACCAGATTTCCATCACAATTGAAACTTTGTTAATGGCATTAAGAACCTTAGACTGCTGTGTGTTTCGAAGGATGAGTGGCGTGGTGCAGAGAACGACATACTTCTTTTGATCCCTTTTCGTTCGTCTTAAGTTCGAGTCTGGAAGCGGACGAAAAATTTTACATTTTCTTTATTTTTTTTATTATTATTTTTCTCCATACATATTCTATAGTTACAAGGAATTCGATCAATTCTCATACTTCTTAAAATAAAATTTGATGCGAAACTACTTATAAACGGAATTGAAAATTTAAGAGTCGATGTTTTGCACATGCGCAGAGATCGTCCGTATGTTTAGCATTGTGCATTTAGAACCAGATTTCCATCACAATCGAAACTTTGTTAATGGCATTAAGAACCTTCGACTGCTGTGTGTTTCGAAGGATGAGTGGCGTGGTGCAGAGAACGACATACTTCTTTTGGTCCCTTTTCGTTCGTCTGAAGTTCGAGTCTGGAAGCGGACGAAAAATTTTATATTTTCTTTATTTTTTTTATTATTTTTTTTTCTCTATACATATTCTATAGTTACAAGGAATTCGATTAAACTTCATACTTCTTAAAATAAAATTTAATGCGAAACTATTTATAAACGCAATTGAAAATTTAAGAGTCGATGTTTTGCACATGCGCAGACATCGTCCGTATGTTTAGCATTGTGCATTTAGAACCAGATTTCCATCACAATCGAAACTTTGTTAATGGCATTAAGAACCTTCGACTGCTGTGTGTTTCGAAGGATGAGTGTCGTGGTGCAGAGAACGACATACTTCTTTTGATCCCTTTTCGTTCGTCTTAAGTTCGAGTCTGGAAGCGGACGAAAAATTTTACATTTTCTTTATTTTTTTTATTATTATTTTTCTCCATACATATTCTATAGTTACAAGGAATTCGATCAATTCTCATACTTCTTAAAATAAAATTTGATGCGAAACTACTTATAAACGGAATTGAAAATTTAAGAGTCGATGTTTTGCACATGCGCAGATATCGTCCGTATGTTTAGCATTGTACATTTAGAACCAGATTTCCATCACAATCGAAACTTTGTTAATGGCATTAAGAACCTTCGACTGCTGTGGGTTTCGAAGGATGAGTGGCGTGGTGCAGAGAACGACATACTTATTTTGGTCCCTTTTCGTTCGTCTTAAGTTCGAGTCTGCAAGCGGACGAAAAATTTTACATTTTCTTTATTTTTTTATTATTTTTTTTCTCTATACATATTCTATAGTTACAAGGAATTCGATTAAACTTCATACTTCTTAAAATAAAATTTAATGCGAAACTATTTATAAACGCAATTGAAAATTTAAGAGTCGATGTTTTGCACATGCGCAGACATCGTCCGTATGTTTAGCATTGTGCATTTAGAACCATATTTCCATCACAATCGAAACTTTGTTAATGGCATTAAGAACCTTAGCCTGCTGTGAGTTTCGAAGCATGAGTGGCGTGGTGCAGAGATCGACATAATTCTTTTCGTTCGTCTTAAGTTCGAGTCTGGAAGCGGACGAAAAAATTTTACATTTTCTTTATTTTTTTTTATTATTATTTTTCTCCATACATATTCTATAGTTACAAGGAATTCGGTCAATTTTCATACTTCTTAAAATAAAATTTGATGCGAAACTACTTATAAACGGAATTGAAAATTTAAGAGTCGAGGTTTTGCACATGCGCAGAGATCGTCCGTATGTTTAGCATTGTGCATTTAGAACCAGATTTACATCCAAATCGAAACTTTGTTAATGGCATTAAGAACCTTCGACTGCTGTGTGTTTCGAAGGATGAGTGGCGTGGTGCAGAGAACGACATACTTCTTTTGGTCCCTTTTCGTTCGTCTTAAGTTCGAGTCTGGAAGCGGACGAAAAATTTTACATTTTCTTTATTTTTTTATTATTTTTTTTCTCTATACATATTCTATAGTTACAAGGAATTCGATCATTTTTCATACTTCTTAAAATAAAATTTGATGCGAAACTACTTATAAACGGAATTGAAAATTTAAGAGTCCATGTTTTGCACATGCGCAGAGATCGTCCGTATGTTTAGCATTGTGCATTTAGAACCAGATTTCCATCACAATTGAAACTTTGGTAATGGCATTAAGAACCTTAGAGTGCTGTGTGTTTCGAAGGATGAGTAGCGTAGTGCAGGGAACGACATACTTCTTTTGATTCCTTTTCGTTCGTCTTAAGTTCGAGTCTGGAAACGGACGAAAAATTTTTCATTTTCTTTATTTTTTTTATTATTATTTTTCTCCATACATATTCTATAGTTACAAGGAATTCGATCATTTTTCATACTTCTTAAAATAAAATTTGATGCGAAACTACTTATAAACGGAATTGAAAATTTAAGACTCGATGTTTTGCAAATGCGCAGAGATCATCCGTATGTTTAACATTGTGCATTTAGAACCAGATTTCCATCACAATCGAAACTTTGTTAATGGCATTAAGAACCTTAGACTGCTGTGTGTTTCGAAGGATGAGTGGCGTGGTGCAGAGAACGACATTCTTCTTTTGGTCCCTTTTCGTTCGTCTTAAGTCCGAGTCTGGAAGCGGACGAAAAATTTTACATTTTCTTTATTTTTTTTATTATTATTTTTCTCCATACATATTCTATAGTTACAAGGAATTCGATCAATTCTCATACTTCTTAAAATAAAATTTGATGCGAAACTACTTATAAACGGAATTGAAAATTTAAGAGTCGATGTTTTGCACATGCGCAGATATCGTCCGTATGTTTAGCATTGTGCATTTAGAACCAGATTTCCATCACAATCGAAACTTTGTTAATGGCATTAAGAACCTTCGACTGCTGTGGGTTTCGAAGGATGAGTGGCGTGGTGCAGAGAACGACATACTTCTTTTGGTCCCTTTTCGTTCGTCTTAAGTTCGAGTCTGCAAGCGGACGAAAAATTTTACATTTTCTTTATTTTTTTATTATTTTTTTTCTCTATACATATTCTATAGTTACAAGGAATTCGATTAAACTTCATACTTCTTAAAATAAAATTTAATGCGAAACTATTTATAAACGCAATTGAAAATTTAAGAGTCGATGTTTTGCACATGCGCAGACATCGTCCGTATGTTTAGCATTGTGCATTTAGAACCAGATTTCCATCACAATCGAAACTTTGTTAATGGCATTAAGAACCTTAGCCTGCTGTGAGTTTCGAAGCATGAGTGGCGTGGTGCAGAGAACGACATAATTCTTTTCGTTCGTCTTAAGTTCGAGTCTGGAAGCGGACGAAAAAATTTTACATTTTCTTTATTTTTTTTTATTATTATTTTTCTCCATACATATTCTATAGTTACAAGGAATTCGGTCAATTTTCATACTTCTTAAAATAAAATTTGATGCGAAACTACTTATAAACGGAATTGAAAATTTAAGAGTCGAGGTTTTGCACATGCGCAGAGATCGTCCGTATGTTTAGCATTGTGCATTTAGAACCAGATTTACATCCAAATCGAAACTTTGTTAATGGCATTAAGAACCTTCGACTGCTGTGTGTTTCGAAGGATGAGTGGCGTGGTGCAGAGAACGACATACTTCTTTTGGTCCCTTTTCGTTCGTCTTAAGTTCCAGTCTGGAAGCGGACGAAAAATTTTACATTTTCTTTATTTTTTTATTATTTTTTTTCTCTATACATATTCTATAGTTACAAGGAATTCGATCATTTTTCATACTTCTTAAAATAAAATTTGATGCGAAACTACTTATAAACGGAATTGAAAATTTAAGAGTCCATGTTTTGCACATGCGCAGAGATCGTCCGTATGTTTAGCATTGTGCATTTAGAACCAGATTTCCATCACAATCGAAACTTTGTTAATGGCATTAAGAACCTTAGACTGCTGTGTGTTTCGAAGGATGAGTAGCGTAGTGCAGGGAACGACATTCTTCTTTTGGTCCCTTTTCGTTCGTCTTAAGTCCGAGTCTGGAAGCGGACGAAAAATTTTACATTTTCTTTATTTTTTTTATTATTATTTTTCTCCATACATATTCTATAGTTACAAGGAATTCGATCATTTTTCATACTTCTTAAAATAAAATTTGATGCGAAACTACTTATAAACGGAATTGAAAATTTAAGACTCGATGTTTTGCAAATGCGCAGAGATCATCCGTATGTTTAACATTGTGCATTTAGAACCAGATTTCCATCACAATCGAAACTTTGTTAATGGCATTAAGAACCTTAGACTGCTGTGTGTTTCGAAGGATGAGTAGCGTAGTGCAGGGAACGACATTCTTCTTTTGGTCCCTTTTCGTTCGTCTTAAGTCCGAGTCTGGAAGCGGACGAAAAATTTTACATTTTCTTTATTTTTTTTATTATTATTTTTCTCCATACATATTCTATAGTTACAAGGAATTCGATCATTTTTCATACTTCTTAAAATAAAATTTGATGCGAAACTACTTATAAACGGAATTGAAAATTTAAGACTCGATGTTTTGCAAATGCGCAGAGATCATCCGTATGTTTAACATTGTGCATTTAGAACCAGATTTCCATCACAATCGAAACTTTGTTAATGGCATTAAGAACCTTAGACTGCTGTGTGTTTCGAAGGATGAGTGGCGTGGTGCAGAGAACGACATTCTTCTTTTGGTCCCTTTTCGTTCGTCTTAAGTCCGAGTCTGGAAGCGGACGAAAAATTTTACATTTTCTTTATTTTTTTTATTATTTTTTTTCTCCATACATATTCTATAGTTACAAGGAATTCGATCAATTTTCATACTTCTTAAAATAAAATTAATGCGAAACTACTTATAAACGGAATTGAAAATTTAAGAGTCGATGTTTTGCACATGCGCAGAGATCGACCATATGTTTACATTGTGCATTTAGAACCAGATTTCCATCACAATTGAAACTTTGTTAATGGCATTAAGAACCTTAGACTGCTGTGTGTTTCGAAGGGTGAGTGGCGTGGTGCAGGGAACGACATACTTCTTTTGATCCCTTTTCGTTCGTCTTAAGTTTGAGTCTGGAAACGGACGAAAAATTTTACATTTTCTTTATTTTTTTTATTATTATTTTTCTCCATACATATTCTATAGTTACAAGTAATTCGATCAATTTTCATACTTCTTAAAATAAAATTTGATGCGAAACTACTTATAAACGGAATTGAAAATTTAAGACTCGATGTTTTGCAAATGCGCAGAGATCGTCCGTATGTTTAACATTGTGCATTTAGAACCAGATTTCCATCACAATCGAAACTTTGTTAATGGCATTAAGAACCTTAGACTGCGGTGTGTTTCGAATTATGAGTGGCGTGGTGCAGAGAACGACATACTTAAGTTCGAGTCTGGAAGCGGACGAAAAATTTTACATTTTCTTTATTTTTTTTTTATTATTATTTTTCTCCATACATATTCTATAGTTACAAGGAATTCGATCAATATTCATACTTCTTAAAATAAAATTTGATGCGAAACTACTTATAAACGGAATTGAAAATTTAAGAGTTGATGTTTTGCACATGCGCAGAGATCGTCCGTATGTTTAGCATTGTGCATTTAGAACCAGATTTCCATCACAATCGAAACTTTGTAAATATCATTAAGAACCTTAGACTGCTCTGTGTTTCGAAGGATGAGTGGCGTGGTTCAGAGAACGAAATACTTCTTTTGGTCCCTTTTCGTTCGTCTTAAGTTCGAGTCTGGAAGCGGACGAAAAATTCTACATTTTCTTTATTTATTTTATTATTTTTTTTCTCCATACATATTCTATTGTTACAAGGAATTCGATTAAACTTCATACTTCTTAAAATAAAATTTGATGCGAAACTACTTATAAACGGAATTGAAAATTTAAGAGTCGATGTTTTGCACATGCGCAGAGATCGTCCGTATGTTTAGCATTGTGCATTTAGAACCAGATTTCCATCACAATCGAAACTTTGTTAATGGCATTAAGAACCTTAGACTGCTGTGTGTTTCGAAGGATGAGTGGCGTGGTGCAGAGAACGACATACTTCTTTTCGTTCGTCTTAAGTTCGAGTCTGGAAGCGGACGAAAAATTTTATATTTTCTTTATTTTTTTTATTATTTTTTTCTCTATACATATTCTATAGTTACAAGGAATTCGATCAATTTTCATACTTCTTAAAATAAAATTTGATGCGAAACTACTTATAAACGGAATTGAAAATTTAAGAGTCGATGTTTTGCACATGCGCAGAGATCGTCCGTATGTTTAGCATTGTGCATTTAGAACCAGATTTCCATCACAATCGAAACTTTGTTAATGGCATTAAGAACCTTAGACTTTTATTCAGTTTCGAAGGATACGTGGGGTGGTGCACAGAACGACCTACTTCTTTTGGTCCATTTTCGTTCGTCTTAAGTTCGAGTCTGGAAACGGACGAAAAATTTTACATTTTCTTTATTTTTCTTCTTTTTTTTTTCTCCATACATATTCTATAGTTAGAAGGAATGCGACGAATTTTCATACTTCTTAAAATAAAATTTGATGCGAAACTACTTCAAAACGCAATTGAAAATTTAAGAGTCGATGTTTTGCACATGCGCAGAGATTGTCCGTATGCTTAGCATTGTGCATTTAGAACCAGATTTCCATCACAATCGAAACTTTGTAAATATCATTAAGAACCTTAGACTGCTCTGTGTTTCGAAGGATGAGTGGCGTGGTTCAGAGAACGAAATACTTCTTTTGGTCCCTTTTCGTTCGTCTTAAGTTCGAGTCTGGAAGCGGACGAAAAATTCTACATTTTCTTTATTTATTTTATTATTTTTTTTCTCCATACATATTCTATTGTTACAAGGAATTCGATTAAACTTCATACTTCTTAAAATAAAATTTGATGCGAAACTATTTATAAACGGAATTGAAAATTTAAGAGTCGATGTTTTGCACATGCGCAGAGATCGTCCATAAGTTTAGCATTGTGCATTTAGAACCAGATTTCCATCACAATCGAAACTTTGTTAATGTCATTAAGAACCTTAGATTGCTGTGTGTTTCGGAGGAAGAGTAACGTGGTGCAGAGAACGACATACTTCTTTTGGTCCCTTTTCGTTCGTCTTAAGTTCGAGTCTGGAAGCGGACGAAAAATTTTACATTTTCTTTCTTTTTTTTTTATTACTAATTTTCTCCATACATATTCTATAGTTACAAGGAATTCCATCAATTTTCATACTTCTTAAAATAAAATTTGATGCGAAACTTCTTATAAACGGAATTGAAAATTTAAGACTCGATGTTTTGCAAATGCGCAGAGTTCGTCCGTATGTTTAACATTGTGCATTTAGAACCAGATTTCCATCACAATCGAAACTTTGTTAATGTCATTAAGAACCTTAGACTGCTGTGTGTTTCGAAGGATGAGTGGCGTGGTGCAGAGAACAACATACTTCTTTCGGTCAGTTTTCCTTCGTCTTAAGTTCGAGTCTGGAAGCGGACGAAAAATTTTACATTTTCTTTATTTTTTTTATTACTATTTTTCTCCATACATATTCTATAGTTACAAGGAATTCGATCAATTTTCATACTTCTTAAAATAAAATTTGATGCGAAACTACTTATAAACGGAATTGAAAATTTAAGAGTCGATGTTTTGCACATGCACAGAGATCGTCCATATGTTTAGCATTGTGCATTTAGAACCAGATTTCCATCACAATCGAAACTTTGTTAATGGCATTAAGAACCTTAGACTGCTGTGTGTTTCGAAGGATGAGTGGCGTGGTGCAGAGAACGCCATACTTCTTTTGGTCCCTTTTCGTTCGTCTTAAGTTCGAGTCTGGAGGCGGACGAAAAATTTTACATTTTCTTTAATTTTTTTATTATTATTTTTCTCCATACATATTCTATAGTTACAAGGAATTCGATCAATTTTCATACTTCTTAAAATAAAATTTGATGCGAAACTACTTATAAACGGAATTGAAAATTTAAGAGTCGATGTTTTGCACATGCGCAGAGATCGTCCATATGTTTAGCATTGTGCATTTAGAACCAGATTTCCATCACAATCGAAACTTTGTTAATGGTATTAAAAACCTTAGACTTTTATTCAGTTTCGAAGGATACGTGGGGTGGTGCACAGAACGACCTACTTCTTTTTGTCCATTTTCGTTCGTCTTAAGTTCGTGTCTGGAAACGGACGAAAAATTTTACATTTTCTTTATTTTTCTTCTTTTTTTTTTCTCCATACATATTCTATAGTTAGAAGGAATGCGACGAATTTTCATACTTCTTAAAATAAAATTTGATGCGAAACTACTTCAAAACGCAATTGAAAATTTAAGAGTCGATGTTTTGCACATGCGCAGAGATATTCCGTATGCTTAGCATTGTGCATTTAGAACCAGATTTCCATCACAATCGAAACTTTGTAAATATCATTAAGAACCTTAGACTGCTCTGTGTTTCGAAGGATGAGTGGCGTGGTTCAGAGAACGAAATACTTCTTTTGGTCCCTTTTCGTTCGTCTTAAGTTCGAGTCTGGAAGCGGACGAAAAATTCTACATTTTCTTTATTTATTTTATTATTTTTTTTCTCCATACATATTCTATTGTTACAAGGAATTCGATTAAACTTCATACTTCTTAAAATAAAATTTGATGCGAAACTATTTATAAACGGAATTGAAAATTTAAGAGTCGATGTTTTGCACATGCGCAGAGATCGTCCATAAGTTTAGCATTGTGCATTTAGAACCAGATTTCCATCACAATCGAAACTTTGTTAATGTCATTAAGAACCTTAGATTGCTGTGTGTTTCGGAGGAAGAGTGGCGTGGTGCAGAGAACGACATACTTCTTTTGGTCCCTTTTCGTTCGTCTTAAGTTCGAGTCTGGAAGCGGACGAAAAATTTTACATTTTCTTTATTTTTTTTATTATTTTTTTTCTCCATACATATTCTATTGTTACAAGGAATTCGATCAATTTTCATACTTCTTAAAATAAAATTTGATGCGAAACTACTTATAAACGGAATTGAAAATTCAAGAGTCGATGTTTTGCACATGCGCAGAGATTGTCCGTATGTTTATCATTGTGTATTTAGAACCAGATTTCCGTCACAATCGAAACTTTGTTAATGGCATTAAGAACCTTAGATTGCTGTGTGTTTCGAAGGTTGAGTGGTGTGGTGCAGAGAACGACATACTTCTTTTGGTCCCTTTTCGTTCGTGTTTAGTTCGCGTCTGGAAACGTATGAAAAATTTTACATTTTCTTTAATTTTTTTATTTTTTTTCCCCATACATATTCTATTGTTACAAGGAATTCGATTAAACTTCATACTTCTTAAATTAAAATTTGATGCGAAACTATTCATAAACGCATTTGAAAATTTAAAAGTCGATGTTTTGCACATGCGCAGAGATCATCTGTATGATTAGCATTGTGCACCTAGGACTAGATTTATTACATTTGAAACTTGGTTAATGGTATTAAGAATTTTAGGCAGGTGCGTTGTTCGAGGGGTGTGTGATCTGATGCATAGCATGACATGTTGCTTTGGTTTCCTATTTGTTATTCTTAAGTTCATGATAACTTCAATAAGATATATATCATGTCAGTCAAATATAATACATGGTACTGTAATAATAGTTCTGTCAATAAAAAAAATATAATTATAATTCTGTCTAATAGTACTATCTAATTCTGTCTAATTCTATAAAATTAAATTATAATTATAATTATATCATTAAAATATAATTCTTAGTATTATGATTATACAATGATTATGAAACTCAATTTTCATGAGCGTTTCTATAAATAAAATTCTTAAGAGCAACGTCTGAAAAAATTATTTCAGTTTAATATTGTAGATTAGTATGAACTCGTATTTTAATTTAGAAATTCACCGATTCATCATCTTGCTGCTGGCTTCAAAATTTATGAGTTCATAAGGTTATAGAATCTTTTTGCAATCATATGTTGGACGAGATTAAAAAAGACTGTGAATACGCATCTTAAAATGCTTGTTTAATTACAAAAATAAAAAAATCAAACTGTATTTTAGAATATTCATTTAAATCCAAGAGCTTTAATCCGTTTTTTATATGTTTAAAAACAGCTAATAAAAAGTAAAATGAGAATAACGCCCTGTTGTTCTTTAATTTGATCCTTGGAAACAGGCCGTTTGGGAGAAGTAAGAAAAAGCAACTATTTCTCAGTCTGTGGTTTTTTTTTTTATTTTGATTATCTGTTATAAAAGCGCAGAATTTGATTTTCGATATCTTTTGTTTCTTCTCTTATCTAAAGGATCAGATAAAAGATTTTGTTTTAAAAGTCGTTTTGTTAAGCGGGGTCGGATGAAATACTGAACTTAAAGTAATAAGCTTTAAGCTAATTTGAGTAGTTTAGTCGCTCAAGTTAAAAACTTCAATAGGAAATTTCTTCCTGGAACGTGGTTTGGACTTGGTAGGTAACTCGGCATTTTTTGCTCGTTTTTTTAAAATGTACATTAATTTACTTGGCAGTTAATTGTGTAATTGTCTCTTATATTTCCATGCGAGTGAGTTGTAATGATATTAGTTCAATGTTAAAATGAAGAATTTGTTCATCGCAGTAATGGTTACATGATCAACTTTAATGATCCTGAAACTGAAACTCGAATCATTTAGTGTATGTTTATATATATATTTAACGATAATAATTTCTACAAGTTCTAACGATTTTAAATTATCTAAACGGTGTTTTTTAACTTTGAATAAAACCATCGGAATTTATTGCCTCAAAATTTTCTCGCATGCCATCTTTTCCCAGATATCTCCCTTTATTGCATCGGCATGCAATACTTGTGAAATTTTAACCTTTGGCATGAATTTAGCCTTTTTACCGAATCCATCGTATGATCTTTAACGAGTTTATAGGGGACTGACCCCTGGCATGCGGCTAACAGGATCCGAAAATTGAGTTTTTGCCATAGAAATGTTTCAGTTTTTCCAACTGATTGAAACAAAATTGATACAAAACTTTATTTTTAGTCGTAAAATCCTATATTAAACTTTGTTTTTGAGCTGTCGTTTAAAACTAGCAGACGCCACCCCCGACTCATAATTTTATAGGCGTCTACACTATAGAGCTTAAATCTGCGTAATAAATTTTATTAATTTTCCTCCGTTTCGTAGTTAATATATATCTGGAAGATTCCTTTGATTGTATTTTGCTATAAATTTAATAGGAATCTTCAAATTTGGTATAGTATAAAATTTGGTCCTTATCTCGAGGCGTTTTGAATCATTTTAGTCGCATTTTTTAACTTAAAGTGGTGTGAAAGGTTTAGATTTGTTCGAATTTTTTGAGCTCGAATTTTGACGATTGCAGTGCGTAATAAAAATTTTTTTAAAATGTGGATGATATTCTGCTGTAACGTCACGTTTGTTATTTACCAGATGAAAATGATATACAATAGTAGACTGAATTTACGCACTGGAGTATATTAAATTTATCAATGGAAGGAAAATTAGTTTTATTAATTTAATGTTTAGCTTCGTTTCCGATGCAAAGACGGAATGTTAGATGCATACTCTTGTTTTTGCAGGTATCTGGTTTTCACTCAACCCCAATGCAGCCAATCAATGCCATCAACGAATATGTGAATGTACGCATGCATTTCTTGGAATGATTTGCCGATAGGTTTGCTTCGGTATGAGCGGGTTGCTGGAAGATGCAAATGCTGTGGTGGAAATGCACTACGCATCAGTCGAGTCTCGAAAGCCATTTGAAAGAGATGGAGGCTTAAAGTATGGAAAGAACGAATTCCTATTCAACAGTTGTAAGTAAAGTATTTAGTTGCCTCTATTTTACCGAATTAATTTTTCAGACGAAATCATTTTAAGACTGTTAATAGATGATTATTTCATTCAAATTTCGGCGAGGTTTTAAATGCAACATAATTGACTTTAAAAAATATTTGAAATTATATATTTTGGGAAAAGTTGCGATTACTGCTGTATAAAATAGCGAATGCAAGAAATTGGGTGAGTTGAATATACTCGATTTTTCATGAAGACTATTGTTAAAGATTCTAAAACAAGTTCATTGACGTTCTATTACGATTCTTACTCGCATAAATCATGTCGGTAACTTTCATGCTTCAAATAACCGACAATGTGAGTTTTAAACTGTTAAGTTTATTAAGCGCAAAATTTTCGTCTTGGAATCGAATTATATAAGTAACGTCCTTATTTTTGTCCGGTGACATTTAAGTGGTGAATTTGGCAAATGGGTCGTTATTTGGTTACGTCAACATGAAGCCATTGTTATGTCACCAACAGATATCGCATTTGCTATTCTCTTCAAATCCATACTTTGTATGTTTAATTGCAAATGACATTTTCGAGGAATATTGTTTAACATAATTTTAAGTAATTTTTGCAATTAATATTAATAAAACAGGCTGAAATTTAATGTTCTTGGAACAGTTGAATAGTCGGATAGTTTTCTAGAAACGTGATGAAAACGTGAATATGGAGATCTACATCAAACGATGCTTAAGACATTTTTAAGGATTTTTTGTATTTTATCTTTACCATAAAGCATATTAAATTAAAATTATGGAACATTGAGACTTTGTTTATTTTTAACTAGCCGCCTTTGGCGACCAACCGGTTCACCAAACTTAATGCTCGTTAAAATTTTAAATATTTTATGTAACTCCTATTTTAATAGCTTCTTCATCAAAATATTTTAAAGCTACAAATTTTGAGTCATATAATTCATTCATAATATTTTAAAGGCCTTCAACCATAACGTAATATGTATCTCGAATTTTATTTTAACTCCCGTAGAATTTATTCTTTAAATTAAAGTGGAAAAGGTTAAATTGCAATTAATATAAGGAAATTTTTTACTGAAACAACTCGTATTTTTAAATAGGAGTACTGAAAACAAAGTCGCTGAGTATTTAAACTAAACCTTATGGGCTCTAAAAAAATTTTTCTTAATTTATGCGATATATCAAGGTTTTCTACAAAATTTTCTCGGATTTATCATGAACAGATCAATTAACAATGTTTTGTTTTAAATGCATGAAACTCGAAGAAAATAGAATCGTTTAAAATCGGTCAAAAACGGGTTAAGCTTTCATAACGTCCGTATCCGTTGTCAAAAATCAGAACACAATGCGCATGCGTGAATTTTCAAAGCCAGTTATGTTAACGCTATGGAGATTAGAAATTTTTGATTTCCTTTATTCTGTTTTACTTTATTTTAAAAGTACTTCAGAATGAATCGGAAAGATCGATTCATTAACAATGTTTAATTTTAAATGCATAAAACATTAAGAAAATAAACAGAATCGTTTGGAATAATCGGCCAAAAAATGGTAAGCCTAGCCTCATTACTATTGAAAAAAAAAACTGAAGCCTTACTCATTTGGCGGTGGGGAAAATGAATTTTTGGCGGGAAAGTTAGTTTTTAGTTAATAGTTAAAATTCTAATTCAAAATTCAAAAAAAAGCAACCCCAGGTACACATTCCCGACCTCCAAGGTATGCATGTGTCAAATTCGGTAGATGTAGGTCGAACGGTCTGGCCTGTAGAGCGCTCCCCCCCCCACAGCTTTATATAAGTATATATACTTTAAGATCTAATCCATCCTAAGTTTTTTGCATTTTATTCAATGCTTTATTTATTCATTCATTTCCTGTTATATAAACTTTCTGCAGAATCTTGCTTCTATGCTCTTTAAATAACTCGTAATTATAACTGTAACTGTCTCCCATTTGTTTCGCAGGGACATCATTTGAATTACTATCGGAGTAGAATCTCTTGCATGCATAGATTTTTACCCCTTTAACTTCCACATTTATTTTAAAGAGAAATCTAAATCAACCCCGAAAGATACATTATAACGATTTTTTAATTCCTGATAGAATTGCTTTGCAAACTTAAATTCTCCAAAAAGGGGGAAATCGCGTTATTCTGAAAGATTTTGGTTGCTTTGTATCTTAACTATTCTACGGAAGTGGAGTAAATTTCGAATAGTGAGTGATTTTTTATATCGTTCCCCCGTTGGTGTCAAAATGAATCGAAGTTTAACTATTATCTATTCAAAAAGTTTAAATTGTGAATTTAAAATTATGAATTAGTCTTGTTTGAATATTTCAATGCGCCATATTTGCACGATTCATTTTTTAAAATGTATCAAACACCGAAATTCTCATTTAACATCAACATTAGAAATTCAAATTTTGGATAGCTTATAACTTATCAACCGTTCAAAATTAAAAATGGTTATATGTATTGGGTTTCTATCTAGAGAACACATATGAGTTCGAAATTATGTTGCTATTTAAACATTTTTTGTAAATAAAAGTAATGAGACGACTCTTAGCATTAAATATTTTATACTTAACCTGTATCTACAGAGATACATTTATAATTTACTGTACTGTAATCTGTTGTGGCATAAAGGGCAATGCCCTGATACTTCATTAACTGAATTTACTATCCGGATTTCATGAATGTTTTGTAAGGATTCAAATTTATTTTAGATGTGAAAGGAACTTCATCTCTGGCTAAACAAGACCTTGAGCAGACACCTGTTTGGAATATGCGAGGCTTATTAAAGCCTACTCATCTGAAGAATCGTTCTTCGTCCCTGCAAGTTTCCCTTCGAAGATGAACCGTAACCATCCGAAATCTGAACCTCTGGAGATGCCTTTCCCGATTTCTAACGAAGAGGAGTTGATTATTCTAGTGCATCCACTGCTCATCAGCATTTGATCGGTACATTTTGTCTTATACTTGTAATGTCCGAAATATTTTCTATGTTTATGGGAGTAGTTTGCCAACCACCGTGCTATACGGCATTAAACCTTCTAAACGGAATATATTTAGATTACCCGCTTAGTTAATATGTAGAATAAATCATGACTACATTCCGGAGTTTGGGTATAAAAATTTGAAATCGACAATGATCTCAAACATCGTCCTTAATAAAAATGTGAATATTTGTTATAATAGGATGCATTTTGAAGTATCTAGTAAAAACATTTTAAATTCATATGGTGAATAAAAATTACAAGCTGCTGAAATCTGGAAGACAAGAATGCTTTAAGTTATTTTTATAGCCATAAAAATTTTCGCACAAAGTCAAATTCCTTCGTACATCTACGGATTCGGATCATTTATACAGATCTGAACGTTTTTGTAATATTGAATGTACAGATACATAATCGATGCCGTGAAATGACCTTTGGAAAACGACCGCTAGACCTTTTTCAGTAGATTAAGTGAGGGATTGACGAGAGCATTTATTAAAATGTTTATATACAGGACAATACATGCATGAATTCAAAAAGATCTGTATAATTTAAGTACGCCAAGACTAACATTTCATTTAAATATTTAAAATGAGCTGGAGCATAGAATTCTTGGCGAAAACAACGAACTTGGCATGATTTTTGAGATTCATATACATTTAAATCTGGTGTTGCTTCACCATATTGGTTAGATTAAATTCCTCCAGTCTCGTCACTCAAATGGGCCTTGTCTGTAATGGAATACTCTTCATGGACTAATTCAGAAAGATTATCAGTGATATCCGTTTGGTCTTGTTTTCCAATATCGAAGTAGGATCTGTTCCAGTAGGGTCATTGAAGAATATTTTTCTCCCTCCAATGTTAAGGTGCTAAGTTGAGCTTCTTTATGATCGGAGACATGGGCAGAGGAATAAGGCAGTTGCGAAATAGTAGAAATGGGAGATTAATTCACTGTAGGTGGTTATTTTTACAGAAATGAATAAAAATACCGCGTCATTTCGGTCTTAAATAAGCAAACTAACGATATTTAATCTAAATGTTCTAATGAATTGTTTGACTTTATTGTTTTCGTTTGAATGAGGAAGTTAAAAGCCATACATCTCCGCCTCGTGTGAAAATGTCTAGATCCGTGGTTGAATAGGGGAGTGGGTCTTTTGTTTAGGATCTTGGAGAAAGCGAAATGAGAAACAGCCAAGGAAAGATCGACGTAAAAGGGTGGGCCAGCCGGCTGGCGAGAGGGAGGGTATTGTATATAATGGGAAATAGAATATTTTGCAGTTTTGAAAAGAAGTCTGACTTGCATCTTCAACATTGGAGAACTGGGGAAAATATCTGAAATGAAACTCTGGTACTCTCTAGCATTAGCATCTCAATGTTTTACAGTAGATTCTGTCAGTCTCAACATCAACAAATATCTGTCAAATCAAAATCAACCCGAACTACCAAACCCCGTGCTTAGCCGAATCAAGTTATTTCAAGTTGGTCGAAATTTAACATTGATATTAAGTGTTATTGAATATTTTAAAAATGGCAGAGCTGAGCAATCTTATTTCATTTTGACTTTCATAAATTGGAGAAGTCAGGATTTCTTTGAAGCCTCCATATCTAGTTAAAGCATCTTAACAATTTTAAAACTAAATTTGCATCCAAACGGATTCATTAAATTGAAAACGAGCTATTCGCAAGCTACGAATAAGCACTATAGAATAAAACTAAGATTAATATTTGCTAATCATCAGTCATAGCATCATACACAAAGCAAACCATAAGCGACATACTACTTCATACAGAAAGGACTTGAGTAATGGATTCTCGTTTAATTTCATAACAAATTGACGAACTTTTGTACCCTTTTTGAAACCTTCGCTACCGAAGCGGGACTTCAGTTGTCATTACCAAATTTATCGAAGATCTACAAATCTTATTAGCTTAATGGTAATCCAATTTTCGTTATAGTCGAATACCCAGAATAATTTGGTGTGGTAATTTGGTGTATTCAGTTAAAATTTACCACAAATCTTAACCTTTTTTAAAATCATGATTTTTAAGTGGTTGGCGACTACTCCAGTTTTGCATGTTGTGCGAGCATAAAATGCGATACAGAATTTTAAAATTAGTTTAACAGAAGTTGTTCAATTCTGTGCTTAGTTGTACACTGGAGCATGGAATGAGCTTTTTACTTAATGTTGCTTTGTAAATAGAATAAACAGATAAAATCTTGCAACCAAGATTTAAGATCTTTAAATATTTTGCCTTTATTACCTGCTTAGATGGCACTGCCAGAAGTGTTCTTCTAATTGTATTATGCTTTGTGTTTGTGAGTTATATATTTCTAGCGTATTATGTTTTAAGAATGATCTAATTCAAAAAGTATGGTAGACAAAACTTCAATAACTTTTTGAAAAGCAGCAATGTGATGTCTGTGTGATACATGGATAAGACGATTAAGAGTTAGATATTGAAGTTTTATGTTTTTCGTGAAAAGCAATTATATTGAGCTGGCGATGAATCGCTTGACGGAGATGTTCGTGCATATATTTTGTGTACAATCCATAGAAAGTGCATGTTTGTTATGAAATTGCTGAAAATTAGTACAAAGAGGCTGGGTGATTTTTTTCAAGGTCCTGTAGTTCTCCCTTTAATTAGCTATATTACCAATGTCAAGCTGTATTTTTCATGGCTACACAGGCAATAGATCTGAAATGGTATTAGTATGTTACTTGCTGTATGCTGAATTGTAGGAATTTCGACATTAACCACTTCTGATACAAAGACCTGCTAGATTCGGTACTTTTAATAACAAACTGTGCAATTACAAGTTTCATACCGGCAAATTATACGTATGTGGCGTATTTAAGCATGGACATATTTGTGTGCCATCGAATCTTTGAACACTCGTTTTCCAAGACTATATTACGCAGTGGCAACTCGTATTGAATGCCGAATTGCAAAATTTTTCAGAATTGAAGGAAGTTGTTGCCAATTCTAAACTTTCCGAATAAATTCCTTGTGCCTCGCATTATTTAGCAGAAACAAATTTTATCAAGATTGAAGATTGGCCAGATGATTCAGCTTTCAACTGCTGCTAGAAAGGCTACTCTATTTCGCTCAATTTGCAGCTGTTCCGTTTTATAGTGTTCACGATTTGCTTCTTAGTGCCTAATATTTTTGAGATGTTTCTTCATAACTAGTGATTTGCTTTCAAAAACTCCATATTAATTTTAGTCTTTAGAAAACACAAATTCATATTTATATTGAAACATAAACGTAGCTTTCCAGTATTGTGCATGCCATATGTTGCATCATTGTTTCGCTTTTTCATCACATTGGTTTCTATATTTTTCAGACTTTTGGACTTCGTTCACATTCCATATTTAGATTCCGTTTTTTATTTAAATTCTTTAATGCCAACAGTATGGCACAACTTGGCCAGAGATTGAGTTTTTGATACAAAAGCCAATGAATGCTGCTCTTCGTTACTCTTTCTGCAACGATTTTGCGGCTTAGTGAGTACATGCCAATATCGTGACCTTTAAAGTAAAATGCAACTTTCTTTTGAATGGAGAGGATGGACAGGGAGCTGTCACTGGTTTTGGTGTCCTTCTCTTTGGACCACTATTCAGATTTGGGTCCGTTTCTATACCCTTTCATATCTGAAACTGAACACTAAATAACAAATCATTGCGGCAATTCGGCGACGGGGGATGAAATAACGATTTCAGTCTGTCTGGTGTTTAATGCTAATTAAATCTATATTACTTTGAATGCAATTTGCATGCGTCCTGGCATAGGGGTAGCAAGTTTCCCCCGTTATTTGGGCATCCTGGATTCGAGTCCCGGTTCGGGCATGGCTATTCTTCATCTGTTCTATCTGAGATGTGTGAATGTGCTCCCCTGTAAAAAGGAACTGTGCAAGCGAATGTGATGCGTGAGTAGCAAAATCGTACTCTTGGCCCTAGTTGGCGCTATTAAAAACAAGAGATGCTCTCTCGGCTTAAAATCACTGAATTCGGAATTTCAGCGGGCTTGTTCATGGCAAGTGCCATCAGAAGCAACAAGATTACTTTCAATGCAATTAGGATGCGACAGCTTGACTTATGGGATGTCAAATGTGTGCCTTTATCATAAAAACTGAGGCCATTAAAGCGAATGAAAAATAGGTAATTTAGAAGTGATAAAAACCTTTCCTTGGCATTGGCTTACTTGTTCTTATCTGTGTACTCGAGACACGAGTCGCTTTATCAAAAGATTATGAATTACATATGCCATAACAAAGATGGACATTTTGCATCTATTTAAAATGGCCCTTGTGAGCTTCGCTTCTATTAACATTGAATTTTATAACCGAATTCAAGGTTTTATTTTAATTCTGATGTTTATATAACTTAGCGTTTCTGATTTTGAATGGCATATTCTTTTGATTTATAGGTTGTAAAGCTAGCAAAATTTCGCAAATAAAATTAAATGAATTTCATGGAAGGGCTGATGGGTTTCATTCATTCAATCGATTGGTTTATTGAAGAAATTCATAACTTCTTTATATTCAGAGATTGCCCAAGAGTTTATCTCTATTAATCCGACTCTGAATTCCGATCTCCGTTAATCTGGCCCAACCTTGGAAATGGACTAATTTTGATTTTATTGCTTTGATTATTGCATTTTTTGATTGTATTTATCCATTCTGATCCGATTTATTGCGCCAATTTTCTGAATGTCCTTTACCATCAATTATTCGAAGTAGCTTTGTTTACTATTCTGATCTTAATGCCTGGAAAAAACACTTTAGTGCTGGAATTCATATTAAACACAAAACCAATAGTCTGTTGTACTTCGTCCCGAATTCTGTTTCCTATTTGGAGCATTTTTTCAGAAAATGACCTAAATTTCTTGCGTAAGAAATGAATTCTTGGATGCTGTAAATATTTTCCTGTTTTAATCCAACAAATTAAACCGAACAATGCAAGATACGGCAGTCCCGAGAAATGAATCTAGTCTTCAAATAGGCTATTTTCAAAAATCTCATGCCTGTCATATGAATAGTATTCAATGATTGCTACAAATCAAATTATGATCTTTCTGATTGCTTAAAAATTAAAAATAGCTTCTCGAGTTGTATTCGAATATTTTCAAAGAAAACCCGAATCTTTGCAATTTTGACTTTTTGTCAGAACAGTTCAGTTTTTTGGGAATGCATAGACTATGCAATATTTTTAGACCTTTAACCATTTCTAATCTTGGAGAGAAATCAACGGTTTCTTCTGGTCTGGTTAATTTTTTTAAAGTTTACTAGTTTATACAGTCGGCTCATTTATTTTCCCTTGGCTTTAATTGCTATTGAGTTGAGACATTTGGTTTTAATGAAGGTCTGCAATTTTTGGAGCAATTTATCTCACTTGAGAAATTTACCCGAAATAAAGCAAATGGTATTACGAGTCTTAAAGTATACGAAGCATGTGGAGTTGAAACACACGGTGCTTTAATGAAACAAAGTTTTCTTTTTTATTCACAAATGAAATGAAAGATGGCAAATGGACAACCTGGTCATTTTTAATCGATGTTTGATGCCACTGTTCGTGACCAGTTTTTAAGCAGTTGGTACTAATAAGAAGTTGGAATTTGTTCACAGTGATTATTAACGCCAGTAGTCCATGCTTTAAAGTGGAGATAATTATAAAAGCAAGGAGCCTATTAGATGTTTGAACCCTTTTTAGTGCATATATGCTTAAATATAAACGTATTCCACTAAATTAACTATTAGTTTGAAAAGCCATTCAAACTAATTCGTATTCCATATTTGTCAAATCATTGGAGGTTAAATACCAGATCTCATCCACTAAAATTATCGTTGTTAAATAGTCCTTTTTACCACCTTTACTGTTGCGTTTACCGCCTTTAATGTTAAAACTGTACGAAGAGCAAGAGGGTAAATAGATTGGTTAGTTGAAGGCGGTTAACAATATTTAAAGTAATAGGATCAGCTTAAAATGCAAGCCCCATATCCAAGAAATAGTTTAAAATGGATATATCAGCCTATCTAAATCTTTGAATTAAATATTAATAATAAAATGAAATTTATCTTAATATGACCCTAATTTTTAATAACTTAAAATAACCCTAACTAAAAAAAACTCCCTTGTAATTCGTAGGCAAAATTTAATTTCCGGTTTACATGAAGTCTAACGATTGGCTTTGCCGGCGAGTCAATCGGTGGCCTTCTGATTCAGACGAGTTTTAATCATGATGGCTGATCACCATCATGATTAAAAATTTTTCAGAAATAAAGCTGATCCATCCACTTCGTAATTTTTTGGAAATTCACGTTAATATTTGTGTATGAAACTTAATGCCCAAGCTGTAGTCCTTTTTAAATCTGAATTGAATTCAAATTTCGTGTCACATTTTGAAGTACATTCCAGGCCATGTTGCTAATTGTATCCTTATTGAAAACGAAAATTTTCAATTTATTCATTATAAAACTTTGTATCCTCCTCTTACATGATATTAGTATAATCATTAAGTGAAAAAAAATTAAGGTTTTTGTCCTCCAATAATTTAATAAATTGGAAATACGAATTTTTTTTAATGGTCTTTGAATTAGTTAACTGTAAATGTCCCCAAAATATTCTTCCATTCGGCTTGCACTTGCTTTCATAATTCCTTCGTTTCAATGAGTAGAATAGGTTTTAAGGAAAATTTATTGTATGTATATACAATATCAATATCAACGCTGGCATTGAAAATTCAGAGCAATCAATAAATCATAACAGAACTGGAGATTATGAACAGAAGTGTTTTTAGCTTCCAGCCTACCACTTCAACAAAATTTCTAATATGGAAGTGTGGCTCTTGCACTAGAAAACGTGACTAATATAGAAGCCTGCCTTTGAAGGAAGAGTAAAAAGGTTTTGATTTCTAAAATCTCGCCTCCAACTCTCTGCTTGTTGATCTGTTTATTACCAATTTGATCAGGATACTACATAGAAGTTTTACACATTTTGAGGAATGTAAAATTCGAACCGAATGGGCAGCACATTCTGTTCTAAAATTGAAACTACAATTGGTTGGAAATTATCCAATATTCCTGATGTCTAATTGTTTTAGCACAAATCTTCCCTTTTGTTTGTTCGCTGAGAGAATTCTAATTTTGATTTGTCCATTTTTGAAAATATTGCTAAGCCTTATTTGAAAGTTCCTGAATTTTTTCTTTTGAATTTGATTTGCACAAGCTTCACTTGCAATGTTTCAGATTTCAGCATAGCCGCTGAGTCAGCCAAAAAGACTCGGTACAAAAAAATTCTTGTATCAAAAGTGGGCATTGGCGTTTTTTGAGGGAAAAAATGCTGATTTTTCTTTGCATTTTGACTTTCCACTATGTCAGAATATTCCATTTTTTAGCGTCTTGAATGGGGTTTTAAACCAATCTCGGATTATTTTAGATCATGGTAATTAATCATCTGGTTTTATTATATTGCACTAACTTTCAAGGTAAAACCACCTGAAATATTAATATCTCGATCATAAGTAGAATTTGTAGTACATTCTAATACTTCCAGTTCACTGGATGATCAGTTTCAGTTCAGTTCTCTAGTTGGCCCTTTCCCGAAAGTGGACCAGGTGTGAAATCAATGGGGAAGGGGGGGGGGTCTTTAAGATAGTTTTCAAAGATCAAAATAAGATTCAAAATAAACTTAAAATACGTTCTTCAAAGGGGTTCAAAAGTCATCTAACACGAAATGACATTCACCACAAATATTTTTAAATGTTTGAATCAAACAATTTGTTGATCTTAAGCTGTTGAACATGGAATACCAGTTCTATGGGGGGTCATAGATGCTTCCATCCCTCCCCATGGTGTGGTCTTGGATAATTTGGTATTGTCGTTTCTAGGTGTGTGGTAAAGGCTGCTAATTATCACTGAAACGAATCGATCAGGGTCAACAAGTTTGATTATTGATCATATGAAGATTGTCTGGGACTTTATAGCTGTTTTTGTTCCATCTTGAAATTCTCTTCTTTTACAACCATGGAAGGTGTTATGGGTTCACTCATACAGTCGCAAGCTCTGAATAAACCCATGTTGTATAGTAAAAATGTAAAAATTGATCTCTTAATTCTTGATGTCTATGTGGGGACCCCTAGTTTAGAGTTTTGATATATGTTGTATAAGAGTCTAAACCTTCTTGCTGTGGAGGGTTTAAGCTTTAAAAAGCGATAAAACTTCCATTTTGTTTGTGTAGAATATTAAAATTAAGTTGTTCGTATTGCTTGGAATTTTGAGCTGATAACTCTATTATATAATGTTCAGACCAGTTTTTCAGAAAATTGGTATTAATAACTTAAGGTTGTTGAAAATCGATTTTTTTTTTTTTCTCGTTTGTAATCAGCCAAGTGAATCGCTACCGTTTCTCTGGTGACTTAAATGCACACGTATTAGTAAGGTTCAGAATATTCATTTTCCATATAATTTGAATCGATGATATTCCAAATTATAGGTTTATTCATGTTTTAGCAAGCCAAACTTTAGCTTGTAGAAAAGGGATCGTGTAATCCATTGAGTGTTTGGCGATGTCGGTAATGGAAATAGTCTTAATTTATCCTAATTTATGTTATTAGTGCGTTCTTGGTGTTATCACAGCAATCTTCATTAATGCCGGTCTTCAAAGATCTGCTGCAGTCATTCGCTTCTGATCCACAAATCTGTCGATACCTTTCTACTCCTTTTTCTAAATCCTAATGCATAGTTGTGTTTGCATAGTTGTTTTCGTAACCCTAGCATCCAACCCTAGTAACCCAATGCATAGTTGTTTTTCGCAGCCCTAAAACTAGGTTATGTTAATTTGATTAAAACCTTTGTGCTCATCCATAGTTTGTGCTTTAGTCCTTTCTAAAACTGACGATAACTTTTTAACTTTATTTTTGAAAGCCTAGAATCGATGGATTCTTGCCATGCATAATTGGTATAAGTTTAATCCTTATTGGGCGCTATCTTTTTTTTGTTTGTGTTATCAATAGGTGTTTGTTGATTTCGGCAATTATGCGCAACATTCCTGTTATCAGAATAACAGTTGGTAGAAATTCTTTGAAGTATTACAAATAGGTTTCAAATAATTATAAGTTTTTAATGCATATTTTTTGAAACGGTACCAAACAAGATGGAATGGCTTGCTGTCCGGTGTTTCACAAAGGTATACTGTTTTTCTTTCTTCAGGTAATTTACAATAATTGCTTAATTCATCCTAATCTTATCTTCCTTTAGAATCCAGTATGTAGATATGTAGTTTTCCGTCGAATCGCGCCTCATCGTCTGTTACATAGCATTTCCTATCGGGCGATTTCACCTTCATGTAAATTTCCAACTACTGACAAATATTTTCCAAATGAACTTTATAAAGTTTTGTCCTTGCCATTCTCGGCATCGGAATAAATTGCAAAATCAGAATTGCTCTAAACTTTCCCTCCCCCTTTCACAAATGAAATTTTTCTTCATTTCTATGCTTAATATATTAACGATTGAGTACAAGAGGCAGTGATATCACTGGAGATATCAATGGCTTCGTTGCTGATACTTAAATGACAAGGCAATCGTGCCCGCATTTCGCAGAGCTAGTTTCCGAGGTTCCGTCTTGTCACCTCTCGTACGACATACGACCGCATCAACGAAGCCCTGTGGTTACCCGAAAAGTGCCTTACGGACGTACACACTGTCCTCCTTTCCTTTGTAAACAAAGAGGTTAGAATTTGTTTTCCAGGATTTTCTCCTTTAGTATTAAGTACGTAGATTTTCGTTTTCCACCGACTTGTGGCTTATTGTCTGTTAATGGCAGTCCTTATCGGAGATTTTACCTTTACGTAAATTCCCAATGAATGACAACTATTTTGTATAGCTGCAAGTAGCTACTCTCCTAAAACGTGTTGCTGATTACACAAAGCTATTTGAGGAATAAAATCATTTGTAGGACGAATCATTTTTGAATTCAGCCAACATTTCTTGCTGTTCTAATCTACTACGATTTAGACTGACTCCTTCATTTGGGGGTTATGGTAACCTGGTGGTAAGGTCTCATCTTCGAACCAGGAGGGCTCCACGCCCGTGTAATGTATAACCAACGAAGTGTCGGTTTTTTCATGATTGGATGCTAAGAAATGGAGTCTGCAAGAGTCCAATAAGGTAAATTTTTAGAGAATTCTTGGTTGAGATTTTTCTTTCGTTTTAATCTCATTGATTAGGTCTTAGAAATAAAAACAATTAACTGTCATGGAATAAATATCTAAAACAAATGAAACAAGGCCTAGTATAAATTTGAGTTCGAGTGCGTTACTAAAAACGAATAACAAAAAAAATATTTAAGTTTTAACTAACAATTACAGGACATATGCAACATTTAGAACAAGCAAAACAATTAAATGAAGGGCAGCTAACTTTATTTTCACAATTTTAATAATCGGATGTCACATTACCGACATCGAGTAGCGTCAATGGCTTCCACTTCATTCTCGGTTTGGCGATAAAGCGGGAAGATATAAGCGTCATAACATTACTATTGCCAACACATTGAAATTAAATCTTATCTAGGGTTTATCCAACAATACAAACTAATCCTTTCGTCTTCAGTCTTAAAAAAAAATTGTTTAACAAATATTTCAAGGGTTTACACTTTGAAGGGGAAAATTTAGCAACTTCACATGCAGTAAAGTTAATTTCATTTTTTTAATTAATAAAATTGTCCTTTTTTTTTTTTTTTTGCTCGTAGGGTTAGGGTTCTAAAATATTTGCCTTTCATATTGTTAATTGTAATATCAAAATTTTAATGAATTTTTTCATTAAGCTAATATCTGATAGGGAAGAAATTTTAAATACTTGAAAAAAAATTCCTTATAGAAATTTTGAATTGGTCTATTGCTGAATATAAAATTGCAATTTTTTTTTTTTTTTTTGCTATGAATTGTCCTCAGCGTTTTTATTTACAGGTAAAATTCCGAATTTTATAAACTTTATCATGCACTGAAATTATTAAATTATGTACTAAATTTTATAATTGTTCGTTTAGGTAACTCTTAAGCTGCGATAATGTACAAATGTCCTAAATTAAAGATTACTCCCAGCAGAAATGGAAAACGTTAATCGGAGAGTATTGTATTCGCGACCTTCACGTGTGGTTTTATAATACATTATGTTTGATATAGAAGCTAGCGAGTATTTTGAAAGATTAATAAACTATTTTAGTCGAGAATATCAGCCAACCAACGTTTTGAATTCAAGTTAATTCACTCAAATATCCACGAACTGATAAATCCATAGTCAAATTTGAGATTTTACCCAAAATTTAATAGGACCGTCATTTTGATACAGAAACCGTATACCAAACGTCATCTTAAATTCAAATAGGTAACATAGTAATATTGTTTACAAAATTGCTTTTCGGACTAGGAGAGAAATAAAATTCAGTTGGTTAGTGTAGAGGCAAAATTCTTGAATTTTAAATCTTTCATTATATGCCTTGTATACGAGAAAGCGAAGTTGAAAACCGATTCCCATTTAAATTTTGTGAATTCCACACACTTGTACAAAATGTTAGATCTCTTGCGTAATTCCAAGAAATAAAATGAATGATTAGGACAAGAAATTTGCGAAATGTCACAAATTACTGCATAAAATTCTTTCAATATAAAGAAATCAAACCCACTTCATAAATTTAAAGATGTCTATAAAAGCGGATAGAATAAGCAATCCGTGATTAAATATAACGCTAAGTCTTCATTTTGAATGCAGGTTTGAAATGAGAAATAAGATGGCAATTGTGATAATTCACAGCCTTTCACTGGCAGATTTACGAATTATTTCGCAACGGTTTATAAATCAAAAATTGCAGTTTTCATATCGCTCGTGGAATAAATAGCATGCTCATCAAGGAGATTTAAATCTTGAATTTGTTAAAAATGCAGGCTTTGTGATTATTCGGAAGTTGTTTAAATTATACGCGTATGAAAGGATTATCTCGGTTCTTGGTGAAATTTTCTTGCCCTTAATAGAATCGGTATAAGAAGTTATCTTGTAAAATGCCCAATTTTTGAAATTGCAACACAACTGCCTGCTACTAATATTTTTACTAAACTATAGAAAAACATTTTAGACTAATATTATCGAATATTTTACAAGTTCATTTTCGTTAGATTAATTCTAAATTTCGGTCGAAACCGTTTGAAAGTAGGCAGGATCAGCTTTGCCGGCAAGCTGGTCCTATTTTAGCCATTTTGATCATGCTTGATCACCATGATCAAAAGGCTTCTAACCCGAGACAGTGCCCCAAAAATTGTTAAATTGTTTTGGGAAAAAAAATTAAACACGCTTCTAAAGGTAAATTTTTTGGATAATGTAGCGTTTAGAAATCTTTCACGAGACATTTCGGAAGATGAATACATTCATTAATAAAGTATTTTCACCTTGAACGCTCACAAATTTCCTTGATGGGTATCTGAAGTTTCTAGCTAACTTAAGAGAAATTCCGCGATTTTCTGTTTGTCACTAGAGAATGCATATTTCATCGGTAAATATTCTATCATTGATACTGCTAAGATGCCGATAATTTTCCCAATGTCTCTTTAATATTTTATAGCCAAATAAGCGAGTATTCTGAAACAAAATTTATTCCCTGCAATAAATCAGAAATCATCCAGGCTGAATTATCCGACTTGACTATTTTGCGTTGACTCAACTAAAATTTTCCTGCAAAAATTGAAGACTTCTTTTACTTGAAATAGGAAATCATGGAACCTTATATTTTAGGAAGGTAAATATCACAGGATAGTTAAATTTATCAGTAATTGTTCTTAAAATGATTGAAATATCAAAATATATATATTAAAAGCAATTTAGTTGGCGTAGTTCCGAGATGCGTGGTAGTTGACTAGTTTTTAAATAATTCTATACGTATACGAAATGCTTGGTAAGAAACGTTTTCTAAACTTTGGTAAACTAAAAATCTAACTATAAAAAACCGTTACTCTTTTCTTATTAAATACGATCGTGTTTAATGCTTAGCTAAAATCATAGAATAACTAATCATAGTTGGAAATTCTGTATTCTACAAAGCGTGTACATGCCCAGCCTTCGTGAATTAATGACTCGTTAAACTTCCGCATATTCATCCACCTTTTTAAGTTTAAAGTTTTACTTTAGTATGAAAACTCTTTAATTTCGCATCTTCTTACCGTATTTTAATGTAAAAAAACGAATTAAAATTTCTTACTTTTGGTCAACGAGACATATTAGAAATTATATCACAAATACCTAACATAATCTAAGGAAATTAACTAAGGATTCGTCTTTTCTTTTTAAAGTAAAGTTTAAATTTTAATTTTAAATGAATTACTTAATATAGACATGTGAAGTTGCTGTTAAGCGGGAAATTAAAATATACGAATTTTTAAGTCTCAAAAATTACACACACACACACACACACACACACACACACACACACACACACACACACACACACACACACACACACACACACACACACACACACACACACACGATGATCCGGAAGACTTTTAAATGGAATAGATTGATGGTGTACGGTCTTTGTGTCTGGCTACTATTGTACTGTGGTATTAGGTGTGTAAACGGTGAGTTTACCATTCAGACAAGACTTGTCTGGGTTAACCAACATTATTAACAATCCACATTTATATATACATATAACATAATATAAAAATAGTGGTAATAAACTAGATACGATTTTGATAGAAATAGTGGTAGGAATGTTGTGCAGCCACATTACCCCCCCCTCGGGGGGAGAGAAATGGTAAAGTTTGGGAAAAGCCCATAAATTTTACATGTCGTCCAGAGCTGGTAGTAGCACCGGTGCATCAGTCATCATCCGCAATGGGGATTAGTAGTGACATCTGCAGCTTAGACTATTAAGGACATCTAAATAATAATTTTTAAAAAAAGAGCAAGGAAACTGAGGCACGAGCGAAGTCGAGGTTGAAGTAGGTACCAAATCCACGCAGTAAGAGCGATCGAAGAAACCAGGTCACCAGTGTAAATAGCGGGTAAACCATTCAGACAAGACAAGCAAGTCTGGGCTAACCAACATTATTTACAATCGAGCTGTTGAGGGGTTTATTCAGAGTATACGCCTTGCGTAGCATCTCCATTGACATGGTGAGTTTAAGGCAAGGTCTGGAAACAGAAATGCGTGGAAAACAGAGTCCGGTCATAGAATTCAAGAAGCTTGAGTGTAAGAGGGGGGGGGAGATGTCTAGACTAACCGGGTAGCTTCATTTCAGGAGAGTGGAAAATAGGGACTCGTTGTACTTCATCTAGTTTTCGGATTGAGGTTATCCGGATAAACTATTGTTTGATGTTATCCAATCGGGAATCTGGGCGGGATGGGAACTGAGAAACCTGACATGTAGTGAGTTGATCAGGATGAGTTTTCGATTTTCTTTATCTTCCGTTTTCTTTAAATTTTTATCTTTTTAAGGATGCCAGGGAATTCTTTAAGCAGGGCATGTATGTCTTTTAGAACCTCCTATTGTTTCCTTAAATTCTGCGATATCCAGTGGGGGGGGAGTAGTATCTTCGGTGTTTAAGGAAGGTTTCGTGGTGTTCTGAACTTGGCTGAGTCTCCTGTGGTTCCAGGCGTCTGCTTTCTGTTGCAGTTTTTAGATTTTGTCTTGCGACTTCTGTAGAAGATCTTTTCTGGGTGGGGCAGGTTCTTGTAGAAGTGCAGTCTTTACACGCCTCTGGATTGGATATGGATTTGATGGATTTTATTCCCCATAGCTGTTCTTCTTGGATCCTCAATTAAGAGTAATTCGTTAAGCATGCTTCAGTAAATTGTTATAGTAGTGGAAATGATTCTAAATAGTTCTACCTGTGACGGTAAATAGATGCTTTCATTTTCAGTTCATGGGGGAGGCCATTAAAATGCAGCTAATTTCTCTCGAATAGCTTCTGATCTCTTAAGAAACCTTCAAACATTTTAACAAGCTTCTTTGACTAATTTCTTGTAAAAATAGGAGCCTGAAAGATAATTTGAATACTGTGCATTTGCTCTTAAGGTCCCCAAATTTTTTCTTTTGCATTTGTGGCTGTTAATACACTTACTGCTTCAAATGTCGTATTTCCAAATGTCATTTACACAAAATTACTAAATATTTTCAGAATCGCATGCAATACTTTTGCATTATGACGCATTTTCTCGGGACCTCTAATGCAGAAAGAACCATTTTTCTGATGATGCTAACGGCAAAATAGGAGGATTACATTCATTTTTGTCTCGGTTCTAGAGTCTTAGTTTTCTAAACGATACGAATTTGGAGACTGAATTTGGAAGTAAAAATCTCAAGTCTTCTAGAATTCCAATTTGAAAACAGCACAAAAATAGGAATTCGTATTTAAGACCAGGTTGTATAGGCTGTCTGTTAAGAATGTGAATTTTAAAATCTCGTTATAGTGAAGCAACATAATACGGACTTACTTTTGTTTTCTATAAGTGCATCATTTACTTAGTGTTTCCTTGGTGCACTGCGAAAACTTTACAAGATATCTTAAATATTGATGTGATTCTGCCAAACCAGAAAGTACAGAACTGGTGTTTTATTAACACCAGTTTCATTTGGTTTGCATTTAATACCTAGTTAAGGATTGGCGGGAGAGGGAATAATTTAATCAAGGGGTGAACTACCTATCAACGTTATAAAATGGTTTTTGTCAGCTGAATTGAGTTATTTTTATCTTTACCAAGTATATATTGGGCCATGGTGTATTTTCTGTACATTACAGCCGGTTTCTTTGACAAAGTACGACTTTGCAGTGTGGCATCGAAGAAGGCTCTGTGAATAACGTGATCAAAACCTGTGCACTGTGGCGAGTACAGATTCAAATGGCCATGGATTTGGATGTCTCTTGACGTCGAATAACTCCTTCAATTCCAGCCATTAAATCTTATATTAAGGACATTTTGTCAAAGCTATTGTCTTTAATTCTCTCCTAATGTTAAAACACCAATATGCATTCTCTAGAGGATCTTTTGTTGTGTCCAGTTTCAGCAAATGATGTTTATTCTTTAGCGCTATGTGGGGTTGTTCTTCAGCGACACCATCAAGTTTCCCTCATAGAATCTGGTTATGTCGGGGTGGTGCTTGGATTACTTGCAGCCATGTAGAAAAGACAGTAACAACCCTGAAAGCCTAGACTATGCTATAAAAATAAGATTGTTTCTGTTGAGATATTTGCTATTTTGTTCACTATTGATACTTCACTATATAGCTTTAAATGTTTATTTGAACATAGAAAAATACAAAAAGGGGGGGGGGGGTAACTCGATTTAATTTTGAATTCATTCCTTGACTATAACTTCTAATTAAGTCATTTTGGTAAAAGTGCTATTGATAATCTTGAAATCGGGGTTAAGATTCTCACCTGGTCGCGTAAATCTTGCTTCATGTATTAAAGATTCATTTAGTTAACTTGCAAGTTCGAAACAAATTTGGGCATTTTGACTGTTAAGTATTGAATTCAGCAATATTGGCCCATTTGAGTATTACTCGCATCTATTTCCTCTGGTTTCTGTTGCTGCCGCTGCATTTCTCTTAGTAAGGCTAATTCTTTTTTTTGTCAATCATGCTCAGCAAGCAAGAATATGAATTTCTGTCACTTGCCTCATTCACCTCTCGCCAGTTTTCATTTATTACCGATTGAAAATTATGTTTGTGGGATTTTGATATTAAATTGCTCCAAAGAATTTGAACTAAAAGCTTCAGAAAAGTTACTATTTTATGTAGTTAGATTTTACTACCGTATATTCTCTTAAATCTTTATTTGCATGGTTCAAAGAACCTCCAGTTTCTTGGAATAGTCTCCAGCCAGCGAAATTCTGCTTTATCGTTGACAACTAGATTTCATTCTCGGTAAATTCAACTACTTAATAAGGATTCATCATGCTCCTCAAGCTTCGTGCCCATGCGTCTTCATAACTCAAAGGATCCATTCAGGAATTTGGTCATAAATGCTTCTTGAGTATTAGGAAGGTAAACATCCCAGGCCAAAGTAAGATGCCAGAACATTCAGAATCCCAGGTCTCTCTCTATTGAATAAAAATCGCATTCAACTAGCGCCTCATTTTAAACATTTTTCAGAAGTTTTCTCGTTATTTTTTAAATGCTTTACGATCGTGTATATACAATTATTTGTACTAGTATTTACAACTATTATTCTCTATCGTATATAACATAGATGCCACTGATCTTAAGGACGGGAAGTTTTAGGGGAGAACCTGAAGTAAACTTGCTCCCAGGGGATTTAAATCTCGAATCGGAGCGTCCTTAACCAGTTAACTGTTTCGATTTCTTCGGAAAATGCGTATCTGAGTTGTCATAAACACATTATATAAATATAATTGTTATTGATTAAACTCGTCATAATTCAAAATGTTGTAATTTTTAATGACGAGTATACTCGTCAAAAACTGGTTACATACCATGGTTACATACAAACATGGTTACATTTACTTAAATATATTTTAATGATTTGTGATGATCAATTTTTCGATCAAAAGGACAATCCTCTGTAGTTTGTTGTTTTGTGTCGTTCTGTTAATTTCTAACCTTGTGCTTTCTCATTTTCACCATTTTAAAGTTTTGTAGATGAGATTCCTATATGTGCGCAAATTATTTCCGAATTATTGAGAAACCCTTCGAGCATCCATATCGAAGGATTTTCATCCGAATCTGCAGTCACTCCCTACGAGAAACTACTCATGATATATAAATTAGCCTAAATGGATTTATGAACATGCATATTAATGTTATTTCTGTACAAGATAATGGGTGATAGTAGATAACCTATACTTACGATTTACAAATGGAAACAGCAAGATTACTTAAGGAATTGCAAAAATTGCTAATTGTTTGTTAATCAATCGGTTAATCGGAGGTTCAGTTTTGTTTTTTTGATCTGAAGGTATTGCCTAGTAGATCATTGATGAATGGTTCCTGTGCTGATCAGCTTTTGTGTGGGACTTGTAAATTCATCTTAGTGTGTTATTCTGTTTGTAATAGAGATCTAAATGCTTGCATTACTATGAAGGCCTTGGCAGTTAATGATTTTTAATGGTCCGTCCTTAGTTACCGTGTTATCGCGAAGATTATCCTTCAAATAGTACCGGATATTTAGGTGGAGAGAGGTTTTATTACGGCTATTTTTGGTTAGTGCTTGTTCATTAGTACTCTTCAGGACTTAACGTCCTTTTCAATTGTTCAGAAAATATGGGGTTGTGGTCTCATTAACTTTCTTGCAATCTTAACAAGTCTTTTTATCTGTGAGTGTATTCTATTGCGCTCTCTCGACACGAATTGAAATATATCAACGATACTTTGAATGATCATGTTTTATAACTTGCCATAATTGATTTACTTAGTCGAAGACAACAGACGCCCCAGAGACATTAATAGATCCAGCTTCTCAAATTCAGTTTCAAGGGTCGATGTAGAATTCTTATCATTCCAAATGCCAAAACATGTCAAAGTTAAGAATTCGATAAAAGGCAGTTCCATTTTTAACTTTTGGGTCCCAAAGCATTTCATATTAATCTTCACAAATAATTAGACTTGTGCTATTAAGAATCTTAATTATTGCTAATAACTATAACGAGTTTCTATTCATTATTGCTAGGGAGAAGTAATGTTAATGCTACAATCAAAGATCCTAACTGGTATGAGAGACCTAGATTTAACCAGCGTTAGGGTATCTAATGATTTTTGCCGAATAGAATGACTGTTCTACAACCTTGTGTATAGAATGCCCTCTAGTCCATCAGCACTGCCACCAATGAGCCTCGGATCATGTATAGATCTTGTATAATATCTTGTATAACAAACTTCATACAAACGATGAAATTGAAGGAATTGTTCATGGGTGATGACTTTTGACCGTCTCAAATTCACTTGGCGAAATTATAAGACAAAATTGGATTCAGAACTTTCTGGCATATTTTTTTCAAATACGCTTTTTCCTGAAAATAGAAAACATCTTCCTGTCTGTTGCTGAATGGTCATTGTGGTCCTATGCTCCGTTCCCTTTTTGTTGTATTCGAAACAGTTCTTGCCAATTGCATTCTTCCGGAGCATGGGTGCAAGTGCCTCGAAGGACAATTCTCCTTTTTCTTTGGACATGCCATTCTAACATGTCTAGATTTATGGCACATAAAGCTCCTTGTTGGCTACAAATATTCTCTAAACTAATTGAAGGGGAATTACAGTTTCGACGTTTTGTATACGATTGGGACGAGGTTCCGTTTTTCTATTAAAATGGTATTTAACTTGAATCTTGCCTCAGACTTGTCCCTATCGTCACTTGTAGGGAGTTTGTTTGTCAATGAAATGAGGATCCTGTCCCTTTTGGATCACACATCACTACCTTTACCAGCTCAAGGCAGTACTTAAAGCTTCTCGGACATTTCATATTCGCGATTTGTGTGGTATACAAAACCATTGTCTCTTGTTCATTTTCGAAGCTATGACTCCATCTTTCCGAAGAAATTATTCCTTTCAACATGCCTTCTCGCCTGATGAGAATTTCAATTTCGAAGTTCTCTTTTGGACGTACCAATACAACATGTCGCTTGCCACTTAGTCTTGGCTTTCTCCATGGCTTTTTCTACTACACACTTTGGACCTTGGATATTTTAGTTGAATTTGGGACTTCCTTCCCAGCCATTTTCAGTAAAGCTCGGAAAATTGCCACCAACAGGAGTTGGTGTCTGAGTAGGACTTGCTGTGTTGTGGAACTTCTGTATTTAATTATTCAGTAATAAATGGCGTTCATGTCTTTTCGGAAAATCGTATAAAATATTGATTTCTAGGAAGTACAGAGTACCTGAATCCTATAATAGTTATGGCCTGCAAATAGTTTTTATGAAATGCATAATTTCAATATCTTTTTTTGGCTTGATATGGTTGACTTGTTAGTCACTTGCTTTTCCATACTCCCGCACTAATATTTATTTGCACTTAAGATCAAGATTTAAACTCTATAATTTTGGCTACATAAATTCTCTATTATTGATATTCTTTACTTTCTGCTGACATTAAACCTAAGTGGAGGAATTGATTTGTTATTAGCTATATTATGCTGAGATATAGTAAGAGCGCAGAAAATTTATCTGAATTCTTATACAAGTGAAATATTTTTTGTGGAAAAATATAAAGGTCTATCACCTAGCCTCAAATAACTCATGTTTTCAAAACCATTCTTGCAAATGAAGCTAGTTGATTTTTTTTTTCTCTTGATTCACAATGAATGTATGTATTGTTTGTAATATATGTATGTGTATACATTGTCTAAGCACATTTTAAATAGGTTTCATTGTTACTGAATGATTTAAGACGTACTAATTAAAGAAAATATATCAAGTTCAATTATAAAATGGACATTTATATCAATTATACTTTGCTATAAATTCCCTTTCAACCGATTTGTAAAAACCATTTGTACAGTATTGGATTTTTTTTTTATCCAACGTGATTGTTACAATGTTATTGCTTGTTTTTGTATGTATTGCATTATTCTATGTAGTATGTTCTGCATGTATTCTATGTAGTGTATTGCATAAATATTATGTATAAATCTTGAAATATTGAATAAATAATGGATAACTTTATTGTGTTTGTCTATATCTGTAGTTAATAATTTTAAATTTTCTTTGCGATACATCAATGTTGGTAGATTTTCATGGTGTCAATGGCATCCTTCGTTATTCTTCATATTAAAAATGCTTTAAAGAAAATCCGATTAAAAGTAATTTAATGAATGAGTGGAAAACTAATATTCGTATCATTTTAAGTAAATGTGCAAAATTTACGATTACTTTTTAACTATGCATTTTATAAATGAACGGAAAAAGAATCGTAATTAACGCTTATCTCTTGTTTTTACAAAATTTCAATTTCCTCTCATTTCTAACTCTATTCTGTTGTTAAACAGGTAAAATTGAAGGACGAATTATCCACTTAAACTACCGCATGTACTCCTATATTTTAGAGCGTTTTGTCAATAATAATACATTTAAAAAGAAATAGAACATGCCTTCTGAGCGTTTGTTAGATCCCTTATTTGATGTAAAATTATAATGTTAATATCACTTACAATATTTCATTCAATTAACTCGTTGCTTTTCTCACTGTAATCGTACAATCTAGACAACTATCAATTTATTAATTCATATAATTTGACAGAAGTCTGAAATTTAAAAGCGAAGACTGCAGATAAAATTTAATTCATCTAGTTTGTCCAGTTTTCAGATGTATTCAGGTTAATAGATATAATTCCAAAAATGTCTTTTGATCTCGCGGAGGTTTTTATATACGGGTAAATAGAAATTGTCTTCTTTCGTACAAGAAAAAATTGGCGAATTTAAAATGCTGCCGGAAGTCTGTTCAAAGATTGATTCAACAGAAGTTAGAATCTTTATAGAAATGGCTCTTGTGCGAGTAACATTGTTTCTTGACAATTTATCTTAACCCTTAAATGAGGATGTGCGGTCTATGAGACCGCTAGGGATGGATTTTCGGTCACCCCTATTCTATTTTTAGCTCAAATGAATGGATTGACCCTGTAACTTCCTGTTTCGTGACCTTCACTACACGTGCACTTTTTCAACCGATTCCAGCGGATGCTTTTTAAATAATTCAGTTATTTCTTCGAGCGCGGTCTGTAAGACCGCATCTCCCTGTTAGTGTCCCAGTGATAAACAAGGCTTAGCAGAGGGCGCTAAAACTTGGACCCCGAAATATCATCCAGTTTATTGATCCTATTACGAAGCAGTACTCCAGACACTTTTAAATGAAGCAGAAAGTGATTTTAGTGATAAGGATAATTGTACAGAAGAGATTTTCGACGAAAGTTCGCATTCAACTGATTTTGATATGTATGATCAAACATAATTTTTCTAGTGATGTTTTTTTGTAAAATTTATAAAAAAATATTAATATACCAAGAGATACCTATACAGAATTTATAGGTTGATTTTTATACTAGTTCTTAACCTTTATGTTTAAAATGTCCTTGAAAACCATGCCGTGAAAGTCGCACAAGCCGATAAGAAAAGGGCCAATTTTACCCATTGTCATTTTTTTATTTTTCATATAAATGTTGAATTTTACACTATATTGTTTTCAATATACCTTCATATACTGTAAAAATAAATATGATTTTAAAAGTAATGTGCTTTTCCAAGAATATTATTTATTGTAACATGTAATTTGAGAAGATTGTTCGTTCCAACGCATTTACTTTTTTCAATAATATATTTCGAAAAATTTTTAAAACGTATCTATATAACAAGAAAAACATCTTCAAAATATATTGGCAGTTTTTTATACTAATACATTCATTAAAAAATTTAATTTGAGTTTAAATGAAATGCGGTCTTGTAGACCGCACCTCCCCAGTTAAGGGTTAACATTCTTTTCCGACATCCTTTATAAAACGACTAGAAGAGAGCTCAGATAGGTTTACAACTTATATTTGTATCTTAAAATAACTAATGATAAACGAAATGGGCGATTTCTATTTCAAATCTCGTATCTAGTAATTATCTTTTCTATCGTATGAAATTCGTCGTATGATTGAGCGGGTGTGGTGAACGACCAGAAGGTGTTTTTTCAACTTTCTAGCCTATCTACACAATAAGGCGAGTTTTACTTTGTTTGGTTCAGTAATGGGAACAGAGTATTCCTTTCCAGTATTTTATGTTTGGTAGTTATGGTCCAAAACTAGACCCAGATTAGAACGCGGACGATAAATTAACCCAACTAGTATGCGAATCCGAGTTGGTTTTTATAAACCCTCGATTGTAAATCTTCTGTAAATACGTTAACTCATTGAATCCCAAATTTGACGGGGCCACCGTGGCCTGGTGGTAAGGTCTCGGCTTCGGAACCGGACGGATTCAGGTTCGAGACTCGATTCCACTGAAGAACCGTCGTGTAAGGGGGTCTGTTGCACGCTAAATTCGTCCTGACCAAACGTCCTCTAGCTGTTGTGGTGTGGAGAGGGGGTGTCAGCTCAGGTGTCATCCTCGTCATCTGACCGCGGTTCAAAATTACGAGGTCCGTCCCAAAATAGCCATAGCGTTGCTTTAAAACGGGACGTTGATATAACCAAACGAAATAAGTTTATCGTACCATTATCTTGCTGAATTTATCATGTTGTATTCGCACAGACGTATCGATTTTCAATGGAATCAAATTTGGGTGAATTTTAATTAAGATAGTTTGTTTAATCGCATCCTCTTTGAGCTATTGTAACCACATACTGAAAGACATTCTAAAACTTGCATTCATTAGAATGATTTTCATTAATGCTAAAGAATTTTTTTTCATTTTAATTTTAATATTTCAAATTATGAACTATAAATTACAATATTTCTTAAATTGGCTCCCCATCCAACATCACTGATACGAATCGAAAAAATTAATTCGTCGATTAATTATCAAGCACCGATAATATATTATAGGAATTGTCGAGTGCAGAACAAAACAGATATTTTATTGTTGAATGGATTTAATTTACAATCATACAATTTACTTACTCCAGTGATTTATAATGAATTCACATAATTTGGTTGCAGCAAAAAAAAAAAAAATCTTAGCATGCATACACACAAGAGTGTCAAAAGAAGTGTTTTTTTTTTAATTTAGTTTAATCATTAACTAGATTTTAGTCCGGCAATTCTCATAGTGAAACGAATAAAATAAATTTATCAATTCGTTACCGAGGAAGTAACAATTATATGAATAAGTCAGCCATCTAACTCTCCGACCCACCACGAAGGCACACGGATTTAAACCATAAAAACTGAATGACCGGACCACCGCAACGGCAACATTGGCGGGAACTGTGGTTGAGTCCTAAGGGCCGTCACCGGCCACGGTAGACCCTCCCCGAAGGAAGTACTTCCAGTCATCACTGGGAGGAGTTAGATCCCCCACCTATTAGTGTACCCACCAGGGTGGCGAGATCCAACCACCATGCAGGAAGGATCTCATCCTCAATTCGAGGTGCCCCCCGGGGGGATAATTATATGAATAAGATGATGATTAATTTTAGAACTTGGATTTGAATGATGAATTATGGAAAATAACTCTTGTCCTATTCACGAATAAAATAAATGACTCAATTTCTCTAATTCCACTGGCCTGGCAGGTAATCGAAGTGCCCGATGAAAACAAATTTTTTTTTCATAATCTATGATAAAATCTTAGCCGAAGGATAAAGATTATTCGAAAAAAATGTAACGTCGTATTCATTTGCCAGATTATCGACTATTCTGCTAAATATAGTATAAATTGTATGCTGAATTAACATTATGACATTTAAATAAAATGACTATGAATTCAGACTCGTCGACAACCCTTCGCATTGAATTCTTAGTCAACAGATCAAAATTTCTTGACAGAATGCGATATCTGTGTTTTATGCACATGTCGTCCTGTCGGTTATATTGCCAAAAGTATTGCAAATTAAAAGATTGGTGAATGACATTTGAATCAAATGTCTGAAAATCTGTTTATATATTCTTCGACGTTCATCATATTTTGTTCATAGTCAGCCGCCCAAAAGTTATCGACAGAATGCGGTATCTTATTCACTTGTCGGATATATTTCTAATGCAAATTATAAGCTAAGTGAACGACCTTTCAATCAAATGTCTGAAAATCTGCAGATTTAACATCTTCGGCACTCACCGCATTGAGTTTAGTCGACCGACCAAATATTGCTAGCAAAATGAGAATACCTTATTACTTATGTTATTCACTTGTTACCTTGTTGATTATATTGCCAAAAGTAGTACAAATTATAAGCTTAATGAAAGACATTTGAATCAGGTGTCTGAAAATCTGCAAACTTAACGTCTTCGACATCCATTGCATTCAGTTCTTGGTTTTGTCTATCAAAAATTGTCCATAATATACGGCATATTATTGACGTACCACTCTATCGATTATTGACCTACCCCCAATCGATTTTGCCAAATATAGCCAAAACACTTTAAACATTACTTGGATATTTCGATTATTTACAATATATTAACTTTAAGATGGATTTTAAATAATCATATTCGATAATGCTCAGCTCTCTACAACCATTATGAAATGGTGAACACTTTTGTCGACGAAAGTCTGAATTTCTCGCAGACGGGGGGGGGGGTAGCAAGAGGCTGCCGACAGGGGGGCAATTGTCCCCCTGCTACCGTCGCCTCTGTTTCATGGGACCAAGTTATTTTTCTTCTAAAAAGCTATATTAATGGTTCATAAATGCTAAAGCTCCTGCTACCATCTCTTTGCTTTATTATACAATGAAAACGTTTTGTTTAAATAAATCATCCAACATAACTGCTTGATACAAGGGGGTGGGGGAAATTGAAGATTATTTTTATTTAACCTATTTAGGGCGAGAAACCTTCGCCCCTGAAAAGATAATTAAGAGCCCTTTAATTAAAAATTGGCTTCTCTAAAATGCTCTTACTTGATTTGTACTCTATATAGAAAATAGCCGCTTTTTCTTTTTTAAGAACAATCTTATTTCTGTATCATTATTTTTTAGATAATAAATTCTATGTCATAGGTAAATAATTAAAGTAAATAAATGCCGAAATGAGCCGAAATAGCTACCTCCTTCTTTTAATTTTGTTATTTAATGTCAAGAAGAATATATTATTTTAATAAAAAATGAAACAGATACAGAAATTTAGAACTAGTTAATCTCGAAAGCAAAATTTTTTAATTTTACAATCGTAAACAACTATGAATACATCTGTCGTGTTTATGCACAAGCATTTTTTTTTCTTTTTTTTTTAACTCTACTTTATTATTATAATTAAAATAATTAGCCAGAAATTTAGTTCGACATTTTAATTTAATTCTTTATTTTAATGTCTGTAGTTCCATCAAACGAAAACAGTATTATAGAGAATCTAAGAGAATTTTTAAGTTCTGTATATTTATTTTAAAGAAATAATGGGCCGTGTTGGCCTAGTGGTAAGGTCTCGGCTTGTGAGCCGTAGGGTTTCAGGTTCGAGACCCAATTCCACCGAAGAACCGTCGTGTAAGGGGGTCAGTTGCACGTTAAATCCGTCATGCCAAGCGTCCTCTCGCTGGTGTGGTGCAGCGTGGATAGGGGGGTGCCAGCTCAGGTGTCGTCCTCGTCATCTGACCGCGGTTCTAAATTACGAGGTCCGTCCCAAAATAGCTCTAGTGTTGCTTTACAACGGGACGTTAATATAACTAAACTAAACTAAACTTTAAAGAAATAATAAAAATTGGTTAGAGAAAAATTGTTAAGGAATGTAAGCAGTAAGAGAGACAGAATCACGTGTCAACCAAAATTCACGTTGAAGAAACTGGTCTCTAATGTTGGTTAGGCAATTTAAAAACTTTTTTTTTTTTGCTAAGTTTCACTGAATTTATTAAAGTATTTACGTTGATGATTCACATTCTTATTAATTCGTCGCAATATCTAATATAAACGAAAGGATTGTTAAAAAAAATGAATTTAAAACTATTTTTTCAATATTTTATGAAAATTTGGCGGAAAAAATGTACTGAAATAAAACTGATAACACCGAAAAGCAAATTTTTGAATTTAAAATGGTGTAATAATGGGGTTTGAGCGATAATAGGCTTCTATTTTATTACTGGTAAACATTTAAACAACGATCAATTTTTAATTGATGAAATGTATTTAAAATTATGAAAAAATATTTCATAGAAAGCATATAATTAACATCGAAAGAGCCTTCGGGTGTCATATTTGATAGCTCTATACCCAACGTTTTGTTAAGAAGTATAGTATGCAGTATATAAATATTATAATAGTTAAACTTTTCTCCAATAATTTATAGTTAAATATAATTATTTCAACTGCAGCGAATTGCTACTTTCTAGAAAACATATTTACTATTGCAAACTGTGTAATACTACATGTTGATTACTATGCAATATTGAATAAATATCAGCCTGTTACAAAGTAATGTACTTATAAGACAATAACCAAACTGGAAAGAATTCAATTGTTATGTCAGCTGCATGTCAAAACTTATATTTTGAAACTGATTCTAAATTGTGAAATTTCTTCCAAGGAAAATGGAAAGAAATGCTATTTTAAATAGAGATGGACATTAAAATCATATAAGATTTGAAAAACAGAAATTCTTGCATTGTTAAAAAATTTTTTAGTTTTGTTAAATTGCATATCTCGAAATTCATTTATTTTAAATTCTTTTCTTATCCAGCATTCGATTCGAGACAGATGAATCATTTTGCTTTACTTATTAACGAAATATTTAAAGAGCAGGACAGCACAATAAAAATAACACAATATAACATTTTAGTTTAAATTCAATCTAAGAGATGGCGCGATAATACAAATCCAGTTGAGAATTTCCGCTTTCCTAAATGCCTAACGTAAGACAGAGTTTTATTATACTGAGATTTCTACTTGGAACGTAGTATACGTCTTCATTCAAATTATCCAATCGCTTTAAATAACATGAAAAAGGATAATTTTCAAAAAAAATTTCTGTAATCGATTATTTTTTCGTAAAAGTTTGAGGGAAATCTATTAACTCGCTAAAAATTTAAGAGAAGAAAATAATATAAAAAGGCGTTATAAAAAAGTATTTTCCTTTTTCTAAACGTTTAATATATTTTTAATACATGATTTCTATGCTCTTGCAACAAATTCAAAAATCTTTGATTCGATTTTCCGAATATCATGTTTAAAATAATGCATATGCGTGCAACAAAAATTTTCCGATTCAAGCATTTTAACTGAAAGCTATAATGGCAATTCTTTTTTATTGAAATCCCATAGGAATTGGGGGACCCAAGAATTTTATACAGTCACAAAAATATACCCTAATCGGCAAATTCAAAGCGATAAATAGAGAGCAAATTAATTACATTACCTCAATTTATTTTTGTGAAATTGAGGTAATGTATATCGGAATTGATAGCATCGGAATTGATACTCACACTAGCTAGTGACAAACTGTCCTATCCAATTTCTGTTTTTTGTTAAGTGTCATTTTTTCACAAGTATTTTTCTATGAAAACTAACACAATGAGATAATTTCCTCAGACCTTATGCGACACTATCATCTGTCACTGGCACTATGGAAATGCTAAAATAATTTCTCCAAATTACACATGAAAAATAATTTCTTCAAACATAAAAACAATAGACACTAAACCAAAGAATTATTGGTATAAAAATGACATTCAAATTATATTAACAACGAGAAGTATGTTTGTATAAATTCTCTCGTTTAAAAATTGCAATGAAAATTTTCTTTTTAGAAACATTTATTTTTATCAAAACATAAAAAAAAAAGCAACAACTTATTTTCCAATCCAATATTTCTATTTACAAATTTCCTTTAAAAAGATTTATTTATTTAAAAAAATTAAAAATTTTCTGCTAGATTCAAAATTATTCGTTTTTCTTTCAACCAAGATAAGATATAAATTATTTTAATCCAAATATGAGAAATTCTACAACCCTTATTCTGAATATTCTTTTTCTTTAAGTGTGTAATTTTTATATGAAAATTTCATTGCCACCGAATCTTCAATGAATTTTATTTAAATAAACTATATATTTTCGCCATAAGATTACATTTCTTCATTATTTCAGGTTATGTTTATTGTTCAGAATGTAATCATATTAGAATAAGTACACTTAATTTTCGTTTGAAACTGTCGACAGTTTGGTATAACGGTCAGAGCAGAATGAAAGATGCATGTGTCGGTTCGAGTAGCGAATTTTGCTTTATAGTTTTTTTAAATTTCTATTTAATATTTTAATCGGAATTATAGAGACTATACAACCCTATTTTTCAATATTTATCGTCTATAAGTATGTAATTTTGATATAGAAATACCCTTGTGTCGAATATAGGGGACATTTCCCTAACGTTCCCTTAGTACTGTTCTGCACTTGTGCTTCTGCTTACAAAAAATAGAAGATTCTACACAAGAAAAATCAAGAAAAATTTTTCTTGACTAGTCATCCATTTATTCAAATTGAGCCACTAATTTCATAAGCTACTAATTTCACAAGAAACTCGCTGGGTTTTGCTCTGCTTTTTCTTGAGAGCTACTCATCGCTCACACTCCACGTGAACGTCTATTTTTCTTGACTGCGAAATAACAAGAAATCTTTTCTGCATAACTTTCAAGACAACGGGAATACGCTGCTATCTGGGGTTAGGAATAGGAACTAATCTGGACACCTAGCGACAGAATCGTCAGCCATACTTAAATAAACGATATATGTTCCCCACAGTATTCCATTCCATCTTTATTCCAGTTTCTGTTCACTGTTCGAATTGTAATCATATTAGAATAAGTATATTTAATTTTCCCTCAGAAAAGACGGCTGTTTGTAGGGTGGTACGAACATGAATGACGCAAGTGTGGAAGGTCGTCGGTTCGAGTCGAATGTTTTCCTTTATTTATTTTTAATTTTTGTAATTTTATAATATTTTTCCGAATTTTAGAGACTCTACAGTCCCATTTTTGACTATTTTTCCTTTTTAATTGTGTTATTTTTGCATGAAAATACCAACTCGACAGAATCGTTAGTGAATAATATTTATATAAACTATATATTTTCATAGTAAGATCACATTGCGTCTTTATTCCAGCTGCTATTCACTGTTCGATTGTAATCATATTAGAATAAGTAACTGAATTTTCGTTAGGAACCGTCAGCTGTATGGTATAATGGTCACAGCAACGTGTATAATACGTGTATCAAGGGACGTCGGTTCGTCTAACGTGTTTCGCTTTTTAAAATTTTTTTTATTTCTATTTAATATTTTAGTCGAAATTTTAGAAAATTTGCAACAATGTTTTCGAATATTTTTCTTCTTTTAGTGCGTCATTTTGATATGGAAATCCCCTTGCCATAGAATCGTCAGTGAACTGTATTTAAATAAAATATACATATTCGTTACAGAATCACATTGTGTCTTTATTCTAGTTTCTGCTTCCTGTTCGGATTGTAATCATATTAGAATAAGTATATTTAACTTTGACATATGAAAGAGGGCTGTCTGGCGGAGTGGGTGGTCCAAGCATCATGAACGACGCGAAAGTTGTGGGTCGTCAATCCGAGTCGCGTATTTTGCTTTATTTATTTTTCATTTTTGTATTTCTATTTAATATTTTGATTGAAATTTTGGAGACCTTACAATACCTATTTTTGAATATTTATCCTCTTTAAGTGTGTAACTGTAATATGAAATTCTCCTCGCGACAGAATTGTCAGTGAATCGTATTTAAATAAACTATATATTTTTACAGTAAGATCATATTGCGTCTTTTTTCCAGCTTCTATTTACTGTTTGGATTGTAATCATATAATAAATACAATGAATTTTCGCTTGGAAGTATTAGCTGTTTGGTACAGTGGTCGGAGAAATATGAATGATGCGTGTATCGAGAGCCAACGGTTGGAGTCGTATGGTTTGCATTATTATTATTATTATTATTTTAACTTTTGTATATCTATAATATTTTTAACGAATTTGGGAGATACTACAACCCAATTTTTGAATATTTATCGTCTTTAAACGTGTGGACTTGATATGAAAACCCCCTTGCGATTGAATCGTCAATGAAATGCATTTAAATAATCTATACAGGGTGTTCCTGAATTCTTAGGCCAAACTTTAAAGGTGAGTAAAATACATACAAAGAAGCTTTTTTTTTTTTTTTTTTTCTTTTTTTGTATTGCAATGTGGGGTCGGAAATGAAAAGTTTTGATGGTAAAATCAAAATTGCCGAAGAAATGAAATGAAAGCTCTTTATTTACTTAATATTACATTAAGTGCAAACCCCCGGGGGGCACCTCGAAATGAGGATGAGATGCTTCCGGCATGGTAGTTGGATCTCGCCATCCTGGAGGGTACACAAATAAGTGGGGAATCTGACTCCTCCTATCGATGACGGGACGTATTTCCTTCGGGAAGGGTTATACCGTGGCCGGTGATGGCCCTTAGGACTCAACCACAGTTCCCGCCAGTGTTGCTGTTGCGGTGGTCCGCTCATTCAGCTTTATGGTTTAAATCCGCGTGCCTTCGTGGCGGGTCGAAGAGTCAGTTGGTTGACTTACATTAAGTGCACAAATGTACCACCACCAACATCGATAAAGGCTTGATTGCATTTAACAAACGATTGGGGTACTCTTTCGAGGATGCCTAGTATTTCAAGAACATGTACAACAGCAGCAATTGAAGAATTTTCAGTGATGCCCTCATCAGAGTCAATTGGATTCTCGTAGGTACTGCATTTTTCCGCCTTGTTTGTACTTGTTCCACCTACACTTTACATTTCCGATCTCATATTGCAATACAAAAAAAAAAAAATGCTTCTATGTATGTATTTAACTTCTCTTTAAAGTTGGCATGTGAATTCAGGGACGCCTTGTATATTTTCGCCAGAGAATTACGCCCTTGTTTAAGCTTTTATTCCTTGTTGGGATTTTTATTCCAGTTGCAGCAGCAATTGAAGATTTTTCTGTGAAGTCCTCATCAGGTCAATTGGATTCTCGTAGGTACTGCATTTTTCCGCCTTGTTTGTACTTACTTGTTCCACCTACGCTTTTCATTTCCAATCCCATATTGCAATACAAAATAATGCTTCTATGTATGTATTTTACTTCTCTTTAAAGTTGGCCTATGAATTCAGGGACGCCTTGTATATTTTCGCCAGAGAATTGCGTTCTTATTCAAGCTTTTATTCCCTGTTGGGACTGTAATCATAAAATAAGTGCATTGAACTTTCTCGCTATATCTTGGGCTGTTTGGTAGAGTGGTCAGAGTAATATGATTTGCCCTTTTGTCGACAGTCGTCGGTTCGAGTCTCATATGTATTTTTTTAATTCTTGCATTTTTATTTCATATTTTAATCGAGATTTCAGAGACTCTAAAAAACCTGTTTTTGAATATTTATCGCCTTTAAGTGTGTAATTTTGATATCAAAAGCTCCTTGCGACAAAATTGTCAGTGAATCGTATTTAAATAAAGCATAGTTATCTTTTATTCTATAATTTTTCAATCAACATAAGATATAAATTAATATTTTAATCGAAATATCAGAAATTCTACAACCCTACTTCAGAATATCCTTCTTCTTTAAGTGTATTGTGGTGAATAGCATATAAGCCAGTTAACAGCTCTGCTACCTGAGCAATTGTTTTGGTATCATGGTTATGTTACTGGACTGCGAACCACAATGTCCCAGGTTCTATCCCTCGCGCATCACAATCACCAAATTGGTGGCCTCGGATGATGAACCTTGAACCTTCGTACAGCTGTTGTGGCGCCACCTACCCGCAACCAAAGTCGTCAGATTCACTTGACGCAGCAAACCAAAGTCATCAGACTCACTTAACGCAGCAAACCAAAGTCATCAGACTCACTTGACGCAGCAACCACTCACCCACACACACTCGTTACTCAACTGGGTACAGGCCCATTAGACAACAGCTAATACATCACCACTCAACAGCCATATCGTTCGTCTCACCACCGACTCACTGGAGGGAGAGTCTGTGGTGAATAGCATATAAGCCAGTTAACAGCTCTACTACCCGAGCAATTGTTTTGATATCATGGTTATGTTACTGGACTGCGAACCACAAGGTCCCAGGTTCTATCCTCGCGCATCGCATAACGCTAAAGTATAATTTTTATAAGAAAATCTCATTGCGACCGAATCTTTAATGAATTTTATTTAAATAAACTATATATTTTCGCCTTTAGGATTACATTTCCTGTTTATTTCAGCTAATATTCACTGTTTGGATTGTAATCATGTTAGAATAAGTAGAATGAATTTTCGTCTGAAACCGTAGGAGGTGTGATAAAATGGTCAAAGCAACGTGTAAGATGCGGATGGCGAGGAGCGTCGGTTCACATCCCGTGTTTTTCTTTTTTAATTTCTATTTAATATTCAGAAACTTTTCAGCCCTATTTTTGAATATTTTTCTTCTTTAAGTGCTTAATTTTGATATCAAAAACCCCTTGCGACTTAATCATCAATGAATTGCATTTAAAAAAATCTATATATTTTTGCCGGGATAGGTTGCGCGTTCGAACCCCGCCGGCCGAAGATTCCTCGCGTGCTTGGTGGCTGAAGCATGTATAAATCTGTCGTGGTCACAAAGTCCTCCTTGTCGAGCGTAATACTACTGGCGGTACTGGATCAGAGGTGATCTTTCTCTGATTCAGGTCTAAATGACGATCTGTGGATGAGTGAATGAAATGCGTGAATGAAGTCCGCCCCGTAAAAAGAGTTGTGACGTGTGTGTAGCTAAGTCGTTCTCTTGGCCCTAGATGGCGCTACTATATAAACAAGAGACGCTCCCCCACCGGCTTAAAATCGCTCTCTTCGTAACAGCGGGCTTGTCCATGGCAAGTGCCATAAGAAACAACAACAACAATATATTTTGCCTTAGGATTATACTGCGTCCTTATTCCAGTTTTGTTCCCTGTTAGATTGTAATCATATTAGAATAAGTATATTTAACTTTGATTTAGGAAAGAGGGCTATTTGGTGTATAGGTCCAAGCAGCGTGAACGACTGCGAAAGTTGTGGACCGTCAATTCTTGTAGCATATTTTCTTTCTTTATTTTTTTATTTTTGTATTTCTATTTAATGTTTTAATAGAAATTTGTGAGTCTCTATAAACCTATTTTTGAATGTTTTTCTTCTTTAAATGCATAATTTTTATATGAAAATATACTTTGACAGAATCGTATTTAATTAAACTAAATATTATCGCCATAGAATTACATTGCGTCTTATATGAATTTAATACGCCTCTTTATCCGTAATTGTAGTAACATGTCAAATTTCATTTATTTACATCGTTGAGTTTTTGAGTTAGAGCATTTACATGTGTAAGAAAGTATAAACCGACAGATGGTCTACCGAATGACGAAATAAAAATTACAAACTTTGACGCGGATTTATTCTTTAGAGGCTAAAATTGTGTACTGAACTTTAGCTATCTATCTTTTGTATTTTGTAATTAAAACACACCTGCAAGTATCCCTTTCGCGATTATTCGGCTTCAGTACTATCCGGCATAATTTTCTTTTATCGTAATTAAATGAGGAAGGCAAAGCGTTGCATTGGCGACATTGATAAAGCATTGGAAGCAGTCTGCTACGATCCTTCTGCGTGCCGTGTGCAAAATATAAGTTGTGACAGGAAAAGAGCAGCGTTCTGCTTGTTGTTCATTGTCATCTATTAAAAACTTTTTTCAAAAACTTAAAACCGTAAGTTTTGACTCTTATCTTAGGGTTACCTTTTCATATCTGTGTAATTGTTTATCAGTGATAAATAAAACCAGTTTGTGTCAATTTTCTTAAGAATTAGACTACGATTTACGTTAAGGTTTCGTTTATGTTTCCTGCATTTAAGTTAGACATTCCACAATTTATATTAAAATGTGAACAATTTATATATTTTACTTTTTCTCTAATAAATTCTTGAAATTTGCAGTGCAATATATAAACATATATAAAATACCAGTACATAACCTTTAATTTTAACTCGACAAGGTACCAGCAGCTGCTTCTAAGATTCACCGGGAAGTGGTCGCGTTCACATTCTACATGGCTTGAGATAAATGAAGGGCTTAGTATTCAATAAGAATACGTATTATAACAGTGAGTTTTGATATAAAGGTATAAATACTCAGACAGATGGACAGAGAAACTTACTAAGAATTGATATTGTTCAAAACAATCTACAAATGTAATCTACAAATTTTAATTTAAGTCTCCCAAACCAAATTTTATTTGACTAGTTCAAATTGTTTTTTTTTAGCTAATGGGTTTATTAACAAATAAGCATAATTCAAAAAATGTTTTTTTCGGGCTCAAGCATGTTCAAAAAGTAAAAATTCGTCAAAATAGATTTTTTTTTAAATTCCGAAAAAGAAACTTGAGTTCGATTTTTTTTATTGGCGATTTTCTACGTTTTAATTGGCGAAAAATTAAAAGACTCCTATCTATCCAAAGGAAGGATTTAAGAAAACTTCGGATAAAACAAGTGACAAAACAACACATTCTTTACACATTATCCAAAAAAAGCGACTTAACTGCCCCGCACTTTTGAATAAACTGTCCGAGATATCATTTCTGGCAAAGATCAGTTTTTACGACAGGCCCATTTCTCTCGCCGCTTTGTTTATCCTTTTTAACAAAAGAGCTCGCAGTCGACATGTTTCCTCTGCTAGTCATAAATTGAGAGAATAAAATATAACGATGTTCTTGGTTCGCTATCGGCGACCATGTTTTGTTCTGGAATGACTCATCTTTATGAGTGTGGCCTTGTCATCGGTCGCTTTCTCTCCCTCTCTCATGTTCTTTCTACACGCGTTTAGTGCTTGAAAGAGCAGTTTTCAACGCCCCGCGATAGGTTTTCGGAACTGTTTGTGTTTGATAGCAGAGGTACGATAAGGGTGCGAAATTCTTATGTTTAGAACTATGGCCAGATTAAGCTATGAAGGGCCCATCCACAATGCAAGCTTAGTGGCCCTTTTCCCCTTCTAAATAGTGGGGAATTTCAAATTAGGAAGACTAGGTGGCTATCTAATGAGCTGAAAGGGTCAGCAAACATGTGAATTAAAAATGTTACTATTCTACAGTGCCCGAAAAAATTATAAGGACACGCGAAAAATCGCGAAATCTAGAAACCTTGTTTACAGAATCGTATGCAAATTTTTTCAGCAAAAATAGAAGTAAAACTAAAATATTTTATGCGTAAAGTAATTAAAATTTTCAATTTTAAATCTGCTAAAATAAAAATTTGCATATTTGAAAGCATAAAATGACAATTCCGAGTTAAAAGATTCATTTGCGAAGAGAATTTCCCACTCGGAGACTTTCAGTGTGAATTTTTAAACGATGCCCAAAGGAACTCAACTTTCTGACTCTGAAAAAGGAAAAATTGTTGCTTTTCGAGAATGTGGATTAAGTGGATGGGAAATTTCAAAAAGAATCAAGAGATCTAAAACGGTGGTTTATAATTTTCTAAAAACTCCTGGGATGTATGGTATGAAAAAGCGAACTGGGAGACCAGAAATTCTCACTCGTCAACAAAAAAGAATGATTGTAAGGAGAGCTTGCGAGAAAAGAGAAACCGCAAATGAAGTTAGACAAAATTTGAATTTATCATGCTCAACAAGGACTGTTCAAAATGTTTTGAGTAAACATCCTCAAGTTTCTTATGGGAAATTAGTGTCACACCCCCCTCTTACAAATCATCATAAGAAAAGAAGAGTTTACTTTGCCAAAAAATACATTTCTCTTGGTCAAAAGTGGGCTGATGTAATTTTTTCGGACGAAAAAAAGTTCAATCTTGATGGATCTGATGGTTTTCGTTATTTTTGGTATGATCTGCGAAAGACCAAGAAAATGTTTTCCAGGCGTCAATATGGTGGTGGCTCGCTTATGGTATGGGGCGCTTTTGCGGCAAATGGAACCACTCCAGTTGTATTTATCAACCGTAAAATGGATTCGAACAGGTATGTTGATATGTTAGGAGAAAGTTTGTTACCTGAAGCGCCACTAATTACTTCAGGGGACTATATTTTTCAGCAGGATAATGCTTCGATACACGTTTCTACGAGTGCAAAACTCTGGTTTGAAGCTAATTCTGTAAATTTACTTGATTGGCCGGCGAGAAGTTCCGATCTTAATTCAATCGAAAACTTTTAGGGACGTCTAGCTCGAGAAGTTTATAAAAACGGCACACAGTATCAATGTACACAAGATCTTGTCGTCGCTATCAAAGACGCTTGTGAAAAAATATCTGTGGACATTTTAAAAGATCTTTCAGGATCTATGACCTCTCGGCTTATTCAAGTGATTGAAAAAAAAAGATAGTTTTCTTGATTTTTGAAACATTTTTTAAGTATTTTACAACATGTCCTTATAATTTTTTCCGTATTTCCTTTAATATTTAATTTTGTAAAATCAATATTTTGAAGCTAAATTATGTTTTTTATGTGGTATAAGTGTTATCACAAAATTATGCAGCAGAAGTAAGAAATATAAAAAGTTCATTTAGGTGAAATGGAAATAAAGCATATTTTCATGCAATTACATGTTGTCCTTATACTTTTTTCGCGCACTGTAGTTGCCTATTAAATACTTCATTTACCAATTTGTGAAAAATACAAATTCTATGAAAATATTCTATTTTGTAAAATATTAAAATAATATTGACATTTCACCAAGTATGGTGGATAAGTTACTAGCATTAGGTCCCTATTTGTTATAATCCGTTTACTTTGTTATTTTACCGTTGCTAAAAAACATTGAATATTTGTTTAAATAATATTGTGTCTAAAAGTAGATGCCTTCTATCATGTATCATAATAAATAAAAAATCGCAACCATAAAGTTACTAATATTAGAATAATATTAACATTTTATTAAATATATTTGATTAGGTTCATATCTGTTTTATTGTGTTTACTTTGTTATTAACCGCTGTTCAAGAATCGCCGAGAATTTGCTTAAATAATATTGTATAGAAATGTGGGTGCCTTCAGTCATAAGTCATAATAAATAAATAAAGAAACACAGCCACAGAGTTACTAATGTTAGAATAATATTAACATGTAATAAAGTATGATTCATCATGTTCATATCTGCTTCGTTACGTTTACTTTGTTATTAACCGTTACTATAAAAGCACCGAGTGTTTATATAATATTGCACATATATGTGAGTGCCATTCAGTCATGAGTCATAATAAATAAATAAAGATACATATCATAAAGTTACTAATATTAGAATAATATTGACATTTAAGTATGACTGATCAGGGTTCCTATTAGTTTTATTTCTTTTACTTTATTATTAACCGATGCTACAAAAGCACCGATTGTTTAAATAATATTGCGTATAAACATAGATGCCATTCAATCAAGAGTCATAATAAATAGATAAATAAATAAAAATATATTGAGAAAATTTGCTGAAATTATCAATACATCAATAAAAAAATTAGCCTACAAGAAATAGTAAAGTGAGTTCGCAAATTGTACAGACTAAGTCTATGACAAAGGATACCGACGTGCTCTGATTGGTTTAAGCCTTGGCATCTTTTTGGCAATATTTTGCCAAAAAGATGTCACACCGAAATATATTTTTATAAAAATAAATAAAATTTGTGAATTTATCTCCCCTCCTATTTTTTACGGTTTACATGTAATATTAATCTGGAACACATATACAGCAGAAAAGATCAAATCCTGAAACCTAAATTCAGAAAATATAAAAATTACAATTTATTAAAAATATTTTTTGTGTGGTTCTTCTTCATATTATTTTGACATAAATAAAAAAATTTGCTACGAAATCACATATTCCGTTAAAGCGTACATATTTATACGTTTTGGACATTAAGTAATCATCTCCCCATATGTAGTTGATGGGAAAGTAACAAACGTTCAGCAACAAATTTCAATGACTGCATAAATTATCTAATAAAGGCACAAAAATCATAGAAAAATAAGAATTATTTAATTGCTGCATCATATGTTGAGTAATTACTATCATTCAGTTTTTATACTTCTGTGCATAAACAACATTAGTTAGGTATTACTAGTATTATTAGTAATATTTATCATTATTATTAATAATTAGTATTAGTAGTCTTACTAGTAATATTTAGAAAAAACAATTATATTAAAAAAATTAGATCATGTTGATATTCATTCGTATCTCCCATAAAACTAATGAAAGGTACAAGGTTTGAGCCAAATAAGCAAAAAATACACTATTATGAAAGCAAAACATTGCCAAAAAGATGCCCAGGCTTAAACCAAACAGCGTACGTCGGTATCCTTTGTCATAGACAGTCTGTACAATTTGCGAACTCGCGTTAGTAAATTGATTAAGTCAAAAATGCATAAACAATGAAAATATGTTAACCAATTTCTTAAAAGAGAGGTCTCAAAATGTGAACTACCTACAGCCTTAAAATGTTTATATTCATCGTTTATAAACATTGTTTATATACAATGTTTATATTACATAACTTCCAAAACCCAGAATTTATTTATTTATTTTAATTTAATTCTTATATATGCATTTTTAAATAACAAATGAACTGACAAACAGAAACAATAAAACATTTAATTAAGGATGACCTTCAAGTGAAGTGAGTTGATTTCAATATCTAGTAAAGAAAAAAAAGAGTTTAAATTTGAAATTAATTTTAAATAAAATGATGGAAAAAATTACACACTTTTTTTAATGCATTATAAATATTTTAATACAAAATTTCCAGATTTCTTAAATTTTGGAGGCTTTAGCAATATCAAGGGGGGGGGAGAAAGTTTCTCTTAAAATGCAGTAACTGAAAAACATTTTGGGTTTGATGGATGGAATTTGTTATGTGATTTGATCAAATTTCGATCTAATTCATTCTCTGGAAGTTAATCTGTTCGAGTGTAACACGACAACTACAAAACGTAAAAAGCTAGACGAATAACATTTGGTACACCTTTTGAATATTTAAAGTGTAAACCCATAGCGAATTTTGAACCATATCCAAGAAAGATTGATGATCTGCTGGATTGTACATTCGCATACATGTAAACACGATTATTCCAAATCGCAAAATTTAGATAAGTGAAATTTTGTATGTGTTCTTACTACTAAAATTGTAGTAATCTGACTTCGAGGCCCCAAATGCGAGTGCGCAAGACCTTTAAAATAAAGATCTGAGTAATCGTGGCTTTCATTGTTTTGCCCAACATCTCCAATTTTTATGAGGATGGATGAGGGGGATTGTAGGGGAATTAACAATATTGATGTGATGGGACTCTGTGAACATTTTGCATGAGAGGTTATATTAAATATCATTATATAAATCAGATATTTATTGACTTGATTAATGATATTTATATGCTGCGACTCTATGACCATCTTGCATGAGAGGTTATATCAAATATCATTATATAAATCAGATATTTATTGACTTGATTAATACTATTGATGTGATGGGACTCTATGACCATCTTGCATGAGAAGTTATATTAAATATCATTATATAAATCAGATATTTATTGACTTGATTTATACTATTGATGTGATGGGACTCTATGACCATCTTGCATGAGAAGTTATATTAAATATCATTATATAAATCAGATATTTATTGACTTGATTAATGATATTTATATGCTGGGACTCTATGACCATCTTACATGAGAGGTTATATTAAATATCATTATATAAATCAGATATTTATTGACTTGATTAATACTATTGATGTGATGGGACTCTATGACCATCTTGCATGAGAAGTTATATTAAATATCATTATATAAATCAGATATTTATTGACTTGATTAATGATATTTATATGCTGGGACTCTATGACCATCTTGCATGAGAGGTTATATTAAATATCATTATATAAATCAGATATTTATTGACTTGATTAATACTATTGATGTGATGGGACTCTATGACCATCTTGCATGAGAAGTTATATTAAATATCATTATATAAATCAGATATTTATTGACTTGATTAATGATATTTATATGCTGGGACTCTATGACCATCTTGCATGAGAGGTTATATTAAATATCATTATATAAATCAGATATTTATTGACTTGATGAATGATATTTATATGCTGGGGCTCTATGACCATCTTGCATGAGAGGTTATATCAAATATCATTATATAAATCAGATATTTATTGACTTGATTAATACTATTGATGTGATGGGACTCTATGACCATCTTGCATGAGAGGTTATATTAAATATCATTATATAAATCAGATATTTATTGACTTGATTAATACTATTGATGTGATGGGACTCTATGACCATCTTGCATGAGAGGTTATATTAAATATCATTATATAAATCAGATATTTATTGACTTGATTAATGATATTTATATGCTGGGACTCTATGACCATCTTGCATGAGAGGTTATATTAAATATCATTATATAAATCAGATATTTATTGACTTGATGAATGATATTTATATGCTGGGGCTCTATGACCATCTTGCATGAGAGGTTATATCAAATATCATTATATAAATCAGATATTTATTGACTTGATTAATACTATTGATGTGATGGGACTCTATGACCATCTTGCATGAGAGGTTATATTAAATATCATTATATAAATCAGATATTTATTGACTTGATTAATACTATTGATGTGATGGGACTCTATGACCATCTTGCATGAGAGGTTATATTAAATATCATTATATAAATCAGATATTTATTGACTTGATTAATGATATTTATATGCTGGGACTCTATGTCCATCTTGCATTAGACGTTACGTTAAATATCATTATTTAAATCAAATATTTATTGGCATGATTCATTATTCTGAAGTCTTAAAATCCAAATTAAAAATTTATTTCGATTTAGTTCGAAAGCAAGCCACTCACAATTTTAAAGGCATATTTACACTTACTTTCTTCTGGAAGACTGGTAACTTTCTGTTGACATCCGATGCATCATCGCTACACTGAATGCACGTTCGCGACAAAAATGTACAATTTTTTGCAATTCCATTTCCTACTCGAAATATATCTCTGCCGATGAGAGCTCGGAAAATGGAAATGATGAACTGTGAGAGGAAATCCGAAAGCGTTATCTGACATGCAATATATATTTAAATGTCGCTCCTTTTTGTGAAGTTCTGGAAAAAATTTGTCTGATCATAGCTGACATTTTACGTCGCCATGGCGCCATATGGATTGGTAGGCAGTAATGAAATGCATATTTTACGAACTGATGCCAGGACCAAAAAGAAATGTATTTGGTAAAATGAAACTTCTAGGAAAATAACAGATTGACAGACGATTTTCTATGATTAGGAGTAAAGGTTATGTTGACAACTATACTTTATATTTGTTTTCGGTGCATTATTTTGTGTTCAGTTTTCTTTTTTGCATAATCGTTTGAGAAATTCTTGGTTTGTTTCTTGTGTGTGGCAGCCGCAGTAAAAAACTTTTTCTCTTAAACGTTAAAAAGCCGATTTTTTTGCAAAATTATGAAATTTTTAAAAATTTAATATGGTTGGACAGGTTTTTTTATAAAACGTTAGAATTTTGTTTCTAAATTTTTTTTGTGGGGGGGGGGGGTGGAGTTACACTGGATTTTATATTTATATTTATTTACGTTTTAATGCTATTTTCACAAATTCTAATCTTTGATAAAATTGTTTTTTTTACAAAAAATTTCACAATTTAAATTCTAATGCATTTTTTTTTAATTTGGTACAATAATTTCTCAATATGTTCTGAGATTCCTGAGCTAAGAGAATAAGTAATCTATTTATTTAGAAATATTTTATATTTGTTTTAGTGCTTCACAACGTGAAAAAAGAAATTGTAAATTTCGTATTGTTTATCAGTTGACAATATACATAATAAAAAATATAAAGAATGTATAAAAGTACAGTTTACTTTTTTAGTTCAGGAACTAGGTAATATATTTTTTAAAACTATCCGCAACATTCTAAGCAAATTATTTGAATATTTTGCCCTATTATTTGAATCTCTTTGAATATTTTGCTAAATTATTTGAATCTCTACAATAGAAGATTTTTTCTTTATACCTCTTTTGAACGAAAAAAAACAGCTATTTCTTCCAATTTTTGGAAAATTTTTGCCACTTTACTAGTATATTTTGGCTTCATAGATGTTTTTTCCGTCTTTTGTATGGAAATATTCTAAAATATGACTAGTTTCGAACGTTTTTCAAAAAATTCATCCTCAATGTAGTCACATACTTTAAATAGATTTATATATAAGGTAGCTTTTTATTGCTAAACTCCCTATATTCAATTTTTAAAAATAGGCAAAAATTAAAATTTTGGAATTAATTCAGAGCAGAGTCCACAACTTTGAAAGATTTATACGTGTTAATTGTTTCTGAGTTAACTAAAAGCTTGAAATGCAGTTTGAATTTTTTTGCATACCATGAAATCAAAGGAAATACAAAAATTATAATTCTGAAGAGGTAAGGGATGCTCGAGGATAGAACCTGGGACCTTTTGGTTAGAAGTCGAGTAACGATCCGATTTTGCCAAAACAGCTGTTCGGGTAGAAGCACTGTTACTGGCTTATATGCAATTCACCACAATTCTAATAGCAACCAGGTTTCTAATCGTTTCCATTTCTATCAATAATAAAGATGTACGTGTGTATGCTGGCGCGAAGAAGTTTTATTAGATCTAGGGATCCAGATTTGATACGTATATACATACATTGGAAGGTGGAAATGTGCCTGTGCCTTTTTTGAACTTTTTTTGAGAATTTAATTAAAATTTTGATTAAATAAAAGTTAAGGCAAAATTTGATAGAAATTGATAGAAATCCACAAATTTAGTATAAAGAACAGGTACTAAATTTCATCCGCCTAGTTCAAAGTAATTTTGAGTTGATTTATCTGACACAGGGAAACAGATAGACATTTTTTAAAAATATTTTTTCGAACTTAGGAAGTTTAAAACATGGGCATTCGTCAAAATATCAAATTCGAATTTTTTGAAGATTATAATACTTTTTCTATGCATATTATATGAAAAATTAAAAAGGAAATTCGTAAGGGAAAATTAATTTTATCTATTTAATATAAAATGTCTTGAAGTCAATCGTTAAAAAACACATGCACCTGAAAAAGTACATAATATTACATGCAATCGATATTCTAATAAACTATTAGTCAACTTGAATTATCATTGTGCATTTAAAGCGAAGCTAAATGTGTGCACACATACGTACATTCAATGCATGATTCTTTATGTAATAAGTACCAATTATGAAACTCATAAACTACGCAATCCAATAAAAAAGAAACATAAAAAATGAAATTAAGAAAAAAAATCTTAAACCGAAATGATTTAAATTCAATGAATTATTTCAAAACCGAAATGAAAAAGCCCAGTAACAAACTCAATATATGCTAGCTGAAGTATTATCTCCTAGTTGTCTAGCATATTCTCCAATAAGGGTGTTGTAATTAGGATTGCGTGTATTTGTTGCGACTCCATTTATTGCAACGTTTTAGGAAAAATATTTTTATTTACATTTTAACTAAAGAAATTAAACATTTGATTTTTACTACGAACTTCACCGATGCAGTGCGCGCGAGAGCGTTCCGAAGAGAAGGAGAGAGAATGGCTTTTTTAGAAGCATACCCGGATGATGAGCGGTGCTTCAATTACGTCACACACAGCCTCGATGGTGCCTGTAGTTTACAGATATTTGATATGATTTATATGATTTATGATAGGTATATATGATTTATGATAGACACTTCCTTCACAACCTACTCTTCCGCTAAAGATTGTGGAACTTGGGTAATGCCGCGAATACTTTGCATGCCACTAAATAGTGCTCTCTAGCCCGAAATTTGCATTTTTACTGTATGTATCGTGTGATCTTTGGCGATCAACCCTAGTATTTAGCAATAAGTATCCGAAAATCAAATTTGAGTTTTAAACGCGCTGAAGCAAAAATTTGACACAGAGTAAAATTGTAGCCATAAAATCACATACCAAATTTTATATATTTAAATCATTGTATTTTTTAGTTTATTTGCTAACACGTTTATGAACATATAAATCGACAGAAAATCAACCTTTTGACGGATCTGGCTCCAAATCTGGAAGACATCTTTATTTTAGATGTTAGATATATGTATCAAATTTTATCCATCTAGCTATCTTCGTTTTGTAATTATATAAGAGGTTGCATTTGGCCGGCTGGATAGACAGACTTCCTCTGAATTGATTTAGTTCAAAATTTGATAGAAATCTACTATTTGGTGTAATGACCCTATACCAAATGAAGTCTTAGCTATGATACAGGCAAACTGACCGACCGAGGGATATACAGATTGACGTAATACCAACACGTGTTTTACGAACTCCGAGAGGTCCAAAACATGGACATTCATAAAAATTTTGTGTTCGAATTTTTTTTTTTGATGATAAGATATACGAGAAATATATTATTGCGCGCGCACACACACACACACACACACAAACACACACACACATTCTACATATAATGCATATTACATGCGCTTCTTCCATTAGAGTGTCCCAAAAGTTTCTCATCGCGATATGAATGGCCTTATCTGGCTCTGCTTGTGCAAACATGCAGACTTATCTATTAGCCGGCTATGTCACCGGTTTCAGTCGTACCGGAGCTCTTTTACAGTGTGTTTCGTTTGTGCCACAGTCTTTTTTAAGACTTTCGTCCACAGCGTTAAACATGCGTAGCGAAAGGCGACATTTGCGGCATGTTATGCTTCATTGTTTCAAAAAAGGTGACAGTGTAAAGAATACTGTCGACTTGAATTTTATATGAAAATGTGCCTAGAAAACGCACTTGATGTAAATACAATAGGCCTTCCATTGTCGCAAAGTCAGGACTACACTCCCAAAAAGTTCTTTTGTCCATTTAATGGGATTGGAAAGGCATAATTTTCTACGAGTTCCTTCCTCAAGGTGAAACAATAAATTCTACGAAATACTGTCATCAATTGGATCAATTAAAAACTGCCATAGCAAAATAATAATAAAAAAAATTGCCAGAATTAATGAACAGACGAGAGGTTGTTTTTCATCATGACAACGCAAGACCACATATTGCATTTGTTGTAAGAGAGAATCTCCTACAGTTTGATAGGGATGTTTCACGCATCATGCATACCAGATCTAGCTCCATCTGATTATTACTTCTTTCTGTTCTTAAAAGTTCTCTTCAAGATAAGCGCTTTAAATCCATCAGCGAAGTAAAAGCGCACCTCGAGGATTATTTCTCCTTCAAAACACAACAATTTGGAAAGAAAGCATAATAAGGCTTCCTGATAGATGGAAGAAGGCAATAGAGCAAAAGGGTTCTTATATAACAAAATAAATACTATCTTAAACAGTAAATATTGTGTATTCATTTCATATTAGAAATAGGAAAGAAACTTATGGGACATCCTAATATATATAATATACTTCATATATGAGAAAGTATCAAGGGCCTGAATTGTACATTAAAATTTTAAAGAATTATCTGCTTCAAAAATGAATCTTTTGATAGCCAAACAGGTATATTAAGAATCAGAATATAATGCCTAACTTAAAACTGTGTAAATGTCGAGATTTAGGGCACTAATACGAGATTGTGCGCATGATAAATCTTTTACCCGTGGGCTGTCCAATGTTAAAATAAATCCACTTCAAATCTCCCTTTATTATCCAATCTCGCGGTCGGTTAACTTTTCTATACCTCTCAAAAGCCCAGAGTCAGCCATTTTTCATCCATTGTATTCCAGCAGGCTGGGAAATTTCCGTTCTAATTCTTTAAGTTATAAAATATGGCATCTCTAGCCTTTGCCGCCTTACTTTCATTTTAGCGTGGTTGGTGTGTCCAAACGAGTTTGAGCTTCGTAGTTTTAAAACAAAGGCATAGTATATCTTATTTTTTTATTCTAAATTTCCATCTTATGCACTCAAAAATGCTCACTTGAAATCTTTTTTTAAGTTGAAAGCATACCCCTCCCCCCTTTTTCGTCAAATACAAAGAGGAAGAACTGTAATTCTTAAAAAAAAGTTCAAAAATCGAGATTTTCATGAATTTTTAAGCGAGTCCGAAAAATATATTTTTACAATTATTTCTCTCTGTTAATTTCTCTCTGATAATTCAAAACTGATAGGAGATAACGAAATGAAATTTGGGTATGAAATATTTCCATCAAATTTGTATGTTTACCAAATTTTGAACAAAACTCAAACTTCTCTAGCTTTTCTAGTTGTCTACCCGAGTGCAAGTGAATACAATTCCTACAAAACGCAAAGAGCTAGAAAAATTTATTTAGTTACAAAATTTCGACTGTTTAAGTGTCTATTCCCTTCAAATTTTGAGCTCTATCCATGAAAGGGTTGGCAGTCTGTCGGTTTATACATTTGAACGCATATAAACGCGATAACAGTAAAAGCAATTATTTAGGTAAATTATATTTGGTATTTGGTGTTCTAGTTTTATGACATATTTACGTTTTTATTTTTCCCAGATGCGTACATATTTTTCTAGTATTTGTGTATATGTTTTCCAGATGTCTGCGTATATTGTTTTCCGATAACTACTTATATATTTTTTGATGTATTGTGTATATATTTTAGGTGTTCTGCTTAAGCAGACGGTTTTGAGGCTCGAATAGCCTGGTTGGTAGGGCGTTGGATTCACGTCCCCTGGGTTGCGAGTTCGAACCTCGCCGGCCGAAGACTCTCCGTGTGTGTGGTGGCTGCTGCACGTATAAATTTGTCGTGATCACAAAGTCCTCCATGTTGAGAGTAATACCACATTTAGTACTGGATCAGGGTGATCCTTCTCTGATTCAGGTCTAAATTACGATCTGCGGATGAGTGAATGAAATGCATGAATAAAGTCTTCCCCGTAAAAAAGGGTTGTAGCGTGTGTGTAGCTAAGTCGTACTCTTGGCCTTAGATGGCGCTACTGAAAAAACAGGATACGCACCTTTCGCTTAAAATCACTGATTTCAAGTCAGTGGGCTTGTCTATCAAAAGTGCCATTACAAACAACAACAACATATGTTATGTTGTTTAAGTTACTAAATGAACCTCTGAATAAGTCTCTAAACTTTTATATAGTAGTATATAAGTAATATAGATAAAGTATAATAATGATCAAAAAAAATTCAAATTGGAGATTTTGACGAATCTCCACGTTTAAGACTTTCCTGAGTTCGAAAAACACGCTTTTGCAAAATGTACGTCCGTCTATCTATCTGTAACAAAGATAAATCAAAAACAATATGATCTAGTTGGATTAAATTATATATATGGTTTTTCTACCAAATTTGCAGATTTCTATCAAATTTTGTGCAAAATCCCCTCAGAGGAAATCTGCCTGCCTGGATATTCAAATACAATTTATTGTGATAACTACAAAATGAGAAAACCTGTATACATAAAATTCGATACACGGTATTAAAATCCATAGTCCAGACAATTATCAAATTTTGAGCGAAAGCCAACTAGGAATTGTCCCTCTTTTGATTGTCATTTTAGAGATATAACTCAAGGACACAATGGCTTAAATGTATCAAATTTGGTATGTCATTTTGTGATTACAAGTATAGTTTTTTTGTTTCAATCGATTTGATAAAACGCGTCTAAAACACAAATTGGTTTTCGGATAGTATTAACCGAATGCCAGGGATTAATCGCCAAATAACTCGCCAAAGAAAAGAGAGATTCGATTTAGATGCTGAATTTAAGCCAAATGTTAATATTTCATAACTATTGTATGCCATTGCTATTCAAGGGGTTCTTTGGGATAAACACCTTCACTAGAGATCATGGGACAGAGTTTTGGGGGGAGGGCAAATCCTATTGGTTTATACATAGTAATTTATTCAATTTTCTCTATTAATTTTTATTATTTATCGGTTAATATCTATTAATTTTTATTCTAAAATGTCGGTAGCCCGTCAGCCGCTGTTAAAATTAAAATAACAGCGTTGCCCGAGGAACACCACGTGGAGGTCGGCTACCAGAGTTCCTCGAGGGCTGTCCCCAAACACCCCGATGACTACATTCTGGGACAGCCCCGGGAGGTCAATAGGACCCCCCTCGCTCATGCCTAAGTTTATACATTCCATCTGCTGATCATGAAGTAGGACTATTTGGAAATATGTTTGCAGTTCATTGATATACACTACTTGATTTAACAGCTTTAGAGGATTTTTTTTAAGTATCTTTTAGTGACAGATAAAATGTTTTTTGGAATAATAAATCCAGTAGTTATGTTGCTCCTTTTGAATATAAATTAGATTGTACAACTGTCTCTTCTGAAAACAATTAGATAATTAGATTGAATCCCAAAGCTTGGATGTGTGGAGAAGATGAGGCGTGGAAATGGATTGATCTTCAGTTCTTGTATAAAAAATATCTTTTGAATTTATATAAACGCAATTGATTTCCTTTTACATTGCTTCTTACTAAATTTATCTTCTTCTGGTTAATTGATTGTCAGATACAGTATCCTTTTGATCAATTGAATGTTCATCTAATAGTTCATATCTTATTTCGAGTCCTTAGAATGATTCAGCAGAATTTGGTTATTGTATTTAAATCGAGTCATCATATATTTTCTTCAAATCAACTATGGGTTGCTAAAATTTTCATTTTATCGACAAATTTATTAAATAATACTTTCTACGATGATATTATTATCATGAATTCTTTATTCTCTTTCTTATAATTCCGAATCATTAGGATCATTAGACATTGTATTATAGAATTATCACAGACTGTAAAGTGGACAAAGAATATCACATCAAAAATGCTCTGTGACTTTGTGTATTTCAGTGCACTATTTTTTTTTTAATTTTTAATTCTTCTTTCTTTATTGGAGAATTTTTAAAACCAATGTCTGTATCGAAATGACTTCCGATTCGAAGCAATTTGATATGTCTCTACGTTCAACAAGTGTATAAATTCTTTATTGGTGAATTTTCTGGCTTTTCTTTAGTCCAAAATCCATTTTGATTCACGTTCTATTTTGAGCACTGTTAATAGCAATAGGAATTGGTATTTATGTTTAAAATAATGTAAAATTATTATGAAATCGCAGAATTCTCGTCTTCATTTCTGCATTGTGATTCTTTTCCATACTATTCAAAGGTATTCTTCTAATGCTCTTCGTTCATTAAATATTTAAGAAAAATCAATATGCATACTTGAGATATTTCTTCATTTTTTTAGATATAATTGATTGGTTATTTTATTGAAAAAAATGCTATTTCAAAATGTTGATACAGAGATGGTCCAGCACACAGCAAATATTGGCAAGAGGAATCTTTTAAATTATTTGAATGACGAAAAGAGCTTTAAAAAAATTTACGATATAATCATGACTTAAAATCTGAATGCAGGCGTAAGTGTTTTATTGTCTTTAATACTATGGTTCAGTTTGAAGATGTTATAAAATATTTTACTATTTGTTTGCTGGAGTCTCATTCATTCTCTATCTTGAAATATGTAAATTAGATAGTACACTTGTAACGGGGAATTGGAGGCTCACCGAAAGCAATGCGAATTTCGTTCTCGCGGTCGAGCCTCCCCCGTTCCATGGAGTAATACATCATGATCAGATACTGTTTTGCAGTTGCAAGGTCGAAGTCTACCTCGTTGGGTTTTTCAATATCATCACCAAAATCATAGGTTGCAGTTGGTTTTTCTGCTTTAGCAGACTTGAAAACGGAAGCTCTGAAATGGAATAAACAGCAAATGAGTGCATTCTAGTTGTCTTAAATTTTATTATAATCTAATTAAACTATTATAACCTAAAAAATTATAACCATTAAAATTATTATAATCTAATTAAACTATTATAACCTAAAAATTATAACCATTAAAATTATTATAATCTAATTTAGACACTATTTTAAACTTCGTCAATACAACGTTCAGAAATAAGACAGCAGTTAATGAAATTCTTTATTTAGATAGTAATTATTATTATGTAGTGAATACAATTAAAGTTTTTATTATGTTGTGTCATTTATGCTAAAAATCAGTATATCTGCAAATTGAAAGTGGAATTTTAAATCACAAGTAGTATAATGTTTGTTTAGTGAAATTAAAACACAGAAGACAGATTAATAAACAGTCATGTTAGATTATTAACTCGTTAACATAGTTACTTAAATTAGTATATATTTGTACAATGATATTAATTTTTTCAATTTTCAAGACAGAAATTAAAACTTTATGTAAATAATATCATTTGAATACCGTAATATTTTTAAACATAAATTTTTTCCGAAACAAAAAGAATAATTTTGTGTACTTACAATGCTCTCCGAATTCGCTTCAGTAGTTTAGGTGCCATCACAATCCAAAGTGGTTTTTCGGTACAAAAATCGCAATAAAATAACGAAATATCAAAATAATCGCAGTGAAATTCACAAGATGCTTTAGCGTCAGTGTCTTTTCACCAAATGGGCAGAAACATTGTTGATTTCGGCCAAAGAATATCATTCCATTGTTAGGGTAACAGTTATCATCATTATTTTAGTTAGTTGTTTGTTTCATTTTAAGAATGATTTGTTGCAACAATGTTTAATTGCATTGTTTCATACAATACCACTCGATTCTTTCTAACATTGTTTATTTACTATATATTTTTTATTTATTCATGGAAAAAAATAATGCAGTATTTTTAAATATTTATAACTATCCTAATTCAATATAATTGACAGAAACCACTATAATTCGGGGTAAATCACATAAAAATTATAATAACGCTTCAATTTCGTTTATAATTCAATATTTTATTTATTTAAATGAAAATCTGGACAAATATATCCTACAGTTGCATAAATAACTGATCGCCAAAGATAATCAAATAATTATTTTTAGCATAGTTTTACGGATTTTCCTTTCGTCTGTATGATTTGATTTTAACTCTAATAAAAAAAGTAAACTTGTTAACATTGAACTGAAAATATGAAATTATACAAAAAGTATTAAAATCTCTAGAAAATCTCGATTGTTGAATGGTTTTTGGTAGAAATGAATGTATGGAGAGTTACTTTAATCGCAGTAATAATGCATTTTAATTTTAATGAAGGTTAAGAAACGAAACTTTGTTTGATTTTCATTCGGACTCAGATTCTATCGAGTATAAATTAGAGTACAAACCATGTTTTCATGTTTACGTCCGATTGTCCATATTTCTAAATTAAAGATTATTTTATACTTCTTAGTGTACTATTAGATTCATTTCTTACAACGAATATTTTATTTTCATTTTTTATTTAATCGTTAATATTATAAGTAATAATATACGATAACATAGTTTATTCTATTTTTGTTTGAAATATTACGTATCATTGAAATGAATTATCTGAAACTTAGTACAATGTTTGTGATATTGAAATCTTAATGAATTATACTCGCAATTATAATTAAATTCATTACATTTTAGAATATCCCTGAATCGTCTGTAACATACATCAGCACAAAATCATTTGGACAGGTCTCCTTGAAAGTTTTTCGCATATTTCCTATAGAATCTGTTATCCTTTTTCTCTCCTAGCATAGAAGTAAAACTTTGATAAGGCCGTAAATACCGCAAGTATTCAAAGCTTTGTTTTCAAAATCACACGCATAAGAATTTTATGCTTCTTAGAAGAAAATAAAGGAAATTTAATATACATTTTATTCTTCTTTTACTTGCCTGATTGAAATGAAACAGTCGATGGAGATTAAATCATATCGAATTTCGTTCTTAAGTCGTTCCGTTTCTTTATTGTCGCCGTTACATGCAGGAAAAAATGTTAAAAATGAAAAAAAAAAAAATGAAAAAAAAAACTGATCGAATTTGGTACAGAATTTTATAAAACTCTGCACCTCGTATGTTAAATGTGTTTCAAATTTTATTTGTCAGACTCTAAAGGTTTTGCTCTTAACAAGCTCATCCACAACCGACAGACATTTTGTGCAAGGATATCGTACAAAATTTAATAAAAATCTCTAGATTTTGGTGCAAACATTACTTACCAGATTTCACCTAACAAGTGTTTCATTTCATTCTCAAAGCATTTTTTAGTAGCTATGTTCATAGACAGAGAGCTATACCAGTAGATAGGCATTATTCATGTAATATGTTTCTACGAATTTAAGAAGATATGAAACTCTGAAAAATCATTTAAATCCTGAGGTCGTAATTTTTAACGATTATCGGACCTCCACTTAGTATATATCATATACGAGATATTAAAAATACCTTTTACGTTTAGCAATGGTTGAAAATTCGATCAGAAAAATTAGAAACAAAAGTAATCAGCTAAATGAAAAAGAAATAAAGAAACAGATTAAATAAATATTTATAAAAACAAAAGAAATGTATTGAATATTATTTAAATTTTTGCCATACATTCCATGCTTCCGATTCCAACTACCCGCTAGTGTAGGATATTCGATGATCGATATCAGATTGAACGTCCTTAAGTAGAGGTTTGAACCATGTCTTTAATATTCTATTACCTCCATGTAAAAGTATATACTGATCTTAGTAGCAAAATGTTAATAATTTAATGCGTTCAAAGGCTTTCCGTCCGTTTTGCCATCCAAGTAAAAGCAACACTTCAAAAGCTATATCGATGAAATTTAGTATACACGTTTAAGATTTAAAGTGAAGCATCATCAAAGCTTTTCAGTTACTATGTATGCTCCGTCTGTATTTACCCAACACAATCCCCTCAGGGGCTCACCTACTATAGGTGAGTACGGGTGTCCCAATCCCGAGGTACCCAGAGATATATACTCCCTTTACGTTTCCACTTCCCTACGCCTTCTGCTGTGTTTTTCCTTCACTCGACGGCAAGCGAGGGAGCTCTCCATGAGAAGCTGTCGCCGCTCTGTTTGCTTCTTGCTTCTCATGGACAGCCAAAAACCCCACGTGTTGACCGTGCGTGGCAATCCATTAGACGGGTGGTGCACTGTTGGGCCCCAGTGTATCAATTCGGTCGGTAGCTAACCACCAGAGTAGTTAGTCTGCTAGGGATCAAGCGAAGGGGTCACCTTCTGGGGCTCTGCGTTAAGGGTGGTAGACGTTCCTGGAAGTGGCCCTTAGCGTATAGGTTCCGATTAGCATCAAGGTAAGCGCCGATCCTGGGGATGCCTAGAGCCGGTGGCTGCCTTCCCTTGTTGGGCTCCGTGGTGGGCGGTGCCGTCGAAACCCGAATATGAATTGCACTTTGCATGGGTCTTTTCGAAACTTATTTGTCCGGATATTCAATTACTGAAAATACTCCTTTTATCATCTTATATACTGACAAAACCTTCCATAAAGTCTCGCCTTTTCTCATTCAGAAACTTATTGCCTCAACCATTGAAGAAGTCAAAGATACTAAGAAACTTACATCTGGAGATTTATTGATTGAAGCAGCTAAAAAATCACAAATATCTGTACTTAAAAATTTGAAGTATTTAGGAGAATTTCCTGTGGAAACGTATGCTCATAAATCCTTGAACTATTGCCGTGGTGTTATTTCCGAACTTGATCTCGAATCTGTTTCAGAGTCTGAACATGTAACTGAGCTAAAAAGCCAAAAAGTTTGTGAATCCCGCCGAATAAAAATAAAACGTAATGGTCAACTAATTTCAACAAAGCACATAATCTTAACTTTTTGTACTCCTCAGCTTCCGAAAACTATTTTTGCTGGCTATGCACGATATAAGGTTCGCCCTTATATTCCTACTCCTTTACGATGTTTTAACTGTCAGAGGTTCGGCCATTCAAAAAACGCTTGTCGAGGTAAACAGACTTGTTCCCGCTGTGCATCATTCGGACATTCCAGTACAGAATGTAATGCAGATCCCAAATGTATCAATTGTGATAAAACTCATACCGCAGATTCCAAGGAGTGCAATAAGTGGAAAATGGAAAAGAAAATTCAAGAGCTCAAAGTAACTAAACATTTATCGTATTCTGAGGCAAGGAAACTTGTGTATCCCCAACCTTCTAATACATCAGCTTCATTACCATACTCACAAGTAGTCAAAAATACCATTTCTGGTTGTACCCAGACAGATGAAAAATTAACTCGAGTTGTTTGTCCTCCTCTTACAAAGATACAACCCTTAACAACTAATAAATCGCAGCAAGATACTAATCCATGTACTCCCGTTATGGCTCAAAACCTTCCTTCACGAACTTCAAAGAATCTTAAGAAAAAAGGAAAATCAAAATATGAAGTGAGAACTAAAAAAACGGAAAGTAAAATGTCTCCAGTTTGCAAAGAAACAAACCTTTCAAAACTAGCACCATTTGGTGGAACTGATGTTCCTCAACCAACTGGTGAAACTACTAATGTCCCATCCAGTGAAATACCACAAGACTTGTATAAATTTAAAACTGTTACATATAAGAAAAAAATATAAAAAAGATCACAATTCTGAAAATATATCGAATTCTAAATTCTGGAAGACTTCACCTCGACAAGTCTCCCAATCTATGCCAGTATCTAATTTTAGCTCTTCGCAGACCATAAATTCGAAATCTGCTGATAAAATGGATGAAACCAACTCTGAGATTGAAACCATATCCACAGATAAGTCCAATCAAAATACTGACACCGAAATAGAATCGGATAATACTATTGAATACAACCCTCACGAAACAATTGATGAAACTCCACCTGCTCCAGAACCTTCTACCGATTTCACCGCAGTTGATAAAACTGTTTTTAGACATAGTCCTCAAAAATGTACGGTTCAATGGGTTGATCTTAAAAAACTTTACAATGAATCTTCAAATACATCTATTCATAAGAAATACATAAAAAAACATCGAATAAAAAGATTACAATGATTTTTTTTACTTGATTTTGTAATATACTGTATCTGTTTTAATGTTATGAGATTTGCATTTTCACGTTTTAAATTACATTGATATTTTAATCTTTTATCATTTCTGGAAAATTTTCTTTTCTGGGATATAATTTGCATTTTTAAGAATACTGATACTATTCATTAATTATCTTTCATTTTATCACGAGAATTTGTAATTTTAAATTGTATGTCTGAATTGTACTTGACATATTTTTTAATACCATATGTCTAGAGCAGTATAGTGTTTATCTACCATAAGCTTGGCGCAGCATAGCCAAACATGGCTCTTGCGCCAGAAAAATCCAACCAACCGTTAAAAAAGAAGCTGTGCATGTAGGCGCCTCTTATAACTTTAAATGAGAAATTCTTGTATATAATATATAAATTTATTTATTTTGTGCATCTTGGAAACGACTCTAATGATTTGGATCAAATTTTATATTTGTATAAGGTTTTGCTTTACAAGTTAAGGTTACCTTGCTATGTAGGTGTGTTTCTTGAAAAAAAAACCGCAAATTTTAAACAAACAAACAAAAAAAACTCCAATTTCTTATAACTAATTATTGGAATAAGTATATTCAACTTCCTCTTCGAAATATGGGCAGTGCAGTAGAATGGTCAGAACAACATGAATGGAGTGTGTGTTGAGGGGTCTCGATTCGAGACACACGTTTTGCTTTATTTTTTATTTATATTTAATAATTTTGCTTTTTTTTACGTTTATCTATATAGGTGTCTTTCCTGAAAACAAATCGCAATTTTACACACAAGTGTAAAAAAAAAAAAAAAAAAAATTTATTACTAACTGTTACAGCTTTTTTCTATCTACTCTCGTGCTGACAATGTCACGTAGAGCTGCCTCGGGCCCGATTTCAACTGGTAAAACTCACTGTAAGTTCAAAAATATAAGTAGCGATGGATAAACTGTAAAATGAATACTGTAATAAAGCAGATTGTTTCAAATAATAAGTAATGATAGATAAACTGTAAAATGAATACTGTAATAAAGCAGATTGTTTCGAATAATAAGTAATGATAGATAAACTGTAAAATGAATACTGTAATAAAGCAGATTGTTTCGAATAATAAGTAATGATAGATAAATTGTAAAATGAATACTGTAATAAAGCAGATTGTTTCGAATAATAAGTAATGATAGATAAACTGTAAAATGAATACTGTAATAAAGCAGATTGTTTCGAATAATAAGTAATGACAGATAAACTGTAAAATGAATACTGTAATAAAGCAGATTGTTTCGAATAATAAGTAATGATAGATAAACTGTAAAATGAATACTGTAATAAAGCAGATTGTTTCGAATAATAAGTAATGATAGATAAACTGTAAAATGAATACTATAATAAAGCAGATTGTTTCGAATAATAAGTAATGATAGATAAACTGTAAAATGAATACTGTAATAAAGCAGATTGTTTCGAATAATAAGTAATGATAGATAAACTGTAAAATGAATACTATAATAAAGCAGATTGTTTCGAATAAACTCAGTGCATTCATGTTTTTTTATTTATTTAAATGACCAATTCATATGTAGGTAAGATTGAAAAATATTCATATGTAATAAGTATGTCAATCGTATCTAAATATTTTCTCAAAAAAATTACAAAAAAAAAAAATAATCGCCTAGAGTAGTTCGGTTTTTCAAATAATTTCCAATAAAGTGATAAAATATTTTACCTTTTCGACACATTTTTAATGATTTTTTCCGAAGCTGGGTTTTAAGACATGCGTTTAATTAAAAACAAAAATAAATCACTGTACCATATGAATCTGACTTAAATTTGAAATAAATGTAGATTAAGTTCCTTATATCAAAACTGATTACAATGAAATAGGCTCATTAGTCGATTCATAATCGATTCATTCTCAATCGATTCCCTCATTCATAATCGATTTTAATAATTGCTATAATATACTAGCCGCCTTTGGCGACCAGCCAGTTCGCTAATCTTAATGTTCGTTAAAATTTTAATAATTAAATATTTTATGCAATTCCAACTTTAATAGATTCTTCATCAAAATATTTTAAAACTTCAAATTTTGATAGTCATATAATTCTCTCATAATATTATAAACGCCTTCAGTCATAACGTAATATGTATCTCTCTAATTTTCTGTTAGTTCCCGTTAGAATTTATACTATAAATTAAAGTGGAAAGGAATAATCTGCAATTAATATAAAAATATTTTTTACTGAAACAAAGTATTTTTTTGTAATATGATTACTGAAAACAGTCATTGAGCGTTTAAACTTTATGGGCACTAAAGAATATCTTTCCTAATTTATGTAATATTTCAAGAATTTGTCAACAAAATATTCTCAGATTCATTATGACCAGAACGATTCATTAACAATGTTTAATTTTAAATGCATCAAACATTAAGAAAATAAATAGAATCGTTTCAAATAATCAGCCAAAAAATCTTAAGCCTAGCCTCATGACTGTTGGGAAAAAAAAAAACTGAAGCCGTACTCATTTGGCGGTGGGGAAAATGAAAAGATTTTTTTGGCGGGAAAGTTAGTTTTTAATTAATAATTAAAATTCTAACTAAAAATTCAAAAAAAGGGCTATCCTATCTTTTAAGTTAGATCAAACTGCACACGGTGTGCAAATTTGATTAAAATCGGTTAAGTAGTTTAGGAGTCCATCGCGGACAAACAACGTGACACGTAATTTATATATATTAAGATTATATCCCACTATTTACAGCATTTTGCACCATATTTGTATGTTATTATGACGTAAAAAATTTTATTTTCGAAAATAATTATTTATCATTTGAATTTCGATACCAATTATTAATAATGTGAGTTTCCAAACAATTATTAATATTTCGCATTTTAAAATTAAGTATTTACCATTTAAATTTCGGAAATAATTAAATAACAAAAATCTAAGATATTCCATTCTTTGATTATAAGTATTCTTTTTAGAATGCACTGAATCTTTATCAGAAAGAAATTTTATATCTGTGCATACATTTTCGTTTCTTATTTATACGGAACAAAATTTTAAAAGATTTAGAACTTTTGCTGTATATTTGTGAATTTAGATATTTGCAGCATTCTTTCTACAGATACAAAGGCTAATCTATCCATGTAATTTTAAGTTTCTAACCAAAAAGCAAATGAAAAATTAAGTTTCTGCCGGAAGCTTTTAAAGTTCGAAATAACAAACGAAAAGAAAGATCTTTTTCCAATATCTTTCTCAAATAGCCGAGGAAATAAGTTGACAAGTTAAAAACCCAGATAATAAACCTCTTCTGTCCATTCGAAGCCCTTGATCACGTCCGCGTTCTTTTATCTTTTAGTCTTTTGCGTCGGTTTCATTTATTTATATCTCCATTAGTATTCTTCAGACGAACTGAAGTGAATGGAAACAGAACATCACGCTCGAATTGAGGCAGACAGATAATGAATACGAATCTCACCGATAGATGGCGTTCTCGTTTTTGTTTTACTGTTGCCAGTTCCTTGAGCAATAAATACGTGATGAGTTGCAATTAGTTTCTCGTGGAAGGGAGAGGATTGAGAAAGCTTTTAGCATTCGAAAGCGGCAGTGATTAATTCTCTGGTTAATAAGAAATCTTTTGATAACTGTATCATGGAAGACTGTGAAATGAGTTCCGATTTTATTTTCGTCGTCTTCCGACTTTTTTTCATTTTGCCTTGGAGGCTTATTAGGAAAAACGTTGAAAGAAATCGCGAAGTTTTTATCTATGGTGGAAGTGTAATTAGGTTCTTTTTTTCTTCTTCAGTAACTTGTAAGAATTTGAAGGATGTTACTAATGGAGAAACATTAAATAATTTTTCTGATGTGTGAAAAAATAATATAGTATTGCGCCGTTTCATATACCAAAATTTACGAATTATGCATTGCATCCATAGGTTTATTTCACATACTTAAACATTGCAAGATAGGGACAAAACTAATCACAGCCAAACAAGCAAAAACTAATTTATATGTGCAGAAATGCACTATTTCATAAAAAAATGAACATCACTTTTAGTTCCTACCAATATCTTTGCAAATACTCAAGAAAGTGTACGATTGTGCTATAAAGGCAATATATCCTTGAATCATTGTACAGAAGATTACCTGTATTTAGAATATGTAAAATACTAAGTATGTTGAATACTATGTATTTATATTTACGCACTAATAATAGTACCTTCAGTTGTTAATAGTGCATGTGTTGTGACTTATGACATTTTACAAGCCCGCTGACAGTTATCTGTCAGCGATTTCAGCCAAATGAGCGTCTCTTGTTTTTACAGTAGCGCCAACTAAGGCCAATAGTACGACTTAGCTACTCACGCGTCACAACTCTTTTTACGGGGAGGACTTCATTTATTCATTTCAATCACTCATCCACAGATCGTAATTTAGACCTGAATCAGAGAATAATTTCCTCTGAATAAGTGGTATTACTCTCTATAGTGAGGAATTTGTGGCCACGAAAGATTTATACGTGCTCCAGCCACCACATACACGGAGAGTCTTCGGCCGGCGGGGTTCGAACTCACAACCGAAGAGATGCCAGTCCAACGCCCTACTAACCTGGTAATAGTGTATAAAAATAGAATCAAAATTTTATTTCAGTTCCCATATATTTAAATCCATTAATAATCTATCACGATTCCTATCAGAACGTTTAGTTTTAAAAAAATGCAGGAAAAAAGGGCATGGTTCGTTTCGTACAGGGAGAAATTTTCTCAAAGTACTTATTTTGAACTCAGATCCGATTTCTGCAGTTTTATTCACCCAAGGGAAAAAAAGTGCCATCGAATATAGAGCCGAAGATGTTAGAAGCAGGTTTTAAAAAGCTCTTCCACAGTGGGAAAAATCTGGTAAAATAAATAAATTGTGAATTTTAACTCAATGTAAATATAAATGTTGCGTCATAAAATTAAAGAACTCAAAATTCTGTGCAAGAAACTTTTTTTTTCATACATAAATACGAAATTAGCAATCCTACATGCGTATTTACTTTATTTTTACAACATTCTAAAAATCTGTACATCAAGATTCTTGCTAAAAATATGGCCAATTTCTGTTGTTCTTATGATATGATTTCTAAAATTTCTGCAGACCTTCAGCCGTCATTGTTTTTAAACCTCTAAACCACTCCTCGTTCAAAAATTTATATATCGCTCATGTTAACTGTGAACAAAATGATTCAAGTATTTTGATCGGATTTGTTTGAGATAATAATATGCTGTAGGGGAGGGGGATAAAAGTCTCGACCGAGTTCGCAGATAGACCAACCATCTGGAAAGAAATGTAAATAGTGTTGTGGCGAGTTGAAATTTTTATTTCGCCATTGCTCCTTTAGGATAGCAATTAGAATGATAATTTTTAAAGAAAATGAATTATTAATTCAGGATAACGAACAACTTTTATGGTGAAGCTTTTCGATGGCTGTAATTGCTTAGAAGTTAGAGAAAAAAGTAATTATCGACCTCTAACTTCGACTGCTTTTTGACCTAAATATAGACAATTCCTTCGATAGCTTTCATCAATTGTAATCTCTTCCATCCTTTTACATTCTCATGACATCAATTCTTACGAAATTAGAAGCGGAAATTCCGAAGGAGAGTGATTCTTATATCTCCTAATAAAAGGAATCGGCATTCTTCTTCTGGCTTTATGACAAGAATTTTCAGTGAATTTTTTTTTTTACTTTCTCTTATACATAGTATAGAGAAAATATAGAACTCGAGGTTTTGACGAATCTCCACGTTTTAAACCTCTCTGAGTTCGAAAAACACATTTTTGGAAAATGTCCGTCTGTGTGTGACAAAAATAACTCAAAAATACATTGAACTAGACAGTTGAAATTTGGTATGCTGTCTTTGCACTAAAGCTGTAGATTTCTATCAACTTTTGAGTAAAATCTGTTCAGAGAAAATTCGTCTATCTGACTGTTCAAATATTGTCACGTAGATACTTTAGTATGGAACTCAATGACACACACAAGAAGTAGATCTAAACCAATTTATTAACTGAACTCTGAAATGAGAACACAGTGACTGACAGATCTTCTGCTTTTATGCTAGCAGGGAAAGTTCCAGAACACTTATCTGGTAAACTAAAGAAAGGTCCAGAATCTTCTGGAACATGAAATAAAGGAATTAAATATTTACACAAACTGTGAATCGCATTGTCTCTAGCGGGATTCGAACTCAGAATTTCCTGATTATGAGATTAGTGCTATGACCATTCGGCCATGAAGAGTCGATTGCCTCTTTTCAATGTGGCAATATAACACGATAAGACAGAGAGAACAAATTCGGTACAAAGATTTAACATTTTGATAATTATCAAATTTTGACCCAAATCTAACAAAGGTGAGTGTCAATCTGTACTAAAAAAATGTGAACGCGATAGTTTAGAAAAGTAATAACTTAAATATTTGTTTATGAAATTTGGTATGGGATTTTGTGACTAAAAGTGCATTTTAGTATCAAATCTTTGTCTCAATCGGTTGAGAAAAACGTGTCTAAAGATCAAATTCCATTTTCGGATACTATTAACAGCCTGCTAAGGATTAATCGCCAAAAAACTCGCCAAAAATGACACGATAGATTCAATAAAAATGCTTTCAAGCCAAAATTACTATTTCGGAACCGCCAATGCTTTGCAAGGTGTTCTCATGCATGACAAGTTTATTAGAGAGTATGCGAGAAAGTTTTGAGGTGACCACACCTTCTGATTTTAACAATCAACAGAGGATATATAAATTTTGATAAATAAAAATATCACCTGCCAAGAAATATGACAAGTTGTCTAGTATTTAATTAAAATGATAAAAAATTTTAGATATAATTTCATTTTTTAAAAATTACTTGCATCAGGTCAAAAATTTAATTATCAAAGGCCTTATTTGGCAATGCAGTACCTTTCAGACGATTTCAGTTATACAGGTTGCCTCTATAATAAAGTATCGATTCTGTGTCTATACAGAAATTAGGAAAACAAAATAGTTTTGTCTTCCGAATATTTCAAACACGAAAGATAAAATTACCGAATATTTCAAACATAAATAAAATTAATTAAATTATTAAAAACAGATAATGTCTTTGAAGTGAATTATTTTTATTAATAAATGCATTCATGGGCAAAAATATTTCTACGATGCCTTATTTAACACCGAAGACAAAACAGTGGGCTTTTCCAAGGTGAAGGATATAGCCAATCACAGTTGTTTTTTCTGCTCTATTATTCTCCAAATGCTGTATGCTATTGCGGATGTCTGTTTTTCGGAATGAATGAAGGAATACTTCAAAATAATATTAATTTTGTATTTAATTTATATTCCATCATATTATGGACTATAAAAGTCATTTTATATATAATATTTTTAACGTTAAAACTACTTTTGTATGAAATATAATATATAAAATCTTTTTATCATCGAAAATATTTATCGTCTGTTTCTAATTAAGATCAGAATATGAATGAGAAAAAGATCTTTGAAAGCCAATCGATAGTAATTTTTCTACATTTGCTATGAATATTTTTTATGTTGTTTCTTATGGCACTTGCCATGGACAATCTCGCTGTCACGAAGATGCCCGCTGTCATTTTAAGCCAGTGGGGGAGTGTCTCTTGTTTTTATAGTAGCGCCAACTACAGCCAAGAGAACGACTTAGCTTCACACACGTCGCAACCCTTTTCACGGTGCGGACTTCATTCACACATATCATTCACTCATCCACAGATAGTCATTTAGACCTGAATCAGAGAACGATCACCCCTGATCCAGTACCCCCAGTGGTATTACTCTCGACATGAAGGACTTTGGGACCGCGCCAGATTTATACGCGCGTCAGTCACCAAGCACGCGAGGAATCTTCGGTCAGCGGAGTTCGAACTCGCAACCTAAGGGACGCGAATCCAACGCTCTACCAACCAGGCTATGCTGGCCGCAGTATTTTTTATTACCACTGCAAATTTTCTTCACAGTAATTTGTTCAAGTATTGCTAATTTTGTTCAAGTATAACAAAAATTGTCTTCATTTGAAAGATTAACTTAAGCTGTAGCACCTCTTTTTCCTCTTGAGCAGAGAGTGCCCCCTTGTGGAGTTTTACAGAAGACAAGCAGTTGAACGGCAGACCTGCATCCTGAGGTCGACTTTTTTCCCTATGCGCAACCCTTGCGCTAACGCCGAATCCTTTCTGCTGGAAACCGTGGAATCTCTCCACCATACTGTTTTCTTTAACCTAATTTTCTATGTGTGTCTGTAATAATAAGTGTTTGTAAATTTTGTAGTGTAGCTGTGTTTGTGGAAATTAAAAATAGTGTATTTAAAACTGGGCAGTTCCTTAGAAAATCATAACACACCCACTATAAAGCTTGGTTTCAAGTTTTAATGTTTCAAGTCTTAAATGTCTATTTAAAGACCATTATCAAAAAATCCTAATAAAAGATAAATTTTTTTTAAACTGCGGGAGTGGTTTTTCTAAAACTTTCTAGCATACCCTCTAATAAAGGCATAATCCCTGAAAATTCCTTGCTTTTCACTAGCCTACAATAATTATGTAATACTAACTTTTGGTGTAAATTTAAAATTTTTACTGAATCCATTATGTTATTCTTTTTTTCTTTTTTTTTTTGGCGATTAATCCCTACCGTGCAGTTAGTAATTTCTGAAAATCGAATTTGTGTTTTAGAACCTTTTTTCCCAACCGTTTAAATCAAATATTTGACATCAAACTACACTTGTAGTCACAAAATGCCATATCAAATTTGTTAAAGTGATATCTTATATAACGGCTGGGGATTCAGCCGTTTGATATTAGAGTACTGCAGTGGAAATGATGACAAATAAAAAGTCTCCAAAGATTGGGTCCGACAAAAGGAAAGGTTTAATTTAAACACAATTTATTAAGAGGAAATAAAATTAAACACATGATAACTATTTACAGATATGATGGAAAAACTTATAAATACATAGACGGTCATTACAGGACCTGAGACCAGCACCGAACCATATTACAAACATAATGATACGTATTTATATCATGTCTTTATTCTTATATTTGCATATTAGCTACGGTTACAGGGTTAACCCTTATGTTCATTTTGTATAGTATACCATACATACAACTTTATAAAAATATGCCGAAAATTCCGAACAAAATTTGATATATTTAAGTCCTTGCGCTTTTGAGTGATCACGTTTATGTTTCTGAAAGTACAGACCGACAGACAATCAACCCATTGTTGGATTTGGCTCAAAATTTTAAAGGTATCTACAAATTTGATATAATGACTACATATCAAGTTTCATCCATCCAGGTGAAAGAGCTTTTGACTTATTTTTCTCATAGGCAAACAGACGGACATTTTCCAAAAATGGTTTGTTTTTTTTAAACCTAGGGAGATCTAAAACGTGGAGAATCTCAAAATCTCGCTTTCGAATTTTTTGTCTATTAATATATTTTGCCTATACTATATATACGAGGAAGTTAAAAAAGGGGGGGGGCAATGTAAAATGTAGTGACAATGTTACATGAAACAGAAAGCCAAGACTCAAACCCACGATGAATGCAAAACCGCTAATCCACAATACCAAAAATGGCACTACACTATGCTCGATTTTTGGTTTCGAATTATTCACGAAATAAAGCCTTCAAATGATTGCTTCTCACATTACATAGCTGCATAAGTCCAAGTGTGTCCTGTAAAGACATGATCTTCGAGATTTGAAAGTTTCCTACTTAAATATCACCGCCTGGTGCACTTAATATTTACCGGAATAGATTCAGTACTCTTTCATTAATTTAGTAAATAAGGTGTCATCAGACGTAGGCTTTGTTATCCGATAAAATTTCAAAAGTGCAATATTTGATAGAAAAGACCTCTCGAGTTGCTTCGAAATAAGACACCAAATAACTAAAATTTTATTAAAAAAACCCTACAAATTGATCATTTTCTCCTAACTTGTGCGTTTTACCGCCATCTCTACCATATTATATTAAACATTTGCTTTTGCAATTTTAGTAATTACGCTATGTATTATCAATTCCATTACTATACATCTACTATAAAAAAGTATTTACATTGACAAAATTGTTTTTGGAAAATGTATGAATTGAAAATGAAGTAAGCTAGTTATTTTCGAAAATAACGCCCCCCCCCCAAAAAAAAGGGAAGGGAGAAAAACATTCAGGGGTGGTGGTCTCTCCAAAACTATCTCGCATGCCCTTTTTAATAAAATGGTCATGCTAGAGAACGCTTTATATGGCATTGGCGTACAATAGCTGCAAAATAATTTAGCATTTTTACAGAATCTTTTCGTATTACCATTGGCGAGTTTTTCGGCGATTATCCAAAAACAGAATTCATGTTTTAGACACTTTTTTCTCGTCCGAATGAAACAAAAATTTCACACGAAATTGAATTGCAGTTACAAAATCCATTACCGAATTTGATTGGTTTGATTACCAAAATTGATTTGGCCTTACGTTTGTGAATTATCATGAGGCAGTGAGTTTACATATTTCTGTAAGTACAAACTGACAGACGCTGATTCTTGTTCGGATTTGGCTCAAAATTTGGCTACATTACCGAACTCAGATCTGTGAACCGAATTTTATTTATCCAGCTCTCTTCGTTTTGTAATTATCATATTAACTTCGAACAACTGGACAGACGGACTTCTGATCAGAATTATTTAAGTTACTTAAAAAGAGGGGAAAATCTTTATTAATATTGATTAAATTGTTCTATGAATAATTCATCAACAGAATAATATATTTAAAATGTAGATTGCATTTTAGTATTGATTATGAGTGTGAAAATCCATGAGAAAATTCTAATTTCTTTTGATGAACAAGTGTCCTATTATTGTGTCGTCCTTAAGAAATCACACAGAAGCTTTCCGACATGACGGCACAACAATAAGAAAAGTGAGTTCCAAACACGAATTCAGAACATCCTCAGTTGCGATTTCAATTATTTTTTAATGGTTTTGCACTATCGGAAAATCAAATTAATTGACTTTTCAAAAGCCATTTTAACTTAATTCAACTTCAACTCGATGCCAAATAAATCCATGGGATGCTTCTAAGAAAATATTGTTCTGTTTTTGAGAAAAGAGCAGCTAAATAAAAGAGAGCCGCTTTCTTCGAGGAGTGATGAAAACAATGTAAGAGAATTGTTGTCGGAAGAAGGCAATTTATCCCTCCTCCTCCCGTGCTACCTGTGAAAAGGTCCCCCTGGCGCCACTTTGGGCTACCGGACGATGATTCATTGCTCCTGAAAGGAAAGGAGGTTGCTATATTTGGCGATTTATTGCTTTATATCAGTTTTTTGTAATTATGGCGTAATAAATTCGTATTCGGTTGTCTGATCATAAGTGAAGTTTGGAAGTTGAAAAGTCTCGATCACTTATTAACCATAAAGCTGTGAGATTGTGAAGAAATTAAAAAGTTGTCCATATGTCAGTGTGTACATTTGATAAAATGTTACTGAACGTTATGAGAGAGAAATTATTCTTTCGCGGCTTTAATTTGTGCATATTATGAGCCTCCTCTCATAATAACTGGGCAGTGTATTATAGTAGACAGAATTTATTTAGAAATATCATCAAAAATAACAAAAAAAATTCTTAGAAAAGTAACTTGAATATCATCAAGTTAATCATAATTATTTTTAAGTTTTGGTTTGAAATGAAATATCATGAAACGATTAAATAAATAATAAATATTTCAGTGTAATAATAGTATTTAATTTTTTATTCTCTAATTTATTTATTACTAGATATCTTTGGCTAACAGGCGGTTGTCGGTTGAAGTGGTTGCCAAAGGCTTCACTTAAATACTTCATATTGAATGGTTTTAAGGGCTTCCGCACTGAAATGCTTTTAAACTTTAAATTTTAATAATGCTCTGTTAACTAGGCAATGGAATTCCCTTATTTTCTGTTTACAATTATATACATCCAATTTTATCTCAGGACAAAAATTTACAGGTTTAAAAAATCGGATCATTTTTGAAATTGCTTCTTCTGAAGTTTTATCTTAGTTGTAAGGACAACAAAATTTCGGAAATCTTATTAAAAGTTGGTGTGAACCCTATTTAACATGGAAAACATCTTTATATCTTGATCAAAAATAAAAACAAATTTGCGTTTCACTTCAATGATGAAAAATATTGTTGTAAAATAAGCTTATAATTAAAAAAAAGGATTAAGAATATAAAAAAATATAAGGTAAAAAAATTAATACTACTGATCTTTTGTTTTAAATTTTAAGATGATGTAGAAAGTTTCATTTCCTTGCATGCTTTGATATGGTTGGTACTTATGGTTGGAAAATTACAACATTTAGTTTGATTCTTAATTAAACAAACTGAAATTAAAATTAAATGAAAAATTTAAATGAAATCTACGATCGCAAATTTCAAGTTATCATGTGAGAACATTATTATTTTAAGTCATTAACCAGTTTAAACCGGTTTGAAACAATCACGAGACTTCTCTATAGGTCTCTATCCCTCTATCTCTATATATAATGATAATTTTTTAAATCTTCCGTTTTCAATTTTTCCAGCTGGCAAACAAAGTTTTGGAGCTCGACCGATTTTGCGATGAAATAACAGCTAAGATGTCATAGTTCTGCATTAACCTTTTAAAAACGCATCTGCTGTCAAAGAAGCATACGTAATAATGAAACAATACTGGCAAAAGCAGGTCAACCTTTTAAAAACGCATCTGCTTTCAAGGAAGCATACATAATACAGAAGTAATAATACCATACTGGTAAAAGCAGGTAAAAAATATATGCGATTAAAAGATGATGGTGAAAATTGCCATTTAGGCTTTATTCATTGTCTACGCAATTTCATACTTCAATATTCATTGCCTACGCTATTTCGAGCTTCAAAATCCCCTAAACAAAATAACATCATATTCTCACATGATAAAAAACGCTGTACTCTCACTCTTCAAAGTATATATAACTAAGTTTAATAGCTATAGATCAAATGATCTTGCCTGTAGAGGGCCAATGCACACATATGTTCCACTTATTAACTAAGACATAGATGAATTTAATAACTCAATATAAACAGTGTTATTGTTCGTTTCAGTAACTTGACACTATTAATTTTCGACGATTCTACTTTGGTAAGGAGTGAGATTCGGAAAAATGAGCGTATTTCTGAAGTTCTTAATTCTTTCACCTCGATTTCCGTCCCATTAGATTTTTTTTTTAAACTTTTTTTGATTACTTATACTTACTTTTATATAAACTTTTTTACGTGAGTGTCATGTCGTTCCTGATCGTACTATGTGACTGAGATGATTTAATAAAATGTAATAAAAAATTCAATAACAAATAAAAAAAATGCTTTAACCTAAAAAATTATTTTGTAAAAAAGAGAATTACCAAATTTTAAGAACAGAATTATATTTATTCATCCTTATTTAATGTGTCGAGCCCTTGCAGACAATAAAAATTGCTCTAAAGTATTTCATTGTGAATTAGTATCTTTTTCCGATAATATTACGAGTTGCCTTTGTTAGGCCTCAAAGTTCGTGTATAATCCAAGTTCATCTTATTGTCAAATATAAATATCACCTTCTTTCATCTTTTCTCTAACACATATTTTGAATTAAAAAAAGCCTCCTGACGTATGCGCAAAGCCTCTGAGGGTTTTAGAATTTGATAATAAACAGTAATTCTATTATTTTGCAATTCATATAATTTATAAATTAAATTGCATAAATATTTTTCAAATTTATTTATTTGGCATGAAAACTAATGAAATTTCTAAATCAACTAATCTAAAACATCCTATGCAGTTGCCCTAGTTGGATATCTAATATTTGAAAAGTATATGAAAAATAGGTAATGTTTTAGTTTTATCTAAATAAACTTGTTGCAAAACATTTAATTTTGAAACAAGTTAGTTTTCATAACATTTGTTAACAATTTTCGCTTAATTTTGCATTTTGGATAGAACATTATATTAACAAGTTAAATGAAGTTATTTGTGGCACACCTGTGACAAAGAATACTTGCACCTCTAATCTGCAAATTTGGATATCTACAATCCGTAAAATAATGTTTAATTAATTTATTTTGAAATCGACTTTTATCAAATCAAATCGATTTTTCGATCAATCGATCAAATCGATTTTTATTTTGAATTCAAACATTGAAACAAAACTATAAATAAACCAATTATTTTCGGATTATTGATTTAAATCGCAAAATTCTTTTCTCATATGAAAGTTACTAAAGTGAAAGTTTAAAATTGATTAATTAAGAAACTTACCTCTTTCAAATTTAATCCTTCGATTTCAGGTTCAGAATTAACTTCATACATCGTTGCGTTAAAATTCTCCAGGTCATTTTATATAATCTTTTGGCATAAAGATGTTCTTAAGCAGACGATTTTTTTTCTAAATTTGGCGGGAACAATCTAATCGTTTGAAATTTGTTAACATCGAATATTTTCATTCATTTTACACCTGCTTTTCAGAACAAAACATTGAAATCGACGCAGTAAATAAATAAATAAAATAAATTTTTGGACATATATAATTCAAGTTAATCTTTAAATTTTCCATGCAGAATTTTTAACCCTTAACTGGGGAGGTGAAATTTTAGGACTTAACTCAGGGGGGTGCGGTCTACGAGACCGCATTTCATTTACACTCAAATTAAATTTTCTAATGAATGTATTAGTATGAAAAACTGCCAATATATTTTGCAGATATTTTTCTTGACATATAGATATGTTTTAGAAATTTTTCAAAATATATTATCATTGAAAAAAGTAAATGTGTTGGAACATGCATTTTCTTCTCAAATTACATGTTACAATAAATAATATTCTTGAAAAAGCATATTACTTTTTACTTTTTAAATCATATTTATTTTTACAGTATATAAAGATATATAGAAGACAATATAATGTAAAATTCAACAATTATATGAAAAATAAAAAAAATGACAATGGGTAAAATTGGCCCTTTTTTATCTGCTTGTGTGACTTTCATAGAACGGTTTTCTAGGACATTTTAAATATACAGATTAAGAACTAGCATAAAAATCAACCTATAAAGTCTGTATATATATATCTTGGTATATTAATATATTTTATAAATTTTTCAAAATGCATTGTCACTAGAAAAATTAATTATGTTTGAACATACATATCAAAATCAGTTGAATGCGAACTTTCATCGAAAAAATTTTCCGTATCCTTATCACTAAAATCACTTTATTCTTCATTTAAAAGTGTCTGAAGCACTGCTTCATAATAGGATCAGTAAACTGGATGATATTTCGGGGCCCAAATTTTAGCGCCATCTGCTAAGCCTTGTTTATCACTGGCACACTAACAGGGAGATGCGGTCTTAAAGACCGCTCTAAAAGAAATAACCGAATTATTTTAAAAGGCATCTGCTGAAATCGGTTGAAAAAGTGCACGTGTATTCAAGGTCATAAAACAGGAAGCTACAGGGTCAATCCATTCAATTGAGCTAGAAATAGAATAGGGGTGATAGAAAATCCATCGCTAGTGGTCTCAGAGACCGCACGTCCCCAGTTAAGGGTTAAGGCATTTTGATTTTTTTTAAACATTTCTTCTAGGATAAAATCAAGTAATATATTTATGATTCATGTGTATTTCTTTGTCACAACACATTGTTGCCTTTTTGTTATAATTTTCTTCACCAAGTATTATTAAACTGAAAACCGTTTGTTTTAGTTGATAAAATGATAATTTGGAATGCAGAAGTCAAAACGATTCGTGCTTTGTGACAAAATTACTGTCAGAAGATTGAATCTTTTTACATTGACGCAGCTGAAAAATTCTTAACCAATGTCATTTCGATGGTATATTCAGTTGATTCAGGTAATTTAAATATAAAAAAAGATGGAAATAAAATACTTATATAAAGAAAGCTACGGACATCATATACATAGTTCCACTGATCAGATGGATAATTCCCTATTTTCGATTATTTGTTCCAATTTTGAATAGAAAAACCCATTTAGTCTACAGTTTTTTTTTTAAATAAAAAAGTTTAAAAAAATTAATTCTGATAAGTATATTGTCACAGTTTTTACTTTGCACAAAATACATTTGCTATATTTTGCCGAATAAGCCTAACTCCGTATCATAAATTATTTTGAATATTAACAGACAGCATGATTTAATGTTATTTATGTTACAAATAATGCAATATTACTATAAAGTGCTGTAAAAAAATGCTGCATATGTTTCGGAATAATTGGAGGAGATCTGGTTATCCTCTTGCTCCTATAGTTTTAAACTTCTTCATTAACATTTCTACTTTACCAGACTGCAGTTTTAATATAGTATAGTGTACTCTCTGTACAAACTGTAGTACAGACTGCAGTTTTATATAGCATAGTGTAAAAGTAATGTGTACTCTCAATTGTTTGAGCCACAGTGACTCAAACAATTGAGAGTACACCTTACTTTTACTTGATAGATCCGACTTTCAATATAAATAATACATTACCGAGAGGAGCAAACACGTTTTTATTTTTACACATAATAAATGATTTAATTTAGAGTAAAAACAAAGAAAAATCAACGAAAAATTTTTGAACTGAAGAGTTTCAGAAGCATTTTAAATAAACATACGCAGATTTTTGCCTCAAAAAATTGTGAATACACCAATGAAATTTTTGTAATATTTCGCATAAAAAGAAAGTGTCAACATTTAATTGCATGTCTTTTGGGTTTTATAATGACCTTTAAACGTCGTGGTACTGATTCGACCCATTTTTGGTGGTATCTGAAGATATTTTACCCCATTCTTCTTGTACCACTTGCTTTAAATGTGTTCTAATTTTGTGGTACTGAACCACTATTTAGAGTGGCCCACAGATATTCAATGGCATTGATGTTGGGGTATTGTGGTGGTGTGTGGGACTGCTTTTTACAATGAAAAAGACACCATATTTTGACTTTACGTGCATTCTGTTTGGTGTCGTTGTCCTACTGGAAAATGAAATTTCCATCTAACCCAAATTTTTAGTACTTTAGCGGCGGTCAGGTCAATCAGATTTAATCCGAATGCCTTAATTAGTCGGGAGTAGCCACTGTGCTGGTTATTCGCTCTACTTTACGGCAAGGGTGTTCTTGAGTAAAAGTTCGATACTATCCCGAATCTGCCGGGATGTCTCGCCACTTTACGCATTTATAAATTTTATGCTTAATATCAGTACAGTTTCCTAATAAAACTATCCTTTTTTAAAATTCTGCATAATTTTATCACATCTTAAACTAAAGAAATGAGTATTTCTCGAAAGCATTATTTCATACTCTGAAATTCTTTCACTTTATTAGTTAAATAACTAAATTATTTACTTCTCAAATTTATTTTTCCTTAAAAAAATTCTTTTTACAAAAAAAAAAAAACCATCTTTGAATACCTGAAAATTTTTCTACAAGTGTGCTTTCTTCTTTCTGAATCTATTTTTCTTTTTCTTATACATAATGGTTGGAAACTCACTTCGAATAAAAGAAAAAAAAAGCAACCTATTTCCTTATTTTTTACAAGACTATCAATCAGCAATTTTCGCAGGCGATTACTTCGAAAAAAATCTGCCTTTCTCAAGAAATGTTCTTTTAAGTTTCTTGAGAGTTCCGCATTTATTCACGGTAATATAAGTACTCCCCAAGCATTAATTAAGATTACACAAAAAATTATGTTCTGGGGTCTTTTTACGGGTAAATTCAGCACGCTTTGGTGTTTTCTTATTAAGATTAAGTAAGGAATTTAAGTAATAATTAACCATAGTTCAATAACTAAAGCAAAGCATGAGTGTCTCTAAGGTAAAATTTAATATTAAAGCAATCAACAGAGCGTTAAAATCGTTTTAGTAGATCTTTGATTCTTTTAATAAGCTATAAATTTGGTTTTACCTTACGCTAATAATATTACGCTTTTTAAGTTTCGGATTAATTTTATTACAGAAGGATAAATTCAGACAAAATCTGCTTATTTGGCGTGTCATTACAAGAGACTAATCGATTCATCTATGTATTTTTCCCCACCGTTCACAATGCAGCGAATCGATAATATTGTTTCCCTGCGCAGTTAGTCTCATAGTAAGGAAGAGAGATTTACTGACACTTTTAAAGAATGCCAATGTTCTCCGATCTCGGAGACAAAGATGAGAATTCTGGAAAATACAAGAAATATTTATTCTATCTTTATTAGGAACCGAGATGGGAAGATTCTTCTAGAAAATTTATATGCCTGCAGAAAAACTTATGTAAATGCAAGCGGTTGAAGTGAATCAGTAAAGTGGAGAATTATCTCATCATAAGCGAGTGTATTGCGCTTTTGTGGTTTAATTAACATTTTATGTTTTGCTTATGTGTTGTTACTTCTAGAAATGCGGTCTTTGTATAGATATCGACTGTGTTTTGCTATCTGTGTATCTTGTTATCTTATGGAATAAAACCTAGCTATCCATCCCCCTCAGGGGCTCACTTACTATAGGTGAGTACGGGTGTCCCAATCCCGAGGTGCCCAGGGATCTATACTCCCTTTATGTTTATACTCCTCTACGCCTTCTGCTGTCTGCTGTATCTCTTCCTTCCCTCGACGGCAAGCGAGGGAGCTCTCCATGAGAAGCTGTCGCCGCTCTGCTTGCTTCTTGCTTCTCATGGACAGCGAAAACCCCACGTGTTGACCGTGCATGGCAACCCACTAGAAAGACGGGTGGTGCACTGTGGTCCCCTGTGCATCAATCGGCTGGTACCTAGTCACCTGAGTGGCTAGTCTGCTAGGGATCAAGCAAAGGCATTACTCCTTGGGCTTGGCGTTAAGGGTGGTCACTGTCCCCGGGGGTAACTCCGAGGTAACTATAGGTTCTATAGGGGGTAACTATAGGTTCCGGCTAGCACCAAGGTAAGCGCCGAGGCTGGGAAGGGCCAGAGCCGGTGGCTGCCTTCCCTTGTTGGGCTCCGTGGTGAGCGGTGCCGTCGGACCCGAATCAATTGTCATATCGTATGGGCTCCTCCAAACGTGGTGAAGTACAATTTACTTCCAATTCTGAACACCATTTCAACCGATATTTTATAATTAAACGTATATCTAATGAAAACGAATCTTTTGATACAGTATCTCCTTTCCTAGTGCAGTAATCTATCTCCGCAACAGTTGGGGAAGTTGCATCTGTTAAAAAAATGAGATCTGGTGACTTGCTTGTAGAGGTTAGTACTCGAAAGCAAGCCCAGAATATTCAAAAAGTGAAAGCTTTGGCCACGATTCCTGTTAATATCAGCCCCCACACATCATTAAACACATCTCAAGGCGTCATTACTTGCGGTGAAATATTGAACCTCCCTTTAGACTACATTCAAGAGGAGTTAAAACCACAAGGTGTAATAAAGGTTCGCCGCATTACCATCCGGCGAGAAGGACAAATATTGGAAACTAAGCATCACATCCTCACTTTTAAGTCGCCAAAACTGCCAGATTTCATATATGCAGGTTATATCAAGCTACCTGTCCGGCCATATATCCCAAACCCACTTAGATGTTTCAAGTGCCAGCGTTTTGGGCACTCTAAAGCTAATTGCCACGGAACTGTTACTTGCGCCCGTTGCTCTGAAAAAGGGCATGAAAGCCAACAATGTTCTGCACCAGAGAAGTGCGTAAACTGCAAAGGTGAGCATACTTCTTTCTCTCGGTTATGTCCACGCTGGAAACTTGAAAAACAAATCACCACTACAAAAATTAAAGAGGAAATCTCATATCCCGAAACACGAAAGAAAGTACTTGCACAGACACCGTTACCTGGTGTAAGCTATGCATCCGTGGTCCAGAAATTTTTTTGTGGAAACTGTACTAAGAAGGTAATACAGATAAAACCTCAAAAATCGTCGGATTCTGACACAGAAGAATCAATAAACATTATTTCTGACTCTGGAAAGCCAGATAAAAAGCAAAAGGAATCAAAACCTGACAAATCTCTAAAATTAAAGCTTGCAAAGCGCGGAATATCAAGTCAGACCTATCTTCGAAATTGAAGAAAACTGTTTCTAAAAACTCTGTAGCTTTGGGACTTGCTAGTCAAGGGATAGCTCATAAAGACTTGACATCCATTTTTGGAGGCATACAAAACAGTCCTGATCTCAAACTCCATCCATCTGAGGATGAGGAGGAATTTGGGATGAATTGCGATATTTCAGCAGCACAGACCAGTGCCAATACTTCCCCTCCTGCAAATAGAATTTCTTAATGGGTACCTTCCTTTCTTGGAATGGTCGCGGCATTCGGTCCAAAATTCAAGACATCAAATCTATTTTTAACAAATTTCATCCTGTTTGCTTCAGTGTTCAAGAGACCTTCTTGACGCCTAACATTCCACTTAAATTAAGAGGCTATAATTGTGTGCGGAGAGATACAGACACTGGATCTCGTAATTCAGGTGGTGTTTGTATCTTTACTTCAAATTTGTATCCTAGCACACCTCTTGCTTTACATACTACTTTACAGGCTGTGGCTGTACAAGTTCACATACGAACGTTGGTCACAGTCTGCTGCATTTACTTACCGCCTCATGATGTCATATGTCAGCAAGAACTTGATAACTTAGTAGACCAGCTTCCTTCACCTTTCATTTTATTGGGAGACTTCAATGGACATAGTACTTTGTGGGGTTCGGATAATACAAACTGTCGTGAACGACAGATTGAGCAGTTTATTGCTAACAACTGTCTCTGCCTGCTCAACAGTCAAGAGAAAACTTACTTCCACGAACCCATACGTAGCTTCCATAGTCTTGATCTGGCCATATGTACACCTGAACTGCGGCCATTTCTCACTCTAACAGTTAGCAATAATCTTTACGGCAGTGATCACTTCCCCGTTATTGTCTCCCATGTTGATGGAGGTGGTGCGACTACTTGTCCACCAAGGTTCTTATTCAAGCGGGCAGACTGGGATGTATTCACGCAATTAGCAGATATCACAGAAACTATGGTCAGTACTTGTGACATCACAGAAGCAGTACAACATGTCATTGACAAAATAATAAGTGCCGCAAATGCCACTATCCCGAAGACTTCCCCACGTCTGAAAAAATTTCGTAGACCGTGGTGGAATGAAGCTTGCCGCGATAGTCATAAACAACAAAAAAGATTATGGAACATCTTTCGAAGGTACCCGACAACAGAAAATCTTGTTGCTTTTAAACAAGCCAAAGCCCTTGCTCGTCGAATTCGTCGCTTTAGTCAGAGGGAATCTTGGATTAAATTCGTATCATCTATCACATCCTCCACATCCAGTAAGCATTTATGGAAGAAAGTAAAGGCTGCTAGTTGAATATATTGGGAAACCACTATTCCTGTTTTAAATACAGGAAATAAGACGCATTCCGCTCCATCAGACGTGGCCAATGCTCTTGGTCAAGCATTTGCACAAGTCTCCGCATCGGATTCGTATAGTCCTACTTTTCTGGCAATTAAGAATTCCGCGGAACGATTGCATCTGCGCTTTAATGACCGATGTTCTTTTCCCTATAACTGTGAATTCAGGATGTTTGAACTGCAAATGGCCTTATCTCAAACCCATGATACCAGTCCAGGGCCAGATGGGATCACATATATTATGCTCCGCCATCTGAATACAACTTCCCTTTCGAATCTGCTTGTATTATTTAACAGAATATGGCTTGAACGGAAGTATCCTTCACAATGGCGTGAAGCTATTGGGATCCCAATCTTAAAACATGATAAGGAACCATCAAATCCTCTGAATTACAGACCAATTGCTCTGAAGAGTTGCCTTTGTAAGACATTTGAGCGCATGGTGAATACACGGCTTGTATATGAACTGGAGAAACAGGGATGTATCTCCCCGTTGCAGAGTGGTTTCCGTAGAGGTCGGTCTACTTTAGACAACCTAATTCTACTGGAAACCCAGATACGCAACACATTTGTTAGGAGGAATCACCTTGTCTCCATATTTTTTGATATTGAGAAGGCATACGACCGAGCATGGCGCTATGGCATACTTTCGACACTTTTTAAATTTGGTTTTAGGGGAAATCTTCCCATATTCTTGCAGAACTTTTTATCACATCGGACTTTCAGAGCACGTGTAGGCAACTTTTATTCTGATTCTTTTATTCAAGCTGAAGGAGTCCCGCAGGGAAGTGTCCTCAGTGTTACACTTTTTATTGTTCATATTAGTCAAGTTTATCTATTTTACCTTCAACTGTTCAGGGATCACTTTATGTTGACGATTTGCAGATCTCATGCCAAGGCAGTAATATGAATTTAATCGAGAGACAATTGCAGAATGCCGTTAATAAAGTGGTGGCTTGGTGTGATAACAACGGGCATACTATCTCTCCAGAGAAGAGCCGGTGCGTCCATTTCTGCAGGAAACGAAATATGCATGTAGATCCTGTCATTCAAATACGAAATACACCCATCTCAGTTGTGGATGAAATACGATTTCTAGGAGTAATTTTTGATCGGAAACTCACCTTTCTTCCACATATCTCAAACCTGCGGAAGAAATGCGAGAAATCTTTAAATATTTTAAAGGTTCTCTCCAAAACATCTTGGGGCGCCGATCGGACATCTCTGCTCCATATTTACGAAGCAGTCATCCTCTCTCGCATGGATTACGGGTGTATGGTTCCGCCCGTGCTTCTTTACTGCGACGCTTGGATACCATTCACCATTCTGCCTTAAGGATTTGTTCCGGAGCATTTCGTACCTCTCCCGTTGAGAGCCTTTACGCTATTTGCTACCATTTACCTCTTGATTTAAGGCGTAAAAAATTGTCTGCCTGTTATTATTTCCGTACAAAATCTTTGTCCAGTCATCCCATTCCTAATATAATATTACCAGCTAGTCTTCGCAGACTATATGAGGCCCGTCTCTCACATTCTTCCATTTAGTGAGAGAGCGAAAGTACTTTTGCATGACTCGGGCCTTTCAAATGTTACAATTAAGACTGCAGATTTATTTTGTTTCCCCCCTTGGATATACCACAATTTTCTTACATGAATCCCTTCTCAGGATTTAATAAATCGTCAAATGATCCAATTATTTTCAAACGCCTGTTTTTGCATCATCGCTGTCGGTATTCCTCTTTAATACCAATTTTTACGGATGGCTCAAAATCGGATGGTCATGTTGGATGTGGCATAATTCTTCCTTCTGATACACTGAGCTATCGTTTACATAATTGCTGTTCTGTATTTACTGCTGAGTTGATGGCAATTTTCTGTGCTCTGGAAAAAATTTCGCCCTCCTCTCAGCGTAACTTCATTATTTATATCGATAGTTTGAGTGCTCTGGAGACACTCTCACTATAGCAATCGGATGCATCCGATTGCGATTAGAATACTATTTACTTGGCGTCTCCTACAAAATGAAGGCTTTCATATCCTTTTTTGTTGGATCCCAAATCACGTAGGCATTTCTAAGAATGAAGAAGCTGATTCAGCGGCAAAATCTGCTGACTCTTTTTTGTCCCATAAACTTCCATTTTGCGACATAAAGAGATTTCTCATTAAACATATTTATTCAACATGGCAATTAACATGGGATTTGAAGACGGAGAATAAACTTCATTCCGTCAAGCCTACAGATGGTTTATGGCCTGTTCACCCTATACGGGAGGTTAATGTGAAATTGACTCGCCTCAGTATAGGACACGCCCGTTTTACTCATCATCATCTCATCTTGGGTGAAAGGGTGCCAATTTGCCCCACTTGTCATATTGCTTTTAGTGTGAAACATATTTTAATTGAATGCCCTGATTTTAATGTTCATCGTCATAATTTTTTCTACTCGTCTTCTCTTAACTTGCAAGACCTAGTGGGTGAAAAATACCACCCAAATATTTTTAAATTTTTAAGAGCAATTGGTTTCATCAACTATATATAACGCCTATTTCATCTGTTTGTTCTTCCTTTTATGTTAAATGTATTTTATTATATGATTATTTTACATTTACGTTAATCATTGTCCTACGTTAAGACAGTTTTTTAATATTTGTATCGACGCATTTTACAACGTTTTTATTACTTTCACTTGTTCTTAAAATGTGTTGTTTTAAGTGTCTGATCTGATTTTACCATATTCTTGGCGCAGTATAGCCAAATATGACTCTTGCGCCAATAAACCATACACAACCAACCAACCATCTTTATGTGATCAACAATAAAACATGTAGAACACTTTCATTCTAAATAATATGCAAAGTATGTCTAAATAATATTCCTATACCATCCTTTCCCATAATAAAGACGTGGATAACATCTTTAACGTGGATAATAGATCCTTATTTATATTGATGTTGTTATATCAGACTGGAATAATATTTACATTTATGTTTATAGAGTTTATTACTTCTTATTCACAAAATTTCAACCCAAAACCACATGCTAGATATTCTCTCACTTAACGCATGGAATGACTCGTCAAAGGGGACAATACCGCGCAAATGAACTCTTTAGAAAACGTTCTTTTTCAGAGGGCTCATGTATACTATTCAAGACAAGAATAAAAGTTAAATGAATCCCTGTCTTTTCTACAGACGAAGGGGGAAAGAAAATCAATAAAATCTGAAGTTCATTAAGATCTATTTTAGCTAATTATAAATATAATGCTTATTTTCATGAGATCTCAAAGAAGTAATCGATCAATACACGATAGCGTCATGCGCAATATCAAATGTTAAATGACTTACTTACCCCAGTTAATTTGTCACATGATAATGAGTTTTGTAAATTGAATTCTGCCTATTATTAAATTATTTCAGTAAGCGAACCGAGTCACTGCACATATTATTTACTCTGTCAATGAAATAATTTTTATTACTGTTTGATTAAATTAATTATTATAAAAAAAGGAATGCAGAAACTGAATCACTGTGGCAAGTACAAAGCAGATCATGCGATTCGTTTTGCTGCATATTTAATGCGACAAGAAAAAATCATGTTCGAATCATTGAAACATGGAAAAATACGAAGCGGTTCGAAAGAAGATATTCTCATGTTCCGAATTTCTGGAAAAAAAAAATAGCCTTTTCATTCCTTGAGAACTTCAAGATATGCTTTCAATCCGCCACTCGAAGACTTACAAAATCCCGAACATGAAAGTTTTGTCAGGTTTCTCAAGAGAAAAACAAACTTCACTTCACAATGAAATAATTTTTATTACTGTTTGATTAAATTAATTATTATAAAAAAAGGAATGCAGAAACTGAATCACTGTGGCAAGTACAAAGCAGATCATGCGATTCGTTTTGCTGCATATTTAATGCGACAAGAAAAAATCATGTTCGAATCATTGAAACATGGAAAAATACGAAGCGGTTCGAAAGAAGATATTCTCATGTTCCGAATTTCTGAAAAAAAAAAATAGCCTTTTCATTCCTTGAGAACTTCAAGATATGCTTTCAATCCGCCACTCGAAGACTTACAAAATCCCGAACATGAAAGTTTTGTCAGGTTTCTCAAGAGAAAAACAAACTTCACTTGACAATTTATCTAGTGTGTGTTTTTGCGTTCATGTTACAGGTCAAGAATATTTTGCATGATGAAAAGTAATTAAAATCAAATATGGTGATAAACAGTCCTTTTTTGAATGTTTCTTTGAGTTTCAAAAAAGTTTTATAAAGTATTCCATTTTCATAAGATAAGTATAAAAGAACCCTCTCCATTTCGAATTTTTTAATTTATTATTTATTTCGGAATTGCTAATATTAGCATTAAAAAAATAATTTAAAACTATTTTTAATTTTTGTATTATGTTTTAATTTGGTCATATATTTTTTTTTTTTTTTTTGGTTCTTATATTGGAAATAAAATTTTGTTTTCATAGATTTTTTATTTCATTTTGAATCTTTTTATTTATTTAATATTACTTTTTATTTGTTTTAAAATCGTCATATTCCTTTTTATGAAAGAATATCTATTTTAAATTATGTTGATGTTTTGAATTTGAATAAATAAATTTTTTTACTTTCTCATGTGAAAAATATTATAATCGCTGAAAAATTTGAACTCATTGTTTTGACACACTTTCGGACCTTTCCGATCCCTGAATAAAAATTTGGACTTAATATCTATTTTTACGTGAACACATAACTTAATGACTTTCATAAATGAAAATTTAATGCAAAGTTTTCTAATTTAAAGAGTAGGAACTTATTAAAGTTTGAACTAAATCTATCAAAAGCTTGAAAATTATGCCGGTCTATACTTCCATTTGCATGTAATTGCAGTAACTCGAAAAAATAACTTCGAGGATATATGAAATTTAACATGTTATCTTGTTTTTAACATTTTGTTTGTTCTACGTCAAATTTTGGTTTTCAATTGGCGTCTGTAATGCTTTTTCGGTTTTGTTTTGTCTTCAACAAAGCATCTAACGCTGATGTGCGAGGCGCTGAAAATAAAAATGTGAGTATTCATGGCGTTTGCAGCTATGACCAAGGTCACACAATTTTAAGCGGGGGAATGAAGATAATGCATTTGTAAGCGAATATTCTAGTAAACCACGTAGACCTTTTCTGCTGGTTTGAAGACGACATGAAAAAGGGGCCCATTTCTTATACCTCGAAAACACTTTACCTTCACAAATTGTTTTCTCTCAGAAAAGATTTATTTTAAAAATTTACAATATACATAGATGTCCAAAGAGTTAATGCATTAACTTATGAACGACCCAGTTTCAACAGTAAGTATAATTTTCTTTACTTACTCCCGCGTCCACGATATGAAGTTGGAAGAAGGAGAGTGAATCTGTGGATAAAAAAAAATGCCCAATTTTAGACACCAAGATCGTCTCTGGTTGCTACAGTGAAGCGGTGTAGTTTTATTGGGCACACTGAGAAACCTTTTTTGGTGTATGGATCAGTGATGACCATTTTCTAACCACAGCATCTTTGTTTTTATCGTCGCAATGACTTGAGCATTCAGTGACCCTGATGCAAAGGCAGAATGGAAGTTTATATTTATAAAAATTTACTTCTGAGAATTCAACATCTGAGGATTAAAATAAATGGTTTAAATAAAAAGCACATTAGAGATATAGAAACTTTATTCATGTTTCTTTTTGAGTTTAGATAATAAAAGCTTCATACAAGCAATTTTTTGACACTCCACCACTTCCTATCTAGATATTAACTCCACACAAGCGTAAATACATTTGATTTCAATCATTTAACATGTAACTGACCGGCATGCAAAGTAATTCTTCTTTGAAATCAAATGTCCAATATATAACATTTTGATAAGGACAACAAAATTCTACGACCAGGACAATGTTGCTACCAGGGAAATATTTTTAATATAGGATGAATGCTTCTTGGTCAATATTTTTTTAAGTAAAAAATTAATTTAAAACTGTTTTTGAAAACATACCGAAATAGTCTGAAGGATGTATGGAGAAATTAATCTCTCAAACGGAATAATGGAAAACGACACTTTATTCCACGAATATTCCAGAAAACACAAAACAAAGTTAACTTCAGAGAAATTCGCTTGTAATAACTTCTCGGATTATTCCCCCGACTTGGACTTGTTATCATGTGGAATTCTCGAGAAGAATCTTTAAATATCGGTTCCAAGGGCAGATTGAGATGTTATTCTTTTTCCGATTCTTCAATTTTATTTCCAAATTTTTCAACTAAGTCGAAAATCATTTGACTATTTTTCATTAAAATATTCTATAAATCTCTATTACCTACCAATAGGCTAAAACACGTCATAATTGTATGATTTGGTCTTTTGACAGCGATAATAATCTTTATAATATAATCTTTGAAAGTGATATTATAGATACATGACAATAGTTTTATTAACGTAATAAGCATTGCAATTTTTTTAAATTTTAATTAGATTCCATTTTTTGAGAATAATTTCCTTCCTCCAGCCCACTGTTAGGTGTGACCGAAATTAATAAGTAATAAAAAATTAATCAAATTAATTAACTGAATATTAAAATATTATTTGAATATTAAAATATTACAATAGTGTAAGATTATCAAAAGCAAAGGGGAGTGGAAAATTTGAAAACTCTTACACGTCAGAAAATAAGTAAAAATATCGATTACAAAATTTATTTTTACAAACATGAAAGGGGTCAAGTGAACCTTTTCGCCGTCCTCTCCTTTGCGCGAAAATTTCTTCCCAGCGGTCCTCTTTTTTTATCCGTATTAGAACAAAATAAATAAATAAATAAAAAATAAAAACACAGAAAAAACATTTACAATGGGTTTTAAATATTTAATAGTTTTAAAATGTGGAAGAACACTTAAAGCACGTTACGACCGCCCTGCAGAAGTTTCACTCGAACGCGCTAGACGTACTACGGACAACGAAGAAGTTAAATCAAAATTTATAAAAACAAAGGCATCGTGTCCTTACATAATATAATAAATATAGTTTGACTTATGATAAAGATATTTGACTTATGACTCAGTTATGATAAAAAAAATTTCACATAGCGTTCAAAATTTGCTTGAGAAATTGACAGAAACTTCGGAAAATTATAGATTAAAATAGAAAGAAATTTATTGTACACACACACACACACACACACACACACACACACACACACACACACACACACACACACATATATATATATATATATATATATACAGTACTGTGCAAATTAATTGGGACAAACCGATTTTTTAAGAAAATTGTTCCTTTCTCGGAGATTTTCTACCTCAAACCATTTTCAACTGCGTTTTCTTAGAACGTGTGACTGCCCTTGACTAGTCTAAACCGGTTTGACCACGTGATCATGACATTTCGAAATTTTTTCCCTTCAGTTGCTGTAAAAAGTGGTCGCTTGTGTGAATTGTCTCCTTCTGACATATATTAAAAAAAAATGGTTATCACTCTCAGGAAAAGGACTAGAATTGTTACCCTTAGTCAGCACACTTCTATGGCTGTGAGGGATATTGCTGCAGTAATTGGAGTTGGAAAATTCAGTGTTTCTAAGATTATTAATCAGCAAAAGAATTTTGGAGCAGTGTCTCCAAAATGAAAGAGTAAATGTGGACGCAAACGCAAGACCACACTTCGAACAGACAGATTTCTTGTACGAAATAGTACAATGCATCCTTACAAAACAAATAGAGATCTTCAGAGAGGATTATTAGCTACTGGTGTGAGCGTGGATTTTTCGACAGTTCGATGAAGGCTTAGTGAAGCTGGGAGATTTGCAAGAAAAACCAACAGAAAAACAGTTATTAACAGCTGCAATGAAGAAAAAACATTTGGATTGGGATAGGAAATATCAATCTTGGACTGCACAAGATTTCAAGAAGGTTGTATTCAGCGACAAAACGCATTTTCTTGTGCAAGGGTTTTGACCAAGATTTGTCAGACGAAGTGGTGGAGAACCCATCAGGGAACAACACCTTATTCAAACAGTTAAGCACCCTCAGAAACAGATGTTTTACGGTTATTTTACTTCTGAAAGACCTGGCAGCTTAGTACTAGTTGAAGGGATGATGAACTCTAAACAATACATTTATATAATGGAAAGTAAAATTGTGCCTATGATGCAAACGTTCACTGGTAGTGTTGGTATCTTTCAGCAAGATCTTGCTCCATGCCATCCTTCTAAGCTAACAACGAATATTTTTTTTTCAAAAACAGAAAATAATGGTTTTGGATTGACCTGATAATTCTCCTGATGTAAATCCTATCGAAAATTTGTAGAGCATTGTAAAGAGACATCTGAGTAAAATTGACTGCTCAACTAAGAAAACAATGATTGAGAATGCTATAAAAGTTTGGTTTCGTGATGACTAGATCAAAAATTTATGTTCTAATTTAGTGGAATCCATGCCAAACTGTGTACAGGATCTCATTCAAGCTACAGGAGGACATATTTTGTATTAGATTGCTATACTGTGCATGTAAGTTAACCTATACTAATTAAACAACATTTGTGAAAATTTTTGTGTTTGTCCCAATTAATTTGCACAGTACTGTATATATATATATTTTATATCTAAAATAGAAAAAATATCTATTGTACATATTGAAGTGATTCTATCTATCTAAACACACCTAGCATTACTACAATAATTTTCCAAGATTTCGAATTAAGATAGCAGTTAACTTCATAGAGCAGAATTAACAATTTTCTTACTCTATTCTTTAACCTAGAATTTCTTAAAAATTGTGCCAAGCAGCCCTTTCCATTTTATCCCATTAGCAAACTTGTTCAAAATATGAAAAGTTGCGACTGAGCCTTAATGACCACTTTCCGAGACTTTTCCCCCTCCAAATTACCGCGCCACGAAAATTCAATTCCTCTTCGCACCAACTTCTAATTATTTCCAAGCTAATAGTTTACAATGGAGTCCTTGCTTCGGGCCCGTTTAATGACTTCCTGAAGACAGGTAAGGAGGAAAAAAATTCTCACCTCTCACGGAACGGAACTCGTTCTCCAGCTCTTGTAGAACGCGTTCAGAAAAGAAGTCGTGTGGGATAATTAGCGATTTTAGCATTCTGGCGCTGATGAGACATGTACTAGTAGAGATTCTTTATTATCGTCAGCGTTAACACGAACTTACGGAACAGTATATGTGTATCAGTACTAATCAGTGCAGTGTATATCAGTACTATCAGTACTATAGTGCGACCTTGAGGATTCCGCAACACACTTATTTTAACCTATTATACTTTTTGGTAATTAAATTTTATTTTTCATCTTCTTTTACACAAATCGTCAAAAATTCGACTTTGAGACTTTAAGGAATCTCCAGGCTTCAGGTGTTTCTGATCCAAACAAAATTTAGTAATTATATCTCTCTGTCGATCACTTTTTCTTTGGAAATTATAACTCGAAAATGCTCTGAGCTAAATGGATGAAATTCGGCATGTGGTATTTACATGAAATGTGTAGATAATATCATTCGAATTTCGAATGAAATTCATTCATAAAATGTCTATCGGTCAAAGCGCAAGTGAAAACGATAGCACCTAAAAATTAAATGCATTTTTAGCCTCAGGAATATAAATCGGTATTAAATTTTGGACCTAATATATCAACCAGTCTACCATCTGCTAGTATATACCTTTGGGTGTTTGTAAAACCGATAATTCAAAAATATTACAAATAAAATTTGGTATTGTGTTGTCTTTTGTTTAGAAAGAACACTAAGAATTTTGCAATGAATCTGCCAACATTGAATGACGAAAATGATATTTGAGCTGAGACTCTCTCTCATACTTCCACACCACGTCAACAGGAAATCACAAGGTTATGACTGATTTAACATGCATCAAACCCAAATCCGATTGTACCGAAGGCGGTTCTTCGATACAATCAGATTTCAAACTTAGAAGTCTCCAACCGCGACCTTATTCTTCAAGCCACTACGGCCCCTTTCTTCCATGTGGTTTTATAATGGTGTTAAAAAATACGACTTCGCAATTATATGATAACTGCAACTGTATATATACAGTAACATCCATAAAAATGTTAAAAAAAAATTGTAACTTAAGTAATTCTATTGGTTAGTGGTTTCTTTAATGGGTCAATTAATTAATTGGTTAGTGGTTAATTAATTTTATTGATTTCAAACTACACAGTTGAAATTCTAAAAATTAACTGTAATTTAATTTTTAGCAACTTCAGTCTATTTATTTACTTGTATTGCTGCAAACAAGTAGATAAATTTAAATTTTGTTTGGTTCTTTTTTCCCATGTAATAAATTAATGAGCAATCGTGATATATTTGTTTTACAGTTTGGCATCCTCTTTAAAAGAGTAAGACTGCTCATAAATATATTGTACGTACATTAAATTCTACAATCGTCTCATCTTGAATTATATCATTCATGTCTGATGTAGGGGTAGCGGTGGCCTGGTGGTAAGTAGGGATTGCAATACCGGACCAAAATTTCAATACCGGTATTCGGTATTTTTTAAATCTTAATACCGGAATACCGGTTTTAATACCGGTATTAGAAATTTTAGAAAAAGGAAGAAAACACAGGTGTTTCTTTTTTTTGCCAGTTTTGTTAGAAAGTGTAAATATCACAAAAAATAATCTGTAACTTATAAATTATAACAGTATATAATCACAAAAAAGTAAAGAAACATCTTATTTATTTAAATCACAAAAAAAGTGTAAATATCACTATTCAGTTTGTGGTACTATTACAAATTTTTGAAATGTGATCTTAAAAAACATAATGCATTAATTCTACTATCATTAAGTCTGAAAAGTAATTTTGTGTAAAAATGACCAGCTGTCGAAAACGCTCTTTCGGCATCTACGTTAATTGGTGGTACTGTTAGCAATGCGCGATAAACTTTTTCCAAGTACTTACCTCTAAATCCCTCATCTCCAAATTAATCGATTCCCCTTCGGATGGTTTTGGATATAGCTGATTTCTGTATTGTATTTTGGTTCGTTGAAATTTTATTTATTACTAATTCTAATTTTTGATCAAGAGACAATTCCTTTTCACTATCGACAGTAGTGACATCATAATCTTCGATAATTGAACCGAATTCTGAATGTGGATAGGTTTGTGGGAAAAAATTTTTAAGAAACTTTACTCTAACTTAATCAGATTTGAATTGGTTATTTTCTTTTCTTCTTTTCATTTTTAAAATCATTAGAATTATCTAAATATCATAATACATTTTCTATTTCGGTATGCCTTTCTTCTGTGCGATTTTTCAATGTAATATATAATTCTTTAAATAGTGATGTGTGCTGTTCTTTCAGTGACTGCAACATGAAATTTATTGTTGCATTAGCTGTTAATAAATTAGAATCTCTCCGACATAATGCCTCAATAGTCAGTTTTATTGGAAATAGAGCTGATATAGTTCTGGATATTAAGTCGAATTCACTATCTGAAAAATTAATTTACCGGTTTAAGTCGATTATTGCTTTTTGGATTGGATTTCTCAGTTTCAAAAATCGTTCCATCATTAGGAGCAATCTGTTGTTTTAGAATCTAATATTAACATATATTCAGTTTTATTTTCAGTTAATATATATTTTAGTAATATATCCTTTTTATAGGGGAACGTTTAAATATTTTAACATTTTTTCGAACTTTATAAATTATAGGAAGCAATTCTTGATAGGTTCATATTTCATCCTCATTAGCAATATCTTCTTCAACAATTACATTGTCATTATCTTCATTGTCAATATCACTCTCACTCTTACTCTTTTCTAAGTTGGGTTCCGAAGTTTCTATATCCACAGTATTTGGATTGTTCTGTTCTTTATATTTTTGGTATAATACATCTATTACTCCTAATTGAATTCCATGTGCATAGCACAACTGCTGATTTGCACCAATCCATTTTCCAACTTTTTTCATAATTGTTGCTCCATCAGTCGTTATGGATACAACATCTTCCTTCAGGGATAATCCATGTTTAGCTAATTTAGATTTAAGCAATTAACTTAGCCATTAATTAGCTAATTAATTTCGCCCGTTAGGGAGACATAAAAACAAAAGCGTATACTATATTGCTATGTTCGCGATACCGGAATATATATTGGAAACAATTTTAAAAATTTCTAATAAATACCGAAAAACCGGTATTTAAACTTGTGAATACCGGTATTACGAAATTGTACAAATGGCTCAAAATACCGGTATTCGGTATCCCGGTATACCGGTATTGCAATCCCTAGTGGTAAGGTCTCGGCTTCGGAACCGGAGGGTTTCAGGTTCATGACTCGATTCCACCGAAGAACCGTCGTGTAAGGGGGTTGGTTGCACGTTAAATCCGTCATGACCAAACGTCTTCCTGCTGGTGTGGTGTGGAGAGGGGGGTGCCAGCTCAGGTGTCGTCCTCGTCATCTGACCGAGGTTCAAAATGACGAGGTCCGTTCCAAAATAGCCCTAGTATTGCTTCAAATGGGACGTTAATATAACCAACCAAACTAACTAACTAACTCATGTCTGATGTAAAGAAAGACCGAAAGATATGCTTTCAAATATTGTCAAAAGCGAAGTGAAAGAAATAGAATTTTATTTATATGAGATCTATATATGACAAAACATCTCTTGTAAGTGAAATTCCCATGAAGAGGGCATATAATGATAAATACCGTGATAATGATAAAGTACTTTATGATAAATTAAGTTTTGGATGAGATTTTATATAGTGGTAAAATATCTTTAAAGAATTCACTCATTAAAAATAGCAAAGCAACCGACGGAGTGGTCTCCATAAAGCTTTCTCGCACACTCTCTAATATAGATGTTATCCCACAGAATTATTTCCATGGCGTTGTTATACAATAATTACGAAATAAACCTTTGATACAAATTTAGAATTTTTACTGAATCTATTGTATCATCATTGGCGATGAATCCCTAGCATATGGTAATAGTATTCGAAGTTAGAATTTGTGTTATACTCATTTCCCCAACCTATTGAAACAAAAATTTAACACAAAACTGCACTTGTAGTCACAAAATTAACCAACAAAATTATCTTTCTTGTTCTCATCATTCTGTAGTTATCGTGTTAACTTATATTCGAACAACAGGACAGACAGACTTCATCTGCACGGACGACTTTGCTTTAAATTTGATGGAAGCCTTTACAATTTCTTATAAAGCCGTATGCCAAATTTCATCCGTCGAAGCATTTTTGAGTTTCCTTTGTCACAGACAGACTAACGGACAATTTTCAAAACACACACACACACACACACATTTTTTTTTTCGAACTTGGTGAAGTCTAAAATGAGGCGATTCTTCGTAATCTCGAGTTCGAATTTTTTGTCAATTACACTTCCTTTATACCAAGTATACAAGAAAGTTAAAAAGTAAGCCAAATCCGAAACGGCTTTCAATTTTCAGTACAACTTACTTATTCATAAATTCTCACAATATTTCGGTGTCAAAATGGCGTACTAGGTAAAGTACTTCGTTTCAGACCGACAAAACAAAACCCGATCGTGAATGCAATTTTTATTTTAAAATTTTTTTAAAGATTATTTCAAATTAAACTAACAATTTATAAACATTCTTAATTAATGCGTTACTCATTTTTTATGAAGAAAAAAAATAAATGCTCATTCATACGATACTTGAATTCTAATTAAAATTCAATTTTCTAAACAGCAAAATAATTAAATTCACTACTGATAAATATTAACTATAATTATTCTCATGAAAATTATTACTCATTAATTCTATAAATTTATACTATATTTATTAATTTTCAGTTAAACGTAAGCATTACAATAATAATTATCATAAATACATTAGAAATAAAATATTCTTTGATATATGATAAATGTTCAAAGAGTATAAAATATTCACTGTTTAAGAAATGTATGGGAAAACAAACTTCATTTGCATTCAAAAATATTACTTTTTGCGTTCTATAACTTATAACTTTCTTTTTACAATCTTTCGTTTAATACAAGAAGAATCATCTGTTAACTTTTCAATAACTTAACAATCTCTCTACAGTTTCCATTCGTAGAGTTTGAATGTATAATTTGTAACTATTTAAAAGGAAATAACTTGTATCTTTTAATGATTTTGAAAAGTTAATAGTAATTTATTTTTTTATCCCAATTAAAGTTATATATCTACTTATTCTATAGCTTAAAAATCAAATTTTAATTATAATTCAAGCATTATATGAATGAATATTTATTTTTGGGCAGAAAAATGAATAAAAAATTAATTAAAAGATATTTCTGTGTTCTCAATTCAATTTGAAATAATTTCAAAAATAAAATTTCAAAGAAAAATCGTATTCAGGATTGTATTCGCTGAGCATCTGGGACTACTTACTAATGCATAAACTATGCCAGAAGTTTGAAGATTATTTTCTTCAAAATAATCAATTTCAAATTTCTTCGGCTGGCTTTTAAACCTTAGTATTTAATGAATGAATATTCTAAAGGTACACAAATATTAATCCGAACTAAACTTCCCAGCCCATGCTCCTGATCCTTTGAGAGCCAAACTGGAGGGTTGAGCATTCTAAAATAGCAAGCGGAAAAAACCAAACCAGGTTCGTTCTTTTACATATTCAAAATATTTAAGGAAACTAAAGTTGACTGAATTTAAACTGTGATCAGCTTGATTGGGAAAAAGAATTTATCATACATATATTTAAATTTTTTTTAAGCTTTCGCCCCCAAAACGTTTGAGGAATAGGTCGTTAAATATTTAAAATTCTCTCCTATATGCATACAACTTTTGCTCTCTTAAAAGTAACCAGCGGCAGTGGTCTTCCAAAAACTTTCTTGCAACTCTCTAATAAAGGCTTTACCCCAGAGAACGTCTTGAATGACAATGGCGTGCAACAGTTGCAAAATATTACTATTTGGCGTGAATTTAGCATTTTTTACTGAATCTATTGTGTCAGCGTTGGCGAGTGTTTTGGCGATTAACCCCTGGCATGCCATTAACAGTATCCGGAAATCGAATTTGTGCTTTAGAGACGTTTGTCCCCATCAAATGAGACAAAAAGTTGACACAAAACTGCACTTGTAGTCACAAAATCTTGTAGCAAATTTGATACATTTAAACCATTGCGTTTTTGAGCTACCACGTTTGCATATTTCTGAAAGCGTAGACCAACAGACAGTCAACCCCTTGTTAGATTTGACCCAAAAGATGATAGGTGTCTACGCAATAAATCCTAAATCTGTGTTCCGAATCTTATCCATCTAGCTCATTTCGTTTTGTAATTATTCATGCTAATTTATATTCGAACAGCCGAACAGACGAGCTTCCGCTGAACGGATTGTGCTCTAAATTTGACAGAAATCAGCAAATCTATACTTATATAAAGCTCAGTGTGTGTGTGTGTGTGTGTGTTGGCGCTCTACAGGCCAGACCGTTCGACCTACAGCTACCAAATTTGGCACATGCATACCTTGGAGGTCGGAAATGTGCACCTGGGGGTCTCTTTTTTCAGTTTTTAACTAGGATTTTAATTATTAATTAAAAAATAACTTTCCCACCAAAAAATTCTTTTCGTTTCCCCACCGCCAAATGAATAAGGCTTCAGTTTTTTCCGCACGCTAATGAGGATAGTCTTCACTTATTTTCGGCCGATTATTTCAAACGATTCTGTTTATTTTCTTAATGTTTGAGGCATTTAAAATTAAACATTGTTAATGAATCGATCTTTCAGATTCATTCTGAAGTACTTTTGAATTAAAATAAAACAGAATAAAGGAAATAAAAAATTTCTAATCTTCGTAACGTTACCCCAACTGGCGTAGAAAATTCACGCATTTGCGTTACCATAATTGGCGTTGAAAATTCACGCATGCGCATTGTGTTCTGATTGTTGACAACTCTATTTACAACGGATATAGACTTGGCTTTGAAGGTTTAACAGGTTTCCGACAGATTATTTCAAATGATTCTGTTTATTTTCTTAGTGTTTGATGCATTTAAAACTAAACATTATTATTTAATTGATCTGTTCATGATGAATCTGAGAGAATTTTGTAGAAAACTTCTTGAGATATTACATAAATTAAGAAAGATATTCTTTTGTACCCATAAGGTTTAAATACTTTGCGATTCTGTGTTCAGCACTCATATTTTTAAAAAAATGCTTCGTTTCAGTAAAAAAATGTTCTTATATTAATTGCAATTTAACCATTTCCACTTTAATTCAAAGCATAAATTCTACGGGAGATAACAGAAAATTCGAGAGATACATATCACGTTATGGCTGAAGACTGATATAATATTATGGATGAATTATATGACTATCAAAATTTGAAATTTTAATATATTTTGATGAAGAAGTTATTAAAACAAGAGTTATATAAAATATTTAGCTATTAAAATTTTAACGAGCATTAAGATTGGCGAACCGGCTGGTCGCTAAAGGCGGCTAGTATGGAATAAAGACAGTGTACGAAATTTCATTCTTCCAGGTCAAAGCGGTTTTGAGTTATATTTGTCCTAGATAAATATACAGATAGATAGACATTGATCAAAAAATGTGTTTTTCGAAATCAGTTAAAACTAAAACGGGGAGATGAATCAAAATCTCGCATTCGAAGTTTTTGATGATTATAATACTTTCTCTATACTACGGATATGGGAAAGTATAAAATAATTCATTTAATTTTTCTGAATAACACAAATTTAGTACTTCTGTGGGAAAAAAATGTTTAGATAATATAATGGATCTCTCTCTATATTTAGCCATCTTAAAAATAAAGCTAAAAGAAAGAAATGACGAACAACTTTTTCAAAAATTCTACGACCAAAGATAATTTAGTTGCCCATCCACGCTCTGCTGATCTTCCGTTCTGTAGATTCCACGATTATTAATTGGATTAAACTAAAGCCCGGGTTTTTCTTTCCTCCTGAATTTCCGAAAATCCCAGCAAAAATCAATATTTCTATAATTAGAATTCAGCTCTGTAGAACTGGTTTTCGGAAAATAAACAGTACTAAACCCGAAGAAAAATGCAAATGAAGCACGGAAAATATTTAACCAACTCGGAGTTATTGAAGATAAAAGGTTTTATTCTCTTTTATGTGTATTTTTTTTTTGTTAACCATACCCGTAACTGTTCGCGAGACCCAAAACTGTTGGGGGAATTATTCAATGAAATTTTAGAAGCAAGAGAAATCAATTTCGTTCTCAATGCTGCAATTTCATTTTGAAGTCTCTTGATTATAATGAAGGTGAATTTCAGATCCAAAACACTTCAATTAGAACTCCGGAGTTTTCCGTAATAAAAGCTTTTGTTTACAAAAAGACTTTTGAGCGAGCGTGTACGACATGGTTTCGCATATTAATAGAGTTATTGGGTTGTTGAATGTATTGAAGTTTTGAAATTCAGTGAGTGAACTCTGCGGCCTGGACGGAAATGACTTTGAAAATATAACTTCTTTGTAATTCAAAGGTTTTTATTTAAATGGCAAATTACAGTTGGTAAGATAGGTTAGAAAATTTCGTATTTTCAAATAGATGCTATTTATCTAGATTTTTAACTGAAAAAGATCGATTATATTTTTATCAGAAATTAATTAATATATTCAGATGACCAGAAAAGTAATGAATTTTTTAAGCTTAAATTTATGATAAATATTGTTACGAAATTTCCGGGGTCCGTTTGGATAGTGGAAGTTATATGGTGTGGAGAACACTCAACCAGCAGGCGGCAGTAGAAAATGAAACAACGACGTTTATTTACACGAAGACACACAGGACAACACAAAGACGACAACTATATACAGCATACAATTATCTTCAGCCGAGACGTGCAGACAACAGACTCTAATGCAGACCGTAGCGCACAACTTAATTCAGCACTCACTTGACTCCGTCGCTGCTCCGCTAATCTCTGGAGGGCCAGTTCTTCACCGTCGATTCCGACTACTCTTCGACTCCACTGGTCCACGACTCCAATTCACGACTCGGTTCACCACTCGACTCACTACTGCCCGGCAGCTGCGGGTTCTTCCTTTTATAGGTCTCAGAAGGCGGGGCTAGAAGCCTCTCAACCAATCAGTAACGTTCGAGGCGTAACTCGGTTCCTGCTGGACGGATCGGGAAAATTATCGATGTTTCGGGTATAATCTATTTTGGCACCAAAGTCTCCAAATTCGTCGCCAAGTCGCCAAGTTTGTCGCCAAGCTTTGGGATCTCCTATGGAACCCACTATGCTGGGAAGCCGCATCAAGGATTCGTAACCTTATTGTTAATTTGATTTCTACAGAAGGCACAACTTTTGGCACTCAATTCAGTTTAAGTTCCTTATTATTATCACGTTTTTACTTTCTTGCATACGAAGTATAGAAAAAATATTGCATTTATCAAAGAATTCGAATTTTAGATTTTGACGAAAATACACATTTCAGACTGCCACAAGTTCGAAAAACGTATTTGTGAAATTATATATGTTTGTCCGTCACTGAAAACGATATTTCAAAAAAGCTTTGAGCTAAACAGATGAAATTTGGTATATAGTCTTTATTCTAAATTTATATTTGCTCCATGTGTTATTCCATACATAAGCCTATCCCGTGTACTTAACGATTCAATATAAATATAACAATTTAAATAAAAAAGACAGTGTTTTTTTTATTTAATTCAAATCTTGCTTCTATCGTGTAACGTTCCATTTTTACTAGGCCTAAACTATCAGCTAACAAATGTTTTTTTAATGGGGTTGCTAACATTTTACTGTACGAAAGGTGTCAAACTGAAATCTTTCGTTAATTTTGGGATATCCTTTATAATAAAAAGAAATTAAACGTCACAGCAAAAAAATTGCGCAGGAGAAAATACGTCAACTTTAAACAATTCTTTCGAAATTTCTGATTGAAAATGCTGCAATTGCTGAAAGAAATTCATAAAATATAAACTAAAATATTAAAATTGTTATGCGCCAGTCATAATTTAAAAAGCTCTCCGTTCTCTTTGAACTACTCCCTTGCTGATTTTACATAATAATTTAGAACTTTAATTATCTGTTACCAAACTCTAATATTCATTTTTCACTCTATGACGACTGAATTAAACATATAATTATAAACAAAACCAAGCAGTAGATAGTTAAAGTTACAGAAACAACAATTCACAAATATCGGAAATATCAATAAATTAGTTAAAAATTCTTTTCGTTATTCGGAAGCCATATTCCGCTGGGATTCATAAGTGACGTAAGCAGCTGCAACGCCAAACGATAAATGACCTCGTAAATTTGAGGCTTGTGCTACAGCTTGTATGTTAATTTTCTGTGTGGCTTTTATTTATTTTCGAGCTCGAAGGAATGAAGATTCATAAATCTTTTCTTTTTCCATTAAAAGCTTTTGGGGCATTTATTATCTAATATTTTCTCCGGTATAAATAAAATGGCTGACAGTGAATTCCCGCTATTTTCCCATTACGCTCTGTTCCAAACTCTGAGAGCGAACGAGACGGCCCGCGAATTACGAGATGGCTGGACTTAAGAAATAATAAAGTTTTGCAAAGAATGTCACATGCATAAATAGCGTATTCACACGTCTTGTTTTATTTTCTATCTTGTTTATTTGCTGGGAAAAACAATAATCCTTGCATTGTTGATTGGTATTCATAAAATTACTTTTACATTTAACCACATTTTATGTTCCGCGTAATGGCAACTCGATTGCAAATGGTTATTGCATGAAATGAAATTGTGAAATAATTATGAAGCTCACCAAGAATCAAATTTTATTTTTCTATCCCAAGCATATTTGTCAGAATACATTTGAAATAAAAAAATAACTTCTGAAATAATTTCTGAAATTTCAAAGTGAAATAAAGTATATTAAATTCCTTATGAGCCGAAATTTAAAAAAGAAAAAGTGAAATCTGCTATCGCAAATCTCAAGTTACCATGTGTGAAAATTATTATTATTTTTAAGTCATTGTTTGTCTTAATTAATTTAAGTAATTAAAACAATTTAAACTGGTACTGAATGATCACGTGACAATTGTATTGTGCAATCTTTAATTTTTAAAACAGATATGGGTTTTTTTCCCCACCTCCAAAACTTTTTGATATCTTATTCACTGTTATGTGCTGACTCTCGTTTTCTTCTTTGTGCTTCTTCGGGTGATAACTTTTGACGACCCTGACCTTTATTGGCCAGATAGGAGAATCGTGTACATGGTTGACATTCGAGTAAAACTTTTGTAACATTCGCGTTGTAACCTTTTGTTGGCGATAAATCGTCAAATGTGACATTTTCTAATAACCCTAAAAACGAAAAATTGATGTCTCAAAAGCGCTAAAACGCCAATTTTCTGACTTGCATTATTTCAAAAACTTCAAACAAAAGCAACATCACGTTCTCACATGATAATAAATAGATAATTTCTGGGATAAGTTCCGAAAGTTCAAAGCTCAAAGTGAAGAAAAGTGTTTGAAATTCGTTATGATCCGAAACTTAAACAGTTTTATTTTTAGATTAAATATAATTGAATATCCGTTATGAAAATATGAATTCTTTTCAAAAACTGTTTATCGAACGGAATGTCTTTCGAACTTTCTTATAGTCAAAAATCTCAATTTTTTTTTCTTTCAAAAAACAGCTGATTCACTCATGAAGCTGCTTAATTAAATAACATTTTTTTCCCTATCCTCGGCTCAACTGAAGATAAGAGCACTCAGCTTTCATCTTGGAAAAATTCTCCCCATCATTATTTAGCAATAAAAGCCAAAAAAATCTAAATCTAAAAGATTAATCCACTTCTTATTTTGTATCCTTCATCCACTGCAAGAAATAAAATAAATAATCTGATCCTGTCCTTTGACTCGATTCAATGGCCCTCTTCGGTTATTTCCTAAAAAGGTCATAAAGGAAGAAGTTAATTAAGGTCAAAGTTTTTATTTAAGTGAACATAAACTAATTTGGCATGAAAAGTAGTTCTTTGGCATCAATTGTTCTGCTCCTTCAATAAAAGATCCCGCCAAATGATTATACGCTCGCCTTCTCCTTTGATTTGTTTAGAAGAAACGATTCCTTATTTTAGTGATAGCTATATTTTTTATTTTCATTTTGTATGCAACCAAATTTGTCCGATTAAATAGAGCAATCTTTGAAAAAAGAATTTTTTTTTAATTGTTTCAAGAAAATAGAAATAGATGATCAAACCAAGGAAAAAAAATTCAAATTTACATAAATTTAAAATATTCAGAATTAACAATTTACCAATGGTGATTTAGATGGTTTTAATTAATATGTTAATCATTTTTATATGCAAAAATAAATGTATTTTCTCTTAATACATGAGTTATAATTTGATTTTTAAAAGAAAAATAATTATTTTCATTTATACGGTACTTGAATTATGATTATAATTTAATTTTTGAGTCTTATAAATATAATTTTAACGATAAAAAATAATTTAAATAACAATTGCTATTATAAAAATCAATGAAAGTGTTAAATTTTTGGATTTTAATTAAGACTAGCTATTTATCATCTCAATGAAGCTGTATTTATATCAGAAATTAAAGGGAGTACCTGAAATTAATGAAATGTATATCACCAAACGTTCTCAATATTAATAATCGGAAAGAAAAAACAGAAACCAGGTGTTAATTATGGAATGCATAAGCAAATGGTTCAAAAGTGTTAATAGCATGTTACGTTATGCTTCTTACGCTGCCCGATTTTCTCAAAGAACATATATATATATATATATATATATATATATATATATATATATATATATATATATATATATATATATATATATATTTAAAGATAAATGAAGCTTTTTGACTAATCGATCCCTTTAATGCTTCTCTTGGGGGGGGTGATCATTATTTATCAACTGTACATGACGTCAAAATATATCTATCTTGTTTCCAATATTTTTACGATAATTATCATTCTGGTTCTTATATGTAATATAAAATTAACGAAATATTTTTATGATGACAGTAATCATACGAGTTTTAACTCGTAATTAATATTTATCATCATTTGTTATATTTATGATTAGTTTTCTTGCTTAAAAATTAAATTCTGATTCAAGTGTTAGGTGAATGAGCATTTAATTTTACAATATATAAGGGCATTATACTTTATTATGTTAATTAAAACTATTTGTGAATTGGTAAATTAATTTGTAATAATTTTAAAATTTAATAAATTAAATTCTCACATGATAATAAATAGATAATTTCTGGGATAAGTTCCGAAAGTTCAAAGCTCAAAGTGAAGAAAAGTAATTTAAATTCGTTATGATCCGAAAGTATAAGACTAATTTAAAATAATTTTAAATTAGTCTTATATTATCAAAAATATAAGACGCAAAAATTAAATTATAATCATAATTTAAGTACGGTATAAATGAACATAATTATTTTTCTTTTAAAAATTAAATTATAACTCATGTATTAAGAGAAAATACATTTATTTTTGCATATAAAAATGATTAACATATTAATTAAAACCATCTAAATCACCATTGGTAAATTAAGGAACACTAGCTCGAACTGAAATCCTGTTACGTGAACGCTAAGCCAACTCCGTATCGACTGTGTTGCTCGGACGTTGGCCGACTGTGGCACATTATTAGTATATATGCTATGCTATTACTATAATTGGTACTAATGAGTTTTGTGTCCGTTATTTTGGTTGAATGCCTTTCAAAAGAAGGCATCTTAAAGAGGGAAAAAAGAATAAGCATAATTTCATTTGTGAGTAGTATTCGCCCAAAAAACATTGCTTTTCCAACATTGTTTAACTATGAATCACAAAATGATTTCGTTTATTTCATATTTTTTACAACTAATTATATTCCACTGTGGGAGTTATCTCAGCTATGGAGATGAGAAGTTACCATATAAGAAAGCAAGTCTCACTCCTCCGGTAAGTATAGTAATGATGTGGGGCTGAACTACTTCTATACCAATGCCAAATCATATTCTTTCAAGAGTGATGGATCTAGGGACTGCATCGTAATGGGTGCTATTTTGTATTCACCTCAGTGCTCAAATATGTTGTCGTGGCTGCCTGTCATCCTACTTTCCCCAGATACTTTGGCATGGCGAGAGTAGCTCGATTCTGTTTACAACTATTTGTATTTTCAATAAAATACACTGCAAACCGTGTTAAACGCAAGATTTATTGCTGAACTGTGTATGATTGAAGTTTTTACAGAAACATAAAGAGAACTGAATAAAGGACATATTATGGTTTGGATTTCATTGGCATTCATTAAGCCACGGACAATACCGCTAGTATTCAGCTACTGGTTTATCATTTATTTTTATGAATATTATGAAAACTTGAAATAATTTTTTTTTCCTGAAGTTGACGATTAAGTGGCACCATGTCTATGAACTCAAGATTTAATCAATTTCTTCGATAAATAATTCTTTAAAGTATTAAAACATTGTATTGTTCTCAAAAATGTCAAAATTTTATCATTACAAGTAGCCATTGCAAACTCGATTAAAAAATTAAATTGTTACAAGTATAGAACAAGTCAAAAATCCATAGAAAGGTTCCTTTTGTTACAAATATATTTTGTCTAGTTGAATTAATGGGGCATAAAATTATTTGAAAATCATAATCATTTTTGAAGATCCGCGCTTTCCTGTTAAAATAAATCGACAATTTCCCGCCCTTTGAAACCTTATTTACTTTTATATTTCCTATAAAATTCTCCATCCCTTACTAATGCTACTTCTATCTCTACAACAAATTACATTCCAGGAAATCTTTTTCTCCGATCTTTATCTAAAACATTTTTAATTCAAGATAAGAAAAATCGACAGAAATGTAACGTACCGGAAAGAAAAAAATATGCTGGTTTTAACTCTTGACATGTCCGATGGAAAAATAAAAAGGCAGACAAAAAATATTGTTGGAAATAAATTTTCAATCTCGCATGAAATGTTTACAGGCGTCTAGAAAATCCCTTATTCCAGAACTTTTTTCTCCCTTTAAATCTCCTGGGAAGTTTTGAAAGGTCAGTTTCAAACATTCTTTTTCGCCGGAAAAATCCAGGCTGAAATTTCATCCGTGTCTCTCAAGAATCATAGAAACATTCGAACATTTTGAAGTTGTATTTATTATTTGAGACCACGCGCTCAAGGGAAAAAATCGTTTGATCCATTTTCTTTTTATTTAGGAAGCTACGTAATAACATGTCAAAATAGGAGTTCTGTCCTAACTGGAGGAAATAGCCGAATTTCATTTAAGTTTTCGCCTTTTTTTTTCTCCTTGGAGAATTCTTGTTGAAATTACTTCAAGACAAGTTCAACATGTAAATTCGAAGCAAAAACGGTACGAAATGGAAAACTGAGTTTGTGCTTTTGAAGAAATTTTTGACAGCTGTCATTAGAAATGGAAGATTCTTCTTGTATTGATTGTTGAATTTATGTTTCTACTCAACTGGAAAATAAAGATTTAAGAATTTTGAAATGATTGATATTTGTGTCGCTTGTTTGCCAAATCGATTAACTTCAGAAAACAGATAGTGGAAAAAAAAAGTAATAAGAAAACTTACTTAATTTTTTTAAAAAAAGCACTTAAAATAAAATATAAAACTAAAAAAAAAATGTGGAATGTATTATTGAAGACATAGCTTTTAATAAACGGAAACCACCTGGAGTGGTTTCTCCGAAATGTTCTCACATCTTCTCTAATAAACTACCACGATTCCCTTTTGGATATTTTGGAATTTTACGTCCTCCACTTGTGGCGAAAAAATAAATTTTTCAGTTTAGTTTCATTTTATATATATCAGTCAATATTGTGTGCTGTAGAGAGTGTACACATTTAAAAAAAAATCTAATAAATCAGAATTTTTAAAAATATACTTTATTGTTTTAAATTATTGCATCAGTCATTTTGTAATGGTATCAAATCTTTCTTTACACGCACGTGATCATTGTTATAAAATTAAAAGTAAATTTAAAAATTAAAATAAAGATAGACGAATCGAGCCAGAAATTTAATCATGTTGTGATGTTTTGGACTAAAGGTTAAATTTTTTTTTGATTTTCTTCTGCTTTTTTTTAGACAAAAGAAAAGTTTTTTTAGACAAAAAAAAAAAAAAAAGATACTAAAAAGGTTCTGGATTCGTCAAAAATTTCGGTTTCAACACAGACATTTGATGAATCTCTGCGTTTCAGACTTTCTTGAGACTGAAAATCTCACTTTTGTAATTATGTCTGTCTGTCTATCTATAAAACAATAATTCAAAAAACTTTTGAAATAGACCGATGGGAATTGATATGGATTTTAGATCAAATTTATAGAGATCTATCAAATTTTGAGTGAAATCCACTGACAGGAAGTCAATGTAAACATGATTGCTCAAAATTGGAATAATTTAAATGGATGAAATATGTTCTATAATCCTGTTACTAAAATTTGTTTTTGTCCAATTTGGTATCGCTCTTTCTATAAACAGGTTTCTAAAATGCATATTTTGTTTTCTTCACTTTATTATGAAACCAAAACTCTTATATGAGGGACACTGGAAATAAAAATGTGAGTACTTGTGGTGTTAACGGCCTTGCCGAATGTTCCAAAATTTTAAGGAAGGAGAAGGTAGCTGATAACATCTTTATTTGGAAGTGTGTGGCAATTTTCGAGCAGACGATTTCAACTGCTTTTTATTGACCATATTTACAATACAGTATATATAATTTATATATATATATATATATATATATTATCAGAAACAATTTAACATACATAGGTTGAATGTTAACATTTTAAGCATAGTTTTTATTGCCTGTTTGAATGAAAATAGTTTTGAAAAATGTAAATTCGACTTGTGACCTATCAGTCGAAGCTGAACTCAGTCGTAATTTAAAAAGGATTTAAAAACATTACAGTTCCTGTACACTTGAAAAATAAAATTTAGCAGTCGCCAGAAATAAGCCATATGATGAGGATTATAGAAGACAACTTAGAAGGTTTCATATTACAAGTTTGCAAGAACTTTTTTTTTCTTTTCTGTCTGATTTTTAGTGGCGTCTTGTACAGTATAGCCGGGGCAGGGGTACTGGAAACAATAAAACATTGCACATTGATACTTTTCAGCATAACTTAAATTGTGTCTTGGCTAAACAATTTTGCATAATGTTATTACTAGGCAATAAAAATAATTAGATTTTTTAGAATAAAAATATAGGGAAAACCAAACTTCACTCGGCAGTTTTTTTTTTTTTTTTTTGTAAAATTGTGGGGTTTTTTAGACACGAATCACATATTATATACGAATATTTTTCAATCTTACCAGATCTCACAAAATTTTGAGGTGCCAGTATGTTATCATCCAATGGTAACTACCGAAGTACCGCAGAAATATACGGGAGGGCGCTATATGGCATTGCCAACATGAGAACAGATAGAAAAAAAGGCTCTAATAGTTAGTTATAATATTTTTTTATGTGTGTAATATCGGGTTTTTCTCTTAGGCAAGACACCTATACAGATAAACTTGAAAAGCAAAAACTTTATCTAAATATAAAATTTCATCCAAATCGATAGAATCGTTTCCGAGATGCGCGAAATAAATATATATATACTATACAAGAATTGCTCGCTTAAATTTATAAGATGAAGGGAATCTAATTGAACAGCAAACACGGGATCGAAAATGAGAAAAACGCATGAGAGCCCGAAGTCCTAACCACGACTCCATCTGTGATACTCTTGCACGGGTGATGTGTACGAGTACGGGTCGCGTACACATGTCATTATTTAGTAATAAATTTTTTTAATGTAAAATCATGTTTTTTTCAAAAAAAATGTATCGATATAGGTGCCTTTCCTGAAAAACATTTTTTTTAAAAAAATTAAAAAGCAAAACTTTATCTAAATATAAAATTTGATCCAAATCGGTAGAGCCATTTCCGAGATACACGAAAGAAATAAATTCATATATACAATAATTGCTCGCTTAAATTTATAAAATTAACAGATTAGATGTAACTAAGTAACTATTTATAAACATCGAAATAATTGTCTTCGGTCGTTACTCTTGATTATTACTAACGTTTATAAAGATAATCTTAATCGCGGTTATACAATAAAAATCTGTATATTGAAAAATAATTAGCAAAACCGAAAAACTAGATCCCCATCTGCAAAGACCAGTCAGATTTCGAGAACTTTCAATCCATACGAAAGCTTGAATGCATTGTCATTGGACGATTGTCTTCCATCATCCCTCATTTTCAAAAAAAATCTCAGAAATATTTTCTTACTGAACATTTTTAGAGGGGAAAAAAAGAAACTATAGAGGGTCGAGACTCTTTTTAACTTCATTATGAAGTAGATGAAAATAATAGACGAATTTCAGGAACAGTTATTTAATTATTTTCTAAATTCCACATTTTACAAAACAAAACAAACACGAACACGAAAATACATGACACTCACTAGAATATAATCTAATAAGGACCCCCCTCCTCCTAGAAGGATCGTGGTAAAGTATACCTTGATGTTAACAAAGTAACGCCATCTGTTGCATCAAAAGAGAAGGTAGTAGAATTAGGTAACCGCTACGAAACCATGATATTTCTCATAACTGCAACCTTGATAATCAAATTAGTGAATGCTGAAAAGGTTTCAATAATTATTTTGACATAATAAGGTTTCAATAATTATTTTGACTTAAATGTTAATAATTAATGGTCAGTTGTACCATTCTCCATTTTCGATATTGCAGAATAAAGGTTTAGCAGCACCTCCGTTGTTAATAATTGGACCGATTTCACCATTTTCATCCAGAAAGTAGTTTTACCTGATTACAGGCAAAATCAGCCAATTAGAATGTTCTATGTTAATTGTGTCAATAAAAACACTTTAAATAGAACTTTCTTTTGTTGTGGTAAAATGCATTTTATCAAAGTTAACCAACATTACTAAATTTACACTTTTGATGTGATAGGTGAACATTTGAAGTCGAAAGCGGCTAGAGAAAGCTTAAAATTAAAATAAATACGCAGTGATGTTCTTTGCAATCGATTTATTAAAAAGTTCTTAACTGTGCCTGCAATAATCAATGGTCAGTTGCACCGCTACCATCCTTTATTTTTGAAAGATACTGCAGAATAAAGGCAGAGCAGAACCCCCGATCTCAATAATTGGACCGATTTCTCCAATTTCATTCAGAAAGAAATTTCACCTAATTGCAGGCAGAATCAACCAATCAGAATGTTCTATGTTAATTGTGTCAATAAAAACATCTAAAATAGGACTTTCTTTTGTTGTGGTAAAATGCATTTTATCGAAGTTAGCCAACATGACTATATTTACACTTTTGATTCGATAGGCGAACATTTAAAGCCGAAAGCGGCTCTTGAAAGCTTAAAATTAAAATGATTTTCCTTTGTTATCGATTTATTAAAAAAAATAGTTGGAATATTTTTCATTTATTATTAATTATCTTTCATTTTTCTTATTTATATTCAAATTTCTGGATAACGAAAAAATTTCTTCAGCAGGAATTGCCTTTAAAATCCATCTGCTTCTAACATCTTTGGAAGGAAAGACGCTGCTGTTTTTCGAAAACAATTTTTTCTACTTTTAAAACGTTCGAATATGTTGAGACGCACCTGTATTAAGGAAATGCCTCCCTTCGGCAAAAGTGCATCCAATTATGATCCCATTTATTTTCCCCAAGAAAGCAGAAAAATCGTTTGAATAGAATTCAAAAGTTTTTCAGAAAGATGTTAAAGAACAATAAATATTTTTAAATTCCAAACCACCTGCAGGGTCATCGTTCGCAAGGCGGGAACATCTGTTTTTTTATTTTTCCGAACTAGAAAGTCAAAAAAGTCCGATGACGGGTACGATAAAATCCTTATCAAGTCGTAGCGGCGCATTCTAAACGCGATGCATTATGGGTAAAAGGAGGGAGGGAGGCTGGGAAAATATTTTCCGGCGGGAGAGAAAATGTTTTAGCACATCTAATAACTGCGATATTAACGGGCGGCCTTTGCCTGATTTATTTTATCGGCGATGCTGAATTTAATATTGTTTAAGCCAAAAATAGCTTCCGCTGCTGTCTGATTCTGAGAAGTTGGAAATTGCTTTTGAACACATTCAAGGTTCAAACTATTCTATTGTATTGGGAAAAAATTTCTTTTTTAAACGTCTGGAAAAGTTCAAGTTTCCGAAAAATTTTGTAAGGGATTTAAAAAATAAGATTTGATTTATCTGTTAAATAAAGAGGCGTTTTAATTCAATTTTTCGGCATTTTGAAACATGATATACAATTTTTGAAATTTCAATGGAACAATTTCGGGCATTTTTTTCCGCATGGAATAATTTCTATTTCGTTTTATTCATTTCTCTGTTTTGTTTTTATTCGATTTTATCGATTGCTGGCGTGCCAATCTTTCAAATCTTAACATTTAGAAAAGTTTTCGCAAATTTATTTTTGAAGTTGTTCGAAATGTTTTCTTATTATGAAGATAGTTGTTAACTTTTATTTTTAGAACTAAAAAGAATGAGGAGATTTATAAAATAATAGTAATAACGTAACTTCGAAAACACAATGAAGTAGAATTTTAAATAAAGAAAGAAATCAGCGGGAGTCGAATGCCCAGAACTTTCTTGCGTGTACTCTAATAAAGATGTTATCTCAGAGAAAGTCTCGCATAACATTGGCATACAATAGTTACGAAATACAAACTTTTGGTGCGAATTTAACATCTTTACTGAATCTATCAGATCTTCCTTGGCGAGTTATTTGGCGATTAATCCTTGACAAGACGTAAATAGTTCCCAAAATTCGAATTTGTTCTTTAGACACATTTTTCTCAATCGAATGAAGCAATGATTTGACACAGAATTACAATTTTAGTCACAAATTCTCCCGCCAAATTAGATATATTTAAGTCATTACAATTTTTTGAACTATCACTTTTACTTATTTCTGAAAGTACAGACCGACCAACGGTCAATCCCTGAATATGTTTCAAAATTTGATAGATGTTTAGACTATAGATGTTAATTCTGTGTATAGAATTTTATCTACTCGCTCTCTTCGTTTTGTGGTTACAGTGTTTACGTATATTCGAACAAACAATCAGATAGACTTCCTCTGCGCGGATTGTGGTCAGAATTTGACAGAAAGTTTCCAAATTTGGTATAATGATCATATACCAAATTTCATCTTACTCAAAGCGTTTTTAAATTACCCGTGTCCCAGACAAATAGACAGACATTTTCCATAAATGTGTTTTTCGAGCTCAGGGGGGTCTAAAACGTAAAGATTTTTCAGAATCTCGAGTTCGAATCTTTTGACAATTTTCTCTATACAAGAAAGTAAAAAAAGAAAATCTTTTAAAAAGAATGCATTCTGTGTGGCATGTGGGGCATTTGTTTCTTCCCTTTATAAATCTTTTGCTGCTCTGCGATTAAATAACAAAATCTTTTTTGTTTCTGAATATCTAATCATTTCTAATGAAGCAAATAAGTAATGCTGATGAATCTAAATTAAAAAAAATTCACCAATGCTATGTACTTGAGCTCGAAAATGCTTGCTTTCAGAGGTAATATAGAGAAATGAGTTAAGAATTTTGTAAATTTATGTACGCCATAGAACATTTTATTTGATCTGAAATTTATTATAGGGCGTGAAAGGAAATGAAACTGAAAAATGAATGCTTTCCATTCAATGATGGTTCGTCAGAGGGCTGCAGAGTTGCAGCACTCCCAGAAATTATCTTAAAAATTTTTTTGCTTTGTTTCTTTGTTTTTAATATTATTTGGTGTTTTTACCGCATTGATCGTTCGATGAACAATGAAAATGAAAATAGTAATAATAAAAACTATGCCAGCAGAAGTAATCTTCTCTAAAGTTTCTTATAAAGATATTATCCCTAGTCCCATAGGATTGCATTGATGAACAATAGCTACAAAATATTAATCTTTAGCGTGAATCTAGTATTTTTACTGAATCCATCATTGTGGTTATTGGCGATTGATTCCTGGCATGTGGGTAATGCAAAAATACCCGAAAATTGAGTTTGTATTTTAGACGTGATTTTTTTCAACGGACTGAAGCCAAAATCTGATAAAGAACTATAACTTTAGTCACAAAATTACATACCAAATATCAAATATTTAAATTGCTGCGTTTTAGAGTTATCGGGCTTAGAAGCTTGTGAAAGTACAGACGGATAGACGGTCAGCCCTTTAAAAGATTTTGCTTAAAATTTGATAAGAATCTAGGTTTTAGATGGTAATTCCGTGTACCAAATTTCATTTTTATAGCTCTTTATATTTTGAGATTATCGCATGATCAGCCGGAGAGACAAATTTCCTCTGAAAGAATTTTCACCAAAATTCATCTGAAATTTACAAATATGGTATAAAGATTATCTGCCAGATTTCAACAAATTAGCTTAAAGCGAATCTACACATCTCAGGCCTAACAGTGCTCAAAAGACATTGTCGGCATTATGTCTGTATATGAAAAATATAAATCCAAAGCTTTGAGCTAGATGGGTGAAATTTAGATATGTAGATTTTTATCAAATTTTAAATGAAACACTTACAAAGCAAGTTTATATGTCTGTTCGAGTGCAAATGAACATCATAACTACAAAACGTTTAGCGATATGTGAGGATAGAACCTGAGACCTTAAGGTTCGCAGTCCAGTAACATGACCATGATACCAAAGCAATTGCTCGGGTAGCGTAGTTGTTAATTGGCTTATATGCTATTCACCATAGTACTCTCCCTCCAGTGGTGGAAGGTGGGACGAACGCTATGGCTGTTGAGTGGTGATGTATTAGCTATTGAGTCTAATGCGCCTGTACCCATTTGAGCAGCGCCAAACGTTACGGCGAGAGTGGAGTGTGTGTGGGCGAGTGGTTGCTGTTGCGCCAAGTGAGTCTGACGACTTCGGGTTACTGTGAGTAGATGAGGCCACAACAGTTGTACGAAGGTTGAAGGTTCATCGTCCGAGGTAACCAATGTTGCGGATTGGAATGAGCGAGGATAGAACCTGGGACCTTATGGTTCGCAGTCCAGCAACATGACCATGATACCAAAGCAATTGCTCGGGTAGCGTAGTTGTTAACTGGCTTATAAGCTATTCACCACAAACGTCAAAAGCTTAAATTTTGCAATAAGTAATATCTAAAATGCATTCTATATCAAAATTGTAAATCAAATCCATTAAAATATTGAACGCCTGTACATTAACATATACATGATCGGAATGACAAATTGTAATTCTTACATAAAATTCCAGTTTTGCATGAATTTTTTCAGTCTGTTGAAAAACAGGTATCTTTGATATATATTCGATTTATTTACTATATTATTAAGCACAAAATGCCCATGTGCGTGACACTAAAAATAAATATTTGAGCATTCATGAAAATCACAGCTCTTGCTCTGGCAAAAGGAGGACACAGGTTGGAAATCGGGTTAACATGATGTCGTGTCCGCGTTACCACGGAAAGGGGGTGCAGTAGCTTCTGAGGATAAAGACCCCTGAGCACCCGAGGGTAGAAGTCTGACTTCTAGCTCATATGAAGATAAAACTCACACATTCGCTTGCACAACCCATTTTTACAGGGGGGCACATTCACACACCTCAAGATAGAACACATATGAAGAACAACCATGCCCGAACCGGGATTCGAACCCGGGACGCCCAGATACGAATCACAAACTGATTTCATATGAATATTTTTAAATCTTACCTATATATGTATGGTCATTTAAATAAAAAGAAAATCATGAATGCACTTTGAATTAACATGCTTTTTGAATTGGTTAACACAGTAATTGCATTGTTGCTGTTGGATGTGAGCCGAACGTATTCGGATTCGGATAATGTCATATAGCGCCATCTGGCACAAGATCACGTCCAGATCACGGGGAAAATGCGCTACCCATATGTAAAAGGACGCCGGCTTGGGATAAGATGGTGTTAGGGGTAAGATTTAATATAATTGTAGTATATCTTTAGGATGTTCATTCATTAAAATATTAAAGGGCAAAAACCAGTTAATTTCCATAAAATGGCTCCCCAACTTACAGTACAGAATATATACTAATATTGTGTCACCGATGCTGAACATTTGGACAGCGCAGTCGGTAAGGAGCTGGCTGTGCATTCACGAGACCCGAATTTGGTCGGGGGGGGTGCTTTTTTTAATTTTTAAAATTTGTTTTCTATCAAATCAATTTAACAATTTACAAATAGTTTTAATTAATATTTCCACCCCGAGTCGTCATCTGACCGCGGTTCAAAATGACGAGGTCTGTCCCTCAATAGCCCTAGTGTTGCTTTACAACGGGACGTTAATATAACTAAACTAAACCACCCCCAGCTCTCCCCTTATAAGTCCATAGCTTTTATGCAGAAGGGAAGAAGGGGAAGGAGATAATACCTTTATTAAGGATTGTGTTAGAACATTTCGGGAAGACCACCCTTACTTGTTGAGGATAAGATTCCGAACATGAATGTGATATTTTAACAATGATGCCGCCAAACGACTAATTGCAACTTATTTGAAATATCACTCAGCTGCATTCATTTTCTGTATTCTCTTTAAAACTATACTGGCATTCGATATTCTAACATTACCGTGGTTCCCGAACGTGCCAGATTAAAGAATGTTTTCTGTATTAAAAATGCTATTTTCTTTCTGTTGTCGAATGTAATTGTTCCATGTTACATTAGTAAACTTTATTGCTTGCGCTGAAAGAGGCTTGTTTGTTAATTAGAGGTCTCCTCCATTAAGTAATCTTCCATGATTCACTTCGTCTCCAGGGGTGTAAAATAATCTGTAACCGAAAGTAAGAATGATCACCACAGACGAGGGAAGAATACCTCCCTGCGCACCTTGAGGGACCTTCCTGCGACCGCCCTTGTTTCTTGCTTGATTGAAAATGCTAATACGGGAAATTCGAACGACGCCCCCCCCCCTCGAATCATCTGTCTCCTGAAGTAAGCCAATTTGCAAGGAAAACCTTCCCCTTACTATAAAACGATGGTGTGAGATAAGGTAAAGGGGTGGTAGTCTTGAAATGTATCGTTTGCTGAAACAAAGCCAAGTTCATTACTTTTGCTACACACATATGTCAATGGTGAAAAAAGAAATCTTAAATAGTTCATAGAAATGAAAGTTTTTTTTTTAAATGGGGGAAATGTTTTAAAAATAGTATTTTGTTTTAAATAGAGTTTAAGACAAAGAAATAGCTTGTTGCCAATTGGCAATACTAAGCGATAGTTAAGTAAAAACATGTAAAAAATTGTTTTGGTAAATAAAATACTCTATTACTTTCTTGTGTACATAGTATGGAGAAAGATTTTTTAATGATTTAATGATTTTTAATTTTATGAATGAATAATTAAGGTATAATAAAAATAAGTTATGATCAAGAATTCGCAAAAACATACAAAAATACAAGCATTTTTCCAAAACTTGTTGCAACTAGTTCCAGGCTCCCTGTAATGTTTTTTTTTATCTTCTCATATAAGTAGTGCGCAAAAAGAAAATACTATGACTGCTGAAAGAGTTTAACTTGAGATTTTGAAAAAATTTCGATGTTTTTGATCTCCCTGGGTTCAAAAAATACATTTATAGGATATGTATATTTGACTATCAGTCAGTCTTCTCTTTGTGACAAAGATAACTTAAAAGTAGTGTGAGCTAGATGGATAAAATTTGGTATACGATCTTTACATGAAATTCGTAGATTTCGATCAAAATTTCAGCAATATCTATTCTAAGAAAGTCTGTAAGTTCGGCGGTGCGGATATAAATAAGTTAACACGAAAACTACAAAGCGAACAGAGTTACATGGATGAAATTCGATACAAAGATTTAACATAATAATGAAGACATCAATCAAATTTTCAGCCAAATCCAAAAAGGGGATTAAATATCTGTAAGTCTGTACTTTCAGAAACATGTAAATGTAATAACTCAAACAAGCAATGATTTAAATATCTCAAATTTGCTATGGGATTTTGTGATAACAATTCTAATTATGTGTCAAATTTTGACTTCAATCGTTTGGGAAAAACGCATATGAAACACAGATTCTATTTTTGGATACTAATAATCTCATGCCACGCATTAATCGCCAAAAAATAAGCCAAAGGTCACTCTGAGAATACAGTAAAAATGCTAAATTCACGCCAGTGTTTAATATTTTATAACTATTGTGCACCAATGCCAGACAAAGCATTCTCTGCTTTAACCCAGATCCACTGCAAGGACCCTTTTTTGCTGGGGTTGGGGGGGGGGATTCAGTAGAGAGTATACGAGAAAGTTTTTTGGGGGGGGAGGCTTCCTTTGGTTTTATTATTCTACGAAGCCCTCGTTTATCATGAGCGGTACACAGAAAATACAAATCGCTGCAATCGTGGCTTTCACGGCATTGGCCAAGTTGTATAATTCTTTTTTGGGGGAGGGAGGGGGGCAACATTTTTTTTCAGGTTGTATTCGAGACAGTTTTGGGTAAGCATTCTCTATGTGTTTTATAAAATTATTTATCAGTATTTATTCCTTTTTTAAAAAAAATCATTTTCTGATTTTTGGCTGCTAAAAATGTTTAAAATCGAGATTTTAAGTTGTGCTGTTGGTTGTGTTTCTTCTTCCCCTTTTTTAATCTTGTGGTGAAAACAAACATGAATGTATAAATTTAAGGAAAAGGTATTTATTTAGATGGCGAATACTGAAGAAATTTTCTTACACAACGAAGAAAGGCATATTTGATTTTCCTTGCTTTTCATTGAAAACTGAAATCTTTACAAGAAAAATGTCTCAAGTTATTCGTGGATATAAATATTCTATAAATAAATTGATGATTTTCTTAATATACTTAAAAAAATAGAAAATACTGCAATTCCTGGAGTTCTGGTATGATATATGACACGTAGAGTAGAATCTTATTAAATATCTATGTTTTGTTGCACCCCTAAAATGTATCCAGTTTTTAACTCCTATCTGTGACCCCTTTGTTTAATAGCCATTTTGGTGTCTGTCCTACCACCTTTCTGTACTTAATCTGACAAAAATGGACAGTTCTTTAGCAGCATGTATTAAGTCAGGACTCCAAAAGCAAGAAACATTCCAACTGTTGGAGAAGGATGCCAAATATGCTGTATTCCTTAAAACTTTATTTTATATTTTAATTAAATTACCGATATTTTGCATAAAATAATAAGACAATCAACATGAGTAATCTCCTCGTATTATTAGAACATTATTACGTTGTTGTTGTTTCGTATGGCACTTACCATGGACAAGCCCCCTGTTAAGAAGATAGCGAGTTAAGCCGGTGGGGGAGCGTCTCTTGTTTTTTTAGTAGCGCCAACTAGGCCAAGAATACAACTTTGCTACTCACGCATCTCTCATTCGCTTGCACAACCCTTTTTACAGGAGGGCACATCCACATATCTCACAGATGGAACAACAACCATGCCGTAACCGGGACTCGAACCCAGGACGCCGGCTACGTTAATTCGTTAAATGAACATCTAGCGTTTTAAATATGTTAATCAATGAATCAGATACTGTCCTAGTCATCCAACCATGTTTCTTAGTTACGAGGTTCGTTTAATAAAGCCCAGCTTGTTATTTCAAATCGTAACGTAATTATAACTAATCAAAACTGAATGCACTCAGTCTTAAAAATAAGAAAATAAAATAGGAATTAAAAAAATTGTAAACATTTAATTTTATGTGCATAAAAAGACTTATTAAAAATATTGTTATTTAGGAAACTTGTAAATTTATTTTATTAAAGTTATATAATGAGAATATATTTTCATAATTAAGTTTGACGAATATAACATCAAATACACTGTTGTTTCTAAAAGTTCTGACAAATCCAGCAAAATGAACATAGCTTAGCTTGTCATCGCAATCACTCAAATTATTTATTGCCATTATTAACCAGTGGCAGTGTTCTCCCTAAACCTTTCTCGCACACTCTCTAATAAACTTATCCTGCTCGAGATTGCTTTACATCGTATCGGCTTACTTTGGTAACGAAATATTAAATTTTAATGCGTATTTAGCATTTTTCCTAAATTTATTGCGTCATCATTGGCGAATTATTTGGCGATTAATTCTTAGCAGGCATAACGGCATCGAAAAATCGAATTTCTATTTTAGATGCGTTTTTTTTAACTGATTGAAATAAAAATTTGACACAAAATTGCACTTAAAGTCATAAAATCCCATACCAAATTTGATATATTTAAGACTTTGTGTTTTTGAATTATCGCTTTTATGTTTTTGAAAGCGCAAACAGGCAGGCAAACAACCTGTAGTTCGATTGGTCTAAAAATTCAACAGGTATCTACACTATAGGTGTTAAATCTGGGTATCGTTTTATTACTCTAGTCTTAGTTATTGGGTTAATTTATATTCGAACAGTCGGACAGACGAAATTTCTCTAAACAAATTTTACTAAAAATTTGCTTTAAAGACAGCACACGAAATTTCAACCGTTGTTGTTTATAATGGCACTTGCCATGGACAAGCTCGCTGATAAAGTCAGTGATTTTAAGCCAAGGGAGCGTCTCTTGTTTTAGTAGCGCCAACTAGGCCTAGAGTACGTCTTAGCTACTCACACATCTCATTCGCTTGCACAACCCCTTTTTACAGGGGGGCACATTCACACATCTCACAAATAGAACATATGAAGAACAACCATGAACGAACCGGGAGTCGAACCCAGAACGCCCAGATCACGTGGAAGACGCGCGACCCCTATTCCCGGACGCCGGCATAAAACCGTCAAGCGCAAGGCGTTTCTGAGTTGTTTTTGTCATAAACATATAGACAGAGGGACTTTTTCCAAATATGATTTTCGAACTCGGGAGTCTAAAACGAGAATATACGTCAAAATCTCAAGTTCGAATTTTTTCCTGATTATTATACTTTTTCTATACTACGTATACGAGAAAGTAAAAAGGCAAAATAAATTTATGAAGGGGTTCGTGCTTAGAATGTCAAAAATATCGCGCAGATCACATGGAAATATGTCTTGTGAATAAAAATTATTTTTGAAAAGTAAATAATAACTGTATTGTCACAAGAGAAAGAGGTGAAAATTCGATAACAAAATGTCATATTCATATAAGTATGGGTGTGCAAACACGATTTAAATTAAGGAAATTTAAGCAAATCTACGATTTTTAGCCAATTTCGTCAAAAACCTCTCCTGCTCTAAATAATGAATTAAATATCCTTCTTTTCAATAAAACTTGGCAAATCAGATTCCACCAACATTCACCGGCGTTTTCTACGTCGAAATTGAAATTGACGGTGCAGTAAGTTTGTTTGTCACGCTTCCTACATGGGTGGCTGAAGCTTCTGGAAAATACTGCCCTAAAACGCTCTAGGTGATTCTTCGAAACTTTTAAATTGTGGGAGAAAAAAAAAAGAATAAAACTCAAATCTAACACACCAAACTTTTCTCCCGGGCCAAACATTCCTAACTCCCGTGGGAGGTTGAAATGGAAAAGAGGATTTTATTCGGGAATAAAATGTTTCAATTGAAACAAGATGTAATGGGGAAGATTCAGTAGCTCCAAGAACAAGTGGGTATGTTACATTCTGTGTTGTTGATGAGGGGATTTGGGGGAGAAAGAAATAATTGATTTTTGTGATTGAATCGAGGATGTTTTGTAACGAAATGATTGGGAGGAGGGATGCTTTGTTTGGATTGAGTGAAAGAGACATTTTTTTGATGTAATAAGGAAATGCCAGACGGAGATGAGATATAAAACTTGATTTTTGTTTTACACAGAAACTAGCTTTAAAGATCGGGTTCGCTCGGCATAGAATAAAATTCGTTCTTTCTTAATAAATTATTCCGGACAGAGTCGAAATGAATGTTTCCCAGCTGACATACAAAATTTGGAGGATGTTTTTAAAGGTCTGACTATGTGGCATAGTCAGTTTAAAGCTCTACTAATGTGAGCGAGGGTTCAATCCTGGGATTCAATGTTCTTTCTACCAGTCGTTTGGATTGTTCTATGTACTCTTTCCCCATAGTTTCCTAGCTGTTTTGTTTTAATATTTAGAGAAGGGGTGCAAGCTCACATGTCATTCTCATCAGCAGACTACGGTTAGAAATTTCGAGGTCCATCCCAAAATAACCCTAATGTCGCTTTAAAACTGGACGTTAATATAACTAAACCCATAGTTCCCTCCTGAAATAATTTTTGTCTCCCACTCCATGGATTTCATAGTCATCACAGGCCTTATATTTTATTTGAATGCAACTGAAGGTCCAGCCTGTAACAAGTTCAGATGTCATTCTCGTCATCAGACTGCAGTTCAAAATTACGAGGTCCGTCCCAAAATATCCTTTGTGTTGCTTTAAAACTGGATGTTGTTATAACTAAACCAGAGTTTCCTCTGAAATAATTTTTGTTTCCCACTCCATGGATTTCATAGTCATCACAAGCCTTATTTTTTTCTTGAATTCAACTGAAGATTAGCCTGTAACAAGCTTATGACAATATAAGGATCAGTTTTAATTTCTATTTAACTTATCTTATTACGCTTTTAAAAAAACAAACGCTTAAGTTTGCAAAAATTATTTATATAAAAACATTTTAAATTTATTCTTTATTAATTAATATTTACTTTCTTGTGTAGAAAGCATGCAAAGTGAAATTATTTTAATCATCAAAATTTTGAGTTCGATATAGTGACGAATCTCCACATTTCAAATCATCCCAAGTTTTTTTTAAAAAAATTATGTCTATTTATATAACCATAATGTCCGTTTACAAGAGAATATAATGATTCAAAAGTGCTTTGAAGACAGATTAAATTTGGGGTGTTGAACTTATTGCTTTCTATAAAATTTAATACGAAATTTATTCACCAAAATTTGCTCTCTTTCTTATCTAAATGCAAATTAACACGATAACTACAAAATACCAAGAGCTGGATAAATAAAATTTGGTACTTAGCTTTGGAATCTGAAAAGGATATATATATATATATATATATATATATATATATATATATATATATATATATATATACATACAAAATTATTAAAATCAAGTTAATAGGAAAATCAAATAAACCAAATAAAAAAGAATCCGGCCTGAAGACTTTTTCAAGGGTCACCCTCAGGCAGTGATTCAAAGAAAGGGATTTTTTCTGTGAAGGAAATCCAGACAAAGGTCTAATAATGATTCCTTACCCGAAAATCCCCTGAAATTAGGCCCAAGAGATATACCATTTTAACAGAAAGGAAAATACAAAACAACAAATTAGAAAAAAATAACCACCACAAAGTAAAAATACAATAACAAAATTAACAATATAAACAAAAACCTCATTAAAAATTTAATTAAAAATGAATTTCCAAGAAATTACTGTAATGTCAATTTTTTAATTAAACAAGGTGTGGTTTGGGATTAATCCTTTAGCTTAAATAAAAATAGATCTTTCCTTGCATATTAGATCACTCAATAGATGGTGCTGGGAGCCTACAATTTCTTACCTAATTTACCGTTACTGTTTTTTAAAAAGCGCGTGTCACAATCGATAGCTTAAAATTTCCTTGACTGCTGATGGTAAGTCCTTGCCCTTTTTTTTTCGTTAGTGCTATTTTATGATTTTTTTGTTTATATTGTTAATTTTGTTATTGTATTTTTACTTTGTGGTGGTTATTTTCTTCTAATTTGTTGTTTTGTATTTTCCTTTCTGTTAAAATGGTATATCTCTTGGGCCTAATTTCAGGGGATTTTCGGGTCACGAAGAATCATTATTAGACCTTTGTCTGGATTTCCTTCACAGAAAAAATCTTTTTCTTTGAATCCCTGCCTGAGGGTGACTCTTGAAAAAGTCTTCAGGCCGGATTCTATTTTATTTGGTTTATTTGATTTTCCTATTAACTTGATTTTAATACTTTTGTATCAACTCATCTATGTTTTAGAATTAGCTGCAGTTGCGCTCTCTAAATACTATGAAGTTTCTTTCCTTTTCCTTTTTTGGTTTTAGTTTGAATAGGTAATAATTTTTAGTTGCGATTTCGAAACTGTTTTGTTTCGTTTTCATTTTAGTTTCGTTTTCAAACTATTTCTTACTTTAGATTGGTTATATATATATATATATATATATATATATATATATTGCCAATTTTGAAACAAATTCTTATAGTCGTTAACTGTCTGTCGACGCGCACATTCGCATACATGTAAACGCGTTAAAAATTCCATTTTTCCAGAACGCAATGTTAACTCTCTGCCGTGGATTATGCGTTAATTTTTGACTTATTCATGCATTTCTAAGTAACCTCATCTGCATATGATTTATGTTGTTTTACGAATCGTTTGGATAAAACCACCAAAACAGTTCGGATACCTTCCTTCTAAATTTGTATATTCAAATATAAATTACAAAAGAAATATAAAATATAAAGAGCTTGATAAATAAAATTTGGTACTTAGTTTTGGATTCCGAAGAGGAATAAAAAGTTGTCGGCAATTTTGAAACAAATTCTTCTAGGCGTTAACTATCTATCGACCTGCACATTCGCATGCATGTAAACGCGTTAAAAATTCCATTTTTCTAGAACGCAATGTTATCTTACTGCTTTAGATTATGCATTAATTTTTTACTTATTTATGCATTTATAAGTAACCTCATCTACATATGATTTATATTGTTTTATGAATCGTTTGGATGAAACCACCAAAATTATTTGGATAATTCCCTACTAAATTTGTATATTAAAATGCAAAATACCAAGAGCTAGATAAATAAAATTTGGTACTTAGTTTTGATATCCGAAGAGAAATAAAAAGTTGTCGCCAATTTTTAAACAAATTCTTCTAGGCGTTAATTATCTATCCACCTGCACATTCGCATGCATGTAAATCCTTTTAAAATTTCATTTTATTAGAACGCAAATGTTATCTTGCTGCCCTGGGTTGCGCTTTAATTTTTGACTTATCTACGCATTTCTAAGTACCTCATCTACATATGATTTATGTTATTTTACGAATCGTTGGATAAAATCACCAAAACAATTTGGATACTTCTCTGCTAAATCTGCATATTCGAATACAAGACACACGATATTTTCAGCTTGCATAATTAATTAACTAGTGGAATCGTCTTTTTCTTTCTGAGTATAACTAATCACTTAATAAAGGCCAACCATTTTTAGAAACTGGGGTGTACGTGATGGATGGGGGTGGTGTCATTAATTATCCATCTGACACTTTCTTCTTGAGATTGCATCCAGGTCAGCGAACTTCGATCCCATTTTCTTTTCGTGCTGTTGTCTCAAGACATCGATTGAAATAATTAATGATAACTGGATTTCGTTTAGCGGTAATTCCTCCATCCCCCCGGGAAATAGAGAAATGAAAGTATTTTAATTTTATTTGTTATCGTAAAGAAACATGACAGTTAGTTTAACACAGTTTCATTGAGCAGAAATTATTTTATTTCTTGAAAATGTATTCAGTAAAGCTTTGTTATTTTTATGCATGATTTAGGCATATCAGCTTCAGCTGATCAAGGTATGCTTTGAAATGGTGTTAAAGCTTGGCTATGAGGAGTTGTAAGATGACGTAAAAACCACGTGATGTTGGTAAAGTCGATTTTGGTAGTTTAAGAGATGGACTTGAATCAAAGCTTGCAAAATATGACTGCATTTTGTTTTATTATAACATGCGATTGAAGATCTATCAATGATGAAAAATAGGGGAAAAATACTTTTAATTCAACACAATGGAATTATAACAGCTCCGCTATTTCTCCGCGATTTGATCATTGCTTTATAATTTCCGCCTTCTCAGTAAATGCACTTATCACAAATTCTCTACCTGGTGATACCACTATTGCTGAATTTAAAAGTAATTACATGTTTCGATAGTTAATATTTAAGTTCTATAGATATTAAAATAGTATATCGTCATCGAAAATATAAAACTGTAAGAAATTCAAACCAATAGCGCATCAGCAAGTGAGCGATAAATTTATTACATAATTCCAACTTTAAAAATGAAACAACTGAGAAAAAACAAAACAAGAAAAAGGTTTAAGAATAAACTAAAATAAATACTTATATTATTATGCGGATGATATTTTCTTTCTAAATAACTAAATGTTTGTCTTAGATTTCAATTCCATCAAATACAGATGCTTATATTACATTATATTAAGCGCTAAAATATCCAGTAATTCAACGTTTATGAATTTGTGGTGGATAGTTACGTGCGAGGATAGATAGTGGCTCTCAGCCGAGTAACAAAACCACAAGACAAAAGTAATTACCCATGTCTCGTAGCTGTTAGCTGGCTTATGAACTTCACCACAGTACTCTGCCTCCAGTGAGTCGGAGGTGAGACGAACAATATGGGTGTTGAGTAGTGATGTATTAGCTGTTGAGTCTAATGCGCCTGTACTCATTTGAGTTGCTCCAAGCGTTATGGCGAGTGTGTGTGGTTGCTGTTGCTGATGCGTCAAGTAAGTTTGACGACTTTGGTTTGCTGTGGGTAGATGGCGCCACAACAGCTGTACGAAGGTTGAAGGTTCATTGTTCGAGGTCACCAATGTAACGGTTTGATATGAGCGAGGATAGAGCCTGGGACCTTGTGGTTCGCAACCGAGTAACAAGACCACAAGATAAAAGTAATTACTCATGCCTCATAGCTGTTAGCTGGCTTATAAGCTTCACCACAAATTCTTGCTAGAAGATTCAGAACTCTAAGCACTTAAGTGAAGCAGAAAATCCATGTTGGTATCCCACATTCCTCACATCAGTGTGGTGTGAAAATACTGGTTAAATGTCAATTTCCTTAAACTGCAGATTATCGAATATGGGGGCTATTTCCCTAACGAAGTATTTCTGCACTGCTCGCGAGCACATACCTTGTACTCCTTTTTGCAAAAAAATAGAAGATGCTATGCAAGAAAAATCAGGAAACAGTTTTTTTGACTAGTTATACATTTATTCATATAGAGCCACTCCTTATTTTTATACAATTTCCTAAAAGCAATTCCATATCACGGTTACGAATATTTGTTCATGACAATAAAAATTATTTTCTTCATAAACTAGTAATTTCACGAGAAACTCTTTGGGTTTCCGCGTGATGGTTAAAATAAATTTGCTCTGCTTTTCCTCGAGAGCTACTCATCGCTCACACACTCGTGGACGTCTCCATTTCTTGATTGCCAAGAAAAACAAGAAATCTTTTCTGCATTACTTTCAAGACAACAGGACTGCTCTGCCATCTGGGGTTAGGAAGGAAGCTAATCCCTACAGAGATATTTCGGACTTACTAAATCTGTCAGAAAAAATATTTGCAGAACTTCATTAGCATTAAAGAAACAACTCCACTTCACGAAATTAAAAATCTCAGATGAGAATTGTTTTTTTAATTGATATAAAAAATAATACTCCACTAAATTTCCTAATTTCCGAAATGATCATTTTTGTAAAAGTTCTCCACATCGAACAAAATTTGTTAAGTTGATAAAGCTTAGTCCTTACAGCAAGAAATCTATCAAAAATCGAAATACATCGAGGAAAATATGTATTATACACTAATATATAAAAATGAATTTTTGTTTGTTCGTATTTTATGCGCTGCAGAACCGTTCATCTGATTACGATAAAACTTTGCCAACTTATTGCTTTGAACTTAGAAAATCGATGTTTTTCACACGGCCAGTTGTATGTTGGATGTTCACGAATCGGACAGCCAAGATATTTATTTGTTTTTGCAGAAGGCGGAGAAAAAAAAAATATTGTCTAACCTAAAGTATAATAAAGTAAAAAAAATTAGTATAAATATTATTTATACTTTTCCTTTATATATCATTCAATTTCATTGAACGTATTCATTGTCGACAAGAAAATAAATATCATTCATTCTTTTTATCGTTTAAACAAGATAGCTATTTCACATTTCAAACTATATTTACAAAATTATTTCTTTTCCTTCGGCAGCTAGTAAACTATAAAATTTCAAATGAAATCCCTAATGCCCACAATTTACCATTTCCAAAAATTCCATCGCATCAAATATCAAATGTCACGAACCTGTTAAGCTCCAAATATAATTAGAATTATATACCTTAAAAGAGAACGCATTTCATACTTTTGGAACGGCAGTCATATTTGCAAACCCATTTGGAAGACAATAGATTTATCTTTTAACAATATTACATCTTGAGCGCCGTATGAATTAAATTTAAAACAATCGCAAAGCGAAGCGATAATGAATAGGTCTCAGAATAATTTAACCCATCATCGAATAACACGATGACGAACAGAACAAAGGATTCTGCTCGGAATTGAAACCGGATTCTTTGTAAATAGAGTTCTCGTGTTGCTTTGGAAGGATATGAGAGCTCGAATTTTCGATTTGGGGCTGAACTTAGTGTAAATGATTTATGCAAATTAGTTCTTAGAGTGTGCAACGGAGTAAACAAGGCAGTGAACATCCATAAATTAAATTAAATCTTGTTTAGACATTTAATTACGGCGCCCTGTTTGAGTTCAAAAGATATATAAAGTACGAGGCGTCAGATTAAATTTTGGAAGGTTTTATATTCGCCATTTTGTAAGGAGATTAATAACTAGTTACTTATACATGGGGATAAGATGTTTGGTTTCCAAGTTTAATCGTGTTGAATTATGAACACTGAGCAGTTAAATTAAGGGAGTTTATGTGGAAGAACTTTTTAAATAATACTTGTTTCTGTTTTGTCATTTTAGCTTCCTCGTATATAAAGGTGCGCAATAAATAAATAAATAAATAATTTTAAAAAAAAGTATTATAATTGTCGAAAATTCGAACTCGGCATTTTGCCTGCACATCTGTAAAACAAATACTTGAAATTATGAGTATCTGTCTTTGAATACAATAACTAAAAAAAATCTGTTAAAGTATTAACCATTTATTGGTCTGTGTAATCGCATGCATCTAATCGTGTTAACTCAGAAATGGAACCACTCAGATTTATGAAATTTAATATGAGAGTGATATTATTAATAAAATTGTTATTCTGTGACAAATTTTGGATTCAATTAGTTCACAAAAAAAGACCAAAAAATGTATACCCGGATTTTTTAACGATAATACGAAGTACAAAATGTTCATATGAGGGCTTTAAAAATAAAAATCTGAACACTCGTTGCGTTGACGGCCTTTGTCAAGATCCACAGTCTATAAGCGATGATAGAAGTAACACTTATATTAGAGAGTACGAGTTTAGTTATATTAATGTCCCGTTTTAAAGCAACTCTAGGGCTATTTTGGGACTGACCTCGTAGTTTTGAACGTTAAATCCGTTCGGGCCAAACTTCTTCCCGCTGGTGTGGTGGAGAGGGAGTGACAGCTCAGGTGTCGTCCTCATCATCTGACCGCTATTCAAAACTTCGAGGTCAGTCTCAAAACTAAGCGGTCAGATGATGAGAACGACACCTGAGCTATCACTCCGTCTCCACCACACCACATCACATCACACCAGCGGGAGGAATTTTGGCCCGAAAGGATTTAACGTGCTCCAGCCCCTCTTACACGATGGTTCTTCGTTGGAATCGGGTCTCGAACCTGAAGCCCTTCGGTTCCGAAGACGAGACCTTACCACCAGGCCATAGCAGCCCTAGAGAGTATGAGAGAAAGTTTCGAAGACGCCACTTTAGCTGATTATTTTCTTTTGTACAAAGTATGTAAAGAGTAGACAACGGAATTGTCAGAAAATTCAATTTGGAGATTTTGGTCAATTTATACAAATAAAAATGAATTAGAAAAAACGATGTTAAGAGCTGTTTATCCATCTGTTTGCACATGTATATACAAACACAAAAATTCAAAACCAAATTAAGCGAAGAGGATAGTACTTGAGCATGATTACATTTAATTACTGGTGAACAAGCTAGTACTACTGTCATGTTAGGTGTTATTATTATTTTGTGGTTATATATGATTACCCCAATAAGATTTCCAAACATTATAATTTGTAATCTGTTTCGAATGTCTCTCATCTCTGTAGTAACGTATATAAATCAACATTTTTGATATCTTAGCCCAGGATCCCCAATCTTATTACTATTTTATCGACAAGATCTTGAATATTCATACATTTTGAAGCAATTTGCAGCAATGTAATATGGGGTTGAAATCTTCATAAAGCCTCATAATATTAACAATACCAAAAAAAAAAAAAAAGACGCAATACGCAAATAAGCGACTCGTGTCAAATGGCAAAAAATGAAGAGTCTCTTCAACATAAAGATGACATACAAGAAGAACCGGCTTTTTTGTGCGTAACACATCTGTTGAGTCACCAGTCTGCTGTTGCTCCATCTGAAGTTTCGCTTAAGATTACATTTCCAAGCTGTACTTAAGATTCTAGCTTATTTAATCAGAAAACTTTTTATTCATTATGAGCACTAAATTTAGTTTGATTAGTATTCATTTCAGAGTTTCATTTTCGTATTTATAAACATAATATAATATAACGTGTATGTATTATATTTAATAATAAAATATGTTATGTATAAATTATATTTAATGCTAAAGGGTTTTTTCCCATCACAAAAGTTTGTTTTTGATCTATTAAACATCTTTCTGAAAGAACGTTGAAGAAAATTCAACACACCGAGGATGAAGTGGGTCGCAATTTTTAAAAATCTGGGAACCCTTGCCAAGCAACAAAAAAGTTATCAATCATACTAAACAGCTACAAACATATTTTGAATATCAAAAACATATAAATAAAATTTATTTTATGCATTTTTAGACGGGCATAGAAACATAAGCAGAAGTTAGATAAAACCATTAATTCCCTTCAAGTGAGACCCTCCAGCCATAAGAAATGGCTTTGATATATTTCACCAAATCTATTGTATCAGCATTTTCCAAAGAAAAACAGTTGAAAGGATATTTGATATAAAATAAGGGAAGGATGATTAATCTCAAAAGAACCAGGCATGATGAAAAATTTCATTTCCAGCAACTCCCCTAGAACGAATTACGATAGACTTTTATTGGATATAGATATGAGCATTTTTATATTAAATTTCATTCTTTATATATATATAGAAATAAAAGCAAGTCAGCATTTACTTTTTTTAAGCATTTTTATAGATTAATCTTTTTTTTTTAGTTTTTAAAAAAAGTTTTTCTAAGTATAGATAAACAATAATTTTTATTTTGTGGTTGAAAAAAACGGTATATTATTTGAAAAATTTTTTGCAAGTGACCGAAAGCAATATCTGTGGAAATTTCTCGGAATTCTTTTTCTGCCATTTCGTTTTTAATTATTATTTCTAATGTATATAACTTTTTTTCTAAATTTCATTTTTTATATATGTTACAATCAGTGTAAATAATTAATTATTATTAATACTAACTGGTAATTATTAATACGAACCGGTTTGGTTATTATTAATAATGACAGCTTAACAATAATAATAACCGAATTTTCTCATTGGTCGTAACATATAATAACATATAACAGGAAATAAAGTTCAGAACATTTCCAACGACTTCTTATTAATATACCGGGAACTGTTTGGAATAAAAATATTTTTGAGTCTTTTATTAATGAAAAAATACTTTAATTAATTGTCAAGAAATATCACAAAGTTCTTCTTTAGGCTTATATTAATGTTTAGAATTTGCAGTAGTTACAATATAACAAAAGCTTAAATATAACAACAAAAAATTACAATTTTCGAACCCAGCTATTGTCAACTTTAAACATTATAGACGACAAAGTAAAAATATATTTAATAATAATGCACGAAAGAATTCCAATATGAAAACAAATAAATATATATTTTTAATTATATAATATTTATTACCTAAAAACCTAAAAAGACTTTTACATAAAATAATAACAAATTTTAATTAAAATATCAATTATGTTACACAAAATTCTCTTATCGTCTGCAACTTTGTTTTAATTAAAAGGAGAGTGGCAGCTGCTCTCAGCGATTTTTAAATTTTGAAATGCTATCAAAAATATATATTACATCAAACGATTTCCAAAAATTAAAGTTATTTATTTCATAAATGATTAATAATTTTTAAGGAATGATTCAAAATTTAATTAATTATTGGGAATAGCAATTCAGAGGTAAATAAATAAAATGATTTAAAATATTTATATTTCCATCTAATGTAAATGTCGGCTCTACTGATAAAAAAATCTTTTTCATATATGGTTTGCATAGTATTCGATACATAAAAAATATTATTTATTTAGCTGTCATGAAACTTTTCCTAAAAATTATTCTATGAGAAAAATTTGAAAGAAATCTATTTAGAAGTTTGGATTTCTATAGTAAACAGAAGATTTATGAATTTTGTTTTCATTTATGCCAATGAATAATTATTTTTAATAGAAAAATGTTTGAATAGCTCTTGTTTAGTGCTTTAACTATTCGCTGTTAAATACGTCTGACTATAAAAATGGTAAAATTCTGAAAACCAAATTTAAATCTGTTGAAGCCTAGTTGATGTATCATAATATACAGTGGCTCAAAAAATTGAGAATACACCTTACGTTTACTTGATAAATGCGACTTTCAATATAAAAAACACATTAACGGGAAATGCAAACTTGTTTTTATTTTTACACATAACAAATGGTTTAATTTAGAGTAAAAATAAAGAGAAATCAATGAAAAATGTCTAAATTGAAAATTTTCAGAAGCATTTTAAATAAACATACGTAGAATTTTGCCTCAAAAAATTAAGAATACACCAATGAAATTTTTGCAATATCACGCATAGAAACAAAGTGTCACTATTAAATTGCATGTCTTTTGGCTCTTATAATGGTCTCTAAACGTCATGGTACCGATTCGACCCATTTTTGGTGGTATCTGAAGATATTTTACCACTTGTTTGAAGATATATACCACCACTTGTTTGAAATGGGTTTTGTTTCTAATTTTGTATTTTGGAACCACTTTTTCGAGTATGGCCCACGAATATTCAATGACATTTATGTCGGGGTAGTGTGGTGGTGTGTGTAACTGTTGTTTACAATGAAAAAGACATCATATTTTGACGTTACGTGCATTCTGTTTGGGGTCTTTGTCCTGCTGGAAAATGGAATTTCCATCTAAACCGAAAATTCTGCGTATGTTTATTTAAAATGCTTCTGAAAATTTTCAATTTAGAAATTTTTCATTGATTTTTCTTTATTTTTACTCTAAATTAAACCATTTGTTATGTGTAAAAATAAAATCATGTTTGCACTTCCTGGTCATGTGTTATTTATATTGAAAGTCGGATTTATGAAGTAAAAGTAAGTGTGCCACTGTATATAGGCTAATTTTCTGAAATATTGAATGTGTTAATGATATGGGAATATATTGGTAAACTATTAGTTATTGTGACGAAAAATCATAAATTCAATAGCATCCATAAAAGAAACTCACACAATTCAAAGACGCAATGACTTAAATGTATCAAATTTGGTACGGTATTTTATGATTACAAATCACTTTTGTGACAATTTTTTGTTTCAATCGATTGGAAAAAACGTGTTAAAACACAAATTCGATTTTTGAATACTATAAAAGCATGCCAGGAATTAATCGCCAAATAAATCTCCAAAGATGGCACGATAGATTCAATAAAAATGCGAAATTCACATCAAAGGTTAATATTTCGCAAAGATTGTATGACAATACTATGCAAGACATTTTCTGAGATAACATCTTTATTAGAGAGAATGCGAGGAACTTTTGGGAGATTACTTGGGCTGTTTTATTATTAAAGAAAGACTTTATGACCATCCTCCATTTTATGTTGGTAAGTTTTTCTAATTTTTTCTTCAAGCTCTATGAAAAAAATAAAGCCATAAATTATTTATTTTGCATAATTATCTCTTCTGTTTCCATTAATTCCAATACCATTAATATCTGTTAAATGTTAAAAGATTTTATTGTAGTAGTTTATTTTTTTAATTCATTCTGTGGCCTTCATTCGGATTGTGTGCATAATTTTTCTTAAATAATTCCACGGAATTCCGCGAAATCTTTATTAAGATGGAGCATCTCCGCGTCCAATCGAATTCTAAGAAAATCAATTTCTTTCGTGCCCGTGAGATGCCAAAACAATGAACTATATTTAGAAACACAAGAAAGGTTTCAGTAGAAAATCTGATGCAGGACTGAAGAAGGAAAGAAATAAAAGGCAGAAAAAAAAACTTCTTTTGTCTTCCGTATGTCATGGTCTTACGAGTTTCCAGAGAAAAAAAAAAAATTATTTCCTTGGAATTCTCAGAAAAGGAAACATTCGAATAGTTTTCTTTTGAGAAAAATCCACAAAGGAAGACCGATTTTTTTTTCTACCTTTAGTGATCTTTTGAAGAGGAATTCATCTTTCCGCATACAGGTAGCAGAGGGTCTGGTGCAAGATAGCGTCAGATATTTTTTGTAACAGTATTCTTTCAGTAATTTTTTAAATTTTTCAGATACGTTAATGAAAGAATTGCTGATGGAAGGATTGAACATTAAAAAATAGCCGGAATGTCCTGAAACTTTTCGCCATTCTCCCTATTAAAGGAGCTGTTCTTTTCTTCCCTTCCTCGGATACCCCCCGGGGGCACCTCGGAATGAGGATGAGATGCATCCGGCATGGTGGTTGGATCTTGCCACCCTGGAGGGTACACTAATAGGTGGGGGATCTGACTCCTCCCATCGATGACGGGACGTACTTCCTTCGGGGAGGGTTGTACCGTGGCCGGTGACGGCCCTTAGGATTCAACCACAGTTCCCGCCAATGTTGCTGTTGGGGCGGTCCGGTCATTCAGTTTTTATGGTTTAAATCCGTGTGCCTTCGTGGCGGGTCGGAGAGTTAGACGGCTGACTTCCCTTCCTCGGATAAAATTGTGAACTATACCGTGAACGCCAATAGAACATCAGATTTTTATTTTTAGAAACCCACAATGAACGTTTTGTGCTTCGTAACAATAAAAGCCAAGTATGCAATTTTGGCGCTTTTTTTCTATTTATTAAAACCAAAATTTGGAGTAAATTTAAGATTTTAGAAACTAGATCATATACTAAATTTTATTTATTTAAATCGTTGCTTTTGTTGATGTTTTTAAATTATTTCAGTTTATCTGAGGTAATGTGGTAGATTTTCGACTAGACGAATTAAGCAGCTCTTTATTTGTTATTAATTAGCAACCAGTCCTTCTCTCATCCTTCCCCCAGCCCTCCGCATAAAACTGTGAACTTTGAACAATGCCATGAGCCTCAGATTTTGATTTTTATACGCCCGCAAAAGAGATTTTGCACTTCGTAAAAAGGAAAGCCATGTATGCATTTTTGGCGCCTTTAATTCTACTTATTGAAACCAAAATTTGGCTCAGAGCTGCGATTTTAGAAACAAGACCATATATCAAATTTTATTTATTTAAATCGTTGTTTTTGTTGTTGTTTTTCAGTTATTTCAGCCAATCGAAGGTAAAGTGGAAGATTTTCGACTAGACAAATTAGGCAGTTGCTTAAGCCACTGAGCAAGCAGGTAGATTGAAAAGATGTTTTTAAGCAAAGGATGTTTTGAAGATGTTTTGTCCAAAGCGAATGTTTGTAACCTTAACCGGCTACTCCGACCTGCCCGAAGGCACACGGGAAAATCTCAATGACTGGCCCGCCGCAACAGCTATACTGCCGGGAACTGTGATTGAGTCCTAAGGGCAATCACCGGCCGCTGTACAACCCTTCCCGTGGGAAGCACGTCCCGTCATCAATAGGAGGTAGCCTACCCCTACTATTTCTGTACCTACCAAGGTGACGAGAACCAACTACTATATCAGAATCTTGGCATCCTCATTTCTGAGTTGCTCCCTGGTGGGAGATATAAGTTTATAAAAATAAAAGGAAAGAAAAAAAAAAGGAAAAAGAATTCTATGAATTATAAAATACAAACCTCGTTTAATGAACACTTTACATAACGTGCAAAGTAAAGCGTAAAAAAAAAAAACGACCCACTTAAAAAGTAATATTTCGTAAAATGACTAATTAGAAGGCACCGTGACGTCACATGCCGGATTGGCCTGTATTAAACTGTGTTTAGAGCTAATTTAAAGTTGGCCATTATAATTACACAAAAGAAGTTTTGGCCGGATAGCTTTGTCGAACACGACTCCGGAGGATTTGAACAAATGGCCTGTGGAGAGCTTTAACAGACCATGCGAGGAGAAAATAACAATATCAACAGAGTAACAACTTTCCAGTGAAATAAGGGAGGTGCCCAAAGCATGCAAATTATTGTATCATTTGTTCTAAAGCATCACTCTAAGGTAATAGCTACAAACTTATTTAATGATAACATTGTGCATCATATTTGCAAAATTTTGAAGCACAATCAGAGACAAATGTCTGCTTACGGAATAAAATTGTTTCGTTTAACGGATGCTCGCATTACGAGTAAAATTTGCGAACGAATTATGCCCATTAAGGAAGGTTTCACTGTAGAAAGAATCCGACAAATTACGTTTGACAAAATATTAATATTATCCTATATGTTTCATTGCGTTTATATAGCTATTACAACTTTTATATAGAGAGAATATCTTCCTAAATAATAGTATTTTGAAATGCCGCGCAGTCGATGATCATTCCAATCTCTTTTAATAATAATAATAAAGATGAAGATTGTGTTTTCATTCTGCTGGTCAGACCGTTTGATTTAGACCTACCAATTTTGGCACGCAAGTATTTCAAAGGATGGTTAGATACATCTGACGATTTTTTTTTGAAACTGTGATTAAAGTATTAATCAACTAAAAATGAAACGAATTCTTAGCATTTTATAGCAATGACACCCAAGAATATTATTGCAAATAAAAAACCCTCTAATTTTTATATCGTTCTAAAATTTAAAATATTATCTTTTTAATGATATCCATTTAATTATCGTTGAAATTTTTCCTGAATATTAAAAAAGGTATTTTTTGAATAATTTTAACATTAGATTTTATTGTTGAGAGCCGAAAAAAAAGAATTCTGCTTGATATCTGAATAGTTTAATTTCTGTTTTTCCAGTAATAGATATCAAAGTATGAGTATGTGCAAGTGTAGTGTGACTATTTGTGTGTTTGTGTGTGAGTAATGTAACTGTGTGTGTGTGTGTGTGTGTGTGTGTGTGTGTGTGTGTGTGTGTGTGTGTGTGTGTGTGTGTGTGTGGTGTGTGTGTGTGTGTGTTGGTGTTCTGCAGGTTAGCCTTTCGACCTAAAGTTACTGAACTTGGCATTTAATGCTTTGGAAGATGGAAATGCACACCTCAGAGTTAGTTTTTTTTTTTTTTTTAAATTTCAATCAGAATTTTAATTAATTAAAAATTAAGCGAGATTTTAGCGTTTATCTACGATCAGTTTTAAAAATATTATGGCACAAAAATAATTTTTAACATTATCTTAACATTTCTAAAATATCTTATTAATGATTATCAACTTTTTTTCTCCTTATTTTCTTTTTACAAAATTTATTTAAATAAAAAAAAAAATATATTTTAAGCTTGTTTTACAATATTTCATTGTTATCTACATTTCACTCTGATTTTTTTTTCAGTTGTTGAAAGTCAAAATATGACAAAAGATTTGTCTTATTTTTCCATATTGAATATATAGTAGGCATGCTTTTAATAAAGGTTTTGCAATTTTGTCGTACTTAGAATTAAAGTTTAACTTGAAAATCAAGCAATGTTATAGTTTTAAAAATGCGTCCATTTTTAAATATTTTTGCTCTTTCCTGCGATATCATTCGATGAATAAAAATATTGATAAAAATTAAGGACATACATAGTACAATTAAGAAAATGGTGTAAAGTTCTAAAAAAAGACCGAGTTCTGTATACATGAAAATTTAATATTTTCAAATATTTTGCTGGAGAATCAACGAATACCAAGATATTTCAAATATTTAAATGAAATTTTTAACCAACGTAAATCTCATCGAATCATACTTCGACAAAGGCAGATTGTAATTAGTAAATAAAAAAAAATCATATACTTTTCACAAAATCCTCAAAATAAAAGATATAATTAAAATAATGTTAAGTTAAAAATGTGTTGCAATATGAAATTAAATTGCTTAATTTATTAAAAGCGGGGGTCTCATATTTTGAATGGCTTAGGGCAGCAAAATGCCTAATCCAAAATTGTCAAGGCATCTAATTAATTTTAAAACTTATTATCCTGTTATTTTTAACGACTAATAACAGAATGATCTTAAAGCAAAATTTAATAATATTTAATAAGAATTAGGTATGAAACTTCTATAAATTATCTAGATGAATTGTTTATGCATTATTTTAAAAGCAAACTAAAAAGAATTCGCCACAAAATTATGCTTAATTATTTACAAAAATTATTATGAATTATTGGTTTAAAGAAACATGGAGTTTATTCAAATTCAAGACATCTGAGATTGGCTTTATAATTAACCTAATTTACGCCCATTATATATAGCTTCTAGAATAAATATTTCCACCATTCTGAGCTATATAAAGCTTTAATTAGCGAATATTTACTTAAATATATGATTGCTTATTTAATTTTTTATATCTTCTGTAATTAAACAGACAGAGAAAATCGGACCGCATTATTTAAATAAACACAGCATTACCGCGGAACCACTGTGAAGATCGAGACAGAAGATTTGGGGGGGGGGGGAAAAAACGTAAACAAAGGCTTAAGCGCATTTTCCGTTTTAGTGCTCTTTTTTTGTCGCCAAAAGGCTTGACAACGCGCCAATTGGCGACCTGGATTGAAAGCAACCCACCGCTACCGCTGGTGACCGTAGAAAATAAGCCGGCATTTCAAATCGGAAACCGGTGGAGGTTCCCGTTTGAAAGTCAGCTATAGCGGCAGCGGACGCTGAACTTTTTCACCATCACAAAACACGCTAATGCTTTCTTGAAATATTTAAAATAAAATGAATCCCTTAATTTGTAGGTGATTAAACAAAAAGTTAGAAAATCTTTGCTAAGTGTGGTATAAAAATTCGAATTTGTTTATTGCAATTTTATTAAACTTTTTCAACGCATGGAATATATTCTTACCAACTTTGTGCTTTACTTTATTTTGCTTTGTTAAAGTGAAGTGAAAATGTGAATTACTAGAAGTGTGGATTCGGAATTTCATCGATCTGTGCTATATCGTCTGCATCATAAACTTGCCACTCGCAAAGCAACATGTGTTTGTTTGGATTTGACAGTTGTCGCTCGGTGTTCAGTTGGGTTTTGTTGTTTTCGCTACTCGCCTTTCGGCAAACGAAACTATCGTCTGCTGCTCAGGTGGTTGCCCCAACCGAAGGGACTAGCAGTGCTAAACCTGAAAAAGGAGTTGATCCAGGTATGTTAAAAAAATTTTATCGTTCGTCAATTTATTTTCATTTTTTTAAAAGATTTGCTCTGATTAGACTATGTGTCTAAAATCTCTTTTCGTCAGTCATGTATATACAGCTTTAAGTTTATTGAGCAATAAAACTATTGAAAAATAAAAGTTGTATTATGAAATTTTCTGGTGCAATTATTCTAACATAAATTTTTATTATTTAAAAAAGTATTGATTTTTTTTTCTTAGTAGTATATGATAAATTTATATGAAATTTAGTATAATGTTCTAATCTTCTGTAGATAGATCAATGACATAAAAATGTAAAGTATTTCTGCTAAAAATTTTGATAATCGTAATCTAGATTTTAAAAAAAAAATATGTTCCAAACAGAATATTCGATTTAAAAAAAGATTCTAAAAATTCAATGTTAAAATTGATATTTCTATTTACTTAATATGAATATAAATTTTTGTATTTTGTGTCTCTAATATCACATTTTAGAGTTTAAAAATAGAAATAGTTCATATAAATTAATTTAAGGATATTATCAGGCCATTATTTGCGGCTAAAGATTACGCCATTTCCTTATCTTGGTAAAAGAAGTTTGTTATATCAGAATTTATGATATCTCTGTTCTTCACAAAGTTCAGAACAGCATTTACTTATCTTTTTTATCTAATTAAATAAGCAACTTGAAGAATAATGATATTTATATTTATTGTACATAATGGCATGCTTGAAATTTGGTTTTATTCATTCTATATTGATAATTTACTTTTGTCATTTATATTAATAAAATTAATTTGTTTTAATTTGATAGTAAACTTTATTATAAACATCGCCAGGGTGTTTTTTTTTTTTTTTTGAAATATTCGAGTATTTTCAGTTTATATATTTGTATTTGGCGGTGTGATTATTTTTACTATTTAAATTCATCTCTATGACTATGAAATTAATTGAAATCATAAGATTGAATTATCTAAATAATTTCAAATTCTTCATAACATTTTAACAGAATTAAACTTCTAATAAATGTTATTGTGAGTTGAATTTTTTTCTTTCCTTTGTTAAGTTAAAAATGTTGCAAAATTTATGTTAAAAAATTAAAATTAATGTTAATGTTAATGTTAAATAAATTATTGTTAATGTTAAAAAATTAAGTTTAAAAATGTCACTGTTAAATTTAAATAGTATTTATTTATATCAATGTATGCAATTTTATTTTTAAACTGTGCGTTGCCTAAAACAATTTATTAGAAAGTTCAGTATTCCGCTATTAAAGAACAGGGTAAAATTAAACCTGTTTTATTCTTCATTGCGTACAATGTCAAAAAAGGAAATATTAAACAAAAAACTTTTAGTGTGATATTCGTTAATTTATACTGAATGTTCTTGACGATTAGAACTTTTTGAACCTCACATTTTGGGATGAACAAAATTCATTTTCAGAATACAGATGCAAAATTTTGATTTGGAGTGGTTATTGATTTTAATAAATACAAATAAATATAAATATTCTGATATTAAAAGATTTTGAAAAAGCATTTATGAGCTGATTAATATAAATTTAGCGTAGTTTTTTTTATGTAATTGAAAACGCAACACCATGTCAGATATTCATCCAATTACTACAAACGAATAATTACTTCTTGCTATGTAAGTAATATAGATATTCTGAATTTAAATTCTACTTTAGAGTTACTGGAGGACTATTATAGAAAAATTAATATAAATTTCTAATAGAGATTAAAGATTTGAAGTTAACGCCCGAGTTGTTCATTTCAGCTTCGTCCCGTTTAGAAACTATAGAAACGTTACGTTGAACTAATTCACTTTGCACGATGGTAAGATGTGTTTGTTCCTCGCGGGCATATATTTTGATCTTCGATAAATGTAAGATAAAATGAATTCATAGACACGGTGGATCTATTCTCAAATTGGACTTGAATTCTTAATCCTTCGGCTATGGAGCTGTATTTCTGCTAACAGGCCATTGCTGCTCCAAATAGCCAAAGCTATAGCCAAAATTTGCAAATTTGATAATCACATTAGAGTAAGTGCAAGAGAATTCTAAGCCATAGCCATAGTTTGCTAGCGAATTATCATGGTTAATACCCGCTTTCAATTATTCTGTGGTATTAAATCCCAAATCCTCGATATCCAGTGTTTTAACCACTCTCGACTTCTTTAAACGAAACCAATATGGCCTCCATTGAGAAGCAAAAATTAAACAGTATCTGAAAATTTTCTTTTTACTTTTTCAAATTAGTATAGAGGAAGTTTAGAATCGAACGTTGAGAGTTCAGTGAAAAAATTTTTGAACTACATTTGTGACTACAAGTTCAGTTTTGTGCCAAATTTTTATTTCAATCATTTGGGGGAAAATGCGCCTAAAACAAAAATTTTATTTCCGGACACCATTAATTGAATACCTTGGACTTATCACCAAAAACGCGCCAAGGATCACCCAATAGATTCAGTAAATATGTTAAATTCACGCCAAAAGTTAATATTTCGTAAATATTGTAAGCCTATCTATGTAAGCTATGTAAGGCATTCCTTGGGTTAATACCTGTATTAAAAAGTATGATAAAAAGTTTTAGGGAAACCGCTTCCGCTGGTTTGTTGCATGCATTTATTAACTTGAATGTTTTACAATAGTAATCATATGATTGTTTTTTCATCTGGAGTAATTAATCTATATAACATAGTGCTCATTAAAATTCAAATTTTGCAATGTTTTGAAAATTCGACCCATTTGCATTTTTTTTTCGAAATGAAATAGAAAACCTTTTAATCAATTAAATATCCCTGCTTTCAGGTCAATTCACCATCCCGCTATTTCCCAAATTCTTCCAATCAGTTCAACATTTCCTGTCAAATATGTCAAAATGTAATAGTTACGAAAAAAAATTGTTGCGATTTCACAACTCTGTGCTTATTCAGAGCTTAGCCTGCTTCTGCATTCACCTTAATAGGGTCAGTTTTTGTTGTCACCAACGGATAGAGATAGTGTTTCACGAAGGTGGGCCGAGCAGTTGGGCAATCGATATTCAGTCAAGTTGACCACTCATGCATTCAGCGGACAGGAATCATGAGGTGATCATCCGCCACTCGCATGCACAATGACCAATTTCCTAGCCTCAACAACCCCCCATCGATACAGAAACTGCTCTACACGCATCACCTAGCTGATACCAGTTGGTGGAGCAATTGGAATGGTTTGGAACTTCGAACTTAGCAGCAAACTAAGTAATCTCTCTGTTCTGTCGAAATGTTCTCTTTATTGTTCTCTGTCAGATTTGAATTTAATCAGCCTTGCATAAAATCATTGCCGATTCTTGAATATTTAAAGTAAAGTTTCCCAACCTGGGGTGCTTTATTCCCGGAGAAACATGAAACGATCTCAGGGGACGCGCATAAAGAAAGATACAATAGAAATAGATTGAACATGAGAGAAAAAAGGCTGTTATAACAGCGAGTTCGCAAATTGTACAGACTAAGTCTATGGCAAAGGATACCGACGTGCTCTGATTGGTTTAAGCCTTGGCATCTTTTTTGGCAATTTTTGCTCTCATAATAGTGTAGTTTTCGCTTATTTGACACAAACCTTGTACCTTTCATTAGTTTTATGGAAGATACGAGTGAATATCAACACGATCTAATTTTTATTAATATAATTGTTTTCTCTAAATATTACTAGTAATACTACTAATACTAATTATTAACAATAATAATAAATATTACTAATAATACTAGTAACACAAGTAACTAATGTTGTTTATGCACAGAAGTATAAAAACTAAATGAAAGTAATTACTCAACATATGATGCAGCAATTACGTAATTCTTATTTTTCTATGACTTTCGTGCCTTTATTAGATAATTTATGCAGTCATTGAAACTTGTTGCTGAACGTTTGTTACTTTCCCATCAAATACATATGGGGAGATGATTACTTAATGCCCAAAACGTATAAATAAGTAAGCTTTAACGGAGTATGTGATTTCGTAACTAATTTTTTTAGTTATATCAAAATAATTTTAAAAAGAAACACACACAAAAAAATATTTTTAATAAATTGTAATTTTTATATTTCCTGAATTTTATGCTGTATATGTGTTCCAGATTAATACTCCATGTAACCCGTAAAAAATAGGGAGGGGGGATAAATTCACAAATTTTATTTTTTTATAAAAATATATTTCGGTATGGCATATTTTTGGCAAAACATTGCCAAAAAGATGCCAAGGCTTAAACCAATCAAAGCACGTCGGTATCTTTTGCCATAGACTTAGTCTGTACAATTTGCGAACTCGCATTATAACACCTGTATTTCCGATCCGGATTTTAAATCACTGAGTGCTGCCAAATATCCTGAAGTTATATATCTTTTAAATTTTAAATGTTTACTATTACCAATATGTACCATTTTTGCATACTGGTAAATAAAAATGGTGCATTTTTGCAGTGGTAAAAATATACCAGTGGGAGTCCTCGAAGCTTTCTTGCGTACTCTCTAAAACTTGTCACGTCAGAGAACGCTTTAAATGACATTGGCGTACAATAGTTACAAAACAACCTTTGGCGTGAATTTAGCATATTTACTGAATCTATCGTGTAATCCTTGGCGAAGTATTTGGCGATTCATCCATGGCCTGCGCTAATAGTATCCAAAAGAATTTGTGTTTTAGACACTTTTTTTCTCTACCGATTGAAATAAAAATTTGACATAAAACTGCACGTATAGTGACAAATTCCTGTACCAAATTTTACATAGTCACAGATTTTTTAAGTCATCGCATTTATATGTTTATGAAAGAACAGACCGACAGACAATCAACCCATAGTTGGATTTGGCTCAAAATGTAACAGGTGTCTACACCAGAGATGTTAAATCTGTGTACCGAATCTTATCAATCTAGCTCTTATCGTTCTGCAGTTATCGTGTTAACTTATATTCGAATAGACGAAAATTCTTATTCTAATTCCTATTCGACAAAAAATTTGATCGATATTTGCAAATTTGGTGTAAAGAACATATTCCAAATTTTAACCGTCTAGCTCAAATCGTTTTTGAGTTATCTTAGTCATGGACAGACAGACATTTTCGATAAATGTGTTTTTCGAACTCAGTGATGTTAAAACGTGGAATTTCGTCAAAATCTCGAGTTCTATTTTTTTGACGAATACTATACTTTCTCTATACTAAATATTTATACTAGAAGGTAAAAAGATGCGAACTTCAGATAGTGCTAATTAGATTGGAACTCATTTTAAAGGAATTTATATTAATTCATATGAATTCATCTTCCTAGAGAATAATTTTATTTCTTAAACGGCCTTACAGAACAATTTTAACAGACTTACTGAAATTATGCAGCTAATTTGTAGAGGGAAAAAAACCCTTCGAATTTGTTATATATTTTTTTTAAAAAACGGAAACTCATTTTAATTTATCTTTGTTAGTAAGCAATTGAGATTGAGACAATTTCTTCGAATTTTAAAGGCCAGGATATTTTTTTTATCAGTTATCTGCCCAAACCGACGTCATATGTGAAATATAATGGTATTCCCAAGCATTAAGACGATTTTTAGAATGACATTTCAACTCGAAAGTGAATTATTGTGAAAATATAATTAAGTGAACAATACTAAATGTTACTTGCTAAACAATCAAATGTGTATCGGGAAGATTCCATACTTCCGGATTAGAAGCTTTATAGTTTAACATCATTACGATAACAAAGTTTGACGACATTATTCTTAACATAATTATCTCAGAGGTTAATAATTTAGAAGTAAATTTACTTATTGTTTCAGTCCCATAGAGGAAAGACTTTGAAAAAAATGTTGCATTTGAGAAATCAAGCTTTCATTTTGTTAGTTTCGTTTTTAATTGGATGAGAGCGGTTTTTTATTATTATTGTATTAAATCATAATTATCAACGTTTTAAAAATAATTAGATTTTTAAAGTAAGTTCTAAAATTTTTAAAAATAACATTACTTACAGGAAGAATTTTGTATAAAATTATTGATGTCATAAAAAAAACTATACAGTTTATTTAAAAAAAAAGTTTATTTTAATTTAAGTAATTTTATTGCTCAACATCTATACATGAATGAATAGCATTTAAAATTAATTTAACATAAATATTCGAAAATCAAACAAATATTTTTATTAGCAATAACTGGAAACATAGCTAATTATAAGGAAACAGCAAAACTGAAATAAATTATTTATTTAGTTTTACAGACGATATTTGTCTTTGGATTAATAAATATTTTACAAAAGATTTTTTTTTTCATTTTTGTATAACATTTAGATTGACAAAGTTAGTAAACATTTTAAAGTACCATTTTAAAACAATAAAAGAATACATCCGATATCTATACTCAGTTTCTTTATCATAGAATAAAATGTAAAACGATAAATTTATCTTAATAAACGAGAAAAACAGAGACGAAAAGCTTATCTCTGTTTGTTAGAGTTTTTGGATATAAAACATATTTAACCATGATTAACAACTATAATACTCGACTTCGTAGCTTTGGAAAGCGTTTTATCGAAAAAAGATTTTTAGTCTAGAGAAAATTCTTGAAATTAAAAAAATTGTTTACATAAGAAACAGATTAACCGAAAGATTCAGATTTCCAATATATTGTTTACTCAAGTAGGAAATTTCTGTACATTTCTCATATAATGAGAATATAGAAATCTTCGTATTATAATAGAAACTTTGATTAATGCTCCGTTGCCAAAATTAACTAATAATAATTTATTTAAATTGAAGCAAAGTAATCAAAATTGGTACTAAGTGAATTATTAAAATCAATTATTCTTATAAAATATGATAAACTCTGAAAAGAGTTTTGATGTTAAATTTAGTATTTTTTATGAGTTTTTATTTAGTTTTTTTAATGTATAGTTAGTTTTCTTTTTATTATGTCTACATTTTTTCAAAGTTTTGTACATTCTGTTTTGAAGTGACATAAGAGTTTTTCTTGGAATGCATCTCATAGTCAGATAACGACGATACCTGAAATAGCACTCCCTATTCAAACTAGCACACCACACCAGTTAAAAATAAACCGTCATAAAGAAGTCCAACATAGTATTATCAACGATTGGCGGGTTGCGACAGTTGGATGTTTTGCAAAATTCTCAAAACGAAAAGACACAAATCAATACAAAAAGGCTTTAAAACAATTACTGTATTTATATCTTCTTAATTTACATTTTAAAGTTTATTGTGTGACCGTTAAAAAGCCTTTTTATTTTAAAATTCGTGGTTGAAGTTTTTTTAACAACATTTTGGACTTAACAATAGAGTGTTTAATTGTATTTCGGTCTCAAATGTATGGAGATATGATTTTTTTTTAATTTAAAAAAAAATCATTATTATTAAATTTGCTGATTATGAATTTCATAAGAACTAATTGCAAGTTTACAAAGCTTTATATTAATTAATTGTTGATTAATGGATTAAATACTGTGGGATCTTAATAATCTTTTGATAGAAAGTATTAAAAAAATTCTGATGAAAAAACAAATTGTGCTTCTGCTTTTTAAACTAAACGGTAACTTTTTGATCTCGATTTTTTTATTTCAATGAAGTTATATAGTCCTTAACTTAATTTTTTTTTATAAATACATAATATGAAGATTTATTAATATATATATATATATGGCAACAACATATTTTCTTCATAATATATTTTGCTTTTTATAATATATTATTAATATTCTTCGGACATTTTTTTTACTTACTGAATATAAGAAATAAATAAAATATATACAAAAAATGCTTATAACATCAGAATCACAATAAAAAGTTTATTTTTAAAAGGAAAAAAAAAAAAGAAAAAGAGGAGAGAGGAATGAAGGATGTTCAAATCGACTTCAGAATATTTTTCTGAATAGACATTCTTTTTAGATACGGCGGCATTTTTTAAAATTTATTTTTTTACTTATTTTGTGCAAATTTAATACCACTTATTCCTTTACCTTTTGAATGGACAGATTTTTCTTCTTAGGTGGCATCGAACATCTTTTTAGGATCAGAAGGAGTAGTAAGGTGGGGGGAGGGGAGGGGATTTTTCGGAGCAGACGATTGCTTCCGGCAGGGAGGGTCCGTAATGAGGTCCCTCGCCATCTGGCTTCCCGTTCGAAGAGCACAACTTACAGACGATAGTGTGTACCTGTCTGTGCGTGACTTTGAAACTTCAATTTAGAAAAATCGTTTGCAGCAACAGTTCGTAATTTGTTGAGAGAGTGTAGCTTTAGAAGTGTTACGCCTTGGCGAGTTTTTATTTCTTCGCATTTCCTGTATTGTTTCGATTTAATTAAGCTTTGTCGGGGAACTTAGTTTCTGTTGGAGAAAGTTTATAATGTTAGGCATTGTTTTATTGATTTTCAAATGCGTTTGAACGCATGCAATCGTTTTGGGTTTGGCGCCATAATTTTACGAATGGGAGCTTTATTAGTATCGAAAAATAATTTCTGTTTGTATTGAAAGTGAGGAGAGAGAGAGAGAGAGAGAGAAAAGGGATCTGAACAAATCTTGCATTTTAATGAACGCTATGACAACTGAAGAAGTACGTTTTTGAATTAATCTAGCAATGAATATAAACCTGAAAGGATATTTGACTGCTTAATTATACCTTAAATCTGTTTGCGATACTTTGCTCACAAAGTGTTGTTATTGATGACGTAGGATTTTGTTTCTTCTGTTTTACTTTCTGTGGCTTTTACTCCAAACAATCTTTTTACATACCCTTTTGTATATTCCCTGCCGGGGAGGGGAGTACCTCAGGATGAGAAGCTTGTAGCTTGATTGTTTGTTTTCACCACCTAGGTGAGTATAGAAATGAATTGGAATCGATTACTCCTTACATGTTACGGGACGTGTCTCCCACGGGAAGAGTTCTACCGTGGCCGGTGATGCCCTTAAGACTCAATCTTAGTTCCTACCAATGCTACGGCTACCCTGTCATTCAGATTCATCCGTGCTCCATAGCCAATGTGTAATCATGCATTAGTATAACTTAAGAAAAAAAAAATTTTAATTCATTTACACGTTTCAATTCTTCCAAAGTCCAAAAAACTCATTGCCTGAACTATGCATATTTTTCGGTCTATCTTAACTCAAAACGCAAATCTAGACATAAAATTTGATTTGTTGATATTTACATAAAAACTGCAGCTTTCTGTCAAATTGTCGACGAAATACATACATGAAAAATCTGTTTGTCAGTCCGTGTGCACATGGCCTTGATAACCTTAAAGAAAAAAAAAAAATAGCTAGGCGAATGAAATTTAGCATATACATTCAACATTAGAATTATCAGATTCTAAACCAAATCCGTCAAAAGTTCGACCTTCTGTAAAAATGGACACAATAACGAATTTGTGGATGATACATACGCAATAACAATTTTATATATTATATATTTTATGATTATCCATGTTTATCGGTATTAGCGTTCGTATACGATGTTTTTTAATTAAATATTTAGTACTTATAAATTTGGCAATAACAAAGTGAACGTAACGAAACGATTTAGAATCTGACCAATTATAGTTGACAAAATGTTGATATTATTCTAATTTTTTTCTCGTAGAACTTGTAATTTTTACAAATTTCTTTATTTGGTAGTTAGGCAGCAACATTTTTTTAATCGACCTGTCTGCAGATCTTCTCCTAGCAACCCTTTTACGACTTTTTGTATATGAAATAGACAGAAAGTATTGTAATAATCAGGTTTGAGATTTTGATGAATTTTCACGTTTTAGATCTCATTGTGTTCGAAAAACACATTCCTGTCCTTATGTCTACCTGTCTGTGGCAAAGATGACTTAAACGCATTGAGAAGGCGGATGAAATTTCGTGCGTTGTCTTAAACTATGCAACTACGAAACAAAGAAAGCTAGATGGATATAATTCGGTACACCGAATTAACGTCTATAGTCAAGACATCTTGGATATTTTGAGTCAAATCCAACAACAGATTGGCCATCTGTCGGTCTCTACTTTCAGAAGCATGTAAACATGATAACTCAAAAACGCAATGAGTTAAATATATCAAATTTGGTATGTGATTTAGTGACTATAGTTGTAGTTTTGTGTCAAATTTTGGCTTTAATCGGTTGGAAAAAATCCGTCTAAAACACAAGTTTCGTTTTCCTATACTATTTACCGCATGCCAGGGATTCATCGCCAAAAAACCCGCCAAGAATCATACAATAGATTTAGTAAAAATTCACGCCAAAGATTAATATTTTGTAATTATTGATAATTGTGATATCTGGAAGTCCTTTTAAAAAGTTGTACAAACAAGGAAATTTTGTTCAAATTTGAGGACAATTCTAATCGAGCTTTCGAACCGGAACAAATATCCGACGTTGAAACTGCCCCAGTTAATCGGACGATTAGAAACGCAGTTTTTATGGAATGAGTTTTGTCTATAAATTCTCTACAGTACTTAATTTTTTTTTATTTTTTTAAAGAAAGTTTATCGCAACAGCACAGTTTCTATCTTTCGGGTCATCTCATTGGAGAAATGGAAATGGAACTAATTTCGTTCCCGCAAGCGTTTATCTTGCGGTTTCTTTCTAGAAGCGGAAGAATATCTTGACGTAACCCTGACCCGCACGATGACGGTGAGGTTTTCAAATAGAATTGGGTTTCATTGTCAAATTCATCTATCACGTTTCCTGAGCTTAACATCCGAATCAGTTCGCTTGCACTCGGATATGGTCAACTCTTTCGAGGGCCTTTTTGAGCTGTTCTATATCTGTCTTACCTGAAAACTGGTCATATGGTCGGCCCCCATTATTTAGGTAACGGAAAATGTTTTGGTACCAATATCACCTTGATTTACTGCTGTATAAAAAACCCATCAAAGTCCATTCAAGTGTTGAGTTATTGTTATAGTTTGTAGACATAGAAACACGGAGTGTTGTTCTACTAGTTCATGAAAATAACAAATTGACAGAGGCTTCTTTAATTGATAATTAGACTGATATGCGAAAATATTTATTTAAATACCTAATATTTAATTAAATATCTAAATTATTAATACTAAATTAAGTGTCAATCTCCTGCCTTTATTTAACATTTTTGTTTGTAGGTAGCAAAGCAGTCCCTCAAATCAAATTGCAAAAGTTTCTACATTTGAATCTGTATTAAAACAATTAAAATTTAATTCATCAATTAATTAAGTAACAATTAATTTAACATTTTTACGTCCGTACTATATCCAGAAATTTATTTCTCTGTCGCCGGAACTATTTGCAAATTTGTTTATTAAAATATATATTATGCTGTAAATAGTTTTTATATATTAAAATATAATACATAAAAATCGTTTGCAGAATAATAAAAATACCTGTTTTTTTATGGCATGGTAAATAAAAATGGGATCTGTTGAGTTATTAAAAATGTAAAATATATCGTAGTTTAATTAATGTATATATTTTTATAATTAAACTTCTCTTAAAAATAAAATAACATTTTGCCAAAATTTTGTATTTATTTAATATTTGTCTTTTGTTGTCGATAGTGTGCAAAAACAGTTTTCCAGATGTGACGTAACTTTGCAATATTTACACATAAAATTTTTGTGTTTCTATTTTTTCGTAAATGTAGTATAGAGAAAATATAATACCCCCTACCCCCCCCCCAAAAAAAAAAAATTGAATTTGAGATTACAATATGTTTTCACATTTTAGATCTCCCTGAGTTAGAAAAACACATTTTCGGAAAATGTCTATCAGTCTGTGAAAAAGATTACTCAAAAACGAATTTAATCTAGACGGAAGGAATTTAGTATATAGCCTTTGCACCAAATTTATGGATTTCTGTCAAATTTTGAGCAAAATCCGGAAGGAAGCCTGTCTGTCCTATAACTACAAAACGAAGAGAGCTAGACAGGTAAAATTCGGTACACAAATTTAACATCTATATTGTGACACCTAACAAATTTCAATTTTTTAATTTTTGCAAATTGTAGAAAATACATATGCATTGAAAATCTCCATCAAGTACTGGCTAGTGATCCACAGTTTGAAAACCCGTTGTCTCTTTTGTTCCGGGATATTTGTGATTTTTAAGTCCGCTATGGAGATTCAAACGCTTTTCCACTAGAGTGGCATGGAAGTTTGGAGGGAGGTACGTCGTATTTATCCTCTAACATTTCAAAATTTCAAGATAGTTTGTTACTTCTATACAGGATGATAATGTTAACAAATTAGTCTGAATACTAGTGTCACGTAGCATAATGTAAATTAAGATGTTAGATTTTTACTTTCTGATGTGAAATGGGTAAAGAGAAAATGTTTGTAAACAATGAGAAATTTTAACTCGAGATTTTGACAAATTTTCATGTATCAGAACTCGCTCTTCAGAAAAAAAAAAAAAAAATTCGAACATTGAAATTACCCTATTTGTGAACACGGTAATTCAAAAGCGCTTTCAACTAGACAGATGAAATTTGGCATTGGTCTTTAAAATAAATTTGTAAACGGTGTTCCAAAATTTACGCAAGATTTGAATTGGAATTCACCACCACTCGTGAAGTTAACTGTAGGCAACCCAATTAAAAAAAAAAAAAACAATTTGACAGCTGATAGTTTCAAGTTAGTAAAAATGGAGCGTTACACGATAGAACAACGTGTTAACGCAAGATTTAAATTAAAGAAACATAGTTTTTTTTCCTTTAAATTGTTGTATTTTTATTGAATCTTAAAGTACACAGGATAGGGTTATGTATGGAATAACACATAAGGAAAATGGCCTCCACTACTTTTCTGGCACATGCGCACTCCTTTGTCGAAATTTTCCATGACCATCTTGCATAAATGTGGCTGAATTTCGTTTCGTTTTGTTATATTTGAAATATTGTTCAACTATGAAAACGCATTATTCTATCGAGTAAAGCTTCATTTTTTTACTAACCCTAAACTATCAGCTGTCACATGATTTTTTATTAGGGTTGCCAACACTTTACTGTACGGATGATGGCAAATTCAAATCTTGCATTGATTTTGAGACACCCTTCATATTCCTATCAAATGTTGGACGAAATCTATTCTCAGGAAGTTTATTTTATTTCAGAACAAGTAAATATTACGTTAATTTAACTTTGTACTACTTTTCCTATTACAAATATGTACAAGATAAAGAAAGTTAAAATATAGCATAAAGAATTTAATTATAATTTCTTTCAGTAATGTAGATAAAAAAAAATTTTTTTGTAAGAACGTAGGAAAAAAGTTAACAAAAAGTGGATTAAATACATTTTTCTTCCATAATTGATAATGTTAGGGAATATAAAAAAAGGAATTATATCCCATATTTAGACACCGAAAAAAGTCAGACGTTGAAAATTCTTTTTCTGCTTAAGCGTTTTCTTATTAATAAACATTTTTAAAACCAGATGATTAAACGTGCTTTTTTATAAGCTTTCTCCTTAAAGTTGGTTCTTTTCTGCATAAAGGAATTTAATTAGTGTCTAAAATGAACAGTTGTTAATTTTCAGCTGTGGTTAATTATCATGAAAGATTATTTAGGGAAGTAATTTTTCAATCCCAAAAGAGCTTCGTTTAGATATTTATTTTAGACCATATATTAGAGCTAATTTTTAAAATTGACGCAATTTTTAATTATTTCTTGGAATAAAAAATGTCCTCCGTTTCTAAAATAATTTTGAATGTATGTATTTACATTTATTTTTACAAAAAAAAAAAATGACTTATATTTTGTAAAGTTATTTCGGGAAACATTTCTTAAATTGTAGTTTGATGGCTTAAGTGCAAATTATGTAATACGGAATTTAAGTCTCGTGTAATGTTAGTCACCTTAAGTTAGACGCTACTTAAAAGTCAGTGTAAGGAAATGGGCATTTATTAGACATATAAATGACATTGCAGGAAAAAAAAATGATAAGCTTTCATTTTTAGTGGCAATTTACAATGAACGTTTTATTTTTTAATTTTTTATTTATTTTGTAGATAAAAAATAGCTGTCACATTAAGAATACTTGAAATAAGTATTTAAACACTTTTAAAGAAAAATAATTTTCCTGAAATATATTCTTATTTTCTTACACTCGAAATGTAATATTTTGTGAAGTATTTGCATAAAAATTTGAATGCTAGACTAATTATTTGATATTATACTTTCATGTTTTCACACGTTAGAAAAAAAAATTTTGTCTTATTTTAGAAATGTAATCATCGATTATTTTAAAATAGACTGCCTTTTATTTGCTTAGTTTTCAAATTCTAAGAATATAAAATGAAAGTAAATAAAATTTAAGATTAAGTTAAACAATGAAAGATATCTCATTTTAATCTTAAAATTTATAGGAAAAGCATATTTTTTTGTTTTATTTTAGGAATGTAATTTTCAATTATTTTAAAACATACGCCATTTTATTTGCCTAGTCATTCAAATTCTAAGAAGATAAAAGGAAAGTAAATAAAATTTAAGATTAAATTAAACAGTGAATGGGAATTTTAACCTTTTATAATTTATAGGAAAGTCATATTTGTTTTATTTTAGAAATGTAATTTTCGATTATTTTAAAACAGACGACATTTTATTTGCATAGTAATTCAAATTCCAAGAAGATAAAATTAAAAGAAATAAAATTTAATATTAAACAATGAAAGAGATATAATTTTAATCTTTTAAGATTTATTTGGAACAATTAATAAATGTAATTTGTGAATAAATTGTTAATATCAGATACAGCAGTCTTTCTTAAACTGTAGTTATTATACGCTATTATTTTTATTAACAAGCATAAGATATTATGTGATATTGCAATATAGCGACTACATTATTGTCTTTTATGGTTGGGTACAATATATCAGTTGAGGGGGAGGAGGTATGCAGTATTTTTACGAAAACTGAGTTAATGAATAATTCTGAAAAAAAAAATAGAATTAAATGTTGCATGAACATTCCAAGTCAATGTAAAATGGAACTTTTTAAAAAGAATTTTTTAATCTTTATTATTTATATGTAGAGCAATCAACTGAAAAATCTCTATTGCACAAATAAATTTTACCATTTGTCCCTTAATTGGTTGGAAACCGAAATTTCAGCCAATATGCTTGCGTTATTTGGGTTCAAATGGTGGCCACTGTAGTCCGATCTAAAAACTGCCATTTTAATTCAAAGTATTATCTGTTGTTTATTATCATGTGAGAACATGATGTTGTTTGGGTTAGGGGGTTTTGAAGCTCGAAATCGTGTAGGCAATGGATATTGAAGCTCGAAATCGCGAATCTCGAAAAGCATAAATACCAATTTCCATCATCTTTAAATCGCATATATTTTTACCTGCTTTTACCAGTATTGCTTTATTATTACGCATGCTTCTTTGACAGCAGATGCATTTTTAAAAGGTTGATGCAGAACTATGACATCATAGCTGTTATTTCATCTCAAAATCGGCCGAGCTACAAAACTCTGTTTGCCAGCTAGAAAAATTTAATACGGAAGATTTAAAATAATTATTATTATATATCTATACTTATATAAAGCTCAATGTGTGTGTGTGTGTGTGTGTGTGTGTGTGTGTGTGTGTGTGTGTGTGTGTGTGTGTGTGTGTGTGTGTGTGTGTGTGTGTGTGTGTGTGTGTGTGTGTGTGTGTGTGTGCGTGCGCGCGCGTTGACTCTCTACAGAAAAGACCATTTGACCTACAGCTACCAAATTTGGTACGTGTATACCTTGGAGATAGGGAATGTGCACCTGGGGTCCCTTTTTTTGAAATTTTAATTAGAATTTTAATTATTAATTAAAAACTAACTTTCCCACCAAAAAAATCATTTCCTCATCGCCAAATGAGTAAGGCTTCAGCATTTTTTTCCCACGCTAATGAGGCTTAGGCTTAACATTTTTCGGCCGATTATTTCAGATTCCTTCTGAAGTACTTTTGAATTAAAATAAAACATAATAAAATAAAATAAATAAAATAAAACATAATAAAAGAAATTAAAAATTTCTAATCTGCATAGCGTTACCCCAACTGGCGTAGAAAAATTCACACATTTACGTTACCATAACTGGCGTTGAAAATTTACGCATGCGCATTGTGTTCTGATTGTTTACATCTATTTTCAACGGAAGTGGACTTGATTTAAATTATTTTTAGGTTAGTTGCATGCTTTTGTAATTAAATTGTATTTATGTTAGTTTAAGTTCATCGTTTTTTAAGTAATTTTTTTACCTGTTTTCGACCGATTATTTTAAACGATTCTGTTTATTTTCTTAGTGCTTGATGCATTTAAAATGAAACATTGTTAATTAATAGACCTGCTCATGATGAATCTGAAAAAAATTTGTTGACAAATTCTTGAGATATTACATAAATTAAGAAAGAATTTAAAAAGAAATAAGAAATTAATTACAAATTGTTAGTTTTTAAATATCTCGAATGCATATGGTTTGAATAAACATATTTGTAATTAGTATTTGCTTGCCTTTCCCTTTTGCTAGTAGAGTCTATACATTTTTGGGGCGAAGTATACATCATGATATTTACGCAAAAGTTTTTTTTAGCACAATTGTGCATTTTTGTTATCTTAAAAAATAAAAGATCATATGTAATGTAAGTAAAATTAAATAAACATTTTATAAATTTGAAAAAAAAAATTAGTACGATTTAGGTTAACCTTACTCTAATAATTTGCTGAATACGATTAATTCCAATGTGATCTCATATTAAATGTACTATCAAGATTTTAAGAGCTGCTAAGAAAACTAATAAAATTCAGAATTCTAACATAAAAGAGAGATTAATCTCACTAAGAAAAACAATAAAAAATATCTAGAAAAATATTTTAAACAGAATATTGTTCCGAACGTCTTCGTAGACAGTAAGAAGTCCAATTAAAATAATGTTAAATAATTATTTTAAATCAAATACTGTTTTCAGTTGAAACAAAACAAAACAATGATAAAACATTTATGTAATTATAATAAAATCAAAACGATTACTAAAAGAAAACGAAACTAATAAATATTCTTTATTTAAATCTTTAAAAGAAATGGCCAAAAGATTATTTGAAATGAATGTTATCAATTAAATATTTTAACTAGAGTTTTAAGAACAGAAAACCAAACGATTAATCAAAATAAAGCGACAAAAATTTTTGCGGTAAAAGCAAAATTTTATGCAGGTAAAAAGCAAATGAATAACTTTTAAACAAACATTTAAGAGAAAATTTCTGATTTGTTCAGCTTTTTATAACTGAAAATCCTTTTTTCATAAGCAGGTCAAACTAAATATGTGGTGACCCTTTTAGAAAGTCATTCTTCATTTAAAAGAAGCTTCTCCGAAAGAATGAAGAAATGTACATAAAAGTATTAGCTTTTTGTCTTATTTTACAGTTCTTGTATAAAAACACTGCTTTTTTAAATATGCTTCTGGAAAGGTAATATACATGAAATACATGTATATTATCTTTTGTTGACGTCATAATGCCACACCATATATAATGAATGTCCTTTTTGTTATTGTCTTATTATTTCGTTCGCTCCAGTTTTTCCTTTGTGTTTCAAAGAGTAAGCCTGTTTTATTTATGTGTTGCCAAGAAAAAAAAAATAAGAGTTCAATCCTCTGTTTTTTATGAAAGAAGTGTGGATGATCTATTTTAATTATTTTGAAAATAAAGGGGTAATTTAAACCAATTTTTCTTTGGTAGGAACGTATTTTTACTTAGTAAAAAGCTCCATTTTCAAACACATCATATTATGAAAAATTCTAAAATTATGTAAACAAACAAAAATCCCAGCAATTTAAAAAGTAATGAATAAAGGATATAAAAAATTGACTCGTCTGAAACACATTAATATAATAATTTTGTAGTCTTTAAATTATATTTGAAAATTTGTTGTTAATTATACAGCAGCTTGAAAGTGCACACAAAAATACATTGAATATCATCGCAACACTCGTGAATTGTGTTAACGCACAGTAATTAATACAATGAAAAGTATTATTGAAAAATGTTTAAAAATAATTTGGAAATTTTATTAAAAATAAAGAAAACATTTACCAGAAAATCAAACCAATAGAAATGAGGAAACATTTTGAATTTTAAAGTGGTGTAAAAAGGGTTTTTATGCGAAAATATACTTCAAAATTAAGGGTAGGAGTATGTTAATGCTTCGATTGCTTATTAATTGAAAGTGTAATTGAAATTTAGAAAACCCCTTTGATTATATATTATAATAAAATTATCTATCCGCCAAATTTGATAACTTTATGTCCAGCGGCCTCTATTTAGAACTTTTGAACGATTTTTGTACTAGGAATGTCGCACCAGATAATTTCACAGCCTGCAATCATTTTAAAATGAATACAACTTCGGAAATCCATAACATCAAATTGAAAAAGCAATATCATTATTTAACTCTTTGGGACTGCGTGGGTTAAAAACTGATACACATTTTGTTTAATTTTTTTTTATGCATGATGGGATATATTATAGTCCACCACAAAAAGTTGAAATTACTTATAGTCATACAGTTTAATATTTTATTCAAAGTTCTTCATTATGTTGGGAATGGTAAATGTTGCACGAACCGTAAATTCGTAAACAGGTGAAAAAATTTATACAAATCAAAATGCATCCGTTAGTTGTGTGACCTTTTGTAATTAAAATCTGGCTCATTATATGTTACAATGAATTTTAGTTGTTCATAACAGTATGTGTTGTTTTGTTATGGGGGAATAAATTGTTTCCCCCCCCCCCTCCAAAACTCTCTCTCTCTCTCTCTCTCACACACACACACACACACACACAGAGAGAGAGAGAGAGAGAGACGGACAGACTTACAGACAGACACACACACACACGTTATTTGATGTTTTATGGTAATTTTGAAATTGTGAAGTGGTTGGATTACGTTTGACGTTTGTTCTACCTGTAAAAAAAAGGACTTGGTGAAATGTTATTGCCTTTTTTTCTTATTTTGATTAATTATTTTATGTTAAATAAATGAAATGAATGTTTTTTTTTTCCAATTTTTATAATAAAAAAAATCGTTTGATTCAAAAATTTAATGGAAAAGAAATTGGCGTTCTTACGAAGATATTTTCTTTAAAATCAATTTACTTATTTCGATTCGTTCTGAAACGCCATTTAGTCGTTCGTTCGTTTCGTTCTGAAGACAATTTGTTAATTTGTGTTTCTGTGTAATTATTTGAAATTCTTGATTATTCTATAAAAAGTTAATGAAAATATTGAAAAAGCTTAAATACAGATTTTTTACCCACGCTTTGAAATAAAAATGTGCACGAAAGTATATTATTTAATAAAGGTTAGGAAAATATAGCTAATGAGCAGAATTTATAAATATTGTTAATTAAAAAGAAATTTATTTCAGTTTTTTACATGCCTCTTGAAATCTGTCCAACGAAAGAAACTTTTGTAAATTAGAATTTCAGACTTCTAACTGAGTTGGTTTTTCAATGGAATAAAAATCTTGCCAGTTTTCTGTGTAAGTTTTTTAGCTGTTTTCAACAAAATTCATGGAACTCTCAATTTTTTTATAATTAATTATGAGCAAAAATATGACGACATAATTCTATCAACATAAAAAAATTCGAAAACATCTATTTAAAATGCAGTGGAATTTTAATTTTTTTATTTCTGGCTTCCTTAATTGAATGAATATGCAGCTGTGTAGGTTCGTAAACATGTTTTTCAATTAAGAAATGGGTTTAACTTTAAAATTTAGTCAGCTATAACTCTGAAAGTATTTATTTTGCTATTTCCCAATTCATATTATGCGCCTTATTGGATTTTAATTTAATTCAATTCTAACATTCAGTTGATATTATTAGTGAAAAAAAAAAATGAAAATCTTTATAAAATATGTATTTTGATATTTTTGATAGAAAGTTTGCAGAAAAGAATTATCTTTTATTTTTTAATGCTTGCTCGTATTGGAAAAACAAAGTTATTTATTACTTGAAGCAGAGTACAGATTTGGAGTAGTATTAAAAACACTTTCAACTTTAAATGTTTTAAGCAATTATTTGAATATAAATTTTGTTTTTAAAATTAACTGAAATTACAGGAGTTCTCAAAATAGTTTTACTAGTTATTAATGGCTATAAATCTCATGTACACAATGAAAAGAAGGATTAATTTGAACGCAAAAATTAGACAGAAATCTAATTTTTTTTGCATGTTATCTTTACAAATAATAAAGAAAAAAGTGTATCTGTGTATATTGATGTTTTATAGGAGGGACTGTTTGACCTAGAGGTACCAAATTTGGTACACTTTAAAGTATGAGAATATTTTATTTTTTGAAAATTTAATTAGAATTGATTTAATTAAAAAAATCAAGCGAGATTTTAGAGATCACCTACGATAATTCTCGAAAATATTATAACTCAAAAATGATTTTTTTATACAATTTTAAAAGTTTAAAAATATCTTTTTAAATGATGCCATTTTAATTGTTTGAATTTTCCATAAATTTTATAATTTAAAAAAAAATCATTTTTCGTTTAATTTCTTATAATACATTTCTGAATTCATTATTGAACTGAAACTCAAATCATTTTCACTATTCCATCCAGTATTTAATCGTGTAATTTTTTTGCTATTGTTGAAAACTGAGAAAAAAGGATTCTGTTTAATATCCATGTATTCACATGAGGTATGCGAAAGTGAAGTTACAAGACAAAGGAAATTAAAAGATAGAATGTTTTAATTAGTTCTGTGTTGCCATGAGACTTCATTCTATTTAGTATTGTTTTTAAATACAATTAAAAGAACAGGCGTAAGACTCATAGTTTAGATATCTATCACAGTTTCATGTTTGAAAATATTTTCTTGGTGAAATTATGGAGATTGTTATGCTAAAGATATTTAATTGAAAATAAACACAACCAAAAGTGGTTAGTATGTATTAATTTGCCATATCTAATTTCTTTTGTCCATGTTCATAGTCTCTGATGCGCGTTTAATAGCCGCATGCATGTGGCTATCTAGATTTTTTAAAGATTGTTAATTTTGTTTTCATTGCATTGGGATGCAGCCATTGTAACAATGAGTGAATTAAAAGTATACTAAGAATGCTTCACGTGGTAGAAATATGGGCTATCGTAATGATGCTGCCCGTACAACTAAGGGAAGTTATATCGGTCATTATTACTGCTCAAATAAAACTTTAAGTTTCTGTCTATATTCAAATTTCTTCTACTTATTATTGTTTTCAAAAAAAAAATGTAATCATATGCATTCGGTGCGATTATTTTTAATGGTACTGTATGGTATTTTGATGCTACTTGATCTACATATCAAAATATAATTGTGTGAAATAAATCACGATTTCTGAATCATCTTACATGATTCATGTTAACGATCTATTTATTAAATTAATGACGATTAGGGATTGCAATACCGGTATACCGAATACCCGTATTTTGAGCCATTTGTACAGTTTTGTAATACCGGTATTCACAAGTTTAAATACCGGTTTTTCGGTATTTACTAGAAATTTTTAAAATGGTCTCCACTATATGTTCAGGGATCGCGAACATAGCAAAATAGTGTACGTTTTTGTTTTTATGTCTCCCTAACGGACGAAATTAATTAGCTAATGAATGGCTTAATTAATTGCTTAAATCTAAATTAGCGAAACATGGATTATCCCTGAAAGAAAATATTGTATCCATAACGACTGATGGGGCAACAATTATGAAAAAAGTTGGAAAGTTGATTGGTGCAAATCGAAGATTATGATGTCAATAGTGAAAAGGAATTGTCTCTTGAACAAAAATTAGAATTAGCGATAAATAAAAATAAAAGAAAATTTCAACGAACCAAAATACAATACAGAAATCAGCTATATCCAAAACCATCCAACGATAAATCGATTTATTTGAAGATGAGGGATTTAGAGGTAAATACTTGAAAAAAATATATCGCACATTGTTAACAGTACCTAGCTAGCGTAGATGCCGAAAGAGCGTTTTCGACAGCTGGTCATTTTTACACAAAATTACTTTTCAGGCTTAATGACAGTACAATGGATGCATAATGTTTTTTTAAGATCACATTTCAAAAATTTGTAATAGTACCACAGACTGAATAGTAATATTTACACTTTTTTTGTGATTTAAATAAATAAGATATTCCTTTACTTTTTTATGATTATATACTGTTATAATTTATAAATTACAAATGATTTTTTGTGATATTTACACTCTCTAACAAAACTGGCAAATAAAACAAAGAAACACCTGTGTTTTCTTTCTTTTTCTAAAATTTCTAATACCGGTATTAAAACCGGTATCCCGGTATTAAGATTTTAAAAATACCGAATACCGGTATTGAAATTTTGGTCCGGTATTGCAATTCCTAATGACGATAGACCGGTTTAAATAAGTTTGATTATAATTGAATTTAATTATAGATAAAAGGATTAGATAGCCATCTAAATGCATATGGGTCAAGTTCATTTTCACTGAGTGCCAGTATTTTTGAAAAATATATCAAAAAATTGTAATTTTTGACTTTTATTTACTATTTACATGTCAATTACTTTAAATAATTGATAAAAATAACTTTCTGGAAATTGAAAAAATTAATTTGTTGTAAAATTATTATATTGGTTTTATACAATTATTGAATGTACTTATAAGAAGGGAAAATATAGCGAATCAAAAATTAGAAAGCAAACAAACAAACAAAAAAAACTCTAGTTTTAAAACATTATTAAAAATTTTTTTGATAAAAATTTTATTTATGGTCTGTAAGCAAATAATCTGTAGTCCCGCAATTTTGTCTTGAGGATATAGAACAAAATGTTTCCAATTGATACCAATATAAAAATATCCAAAACCATTTTTTTAATTGATAAATTGGCATTTATATTTTAATTTTGATGTTTACCTCTGATAATTTTAAAGATATTATCAGAAGAAAGCAATTTTAAAATCATCTTAAAATTTAGAAAATTGTTTTTTCAAGTGATTCCACTCTTATTTTCTTTAAATGTTTTTCAATATTTTCTTAAAAATCATATTTAATTATCGTTGCAAAATTTGCGGGTCACAGAAAGTAAAAATTCCTCCATTTCTTTCCTCCAGATCATTAAAAATATTTATATTTATTCTCTATTTTGGTCAGAAGCGAAATGTGATTGCCAAATACTCGACATTATTAAAAATGTTGAAAATTTCTTCGATGAATATACGGATAAAAACATACAAATAAATAAATACATCAAAAATTTTTGATAAAATTGAGAATTTGAACTTCTTGTCCGACACATAAATTTCTAAATTTTTCAATATTATGTTGGGTTTTATTCTCATATTGTTCTAGACAGCTTCGGTGATAAACCTGTATGCAGAATTGATTTTAAAATGCTATTTTAATAAAAATTAAATGTAATTTATTATGAGATTTAACCCTTTTTCTCACAATAATGTGTCTGGCGCAAGTAATTTAAAATGCAAAAATCAATTAAAAATTCATTATCTCAAATCCTTTTATATTATTAAAAGAATTAAAATAATATAATTGTCTGAATTGGGACCTGTCATCGAATTAAGAAATTAAATAAATTTGTCAAGATAGCCAAGTGGTTAATGAAGTTTCAACGCATTGTGTTAGAAATTCCTCCAAAGCAACAGAAAAACCGCTTAGTAAAATACTGTATATAAATATAGTTAAGCCTAATTTATTTCTATAACAAAATGGCGATAAAAGTTATTAATAGAAAAATAAGTTTTTTCTTGCGGATTTTTGCAAGAAATTTGCTCGTACCTCTAAATTTTTTTATCAACGACCACGCCAGCGTCCTGGCATAGGAGTAGCGTTTCTTCCCCGTGATCTGGATGTTCTGGGTTCGAGTCCCGGTTCAGGCATTGTTGTTCTTCTGCTCTATCTGTGAGATGTGTAAATGTGCCCCCCTGTAAAAAGGGGTTGTGAAAGTGAATGTGATGCGTGAGTAGCTAAGACGTACTCTTGGCCCTAGTTGGCGCTACTAAAAACAAGAGACGCTCCCATGGCTTAAAATCGCTGACTTCGTCAGCGAGCTTGTCCATGGCAAGTGCCATTATAAACAACAACAATCAAAGACCACAGGTGGAATTGCTTTTAAATTCTGGGATCTCGCGTTCTGCTTTATGAGTTATTGTGTTCATATAAATAAATGTGGTTCCATCTTTTGACGGACTGAATCCAAAATATAATACCAATCTATAATTTTGCAATAAATAACATTCATTTAACTGGCAGCCATTTCTGGCCACTATGTTTTACTAAAGACTTCACGACAAAAGTATTTTATTCGAGCTCAGGCAAGTCTTGGCATGGAGATATTAATTAAAATCTCGAGGTCTCATTTTCAGCGATTCCAATATTTTGTCTTTTTTTTATAGAAGAAAATATAAACCAGTAGGACCATTGCGGAAAAACGGTTGCTTCTTAAAGCACAGGATTCCAAAGTTCGCTTGTTTTCATTGAGAAAGAATCCTTTTCTTAAGATATCGGATTCAAAGCTTCGTATTTACGAAAATAGTTTCTGCTAGCTGCAACCGATTTCCTTCAGCTCGGTGTAATTCGAACGAAATAACATCCCCCCCCCCCTCTCCCTATCTTCTGTTGCTTTTCTTATAGCAACTTTCCTGGATACGGGCTACCGGTATTTTTTGTGAGTATGCAGGCGTCTTATAGTTTACAGTCGTGTTTTCAGTTCTTTATACCTTGTTTTGGCCTCAAGTTTATAATCTTTACAAACTTAGGATTTTTTTTATTAGATGGTTGCATATATTATCATTTTTTTCACTTTAAAAATGCATTTATTGAGAAAAATATGCACAATATATACCAATCAAAATAATTGCCAATATTTTCTACCACTTTTTAACATTTTTATCCAATAAGTCTCGCAATTGGTTGTCTTCGAATTTTTTCGGTCCCCCAGGCTGTTCTTTGTCAGTGACATCGAAATCACCACTCTTAAATTGTTGAAACGAAAACCGACAGTTGAGATGTGACGGAGAAGCATCACCATAGGTTTCCAAAAGTGTCTGATGGGCTTCAGCGGTCGATTTCTTCAAATTGAACCAAAAAAAAAAAAAAAAAAAATGCCGAAAATGCAATTTGGAGGATTCCGTGATTTGGGGTCTTTATGCACTGAATAACTCAATAATATTAAATGGAAAACTCAAACAGATAACAATAAAGTAATAGTAAATTGGTGAATCCCCAAACCATTGTCTTATATATAGAGAGATGCTTCTCGTGTTTACCAATAGATGTCATTGATTAAAATGCATGCAAGCACCTAATATTGCTAACACAATATCAATTCAAATGGTATAATATTTACGCGACAAATGTAACTTGGTTATTAGATGTACAAAGTTTCTGAATCTTTACATAAAAGTCATCTAATATGTAATTGCACATTTCTACGATATCACGTTTTTCCTCCTGTTGCAAGATACAAGGAGAATTATTCCAATCAGATTAACCCTATCAATTTTTTCATTCAACATTTCAATACACCTAGAATTTTATTCATAATATATCCTTAAGCCTCCCCAAGTATCTAATTTTTATAACTGCATTACTTTTTTCTCTAATGCTGTATGTTGTTATGTTGATTCATCCAGGTTTACTATACTCCAGATGTTTTTCATTTTAGTTTTTACCATTGTTATTATGTTAGATGTATTCGTATTTTGTCATTTGTATGTTTTGTTTCAATTGACTTCAGTGTAATTTTTCTTTTTTTCTTTTTCTTTTTTTTTTTTTTTGTAATAAAGTCTGCCTACATCTACATCTATACCAAACCGAAAAGGAGCCACATGAGTTCTAAAAACAAAGGTGTGGTGTTAAGCATTGCAAGTTATGCTGTGGTTCCCTAATTCAGCGCTAAAATAACAATTTCTGAGTTTATGAATTTTTTTTCTGGCCTCCTACATTTTACTCAATGTCTCTGAACTTAATTTTAAAAAATATCTGCCCATTTTTAGTGCTTTTAATGATGGCGGTGTTAATCCCTTTTGATTTAAAGCACAGGAAGCCGTGAACTAAGCTCTCATGGATACGTTTTATAATTTATTAGCTCAAGTGACTGTGGTGAAAGCTTGTAAGCCAGTTAACAGCTACGGTACCCAAACAATTACTTTTGTATTGTGGTCATGTTACTGGGCTGCGAACCACAAGGTCCCAGGTTCTATCCTCGCGCATCACATATCGCCACATTGGTGACCTCGGACGATGAACTTTCAACCTTCGTACAGCTGTTGTGGCGCCATCTACCCACAGCAAACCAAAGTCGTCAGATTCACTTGACACAGCAAAACCAAAGTCGTCAGACTCACTTGACGCAGCAACACAAAAAGGCCCCTGCAACCCAAAGTCGTCAGACTCACTTGACGTAGCAACAGCATCAGCAACCACTTAATCCACACACGCTCACCATAACGCTTCGCATTACTCAAATGGGCGCAGGCACATTAAAATCACCAGCTAATATATCGCCACTCAAATGCCATATCGTTCGTCTCATCTCCGATTCACTGGAGGGAGAGTCTTTGGTGAAAGCTTATAAGCCAATTAACAGCTACGCTACCCGAGCAATTGCTTTTGTATTGTGGTCATGTTACTGGGCTGCGAACCAACCACAAGGTCCCTGGTTCTATCCTCGCTCATACCAATTCGCCACATGACCTTGGAATAATTTGATATAATCTAGGGTAAAAGTCTGACTTAATTGTGTCATATGAGGTTAGATTGCCTCCTTGGAAGATTTACTTTGTAAATTAGCCCATATTTAGTTTTCTTTTAAGAAAACTTATGAAAATCTACTGAACAAATCCAACAACCACAATGCTATCCACTGCTAAAGCACACATAAGCCTATATATTCTTGAATAATGCAGCAATCAGAGTACTGAACTCCAATCTTCAATCATTTAAAAATGTTATATGTTTCACTCTCTAATAATTGTGGTGTGCCAATGCTATACTAGGCATCGCAAATCAATATTTTAATTGTGAATATGTATTTCAGTGTATCAAAAGATTTCCCACAATCAGTGGAATCGTATTTAAGTACTAAAATTATGAGACGATCAGCACTTTTAAAGGTGTCCCAAAATTAACGCAGAATATGAATTTACCACCATTCGTGCAGTAAAGTGTTGGCAACCCTATTTAAAAACACAGTTGACAGCTGATAGTTTAGGGTTGGTAAAAATGGATCGTTACACGATAGAACAGCTTGTTAATGCAAGATTTAAATTTAATAAAAACCAGTTTTTTCTTTAAATTGTTATATTTTTATTGAATCGTAAAGTACACAGGATTGGGTTATGCATGGAATAACACATAGGGCAAATGACCTCCACAGCTTTGCTGGCACATACGCATTCTTTTGTCGAAATTTTCCATTCCCATTTTGCATAAATGTGGCTGAATTTTGTTGATGCAACAGTGAATTTTCACAGCTTGTGAGCTTATTGGATTAGACCTTTGACTTCAAATAACCCCATAAAAAGAAATCCAGCGGTGTTAAATCGCACGATCTAGGGGGTCAATTCTCAACTTTTTGAACTGTAGCCGCCAGGCATTCATTATTTGTGAAATATTGTTCAACAATGCAAACGCGTTGTTCTATCGTATAAACGCTGTATTTTTACTAATTCTAAACTATCAGCTATCAAATGTTTTTTAATAGGGTTGCCAACAATTTATTGCAAGAATGGTGGCAAAACATTACGTTAATTTTCGGACACCCTTTAACTGTTGCGTTTATTTACAAGGGGGTTGTCAAAACATACATTTAAAAACATTTCTCTATTTGCAAGTTTTCCAAGGCAAATTTCTATCCTATTACCATATTTCCGTATCACATTTGTGTATTAGGAACTGAAGAAAGGACTTCAGGGCTCTGATGGTCTCATATGACAAGAATTTAGATCAAGTTGCTATGAACAAAGGCAGATTTTAAAAATATTGTGTTTATCATGGAAAAGAGTAAATTAGCCAAACTGGGATCACTCAATGGATTGGAATCTGATTTGATTTGAATTTTATTATTACCAAATTTTTTTTCGAGTGATAGTTTCCAAAGTTATAATAAATGTATTATCAGAATTATTGTCGAATTCAGAAAACATCGATAGTAAGTAATTGCAAAAAATAATTTTGGGTACTTTAAGAAAGGTTTTATAAATTTCAATTGAGAAATTTTTGATTAACTGTCACCGAGACAATAGTCTTTTGGGCCAGTCATTTGAAGTAATGTACTTACGAGGAAGTTTGAGAAAAACGTCTCAATTCTGTATTTCATCATAAACTTCGATAAACATTTTTTTTTCTAACAAAACATAAGGATTAAAATAGCTGAGGTTCAAAATCCTTTTTTGCATAATTCGCAACTATGCAATTTTCGAATAATGACTCATTTTCTAGGAAAACAAATCCAAAATATAGCAAGAGCGACAATGCGTAGTTTAAAGAACAATACAGTCATACTTAAAGCCACATTTAGCAATCCTTTAAGCTAATGAATCCTTAACTTTTACATTATTTTCTTCATTAATAATTTGTTAGATGCAAAATCTTATTGTTACGGAGGTATATTTTGTCAAAAAAAGGAGTCCATTTGCCAAATAGATTTCTTAATTAAATTTTCGTACATATATTTCTGTGAAAAGTGGGGAAAAAAAGTCGTTTAAACATTTTGTTTGCGTGATTTGTACGTCAAAGGAAACGGTCGCAGAATTTGTTTTCTGTTGGTTTCTCTTGGGTTGAGTTGAGTTGTTTATTATCGTTGTTTGCGTCATGTATATTTTTAATTGTGTTTGTCTTATTTTAAAATAGTGGGGAAGGAAGATTATGGTCATGAGTCATCTTGAACAAAAGGAAGCGTATAATTTTTTTTATTTAATTCTGTCATGAGTCACTGAACTGAATGCTTTATTTTTCTTCTTTCCTTTTAATTTTTAATTGGCATTTTGAAATGACATCATAAGCGTTCAGCGAGAACTGTTTCCACAGCATTGACAGAGTGCAAAAAAAAAAACATTAAAGGCGAATTTTAAAAGCATAAGGTAGATATAGAAATTTGCAACAACTCATTTTTTTAAAATGCTTACGAAACATTTTTATTGCTGTTGTAAAAAGTAGAGCTTTTTGTTGTAATTATTGTCAGTTTTTTTAATTTTTTATTATAAATTAAATGTTAGAAAAAAATTTACATTAAAAAAAACGCAAAAAAAAATTGCTTTTCTTTCCCGTGTATAAAATATCTAAGGAGAAAGTATTTTTGTTTTTAAAAAAAAATCGATATCGAAATTTTTTTAAACACCTCAACCTTGAAAAGCTGTTTTTAAACGATATATCTATTATAAGCAAAGTGATTATTAACAATTATCGGTATTAACAGGTAAGCACATATACCGATTATTATTAGCAATAATCGATAATGTGATGAATCGATTAATTAAACCTCCCAGTTGTTGTTAATAAAAACTGATACTTCACGTTGATCTTTATAATATCGATTTATCAGCGGATATGATAAATCGAAAACTCTAAATGAATGAAATTAGGTATATGACCTTCATACCTAAATTGAATGCTGAAATGCTGTTTTCTTAAAACTATGTATGTGTGATGATCAAAATGATTAATCGGTCAAATGCGATTAATCGATTAATCGCATTAACCAGTTGCTTTAGTAAAAACTTATCACATTGACCTTTAAATATGTACATTGATGTGTCAGTGGCCGTGATAAATCAGAAATGCTAGATATATGAAATTTGGTGTATGATCTTCAGACCAAAACGATAGGTTTTTTTACAGATATTAGATGAAATCTATCCAGAAAAAGTACGTTCATTATATGAAATTTATACATTCGTTATCAAGAAGCAAAGATAACTCAAAACACGTAGATGTTCAAATGTTTGATCCTGTTTTGATTGGCGTGATTATTTGTCAATATTTACTGTTCGTTCCAGAATACCCCACTTACAACTTCTGATTGATTTTTTTCCGCAGAGAGGTGACAAGCAGTTATAAGATGAGCGCCTTTCGGAGTTCCTTATGTGCAATTTAGTTCTTTTTTTTTAAATTTTAATTAAAAATTTTAATTTTTTTTTCTGGGTCGTATTATTATTATTTTTCAATATGGAACATATGTAATACTTCTATATATTGCTTGATGAAAAATAAATACCACCTTTTCCATCACACCTATATTTTAATGATCTCAAAACTGATTGAAGCATTATCAAAAACTTGGAGAGTTACCATATCAGGAAAGAGATAGTATTTTTGCTTATGTGAACGCAATAACCAAAGAAGGAAAAGAGAGAGAGAGAAAAAAAAAGCCCACAACAAACTGAAACGATTAATTTTATTGAGGGGTGGTGATGAACAAATTAGATGAGTATGATGATTAGTATTGTAGATTTGTCAGATTCTAGATAAAGTGGCGGTGTTCCAAAAAGCATTTTAGTTTCTCTTCTTTATCTAACGAAACCATACACACCCAATCCCAATATTAAAGTGCTGTTTGTATTCTCTGCATTTATCATTTTCATAATCTTATCTTTATTTTTAGGGAGGAATTATAAAATCCACTTTGATAACAGAAGTAGTAAGAGATATATTTCTACCTAGCTTAAAATCCATACCGTGTTACCATGCTGTTGTAAAAACAAGCGGACTTGGTCTCCTCAAAACTTTCTCGCATATTCTAATAAAGGCCCAGAGAACACGTTGCAGGCATTGGCATACAAAAATTTTGAAAACGTCGTTTTTGGCGTGAATTTAGTATTTTTATGGAGTCTATCGTGCGATCCTTGGCGAGTATTTTGATGATTCATCCCCGGCATGCGCCAATAGTATCAAAATTCGAATTTGTGCTTTAGATGCGTGTTTCACAACTGACTGAAATAAAAATTTAATACAAAACTGTACTTGTAGTTACAAAATCCCGTGCCATTTAAATTATCGCGTTTATATGTTTCTGAAAGTACAGACTGACCAGCAGTCAACTCGTTGCTGAATTTGGTTCAAAATTACACAGGTGTCTACAATACCGATATTAAATCTGGTTTCAGAATTTTATCTATCTAGCTCTCTTCATTTTGAAATTACTGTGTTAACTTATATTCGAGCAGCCAGATCGATGGACTTCCTCTAAGCGGAATTTGCACTAAATTTGATAAAAATCTGCAAATTTGTTGTCAACACTGAATGAAAAATTTCAATTCTCTAGCTCAAAGCGTTTTGAATTATCTTTATGAGAGACTGACAGATTGTCAAATGTTTTCCAAATGTGTGTTTTTCGAACTCAGAAAGGTCTAAAATGTGGAGATTCGTCAAAATCTCGATTTCGAATTTTCTGACGATTACTATATTTCCTCTAAATCATGTATAAGAGAAAGTAATAAGCTTTCATCTCGAATATGCTTTCTTTCTTTACCTGCTCAGGAGTCTCTTAATTAAGAACCTCAACTAACCACCGTTACTAACATATACTTCCGAAATATATAAAGATTTTTATTCGAAATAGAAAGTCCTTCTATTTTCTTTTTCCTTCCAAACTTCCTGCTTCTGGGATTACATAATCATTTGTCTAGTTGTCATGTATATGTGAAAAATGCAAAAAGTTCATAAATATAAATAAATGCATACAGCGGAATGTTTAGAAACTTTTAGAATCTAACCATTGTACGCATATAATTATAGTCTTTATTATTGATTTGAAGCGGATTTTCGTTTTATAATTAGGAAACAAAATTTCTAATTTTATTTTATATAAAACAAACGAATGCTCTAATCTTTTTTTCTTATTGAATTAGCGATCTAAAAGTGTAAGAAAAGTAATTCATAAAGCGTAATAAAACCGAAAAAATTATTTTAATCTTTTTAATTGAAGTTAATTTTATAACATAATTGGATTATTTTTTATATTATTGAATTCTACATCAGAAAGTCATTTAGTTTAAATGAAATTTTAAAAGAAGTTCACTTGCCTCACGCAGGTTTGATAGAAGAAAGGGAAGAAAAGAAAGATCACCTGCTTTTACCTCTAATGAAGGAAGTTTTTCATTCGATTATGAAAACGATTCTATGTATTCGTCTCTGAATCCACTTTCCAGGAATTTTATCCCTTTCCTTTCCTTTTCTTTCTCTTTCACCTAGTTTAATTTTTCTTTTTTTTTATTATATAGCAAAATGTGTAGCAACATTTTGAATCCAACCATTATATGTATGTAATACAGACACCATTAGTTTCTTTAAACAAATTTTCATCCAACAATCTATGAAACAAAATTTCTAATTTTATTTTATATAAAACAAACGAATGCTCTTATCTTTTTTTTTTATTATTAAAACGGCCATGTAAAAAAAATGTATGAAAATTAATTCACAAAGCGTAATTATTTAACCAAAAACATTATTATTTTTTTATTATTTGAATTATTTTTTCTTATATGACTGAATTCTACATCTGAAAGTCATACAATTTAAATAAAGTAACACTTCACCTGTCTCATGCAGGTTAGATAGAAGAAGAAGAAAGAAAGAAAGAGAAGAAAAGAAAGATCCGCTTGCTTTTACCGCTAATGAAAGAAGTTTTTCATTCGATTACGAAAACGATTCCGTATATTCGTCTCATACAAAAAGTTTCCACCTTCCATTTTTATTCCGTTCCTTTTCTCTTTCTCTTTTTTGTTCTACTTTCAGCTTTTTTTTCTTTTTTCTTTTCTTTTTTTTTTTTTTTTTTTTTTGCTCTTCAACCAAACAGAAAAGAACATTCTTATTCCTCACATGGCAAATGACGTCCTGTCCTGCAAGACAAATATCTGCAATAGAATATAGACAATCGATGACGACGAGACTTCTCTCACATGCGATTACTTTCGTTTATCATTGGCCGAGACCATCTTCCTGATGGCCTATCACAGGCTTCCAAAATTGCAATGGCACGGGCAGGTAGTGATCTGGAAAGTATCATGAGCCGTATGACAAGAAAAAGAGATGAAAAAATAAAAATAAAACATTTGTGTAAGTGGTGGACATTTTTTTTTCCTTCTCTCTTACCCATTGATTCGAGATAAGTCTCAATCGCAAACAATCGCTCTTGGATTGATGCTTTAGTTGTAGAGAATCCTGAAAAGGAAAATTTGTGTTTTCCAGGATTTTGATTCTTGAAAATTTTCCAAGATTACTGCTATTACGTTTTTGTCGTGTCCAACCTCATAGAAAATGGAAATTCATCTTTTTTTTTTCTTCTTGTGGTGTCTGACTGATTTATGTCTTTTTTTCTATCTGACTTTCAAGTTATTCGTTCTTATTTTCAGAAATTTTTGGCAATTTACTTTTGTCAAACGATGCTTTTCTTAACTCAATAGATGACTCATAAAATCATAGTTTATTTCTATGTCCCTTTTGGTAATACGATAGAAAAATGTTCAATGGACAAGAGAACAAAAGAAGTAGGGCATGGTGCGTGGTATTTATTCTATGCCTAATCATATTTATCTTAAAAGGTGAATGCAAGTGTTTTATTTTCATTGTTCCTAAGGTATCTATGTCTACACCACTGGGAAAGTAAACGTTTCTTATGAACCGGGAACCACTATTTTGCATAAATGGTAGATATAATTTTCATCTATTCAAAACATGCAATATAAATAAATACAAAACTCCTAAAGAGTTTGTACGCTGAAGAAACCCAGAATACTGACTAAGTTTTCTTCAAATTTTGATCACGAATACTATATACGTAATCTTATTTATTTCTTAATTTTTACTGAAAATTTCTGAACAATTTATTAAATATTTTTATTTTTGTTAATTAAAAATTATGTTCCGATACATGGAAATCTTCAGTGTTAACATTTCTATTAAGTAAAAAGTATTGTAAATATTTTTAATCATCATATTTAACGACATATTTCATTATTTTTTAAAAACTTTTACTAATTTATAGGGAAATCTACGTTTGATAGTTTTTAAAAATCCTCTGGTGCCATCTAATTTTTTTTAAAAAGTTAAGAAATTTATAATTTAAGTACAGTTGATATTTTTGTTTAATTAGAAATATGAATTACAGCCGATAAGAGGATTTTGTATGTAATGTTTCATATAAATGTATTTTTATATTAAAGTTTTTATCTAAATTAAAATTAAAATTGGTATGATAATATTTTAAATTTGAGCGAAGTCGGGTTAAAATTGAAATATAGTTTAATATATAAAATTTAATATAGTTTAATATAAAATTTAAATATAATTAAAATTTAAAAAAAGAGACACTTAACAAATGAAATAAATCAAGTCATCTTAAACAGTTTGATCGCAATGTTGCTTAGTTACCTAGAATAAATATTATCAATGTCAAAATCTTCAAAACACTTCTTTTTTTAATATTTTTCAATATATTTAAGCAAAAATAGCAAAGAAAAGTGTCAATCAAAATGACTCATTATATTTTTGTGTAATCCTTCATTTTCATTTTATTTATCATTTAATAATATATTATTTTTCTAATTACTACTTAACGGTAAAACGTTTCATAGAAAATCTGGGATTCAATTTTTCAGAAGAGAAAGAAAAAAAAAATTTACGAAACCTTCAATTGTCCGATTTAGTAGAAACCTGCCGGCGTCCTAGCATAGGGGTAGCGCGTCTTCCCCGTGACCTGGGCGTCCTGGGTTCGAGTCCCGGTTCGGGCATGGTTGTTCTTCCTGTTCTATCTGTGAGATGTGTGAATGTGCCCCCCTGTAAAAAGGGGTTGTGCAAGCGAATGTGATGCGTGAGTAGCTAAGACGTACTCTTGGCCCTAGTTGGCGCTACTAAAATAAGAGACGCTCCCTTGGCTTAAAATCACTGACTTCGTCAGCGAGCTTGTCCATGGCAAGTGCCATTATAAACAACAACAACAGTAGAAACCTGAACAGGCTGATTTGATAGTTTTAATTGAGATAGATCAACGAATAGTTTTGCTTTTGGAGCTATAGATCTCATAATTTTGGAGCATGGTCAAATAACGAGGATAATACTCGAACTGGTTTCCTAATTCCATATTTCTGCAGCACATTAGCGGATTTGAGTGGGTTATAGAAACTGCAGAACGGACTTTGGACTCTGTATTGTCACAGCTAACATGAGTTCAGATTATGTCGTTGTGGACCAGATCAAAGACCTAATGAGGAAAAATATCTCAGATGAATTATTCTTATTTCAGTAAGAAAAATGTACAAGTATTGTATTTTTCCAAATGCAGAATTTTTTTTATGTTGTTTAATACTGCACTGTATTGCCACAGTTCGGATTTAATAGAATTTGTCACGTTATATTATATATGCCAAATGCACCGTTCAAGTCACCCAACTTCCTATTGCGATGACGATGCCGTGACGTTACGTCTTTGTCTTGCGGAACAATATGCAATGGATTCAAAAATATAACCTCCACAATGCATTTGACATTTTCCACCTCAACTGTTCCAAATCCTTATTTTTCTGTTGCCATGAGTCCATTAAGCAGTGCCATTTTTTTGTATTATAAAAAACTATATGTATTTCATTTAATAATTCTTATAAATTAAATAAAAAATTTTATGAAAACAATTTTTTAAAAACAGTTTTTATCAGCATTATAAAAATCTAGATTTTCATTTAGATTTTTTTAAACCTAAAATTCGTTTGGGTTTGAGTGTAAAATAATAGACTGATGGTGAACAAAATCCTGAATCTTTTAAATATTTTAATTAACAGCAATAGTTAAACTGGACATTTAGGACGAACACGGACAATTAAAGCAAGCAACAAGGAGAATTAAAGTACTTAGCTGCTTCTTGAAAATGAAAATCAAACGCCAAGAATTCATCAAATTTCGAACATCGTCTTTAATTTCCGTTTTTCTATCTCGCGAAAGTCGAGAGGGGGGGGGAAATAGAGTTAAGCGTTCTGTCGTCATGATCACTTGATGTGTTGCCAATTAATGGGAACTAAACTTCTATTGCAGAATCATTATTAAAATTATTATGGATTTTTGAAATCTTTTTTTTTTTTTTGAATTTTACTACTTGTGGCATTGCACGTGCGAAAACAAAATGCAATTAAATCAATCAATCAGTTTATTTATAATTAAACTCTTAAAATATAAAAATGGCATTGCCATCAAGATATATGTGTATATGAAATTCTTAAAGCAGATTAATATATTTTTTTTCGTTAATGTTATCGAATTTTTTTATTGACTTCCTGATTGTTCTAGCATATCAGGAAGTGAGTAAAAAAAGCGATTGCATAATTCCATCTTAATAAGACGAAGAAAAAAAAATCAAGTTAAATAAAAATGTACGATAAATTTGAAAACATTAGAAACACGATCAATAAAATTGGAAAGCAGAAGAAAAAAAATTCTGAAGTGGAAACGAAAGAAGGGCAAACTGTGACAATGTAACGAAATTCAATCGTAGTGGAAAACGAAACAAGACATTGATGTAACCGGATCCACAATATCGGCGACCTTGAAAAGTGACAACTCGATTCTATTTCAAAACAGATTTTGTTACGAATTATTTTCTGTGTTATAAGGCCATATCTGAAAAAATAACCTTCTAGAAGTCTTCTAATAGCTTTTTATTTTATTTATTTTTATTAAAATTTTAGTAATTATACACTAGAAAGTCTAAAACGTTTTGATCATGAACCAATTTGTTGTTCAGAAAAACACTTATTAGAACCTAAAAAAGCTCACAGAAATAAAATGCGAGCTCTGTTAAAGAAAAAATCTTCATAATATGAAGAAAAAGAAGGTTTAACTTATTTGTGGGGAGAAGTTTAGATTATTTTCTAACGAGTAAATATTTTTTTACGGTAATTACAAATTTTAAACGCCTTTTTCTCAAGATAATTTTTTAAATAAATTAACAATTTTTAACATAATATCTCCAACACTAATTAAAATTTTTAATAATCTTTTCAGGTTATTAAAAATTTATAATTTCTATATAAAATTAATATATAATTAATATTATTCATATATAATATATAATTATTACATTAATATTAATAATTATATATATAATTAATATTATTCGTTCTATATATTTTTTATTAAATTGCACTAAAAATTGTACTTTTTTATTTATAGCCTTTTTTATTAGAAAATAAGTGGGAAATTTAGAATGTTTATGTTGTAACATTTAAATCTTTATAATATTTTTTTCATTTTCATCTATCTTTTAGATTTTAGTTTATTTTTGAAGAAAACTGTGTTACGTGACTAGTGTGTAAAGAAAATCATGATTATCTTATTAAAATTTTGTGTAGAGTGTTAATCATTTAGGTCAAATTTTGTTGCAATTTACTTCGAATTTATCAATTAAAAAATAGGATTTGTACAGAAATTTGTTTTATAGATTTTTATTATGTTTATATACTATTTAATTAGAAAAATAAAGCAAAATAGTACTTTTTAAAAAATTTGGCTCGAACATAGCTTACCACCTTGAGTCATATATTTCAAAACTTTTCATTTCCTGGTTATTTAGAGTTTTTTGAAATTATTTTTAAAATATCATTATTTTTAATTTAATATATAAGGATTTTTTTCACCTCGTTTCAATTTTTTATCATTTTTTTCAAATGTAAATATTAATAATTTTTATTCATTTGAATTAAATTGAACTTCTTGTTTATCAACTTAATTTTCAAGCAAAAATAATGTGCCATGCTTTAAGTCTGCAGTTTTACATTTTCATATGTATTTAGCATCAAACGGTGAAATTCCATTTTTTTCGAATTCCGGAAGTTATTCGATTACACTATAAAAGCCATGAAAATGCATTTTTTCACGGCTTGTTGATTTTGATTATTTTTTATTGTGCTAATGCAGTCATTCTTTTTCCTGCATTATTATTTTTTTGTGTGTGTTTTCACATAAGATGCGGAAACTGGAAATCGAGTTGAACGACCGCTCAACAAAGAATAGTTTCCCAGATTCTCGCCAAACGATTTATTCTCATTGTCGCATAATTGAAAATAGTTCTGAACTGAAAGGAAGTGAAGGAGGGATCATTTATCTTCTGTTGCTTGCTGCACGTGGTGTCACTTAATGAGGATTATGCATGTCTATTTTATCACCCTCCGGTGAAAGATGAGCTTTTAATATTGGCGCCTTCTGATTATGTTTATTTGAAATATGGCAACAGATGGGAAAAAGGTCTTAAAATTGCGAATTTTAGGGAATAAAATATCTGTATGGAGCTGACAAGAAACATTCTCGGATTATGTAAATTTGGAGGGCAAAAAAAAACGTAAATGCTCACAGAGGTGGAGAATTTTAGGAAAATATTGAACTAAAAAAAAGTAATTATTCTGTTGTACAAATATTCATTGTCTTTTTTTAATTAAATTGATTGAAAAAGTTCTTAGAATTTATTAAAATTATTTAATGAACTGTTCTTTAAGCAAATCAGAAAGAAAAAAAATTCAAAAAATTTATCAATATAAATAACCGAAAGAGTTTTGCATAAAAATCGTTCAATTTTTTATTTTCAATATTTTTATAGGTCATTATTGAATAACATGTGACTTATATGATTATTTATTATTGAAATGGAAAATTTGGGATTTTTAGCAACAAAGGCTGTCATCCTAATGCCAGAGTGTCAGAATTGATAAATATGAAAAAAAACTTCAGTAAACGAAGAAAAATTCGAGAAAACCCTTATGAAAAAGTTTTTTGGATAAATATTTTAATAGACGAAATTTCTTGGTGATTGAAATAGAGCTTGTTCCAAAGATATGTTCTTTGAGTTGAATATTTCAAACATTGCACGAGAATATGTTCCGTGTAATTTTCTTGGTTACAAGAAAGACGATCAGGATTGTTATAAAGTTCAAATTTATTTAGTAAAGCTGGGGTGATGGTCATCAGGGTAATTATACGTGCTGTTACTATATTTTCTCTTCTATTTTTAAACCATGAGGTAAGGGAAAGAATAGATTGAAAATCGCCTAGAGCTTCTTGGTACTTGCTTTGTCGATAAATTTGGTATATATTTTGAAGAGAGGTTTTTTAATTATAAGAGATTAAATCTTAAACAGCAGCACACTCAAGTATGAGTACATCTCCTTGACTGTTTTTGCGAGATAGTCCACCTTTTCATTCCAAGTGATGTTTGAATGCCCTGGAGTTCATGCCAATACGATTTTTTTTGTTTAAGTTTGTTATAATTATAATTTTTTGGTTATTTTATGAAGAATTCTTGAAGATTTGAGTGATAAATTTTTCACTGCGAATTATACGATATTTGATTAAAATACTTATTGAAAAAAATATAAACATTAAAGAGTTTATTACATCAATATCAACGATTTCTTTTGCTTTTTCGATTGTAGCAATATTTTGATCTTTTTAGAAATTAAATGATTCTTCTTTACTTTTCTATAAAGAAGAGTTAAAAATGGCGATTATTTCATTTTTTTATTGTGGAATTTTTTTTAACAAAAGGAAAAAAAATTCAGAATAAAGTTGTTAGCTAAATATGAGTGTTAGTGTCTGAAACTCAAAAATGTAAGAATTTGAATGAAGAAAAATATATTTTGCTAATTCAATTAAATGTTATAACTGGCGATAAATTTATAACGGTAGAATTAAAAGAAAATAGCCTTTATTTTAATGAAGAAATGTTTTTATTAAAATTTTATCTATCTCTTGTAAAAAACACGGGCTTGTGACTTTCAAGCATTAATTTATTGTTTATTTATTTAATTTATTGTTTCTTTTATATACCTTAAGTAATATATAGGCAGTACGAATTTTCAATTTCTATTGTTTATACAGGAAATATTTGCATCTTACAGTGCCTTTTAATTATTATAGTTGCGCTGAAACATTAAAAAAAAAATTCTTTCTAAATGATGATTGTTTTCAGAGAGAGCACATTTTTTTGATATCTATTAAAATTTGGAGTACTAAATTAGCTCATTAAATGACTATAACAGTATTTGCAACATAAAAAAACTATTTTCTAGACTGATATTTTAAAGCATATATATTATATATCATTTATTTATCAATTTTTAAAATATTCTTAATTTCAAAATGTTAAAGCGTACTTATATACTTATTGAAATAAATATATTTTGTAACTTTTCCATTTTAATAAACGAATTAAAAATTGCTATTTATAGATAGATCTCTTGAACAAATACCAATAAGATTTGAAAGCTGTTACTGAAATATTTAACACCAATTGTATTTGGTATGTCATCTAGTATCTTTCCAACTCCTAAAGTAAAATTTTTTGTCCATATATGCAGTCCTTCAAACCTTTTTCGAACGTCTGAGTATATTTTTACATTCCGTTTTAAAATTCGAAACGTAAACTGAATGTATATCGCACTCAATAAGAACGAAAGATTTTCAGTAAAAGATTTCCATTGCAAGCTCGGACGCAAAAACTCTGTAAAATGTTTTGGTTTAAAAAGCTTTTACATAAATTGAAAGAGACAGTTTGTAAACTTAGAAATTCAGTTGAAGTGAAAGATAGAGATTGCACTCCCAAAATCGTACTTTTTTAATGCGGATTTTTTTGCAAGTCTCACGTAGGTTATACGCTTTAAATATAAAATATTTTCTTTTGCAGCTTAAATGCAAACGATATTCTACTTAATGCTTGAATAATAAAATATAACATAAATATATTTTTGCTAAATAGATTTTTTTTCCATTTTTATGAAAAAATATGGTTAGTATATTTTATTCTGCTTCTATTTATTAAATATTTTATGAAAATATTATAAAACAGCATGTATATATAAAAAATTGCTATTCAAAATTTATCATTAATAGATGTATTTGTTTAATTTTTTTCTAGTATTTGTTTGAAATTTTAGATATGAAATCAGCAGAATATGTTATTTCTTTGTATAATGATAAAACTAAACATTTTTAGAACAATATGAAATTTGGAAAAAGAGGCTTGTTAAGCATAGAAAATAAAATAAACGTGCCTAGTTTATCTATACCCAAGAGACTAATGCACTGAATACGAATAGTTAGCAAATTATACCGTTTAAGAGGCATTGTTTGTATTTAAACATTATTAATATTAGAAGAAAGCGTCATAAAAAATTAAATAAATGAGAATTAATAGCATAAATTTAATCATATAATTCCAGCAGTTATATCAAGTATAGTTCGATATGTGTTTTTTGAAAAATTGTTTGTTATGAATGTTTCATTTGCATTTAAAGTATTTGAATTTAAATATATTAATGAATTTTTTCCTTTGTACCTGATATTTTGTTCTAACATTGCCTTGCGCTGTAATTTCAGTATGCTTTATACATTCCAAAAGATGTGTCATCATATAATCACATGCCCAGTCCTTAAAGCTACTGTTTTTCAGATTAAAATCGATCAATATGACGATTGTTTCTACAATATTGTGCTATTCAATAAGCTAGAAAGCTCATTTGTCGTTTCATTTTCATTTGAAAACCATTTTTGAAAAATTCTGACGGCAGCATAAGGATAATCGTTTGTTGTGAGTGAAGAGAAGTCCACGTCATGCAATCTGGATGCCAATGTGTTCAGTGTTGCCAAATTTTTAATGAGAAGTAATTTTTGTAGCAATTAATGATGAGTTGGTTCATTTGGTAAAATAAGAAGCGATCTATTTTCTTTGAAAAAAATTTTAAAAATTAGTGTTGATCAATAAAGTATAAAATAAGTGTGAAAAAAATTCTTACAAATGTTGATCAATCAACTAAATTTTATTAGTTAGTTGATCAACATTTTTATATTGGTAATGGGTTTCAATTAAATATTTGTTCTTATGATGAAAAGTTCAGAGCTGATTAAATTTACAAGGAAATCTAACTAGCTGTATTATTTAATTATAAGACGATTATCATTCCGTCAATAATAAAGCAGAAATACCCTTTCAAAATTAATGTTTTGTATAAAATATGAATTTGGCTGTGTAATATTAAACTAATCTATCGTAAAGAAATATTTAACATTTGCAAGCATTATGATGTAGTACGAGATACCATTGTTTATTATTTTTGAAAAATGTATTTCCTTATTATTAATTACAAGACAAAGTAATATTCTCTGAAAAGGCGTGTAAAATTTGCTTCCATGATATAAATATTAAATGTTTTTTTCACTTTTTCATGTATGAGGATTATATTATTAAAAACATTTCTTTTCTAAATAGTTATTCTACCGTATAGCAATTAAGATAAAAAAAATTATAGGAAATGGTTTGTTTTAAAGCCATTTTCTTTGCATTTTTTTTCTAAAGTTGTTACGAACTTTCAGCGACATCTGGAACAATTCGTAATTCATTTTTTTTTTAACTTTTGCAGAAAAATGTAATTTTGATGAGCAAAGAATTTTAACCGTGACGGTTGCCTAAAATAGTGTATTTAACTTGCAAAACCTGCTTAACAGTATTTTGTCATAAATAAGAAAATGGAATTAAAAAAGCCAGGAAAAATTAATAGTTTTTTTTCTTTGCTAATTCCTGAAGATTTTGTGAAATAAAAAATATCCGGCATTGCTTGGGAGGAAATTAGTTTTATTCTAAATTATTTATCATTTCTTGCTAAGCTATTAATTATTAAGCTTGTAGCAGTTGTATTATTTTATCTTCTCTATTGGATAATAGATGGCGATGTCTGATTAGGTACGTATCCCACAGTGCAATGCGATTGTTATTATAATGAGATGAGATGCTGTTCTGTAGAGGTGCGCGTTAACGTCTTGTCTCTGATTTTAGTATTTGTTTTGTGTGAAATGTGATCTTTAAAGAAATGTTCCAGAAACGTACGCCCTCTTGCTTCCACTACGATCATAACGAACTTCATTCCACTACAAGCTATTAATATTTTCCAATTAATTGAAGAATTAATTAACTATCAGAAAAATTTAACGAAACATTTTTTATATATATTGCAGCATTTGAGCTCAAAATTTGAAGTACAGTCTAGAAATATTTCTAGCCAAGATTAAAATTACGATATATCTAACAACTGCATTGGTGGAAACGTCTTACATGAATAAGTAATAAATACGAAATGATGAGAATTGCACTTTAATTATCATGTTTGCAGAATAATAAAGAAATAAATACGAAATAATCAGAATTGCACTTCAATTAACATATTTGCAGAATAATAAAGTAATAAATACGAAATGATCAGAATTGCACTTTAATTATCATGTTTGCAGATTAATAAAGAAATAAATACGAAATGATCAGAATTGCACTTTAATTATCATGTTTGCAGAATAATAAAGAAATAAATACAAAATGATCAGAATTGCACTTTAATTATCATGTTTGCAGAATAATAAAGAAATAAATACAAAATGATCAGAATTGCACTTTAATTATCATGTTTGCAGAATAATAAAGAAATAAATACGAAATGATCAGAATTGCACTTTAATTATCATGTTTGCAGAATAATAAATACGAAATTATTAGAAATGTATTTTAATTAACATGTTTGCAGAATAATAAAAGAATAAATACAAAATTCTCAGAACAGCATTTTAATTAACATGTTTGCAGAATAATACAAGAATAAATACAAAATTCTCAGAACAGCATTTTAATTAATATATTTACAGAATAATACAAGAATAAGCATGCAGTGAGCTTCAAAAATGTTATGTGAAAATATTTATTACGAAAAGAAAACATCACCATATCGAAAAGAATTCCGAAAATATTCTGGAAAATTTTTAAACAAAAAGAAGAGAAGGTTTAATTCCAGCCATCTGGTTAAAAACATTTTCACATCAAAAAACAAATCTAAATTTACACCTTGTTAAGAAAAAGAAAAGCCTTATTTTTTGACATATTGCTTTGAACAGCATATATGAAAGAAGAAAAAAAAAAAAGCAACGTTGATGTTGCAATTGTTTCAACTTCATAAAACATAGTTTGTTTAAGAATGTTCTTATCTTAAAAGAACAAAAAAATACCTCTGCCATATTGAAAATGTTCAATGGCGTCTCTGTCAATGTCCATAAATTAATCCTAGAAATCATTGTCTTTATCAGAAACTTTAAACAAGACGACATGATTCTAAAGGTTAATAAACCTATCTTAAGGCACGATTTTTAACAATCATTCTTTAATGCTTCGCACGAAACACCACTTCAGCCATAAATTTTCGTTATCCTTTGTAGACTTAACAATGTTTTCAGCAAATGTTCCACATAATTCTTTGCTAACTTACTTGGCGCCATAAAAGTACAACTTCTCATATTTCAGCAACATTTCCGGAAGAATTTAGGCTGAGCTTTCACAGAGAAGAAACTTTTCGACATGGTTTCATTCTTTTTAATTGAAACTAAGCTGCAAACGGTAAGCCGTTGCGAAACTTCCCCGTCGGCTTAATTATTTCGAGTTTTCGCAGGCGATTAAATTAGAAAAGGAATTCAGTGCCTATTTCATTTCGTTTGAATAAAATCAAATAACGAAAATCGTTTGGTGGCGAATATATTTTTAATTTTATATCATTTGACTGAAGTAATACATAATTAATGATAACAGGAAATGATAATACATTTTCGTTACATTATCAATTCAAACTAATGATAAAAAATAAATTCAAACTATTCGATTCAGCGATTAAATTTTTATTACAGTAAATGAAAGTTTTATTTTAAATTATATTTGCATAATAAAGAGTGCAATTTGCTTCGTTATTTATACACTTGAAAAAAAGTAATATTAACTGGAAAAAAAATTTAATTTTCAAAATCGGTTCAGTCGTTGAAATCGGGATCTATGTCAAAGTTTCATTTTAGAATTTCTCACGAAAATGGGAGTTGGATGGGAGACAGTTGACCAATAATGGCGTATCTAGATGTCATTAGCTTTTAAATGAAATAAAAAGTGGTAAAATCGATACTATGATTGGAGGTGAGGAACTTTTCGTGACTTTTTTCCTTAGAGAATGTACAGGTAAGAGAAATAATTTTAAAATTTCTTTCGAAAATGCAGATGGTGTACAGGCGATCATTGATGATGGATTTAGCTGTTATAATTTTTCACATAAAATAAAAATTGCTGAAATTCGATCAGTGTTTGAGGCGGATGAATAAGTTATTTAATTTTCCTGTTTATATTAAAAATATAATTAAACTAGCGTTATAATTATACTAAATACGGTGTTAAAGGCTTGAGTACTTATGCGAAATATGCAATTTACCTTTTAAACTAGAGGTTGGAAATCTGAACTGCATGCTTTTTGTTTAAAAATGGCGCACGCATTTTTAAATTTTTACCAGTTGCTTGATTCTGAGGCTGAACCTTAATTTTAAGTGTAACAAAATGTCAAAAAATTTATTATAAGCATTTTTAATATTGAAGCATATTTACTAAATAAAAATCGAATCTGTTTTCACTTCAACAATCAAATATAATTAATTTAAAATAGTTAAAAAAATATTTAAAAATAGGAAGAAAAATTATACCACTTAAAATTTAATATCATTGGGAAGATAAAGTTTTGAATGTTAAGATGCTGTAAGAATCGTATTTCTATTACAATGTTTCCCGAAGTTATCGCAGGAAACACAAACATTTTGTTTAATTTTTAATTAAGATTCTTATCAAAATAAAAATAATAACTCTGATGGCGCGCATTCCTGCCTTCCAAAGTATGTATCTACCAAGTTTCGAGGCTGTAGATCAAATGATGTGTTCTGTAGAGCACTAAAATACATATACAACCCGCACGTACGCACTTATTTATCTTTATTATGAGTAAAGATATATAAATATTGCTCTTGATTATAACAGCAATAATGCGAATAAAAAAATGCTAAAAATAATGTCGATGCAATACATATCTTAATATATATAAATTACTTGTCACGTTGTTTGTCCGCGATGGACTCCTAAACTACTTAACCGATTTTAATCAAATTTGCACACCGTGTGCAGTTTGATCTAACTTAAAAAAATAGGATAGTCCTTTTTTTGAATTTTTAATTAGAATTTTAATTATTAATTAAAAACTAACTTTCCCGCCAAAAAATCTTTTCATTTTCCCCACCGCCAACTTTTTCGCCAAAAAAATCTTCCATTTTCCCCACCGCCAAAGGAGTACGGCTTCAGTTTTTTTTTTTTTTTTTCCAACAGTCATGAGGCTAGGCTTAAGATTTTTCGCCTGATTATTTGAAACGATTCTGTTTATTTTCTTAATGTTTGATGCATATAAATTAAACATTGTTAATGAATCGATCTTTCAGATTCATTCTGAAGTAAAGTACTTTTGAATTAAAATAATTCAGAATAAAGGAAATTAAAAATTTCTAATCTGCATATCGTTTCCCCAACTGGCGTAGAAAAATTCACGCATTTGCGTTACCGTAACTGACGCTGAAAATTCACGCAAGCGCATTATGTTCTGATAGTTGACAACGGATTCAACGAATTTTCAATGGATTCGGACTTGATTTAAATTATTTTTAGGCTAGTTGTGTGCTTTTGTAATTAAATTGTATTTATGTTAATTATATATTTTTTGTACATGCTTATAGTTTTAAGTACATCGTTTTTTAAGTAGTTTTTTTAACCTGTTTTCAACCGATTATTGTAACGATTCGTTTTATTTTCTTAGTGTTTGGTGCAAAAATTAAAAATTAAACGTTGTTAATTAATCGTTCTGGTCATGATGAATCTGAGAATATTTTGTTGACAAATTCTTGAAATATTACATAAATTAGGAAAGATATTCTTTAGGGCCCATAAAGTTTAAAAGCTCAATGACTGTTTTCAGTAATCATATTACAAAAAAATACTTTGTTTCAGTAAAAAATATTATTATATTAATTGCAGATTAATCCTTTCCACTTTAATTTATAGTATAAATTCTACGGGAACTAACAGAAAATTAGAGAAATACATATTACGTTATGACTGAAGGCGTTTATAATATTATGAGTGAATTATATGACTATCAAAATTTGAAGTTTTAAAATGTTTTGATGAAGAAGCTATTAAAGTAGGAATTGCATAAAATATTTAATTATTAAAATTTTTACGAACATTAAGATTGGCGAACCGGCTGGTCGCCAAAGGTGGCTAGTATGTGATATAAATCTAGTAACTAAAACAATGAAAAATATTCCTGCGAAATACTTTTTATGCTGAATTTTTGAATTAAAGAAAAGATTGTAAAGAAATAAAATTGACATCACTAAAAAGATTAATTTCTAAAAATGAAATACATTTTTTTTTTTTTTTTGCACTTTGATATGCTTCGAATGTTTTAAGAAAATATATTAAGATTTCAATTAATTTTTAATTCAAATTTTTACAAAATCCTTTCTTAATTCGTACTCACTACCTGTGCAGTTATTCCGTGCCAGATTTACTACCAAATCCAATATTCTGCACTGCAAAGAATTTTAAAAGGCTTAAACATGCATATTGCGTTATATGATATACTGATTATATTCACTGTACAAGCTAAGGTAAGTATGTACACACATGAAACTTCGAAAATCGTTCAAAATATCGAATATTTTTTTTATTGCTTAATAATATTCTCTGATCCTTTAGCTTTCAAATGATACCAAGATGTTGTCAATATTCGAAAAATTTCTCCAGTTATAATTATTTTTCTTGAGATGTTTTCATTAAAAACTCTAGTTACGGTTTCTTTTAAAACTCATTTTATGAAGAATGATATTTTTCCACTCTGTTGCTTCATTCAAACAATCATAAATCAACAAGAAATGAACCAAATACAATTATTTATATATCAAAATAATTTGTATGAAACAGCGGATGTTTTGTGCCTCAATCAAAGTAATATTTATCGAAATAAATTTTTAATAGCTATTTAAAAGTTAAAATTACAGAAAAAATCCCGCTTTTTCTATTCATCGTTGATGAAAAAATTGTTTTAAAAAAACTATATATTTTTATAACTTGATTGAGGCAGACAACATGAAGACTAATATTAGGCATCATTTCCAACTAGAATTGTGTGTCTGTACAAATAGAATTTAAGATATCATGTTTCAAAAAATAGGTTAATTAACTCATTAATATTATTTAATTAATGAATAATTAGTGTTATATGGTTTTTTCTCACTGAAATGATCTACTGTAAAAGAACTGGATTTTTAAAGTTAAAATTAAGAAGAAAATCTTCTAGTGTGTATGTACACCTTAGAGAATAATCAGTTTCTTGTGATAAAAGTATTATGTTTCATATAAAAGTTAAGTATTTAGTTATTTATGTAAAATTTCTTTCTTGAATTATCTGACATTTTAAATGTTATGCAAACGATATTTCTATAAAATATTAGTTAAATATAAAATCTGACATTTTAAATGTTATGCAAACGATATTTCTATAAAATATTAGTTAAATATAAAATCTGACATTTTAAATGTTATGCAAGCGATATTTCTATAAAATATTTAGCAATTTCCTCTGGCAGTAATTATTATCGTTTATTTTTATTCTCAAAAAATTCAAAGGCTTTTCAAAATTTTCTTAAGAATTCAAAATAGTAGAATGACACAGCCAAAGAACACCGTAACAAGTGCTAATTAGGGTCCCATTATTCTTAATAAATCTGTAAACACTGTTAATTTTTGTTGATGCTTATAATTGCATTCAATATTTAAAAGCTCAGTGATTCAGTTAATGTTTTGAAATATTTCATCTCAAAAATCGTTAATTAGTAAGAATCTGTAGACTGATTTTGTGCCTGAATTTTAAGTGATAGCATTTCCGAACCATTTAGAGGTTTACACTTTATTATGTTGGGAGACGTAATTGCAGAGTTAATTTTAGATCCGCTAACTTTCCTCTTTGCAATTAAAATTTTGCCACACTTTTGAAAACGGCTATTAATTAGGGCGTTTCATAGCAGATGCGTACGACAAAACTTAGGCATGAGGTCATTATCGAACTTAATTGGCTGCATTTTCCTCTTAACTTACCTGCTGTTTCTATTACAACTGAATTTTCTACAGTATCCAATTAAGGGGTGGATAATATTTATGTAACAAATATCCTTTATGTTAATATGTTGTTGATCCTGTAATATTTTTTATATCAGTAAAACTGCAAATGATTCTTTAGTTTCCCGAGTACGTGCTATACAAGGAGAAAGTATTATAATCGTCAACCAGCTGGAATGGTCTCCCTAAAATTTTCTTGCATATTCTCTAATAAAGGTATTATCCCAGAGAATACTTTACATGGCCTTGGCGTACAATAGTTACGAAATATCAACCTTTGGCGTGAATTTTGCATTTTTACTGAATCAATCGTATGATCCTTGGCAAGTGTTTTGGCGATTGATGCGGTTAACCAGTTAACAGTTTTTGACGAGTATACTCGTCATGGAAAAACGAGTATACTCGTCATTTTGCGTTATGGCAATTATTATATATATATAATAATTAAATTATTATATTTATAATTATTTATTATATTTATATAATGCATATATATGTTTATGACAATTTAGATAAGCGTTTTTCGAAGAGGTCGAAACAGAGGACTGATTAATAATATCAGAAAATCGAATTTGTGGTTTAGACGTGATTTTCGTAACCGATTGAAAACGAAAACTTGGCTAAGAACTATAATTATAGTCACACAATCACATGTCAAATTTGATACATCTAAATCATTGGATTTTTGAGTTATCGCGTTAATATGTTTCTGAAAGTTCAAACTGATAATAGGTGAACCCTTCGACGGAATTCGCTCAAATTTGATAGTTATGTACTCTATATATGCTAAACATGTATATCGAATTATATCCATCTAGCTCAAAGCGTTTTTGAGTTATCTTTGTCACACAGACAAACATTTTTTTAAATGTGTTTTTCGAATTCAGGAAAGTCTAAAATGTGGAGATTCGTCGAAATCGCGAGTTCGAATTTTTCGCCTTTTACAGTACTTTCTTTGTCCTTTGTATATTAGAAAGTTTAAAAAAGGCGAATTCGAGGTTTTGTAGAATCTCCATATTTCACATTTTCCAGAGTCCCCAAAATGCATTTTTGGAATTATTATGTCTGCATGTCTGCGAACAATATAACTAGCTCAAAACGCTTTGAACTAGAAGGATGAAATTTGGTTTGTGCTCTCTGCACTTACATTTGTATATATCTGCTACATTTTGAATGAAACTCACACACGGAAAAACTATCTGATTTCTACAGAGAACGACATCTAGGAAAGTGGAAAATATAGAAAAGTAATATTTTGTACATGGTTTTATTGTCTAAAGAATAGATCCATATCAAATTTTGAATTAAATCCATCAACGTTTTGAATTTGCATATGTTTACGTTCATATATTTATAATATTTTTTTTTATTTATATGTTTACATTTATTTAAACGTAATAATTCAACGAATTCAAATAAATGTAATTTAGTCTTTATTTATTTTACTAAAAATACAGTTTTTTTTAAAAATAGAATTTTAATTTCAATCGTCCAAGAAAAACTCTCCAAAATGTAAACTTGGTTTTCTTCGCTATACTACAAAGCACAAAACGCTCATGGGCAGAGAATTCTTGTAATAGAAATCTAAGCACTCATGGTTTTATGACCTTAGTGGTGATCCTCAATTTTTATGGTGAAAAGACGGATAATATTTTTATTAGGGAATATGCGAGGCCGCGGTGGCCTGGTGGTACGGTCTCGGCTTTGGAACCGGGGGGTTTCAGGTTCGAGACCCGATTCCACCGAAGAACCGTCGTGTAACATCGTGTTGCACGTTAAATCCGTCCTGAGCAAACGTCCTCCTGCTGATGTGGTGTGGTGGAGAGGGGGGGGGGGTGCCAGCTCAGGTGTCGTCCTCTTCATCTGACCGCGGTTCAAAATGACGAAGTCCGTCCCAAAACAGCCCTAGTGTTGCTTCAAACCGGACGTTAATATAACTAAGACTAAAACTAATTAGGGAATATGCGAGTAAATTTCGGGGAGACCATTCTAACTAATTACGCTTAATGTAATCAAATGGGAATTACATCGATTAATCTCTATATATGGAATATTATCGATTTTTGTAAAGAATGAAAGGATATATCGTGTGCATTTTAAAAATGGCTTATTCTGAACGTTAAAAATATTTTTAACAAATGTGTAGATTTTTTTGAGATTGTTTCTTTTTATTCCACCAAAAAACAATTTCGTAGTTTATATCATCTACGATTATGCTGAATATTTGCCATTTAGGAACTATTATTTTGAGTTTCCTTCTATTTTTAAAACTTTTTTTTCATTTGAATGCAATTTAAATCAATAAAAAAAATTGAAAATAATAGTGCTTTTTTTTGCTTGAATTATACCATTTTTACTGATTAGAAAGTTTTGTATCTTAATATGATCAGCAAGATGCTAATTGTTTTTCTTTTTTCTTTATAGGTAAGTTGATTATCTCTGCGTTCATCGTAACAGTTTTTTTATGTGCATTGTAAGTAGCTTTTTAATATTTACTCAAAGAAAAATTTAAAATGTTAATGATATTCTGAACGATAAGTATATGAATATTTTGATGAAATACCTTTCTCTCATTGTACAGTAACTTTTAAATATAATTATTTTGAAATGTATAGTTTAAATACCCTTGCTTCACATTTCCACGGTAATCTATAAATGAGTTTAGTCACTTTAATTGAAATGTAATTTTAGTTTTATGACATTCATTAACGTCATAAAATGTATTCACATATTCAAACCAAATACTTTTAGGCCTGATTTATGGGGCTGCTGTTCATTTATTACATTGTTACGAATCTGTAACAGGCTGCTGTTTATTTATTACATTGTTACGAATCTGTAGCACTATAATATTACGAATGTGATATTTCTGTGTAACAAAGTGATATTACGAATCTGTAATACCATTTCACAGTCACGCGATTCTTAGTGTATTTCCCGAATTAAGATGTCAGTTGTGAGGAAAGTGACCGTGAACCGTCAAACTTGGTCACTTTGATGATAAAAAATGAAGAATTCAAGAATCATGACTTCATTAGGAATCGTGATCTGCAGGTTCTGGTTGAAATTTCCTTGCAATTTCATGTATTGTCAGAAAACTTATATAAATCCAAAAAGCTGGAGTGCAATCATGTTGTCTTTGGAATGCTAATCACAAAAGGTGCTCTTCGTTTATTTACCCTGAGCGCTTAACCCCCGGGTGGCACCCCGAAACGAGGATGAGATAGTCTGGTGGTTGGTTCTCGCCCCCGTGGAGGTGCACGAAAAGGTAGGAGTTTCTCACCTACCATCGATGACGGGATGCCATCCATAGGGAAGGGTTGTACCGTGGCCGGTGATGGCCCTTAGGACTCAACCACAGTTCCCGACAGTGTTGCGGCGGTCCGTTCATTCAGTTTCTTTATTCGTGTGCTTTTGGGCGGGTCGGAGATTCAGTGATATGACTACCCTGAGCGCTTATACTGTCTTCTATATGATGTCTACTTGCGTTGTTAGTGCCCATAAGTTCGTACATCTTGTCTGAGTTTGATAAAATGCTGTTTTCCATTATCCACATGATTCGAAAGGTTTTCCAATATTTTTGTACGATATCTACGATTTGTGTACTCACTCCGAATTTCAGTTTCTAATACTTTAAGTTTTGTTATGGCAAATAATCATCGGGATTAAGTTTCTATTAGTGTATTGGCTTTTGCTAAAATATAATGAATGGCTTATAAAAAATTAAAGGCGTTTGAATTTTTAGTCTGAAACATTGTAACATGATAATATTTTATTATTTATTCTCTTACCTTAATGTCAACATTAGATGCCAAATGATTTTTGAACAGAATGCCATTCTAAAAGCATTATCATGTTGGTGAAAGCAGAAGTGATAATTTTGCTTTAAAGTTCAGTTTTAAATAAAGCCATTCTTTTTTTTTATCATAAAGATAAAGACAATCGGTAGAAGTGTCGTCAAAATAATAAAATTGGCTTCAATTTTATTACAAGAATAAAAGGCATTTTTACTCATTTTGATTAAAATGAACTTTGAACAATCTATTAAAATTATAAAAAATAATTGCTTTAAAATAAAATTGGTATCACTAAAAAGCAAATTTTAATTTAAAAATGATTTATTAAATTAATTTGTCCGATATGTGCGATTTATTAAATTATAAGCCTCCTTCATCGGCCAGCTATTCATGCCATCATATATACATCTATAATAATTGGCAAAACCAAACAATCATTCCGATTCGACACTCTTCCGATTCCGTCAATTTTTATTTCACATGAAATTAATGCCATCAGTGGTCATCAGATTAAGATGAGTCATTTCATTGACTCTCTGACCCGCCCGAAGGCACAAGGATAAAAAATACTGAATGACCGGACCGCCGTAACAGCAACATTGGGTGGAACTGTGGTTGAATCCTAAGGGCCATCACCGGCCACAGTACAACCTTTCCCGAAGGAAGTACGTCCTGTCATCGATGGGAGGAGTCAGATCCCCACCTATTTATGTACCCACCACGGTGGCGAGATTCAACAACCATACCGGAAGCATCTCATTCTCATTTCGAGGTGGGGCCGCGGTGGCCTGGTGATAAGGTCTCGTCTTCGGAACCGGAGGGTTTCAGGTTCGTGACCCGATACCACCGAAGAACCGTCGTGCAAGGGGGTCTGTTGCACGTTTAATCCGTCATGACCAAACGTCCTCCCGCTGGTGTGGTGCGGTATGGAGAGGGGGATGCCAGCTTAGGTGTCGTCCTCGTCATCTGACCGCGGTTCAAAATGACGAGGTCCGTCCTAAAATAGCCCTAGTGTTGCTTTAAAACGGGACGTTAATATAACTAAACCAAACCAAACCTTATTTCGAGGTAGTAACCCCCCTCCCCGCGCGTGGGCGTTGGTCACATTAAGATAAAATAAATTTTATATCGAATCAATGGTTCTTATTTCTACCTTCCATTTCCGAGGTACATTCAAAATTCAAAGCGTTATTTCTTTGTGCATTCCCTGTAGGAAAATATTTTGAGACATTTTTTTTTCCACAGAACACTAAATAAAACATCTATTGTCACAATTTAATCAATATTAGCATATTTAGGCTTTCACGAGCATTCATATGAAACAAATTTTATTATATTTGATCGGTTTTGCTTGGCGAATTGGTGAAAGATTAGTGGTTTTGATTGGCGAATTTTGCACAAAATTGCACCATAGAGAATGCGATATTCAATTTTAATTTTTCGATTTGTTTTAAAAATGAAGGGGAGGGATGAGGAAAAGCGAACCTTGATGATATATCTAAAGCTCATGAGATTTCATATGAAATAAAATTATCGAAATCGGATCAGTAGTTGGAGATGAGCTGCTGGTTCATTAATTTTCCAAATTTCCGATTAATTTTTGTTTGAGATATTAAATAATTTTTTTGAAATATAAGCAATATGACCCAAATTTAAGTTTAATGGACGTTTCAACTTAATTACATTATTCATCAAATAATTTATTAAAAGAACTCCAGGCTTAAAATATTCTGTTAAAATCATGGGGAAAAATGGCACGTTTAGAGAAGCCATTTCACTAATTAATCGTAATACAGGGTCTCTACAATATAGTCAGTGTCACGAATTTCGACTTTAGTCCAAGGGCACGGATCTTCATTTAACCACAAAAATGCTGTCAGAATTCAGAGCCAGGGGACATGTTCGCGTTCTTGTGAGAATAACTATTTCCGAGAAGAAGAGAAACACCTGTTGGCTTTCATCAATTTAAAGAGCCACTAATAAAGAACGAAAATTGCAATAGATTTAATTGAAATTATATTAATTTAAATCGTATATGCTTCATGTTATTTCATATCTTAATTTTGTGTAATGCTGTAGAATTTATGGATGGATTTGGATGATAATAAAGTCGTTTTCCATCTAATATTTTGAATAGAAAAAAATTTCCCATATCCGTACCAAGTTTTTGAAAGAATTTGCCTGGTAAAATTCTGAAACACCAAGTTCAGGAAAAAGACCTCCAGTTACCAACTTTCGAAAATTTAACATTTAAGAAAGGGCATGTTGACTCAATTCCCGAACTTTTAATGATATGTTGAGCCCAAACCTTTTAATTTTCCAATTTTTTTCAATTAAAAAAAATAAGTCAAATTTTGCGCAATTTGATCATTTTTGGGAACTCGTAATTTGCTATTCTTTTGTCCACAAATCCAACATATAATATAATTTGTTCGTAAACTTAACTTATTTCTTCACAAAAATCTGTGGTACTTTCGGTGTCTGCACCTTATGATCAAAGAAACTCGTGTTCGAGACTGGAGCTTACGCTCAACATTAGATACCGACAGATGCTCAAACTGTACTTTAGATACTCGAACTGCAAATATACAAACTTCAGATACTCAGATTGTGTACCAAATTTTATATATTAAGCTCTTTGCATTTCGTAGTTATCTTGCTCAATTGCGAAGTGGACAGACAGACTTCTTATTAATAAGTTTCATTCAAGATTTGAATGAAATTTGTAAATTTGGTGTAAATGCCATATACCATATTTCATTCATCTAGCTCAAAACGTTTTTGGGTTATCGGGTTCACTAGTTGACAGATATAACTCTAAAAAGTTTTGGGACTCTTAAACATGGAGAATCATCAAAATCTCGAGATAGAAATATTTGATGATTATAATGTGAGTGAATTATCTTTGCATAATTCGCACACACGAAGACGAAAAACACTCTCTATGTACAGTACACTTGCGAATATATGGCCTAATGGGATAGAAGGACTGGTCGGTTAACAAAAACGCCTGATAGCCGGACTAATATCAGAAGACAAAGTTTTTATACCGAAATTCAATGTTATAATTAGTTATTTTCTCACTTCTTATTGAGAACTAATTCTCCCCCCCCCTCAGTTATCCAGGGGTGTTTGTGCTCCGGGGAAACCCCGGAATTCCGGGGATTTTGAACTTCGATACCCGGAAATTCCGGGGATCGTCGTTCAAAAGGAAGTAGGAATAATAATGAATTATTTATTTTGATCTGAGTAATTTTGTTTGCTTTGAAAGCAGAAAACGCAAGGTCAGTGTGTGTGGTGAAAACTTTTCCTTTCTTTCTCCAAAGGCAGTGATAATGCGTGAAAAGGGGGAAAAAACTTCTTTTTTGTTCTTTCCTTATTGCGAGTTATGACTCATTCCCCCGGTTCTCGGACATTCTCTTCTGGATTCTTTTCGGCAAGTAGGCGCGGCAGACAAAAAAGGGAGAGACTTCGTTCGACCAGATGTGCGATCACGTGATCTGGGTTCAAAGGTCTTAATTTTGCAAAAAAAGTAATTCATTGAACTTTTATAATTAGGTCATTCAATACTTCATAATTGTAATTTTTCATTTCTCCCCCCCCCCTTCTCGAAACTCCAAAATGTCGGTAGTAAGTCCGTAAAAGTTTCAGGGGATTTTTTGGGGTCCCACAAACACCCCTGGTTATCTCAATGTGAACGCAGCCGCGGCACGGCGAATTATTGAAGCAATTATCGGTAACGTGTCAAGTTACAATAGAAGGCTCAGTGCTGGTAGTTTATATATTGCACAGGTTGCATTGCACATTTCAAAAATTTATTAGAGAAAAAGTAAGTTAAAAGATATAAACTGCTCACATTTGGACATCAGATAAATTCTGTAATGCCCAACTTAAATGTAGGAAACATAAACAAAACATTAAACGTAAATTGTAAGTCTAATTCTTAAGAAAATTGGCTCAAACTGATTTTATTTTTCACTGATAATTGATTACACAGATATGAAAAGAAAACCCTAAAGAGTCTAAACTTACATTCTTTAGGGTTTGAAAAAGTCCTTAATGGATTACTTAAAAGACGCCTTGCTTTCCTCATTTAATTACGATAAAAAGAAACTAGGCCGGTTAATACGGGAGCCGGATAGTCGCGAACCGGATACTCGAGAGTATATTGTACTATGTTATCCAATCAGGCAAAAGGTCTTTTCGAACCTTCATCTCATTTGTAGATGTAAACACGAGAATATATTCTGCTATCTCTTCACTGATACTCGCCATTTAACGCACATTCATTCATTCATTCAGCATTAGTTGAATACATACGATACCCCCGATTTATTACAAATCGTTACCTCTCCTCGGCTTTCTGGCAACTGATAATTCCCTGTCAATTCATCCTTTTCCCAAAAGGGCAGGAGGGGGGGGGGAGGCTCTGCCACTCACTTACTCGGGGGCGCTGGGGGCTAAACAAATAGATGTCCAGTTGGTGAAATGATTGCGACGGGCATATTGATTATCCAATTGTGAGTCAGTCCCCCACTTCCCCGGAGAGCGAGAGAGGAGATAGCTACTATTACGGTTGCAGGTAATCACCGACGGGTTTAATTAGGTATTCTATCTTGTTCAGATTCATATATCACTTGTTTCAGTTGTGGATGCTATAAATTGTTGTTGGCCCTGGATTATCCTCAGAGTATATTGGTCACTTGATATGTCACTGGTGACATGTGTCCTTGTTGTCTTTTGGTTATTAATGGTGGAGTGGTATTGCAGAAGTACGAAATAGAAGGCAATCTGAATAAATGAAGTCATGTTCTAGGGATACACATTCTAGTGATACATATCAAATGCGCCGTACCAATTTAATATTGAAAGGCATTGGGTAAGCTTGTTAGAAGATAGAACCCATTGCTTTAATTTGTGCTCATGTTTCTCTTTTCCGGAACAAAAAAATGATCCCCCTGGGAGGCATCTAGTAATTGAGGATGAAAAGCTACCAGCATTCTGATTGGTTCACCCTGTTGAGTACAAATAAAGGTGGTCTGGCACCTCCCATCGATGACGGGACGTACTTCCCAAGGAGGGAATGGTCTTGCCGTGGTTGGTGATGGCCCTTAGGACTCAACCACAGTTCCCGCCGGTGTTGCTGTCACGGTGGTCCGCTCATTCAGTTTCATTCGTGTGCCTACAAGTGGGTCGGAGTTGTCAGTTTGTGATTTATGACCAACCTATATATATATAAACATTTCAAGAAGAGGTGATATGGATATTTAGGCACATTGCAATTTAACTCATTCTTACATTTTGAAATACTAGATAGGATGACATATAATCAACCCGACATATGAATCAACATGAACTGATGTCCGCGGAGTTGATTCCTAATTTGATGAAGATTCTACATTCATGCGTATGAAACTATAAGGACAGTTTCGTCCATTTTGCAAGATGTGTTTTGAGTAATTGCGCACACGTGCGAACGGACGGACAAACTGACAAAACTTCCCATTGATGAATTTCATTGAAAATTTAATACAGGTGTGCAGTTTTGGTTTGGAGGCAAATTACCATTTTCCATTAGTCTAACTATTTCCATTTTCTTTTATAGTGTTCAAAAACAGAGAGAGAGGATAACAGAAAAAATAGACATCTTTCTCGTATACGTGGTATAGAAGAAGTACACTAATTGTCAAAAAAAAAAAAAAAAAATTCGAATACGGGATTTTGACGAATCTACGCTTTTTAGACCTCTCTAAATTCAAAAAAACACTTTTGGAAAATATCCCTCTGTCTATTACAAATTCAAAAACGTTTTGAACTAGACAGTTGAAATTTGGTATACTGTCTTTATACCAAATTTGCTGATTTCTATAAATTTTAAATGGAATTCGTTCAGAGGAAGTCCGTCTGTCTTGCTCTCCGAATATAAATTAACACGCTATTTACAAACCAGGGTGTTCGATTGATAAGATTCGGTACACAGACTTAATATCTATGGTGTGGACACTTGTCACATTTTCAGCCGAATCCAAGTCCGGATTTATTGACTGTAAGTCTGTATTTTCAGAAAGATGAAAATACGATAACTTAGAAAAGCAATGTCTTAAACATATCAAATTAGGTTTGTGATTTTGTGACTACAAATGCAGTTTTGTGTCAAATTTTTGTTTCAATCGATTGAGAAAAACGTGTTTAAAGCACAAATTCTATTTTCAGATACTGTTAACCGCATGATGGGATTAATTGCCAAAGAACTCGCCTAGGATGACACGGAAAATTCAGTAAAATTGCAAAATTCATGCCAAAAGTTAATATTTTGTTACTATTCTAAGCCACTGCTATATAAGACATTCTCTGGCATCAAATGTTTATTAGAGAATATGCGAGAAACTTATAGGGAGACCTCTGTTTTTGGTTTTGGTAATAGGGAAATTCTAAGAAGGGAATATTAATCAAAATTGATATATGATTACTGTACTCTTTGCGTACTTTGTATGCTAGATGGTAAAAATAAATGAAACGTCATAGTAAAACATAAAGAAAATGTACAGTTAGAAGAGATGTGCAATTGTTTTAGGATATGATTGTCACGGCATATGAAAGTATTCCATTGCTGGTCACATTATGTTAGTTCGCAGATGAAAAAAAATCGTTATCTGCTTTAACTCTAAGCCTACCGCGAGCGGAGAAATGACCATTTCGAGTGTATCGATAAAATGCCGGTACATTTAGAATTTATAAAATTTTCAGAATAAAATTTTCTAATTCCATTTAATTTCCTGAAAAAAAAATGTCTCCTCGACCTTAAGTAAGGCTATAATATTTTTATAAAACTATTTGGAAAAGAGTAAACCTATGAAGAATTAGGGCACGAGCTCTAATTTCAGCAATATCGTCATATTTCAGTTGACATAGTAACGTAATTTAAGAATCAAATCACATAATAACTGGCATTGTTTATGTTGAACTATAGAAACAAAAACATGATACAATATGCTGAATAGAACAATACAAATATGCTATCTCGTATAACGTTACAAAATCAACTTCCCAACTTTCGTTGTATCCCAACTCCCAAACTACGCTGACTCAGTTGCGATGAAGTCATCCATCCCTGGCTATATTATACAAAATATTTAAGCACATAATAAATCTGTCCTATTCTGTGCTTAAATGCATGATATTTGAGATTTATTGAACGACGGTGTTTATTTTCCAACTCCCCCATTTTCGAATTCAGCTTGTGCATTTGATATGCAGGAAACAGCCCTTATCTGTCTCTGGGATTTGTTTGAATGGCTTCTGCGAGTTTTGAGTAGGACAGGAGATCGTGTCACAATCGAATTAGGTATCGAAAATTGAGTCATAAAAAGTGGCAACGCTGATTCCAGGTTCTTCGTGGGTCTCGCATCTACGATAGCAGAAGCAGTCGGAGTTATTTTTATTATATCGTTTGCGTTTTTATTGCTCTTGCATAAGCCTACCTGATAAGTTATTCTTTTCTTGATAAAATGGAGAAATCTCATTTAAAAAAACAAAACAAAGATTTTTTTTACCGTCTCTAAAAGATTGCGTTTTAGAGAAATAAAATATTTATAAAAATCTGTGTTTGTATACAAATTTATTTTCTTTCAGAAAGATAAATATATTTTCACTATCTCTTAATTTATCTTTATGGCAGGTAAGATATATTTAAAAACTGTTTAAATTTAAAAGCTTTAGCTATCAAATAAAAAGTTGTTTCAGAAAAATGTATTATTACTTATTACTTTGTTTCTTTAAAGTATTCTGAATACATTAATTTAAAAAAATCAATAAATTAAATTTTTAATTGCAAATTTATTTATTTGTTAAAATTTTATGTAACTATAGATTTATGAGGTTTTTCGTCGCAAGATTTTACGCAAATTTATCGTCTTATAGAAAACTGCATTTAAATAGCATTAACACAGAAATCCTTCAAATATATAAATCCGTGTAGCTTCGCAAAAAATGAACGTATAAATAAAATTCGAAATGAGTTTATAAGTTTAGTTTAGTTACAATAATATCCTGTTTTAACCCTTTCTAGGGCCGTGGGAAGCATGCTTCCCACCAAATTTATCAATCTTTGTATGAAATTATGTAGGTTGGCATAAGTTCTGACACATTTTTTTAATAAAACAGAAACTAAGATACTTCAGTTCTTTATCTTGCACAAAATGATGTCTTGATTTGTTACTTAATTATTAATTAACCAAATTAATTAATGAATCAAATTAAATTTGCCTAATAAGCTAAATGAATCCCTTTTCGTATTCTAATTTCAAGTCTAAAAATATTTTAACATAATATGACTTGAAAAAAATGGCTCTTTAAAGGGTTAAAGCAACATTGGCGAGGATGACACCTGAGATGACACATCCTCTCCAAAATTCCACACCACACCACACCAGCAGGAAGACATTTAGCCCCAATGGATTTAATGTGCATCAGACGCGCTTTCACGACGGTTCTTCAATGGAATCGGTTCCCGAACCTGAAACAATCGGTTCCGAAGCCGAGACCTTACCACCAGGCCATCGCGGCCTCAAATGATTTTATAAACAAAATTGTACTGAGATTTAGAATATTGAATTTAAAAAAAACATGCGGTATTTTTGACAAAAAAAATCAGCCTTCCAATGCAGTCACTTATCCTAAAATGTAACCTTGAAAATTTAAATACAATTTATTTTACTTCTTAAATCATGTTTCCATTTTGTTAACCTTTTAATTCTTTGTTATATAATTATTCTTCAAAGTAAATGAACAAATCCAATCAACTCTTCGAACAAGATTGCTCTTTAAATAAACGATACTAATTTTTAATCTTTTAATTCTTCATCTGTTACATAATTATTCTTAAAAGAAAACGAATAAAACCAATCAACTCTTCGAACAAGATTGCTCTTTAAATAAATGATACTAATTTTTAATCTTTTTATTCTTCATTTGTTACATGATTATTCTTAAAAGTAAACGAATAAAATCAATCAACTATTTGAACAAGATTGCTCTTTAAATAAATGATACTAATTTTTAATCTTTTTATTCTTCATTTGTTACATGATTATTCTTAAAAGTAAACGAATAAAATCAATCAATTCTTCGAACAAGATTGCTCTTTAAATAAACGATACTAATTTTTAATCTTTTTATTCTTCATTTGTTACATGATTATTCTTAAAAGTAAACGAATAAAATCAATCAACTATTTGAACAAGATTGCTCTTTAAATAAACGATACTAATTTTTAATCTTTTAATTCTTCATTTGTTACATAATTATTCTTAAAAGGAAACGAATAAAATCAATCAAGTATTCGAACAAGATTGCTCTTTAAATAAAAGATAACTAATTTAATTCCAAAGTCAAGACAGTCGCAGTTAAGTGAAAGATAACCATATTTATTTCGCTAATTCCACAGTGTGACTCTTACGCTGGATGAGAAAACGAGTAAGAATACCGGTTAGCTTCAAGAGATGCGTGCAATTTAAAGGTCATCAAGTGGAAGAGCTCGTCTCTGGTGCTGATTGCTTTCTAGATAATAGTTGTGACGAGCGGGGTGCTTTCAAGACGTTGCGAACTTTAATGGCACGGTCAGGAAGTGATCCATTACCTTTTGTTTGAAATCTGCCGACAGTTGATATCGCTAGGAAGTAACATTTCCTTGGTTGTTATTTTTTTCCGTCATTTGAAGTCTTTTGATACAAAATGGTGCGTTCGGTTTACTTTAAGATATAAATCTTAGATTTTCTTGAGTGTTTTGGAAATAACGGTTAAATGAGAAGCCGCGACACATTGGGAAGTTAAATTATACTAATTGGTGATGGCAAAATGAAACATTTGCTAAGGAAGGTGTTAGATTTGAAAATTTCTATTTTCAATTATAAATGGGAACAAAGTGTGGGTCTGCTCACTGTTTTACTTTGTGTACGAAGTATAAAAAATATTGTAATGGTCCAAAAATTCGAACTCGACATTTTGACGAAACTCCACGTTTTAGACTTTGTAGCGGTTTGTTATGAGCGAGGATAGAACCTGGGACCTTGTGGTTCGCAGCCGAGTAACAAGACCACAAGACAAAAGTAATTACTCGTGTTTCGTAGCTGTTATCTGGCTTATAAGCTTTCCACTACAACCTCCCTGAGTTCGAAAAACACATTTTTGGAAAATGTCTATGATGCTTTGATCTGGCTGGATGAAATTTGGCATACGGCCTTTATACTAAATTTGCAGATTTCTGTCAAATGTTGAGAAAAATCCGCTCAGAAGAAGTTTGTCTGTCCGGTTGTTCGAATATAATTTAAGACGATGAATACAAAACGAAGAGAACTAGATAAAATTTGGTACATATATATTTAACATCTACAGTGTAGACATCTGTTATTATGGATTACTTACTTATTATTATGGATTACTTACTTATTATTATGGATTACTTACTTATTATTATTATGGATTACTTACTTATTATTATTATGGATTACTTACTTATTATTATTATGGATTACTTACTTATTGTTATTATGGATTACTTACTTATTATTATGGATTGATTATTGTTATTATTATTATTATAGATTAATTATTATTATTATGGATTGATTATTGTTATTATTATTATTATTATAGATTAATTATTATTATTATTATGGATTGATTATTGTTATTATTATTATAGATTAATTATTATTATTATTATGGATTACTTATTATTATGCCGGTGTCCTGGCGTAGGGGTAGCGCGTCCTCCCTGTAATTTGGGCGTCCTGGGTTCGAGTCCCGGTTCGGGCATAGTTGTTCTTCATCTGTTCTATCTGTTAGATGTGTGAATGTGCCTCCCCCCTCCCCCTGTAAAAAGGGGTTGTGCAAGCGAATGCGATGCGTGAGTAGCTAAGACGTACTCTTAGCCCTAGTTGGCATACTAAAACAAGAGACGCTCCCTTGGCTTAAAATCGCTGACCTCGTCGGTGAGCTTGTCCATGGCAAGTGCCATTATAAACAACAATAACTTATTATTATTATGGATTACTTAATATTATGGATCACTTACTTATGGATTTAATTTAAAATTTACAATCTACATTTTAAATCTAAATTTTACGGATCTACATTTTAATGTTAAAACGGTATGCCAAGTCTTGTCCATCCAGCTCTTTGTGTTTTGTAATTATTATTCTCACTGGCACTCGGACAGACGTACAAACTTGCTGTGAATGAATTTGGTTCAACATCTCATAGAGTTCTACAAATTCTGGTTGAAAACTAACTATACACCAAATTTCATCCTACTAGCTTAAAGTGTTTTTCAGTTACCCTGTTCACAGACAGACGAAATTCCAAATACGTGTTTTAATTGACTGTCTGAAATGTGGAGATTCATGAATCTAGTTTGAAATTTTCGCCGATTTGATTCTTTCTCTTAATATACTTTGCCTATTAGAAAGTAAAATTAGAAAAATATTTTTCCAGTTAGAATTATTCACCTTAATTAACATGAAAAATTTTAATCTAAAAATTCTACCTTAAAGCTAAATATCAGAACTTTTCAACAAATATCCTCTTTACCTGCAAACTCATGGAGATTTATGCTGAAGCCCTTGGAATAGAAGCAAGCACCCGGCTGGGAGGCATAAAACTGAAGCGTGGGTCTCCAGAGGCGGTTGCAGTTAACTTCTTATGTTTTTGTTTTACATAAGAAAAATTTCCGATCGATAAGGCGGTTCTAATTCTCTGGAGAGATAAACCTCTGTACACAATAAGTGTTTAAAAATAAACTAAGTTCTTATTTGTCGTTTTGTATGGATCAGAAATGAATTTACATGTGAGATAAATAACCTTTTTCAAATTTTCTTTTTTAACTAATCTAATCAGTCAGTGATTAGATGAAAATTGGATTATTTTAGAATTAGATTCGAATTACAATATTTTAGAATTAGATTCGAATTAGAATATTTTAGAATTAGATTCGAATTAGAATATTTTGGAATTAGATTCGAATTAGAATATTTTGGAATTAGATTCCAATTAGAATATTTTGGAATTAGATTCCAATTAGAATATTTTAGAATTAGATTAGAATGAGAATATTAAATGATTTGATTAGAATTCTAACATTTCAAAGATCGATTAACCGTATTTAAATATTCTAAAGAAAATTTTTATGGCTTCTGTGAAAAATGGAAGTGAATAGTGTTGAATTTTTTTTTTTTTTTGGAAATTTTTCTGATAAATAAGAATTTGGCTGTTGCCATTCAAATAAAAAAATTCTCCTTGGCAAGCTGGAAGGCAGAGGTAGATTCCTTTACATCTAAGTTACTATTTTCAAATTCTTTTCAATCCTTAGACAAAACTCAAGGGAAAAACAATCAAAATTAGGGTAGAAACCCACTTTTCTGCCCCTAACTTCTGAGATGTTGCAGTTATCGAAACACTTTAAATACAAAATTTGTTCGTCTTAATGAGACACTAATTTAACAAATTAAATATATTAAGAAAGTTATAGCAAAATGAAAATTTCAACCTCCGTCCATTCCAATCCCATTTGAATTAGATGATTCATTTACGAACTCGTCCGAGTTTTTTACATTTCTAACAACATAGTCCAAGCCAGTTAAAATCCATAAAAAAAATACAAATTTACTCTAGCTATCCTGTTCACAAGATAATATGGGCAAATCGTTATATTCATATATATAATAAATTTTTGGACGAAAGATGGTTTTGGATTATAGGTGTATGATCGGTAAAGAATTTGTGTCATGAGAATCGTTGCAATAGGTAGTCTTCCTACAGTAATCTACCTAAAAAAACTTAGTATAGATATAGGCTCTCAACCAATATCGGTCCCTTTCTAATCTATTTAATACCCTATTTAGAGATTAGATTAGGTATGAGTAATTTGCATCCGGGACATTCAATAAAAAAGTACATATAGGGCTGATGTGTGCCTCTCTCGTGGATTTAAAAAATGATCAATTGATGAAAATGGCACTTAAATATTGAAACATTGATACCACATCACGTGATAATGCCCGACTTATAGTGAAAAATGCGATTTGAATTGGTATCATACACATACAAATATAAACATAAGTTTTAAAGTGCACTCTATCTAAATACATGATCATCGTGTGTTGAGGATAATGAGATTTTGAATATTTTTTTCTCTTAAAGAATCTGTTTGAATCACTTATTAGACATTTTCTTATCATTAAATAATATTTATTCCTTTAATTTTGTAAAATAAATAGTATTTTTAAATAATTCTTGTTACCAACAAATTGCATCTTTTTACCGAATTTCTGAAGTGAACTAAGCTTTAAATTATTTATTAAACTTTTATTCATTAAATTGATTAATTTTTATGAATTATATTTCTTATTCATTAATTATATTATTTATTAAACATTTTTCTACTTATTCCAAATGTTTTCTGATAAAATATCTGTTTTAACAATTGATTCTACATATTTGTATAATTTTTAACTTTTTTATATCTGAAATGAAATAATTGTCCACAGAAGTAAATATAACCATTTTTTGAAAGATTCATCTATGTTCAAAGACGTAATTCAGATTTTCTACTTATTTTTACATTTGGTGAATAAATTATTAAAAATTGAAATAAATATGGAAATGTCTAGAGTTGCATATTTTTGAAAATTGAAGAATATTTTTCCCCCCGAAACTGCGCAATAAATGTTATTTTCCAGTAAAAAACTTAAAATTGATTACCTTTGTCACTCTCTTACTTACTTCAACTTTGGTATTTCATGAATTCGTTGCATTTTTTTTTTTTTTTTTTGTTATTGTGGAGAAACCTCAACAACTTGAGTTGAAAACATTAATCATAGATAAAATCATAAATCTAAATGAATAAAATAAAATGAAAAAAAAAACAAGCGGGAAAAAGAACAACTGCTAAATATATTTACATTGGTTAACTACCATCTTTGAAAAAAAAAATCCCTTTTTTTTATCACATAATGGCTTTCAATTTTATACTTCTTTCTTAAGAATGTTTTTTTAATATCTTTTAAGCAATTCTTACCAAAAGAATACTTTTGAATATTTATCTTTATTCTTCGGTTTTAAAATTCTTTTGCTCTTTTAAATTGCGCAGATTATCATTCATTTAGCCATTTTCTTTAACATCGGTTGATTTAAAAAGCAATTAAAAAAAGCTAAAGAAATTCTAATTATCTTTTTAGCGAACGCTGCAAATCTTTCTCTCTTTTTTTTTTAACGTCTTTTATAAAGTATATTGAATGTTTGCTTTTTTAAAACAGTAAAAGAGAGAGAGAAAAAAAAACTGATGATTAATCGCTTTTTCTGCCAAATAAATGTAAAATCCGATAATTCTAATTTTGATGTGTGCGTGTGTTTTAATGTGGTTAATAAAGTTTTTGATAATAATCAATACATTTCAAACGATTTTTACTTGTAAGAATTAATTGTTTGTATTTAATCTTATTGACAACTGTAAATCATAAAGGACAATACTTTTTTTCATCCGATTTAAGATTTTTTTATTACTTTTATAATACATATTGTTTCACTGTTTCGTTAAATTTTAATGTTACATATAGTTATCAATTAAGTATGCTGAGAAATAATGAGATATTTGAGATTTTATTTCTAAAATCCAAGTACTCTACTTTAACCGTGATCCAGTAGTTAAATTCTAAACAATTAGAGATAGTGTATTTTTCTAATTAGTATATACTTAAATTAGCATAACCTATTGTATTTTGCCTTCCTTGAATCATTAAATGTTTTAATAAAAACTACAGAATCTAAATTTTTATGCATTCGTCGGATCCTGTTAGACATTTTAAGTAAAATATTCTGACCATGTAGTAACGTTTTAAGCAAACAAAAAAAAAAAAAAAAAAAAATAAATAAAGGCTTCACTCTTCTGAGACTAAATCTGACCGAGTTATGAAGTTAGGTAATTATTTTTAGATCATTACAATTTCCGCGTGGAGAAAAATAAGCCAATTTGCACTCCATATTTCTAGATGGCTGCCGTTGATTGGCGAAAAATATTGGAATTCAAATATTCACAACTTAGCTAGTTTTAGTCACAGAGAAGTGAAGCATTTTTTATTTAAAATATGATTGTTTTAGAAATGTTTTATTAAAAATAATTACTATGACTGGAGAATTGTATTAAAATTCAGACTTCGTAATTTTTAAGAGTCCAGTTATTGACTGAAACAATCCGAATATAAATCTTCACTTCACTTAAAGTTTTTTTTTCCAAATGGAAGCATATGTCTACCTTAATGATTTAGAAATTAGCTGACCTTGTACGTTTTAATATTTTATAGATTTTTTTAGTCTATCAATTTTTACTAAAAGAGGAAATAAAATATATATGCTGCCATTAAAATATATAGTTAAATTATTTCATATAATTATTAGCTATTTCATGAAATAACTGATCATGATTTAGTAGTTATTTCATAGAATATCAAATTAAATTCATGAGATAACCGATCAAATTTTATGAAAAAAAGCCAATTTCATATTTTTACGAGAACATATATATATTGTTTGAGAGCAAAAGATATTTTTAAAATTTAGTAAAGGATATTTTATAATGTGAGTGCAAAAGAATTAATGCTAAAAGATTGTTTGCTATTAAATTTGACTTAATTATCTATCATTTATTACATAGGATGAAAAATATTTTCAGATAAGTAATAATGTAGCAGAAAATACGCTTTAGACGGAATAAATTATTGCTTCTAGAAATAATTTATTTCGTTTATTATTTTCGTTTATTATATCATATAGCAAACTGAAATTTTTTATTAATACAATGGAAACGATAATAAATTTTTTACTTTGAATTGAAGACTAAATTTTATGTAATGAAAGATACGATAAAAATAAAATTCTATCAGATTTCTCCAGCAGAAAAGTTATAATCTCTAATTGAATAATTTTATTTTTCCAATCCGCTCTCCCAATTCCACGTACATAAAAGAATGCGCCAAAATCGGTTTCATTTATATGAAATGTGTTTTCTGAATTGATATAACGAGTATTCTTAGTATATTCAGGCATATTTCGGAATCGACGCATTGCCTGGTATCATTTTTATTGTACATTAATGCGATTTACGATACAATTTTATTGCTCTTTAAAAAATTAAAGCAAAAAAAATCAAAATATATGAACATTTTTTTTATACTAAACAATGCTGGCTGTAAGGTGCATTCATAAATAACGCCAAAAAATTGATTTAATTTCTTGTGTTTTTCTCTTCTCTGACGAGGAAGCAAAGCCATCGAGTTTAGTTGCAGCTTCGCCGTAAATGCTTGGGAAGGAGGAAGGCAGTAATGGAATAAAAGAGTAGAACCCCACATGTAATCTTCAGACACCATGTGTTATATGCATATTTCCTCCTAATTACTTTATCTATTTGGCTAATTCTCGTAATTCTTAATCTAATTCAGTAGTCATATATTCTTTCTTTTTATAAAGCTTTTCATATCCTAAAAATTTCTGGGAATTATATAATATATTATTTGTTTGTGAAGAAGGAATAATGTGGAAAAAAGCTGGCAATGGAAACATATTTAAAATGTCAGTAATATGAAGTGCTAGACTTCTCTATATTTTATTACCTAAATTTATGTCTTGCATGATTTTGTGTATTAAATCTATTTTAGTGAGGCGCTAATTTTGATAACTGGATTTATTTTTCTTTCTTCAATATTAAGAAAGTTATAGCGAAATGAAAATTTAACGATTGATTTCGGCCGGCAGTCCCCAGCCGAAATCAATCGTGTAAAGAGTATACGGCAAAAAGTTGAATCAGTCCAGCGAAGAACTCAAGCGATTGCTGAATTGAGCTGTGGGCCAGCTCCTGCCATTTATTGTGTAAGCAGCATCGAGTCGTGTGTGGAGTAGCCAGTCGTGTAGTAGTGAGGCGGCAGTTGGATACAGCTAAAGCGAGGAGACAATGGAGAATTGCAGACGTTTGAAGAGATCGTAGAGTGAAGCTACTCAGATTCCCTCTTTCTGCTAAAGTCTATCTGGCCGCTTTGCGTGCTGTCGTTGTTTTTACTTCCGATTACAACTTGTGGACTACTGTTTGTTGTAGTGTGCTGCTGCGTGTCACCTGTCTTCGTCTCGGCTGTATATAATTGTATAATAACTCATCATCTTTTGTTACTAAAGGACTGTTTTATTTCCATCGACCGACAAATCGCAAAAGAACCCCGACGGAGGAGGAATCCGTAGCACACACACACACACACACACACACACACACACACACACACACACACACACACACACACACACACACACACACACACACGAACCAAGGATAGTTTTGGGTTCTAGAGACCATAATCGGTAAAGAACTGGAGAAATTTTTTCGAAGACTTGCCATGAGAACAATATAGCAATAAATAGTTTTCCTATAGGGATCTACCTAAAATATGATTCAATTGCCTTAGAACACATATATTTTAGTTGTAAATGAGTATCCTTTCCGATTTCATTTTAATAAATTTAAAAATTTGCAAACCAAAAGACCATTTGAGACCATTTTATTCTAAATTTATCACAATAATGTTTCATTCCTTTCTTGTATGTGGTTTAGAACTTCTAGAAGAAGATATGGAATAGTTAGTGTCATCAGAATTTGCTTCCTATTCAGAATAATGCTAATCTCACGAAATATCGCAAGAATAATATTATCTTTATAGTAATAGCAATCAGCTTTACTTGACGCCGTTTAGAAAGATTTGAAAAAATCTTAACAAAATGCATTTTCTAGAAGCTTTGAAACTTAAATCCTTCTCTTTCGAACATCATAGCGAGTTAATTCATTTAATATCTTTCTGGCATCTTCTTCATCCCTGGCTGAGAATTTAATACCCCTTCCTATTGATTTTTCTTTCACAATCCTTATATCCCTTTCGACATAACAAAATGTTTTATCAGAAAATTTTCATCTGGACGAATCTATTGATGGAAAAATCCTTTTCAAAAAACTTTCGGTCAGAATTTCAGCTGACTTTTTCTTTGGTGGAATTTCTCCTCCCCCCCCCCTCCTTCTTTCTGTTCTCTTCATCTTTTTTTCGTCTGCTTGTAGTCCAGGTGAGTCGCACGTGTCTTTGTTTTCCTGCCCTTTTCGTCAGAAAGAGCCTTCATCCTATTGTGGTTGAACGGATTGAATGGGTTTATTTTTTGAAGCAGCCCCTTGCTGTGTTATCCGGTTGTTATTTTCGGTTCATTCACTTCACTGGGTAAGCCCTACCCATCGGAAGTAAAATATAAAAGTATGGGAAGGAAATCATATTTCGGCCTCTCTTGTTTGAGGTTGTGGTTTTGCCGTTGAAGTTTGTCATTGAAAGGAATTCTAATCTAAGAAGAGTGTTCCAATAAATAGAAAAGAAATTTTTGTCATTTTTTTATGAATTATGCTGTCAAGAACTAAAATAATTTTTTAGATTCATCCTAGTATATATTTTGCTCAAGATTTCCATGATATAGTGAAGTTGAGTCGATCCTTCCCTGATGCCTTTTTAAATCAATCCTTAAAAAATAATATAGGATTAACCCTTGCACTCTGAAAAGTGATTCGATGCATAATTAGTCACCTAATACATAGACTTGTTTATTTTTCCGAAAAATAAATATATGTAATTGTTTTAAATTGAATTCTTACGTTTAATAATTTTTTGTATTTTATTTCTATTCTGCAGGTATTTTTAACAATCAAAATTAAATAAATAAAACGTCACAATGATGCACCATCTTGAATGGTCAATGAGTCTATCCGAGTGCAAAAGGTTAATAATGAAATAACATGTCATTTTTCGCTTTAGAAGTTCTTAAAACATCTGAGAGAATCTATTTCAATTTTTGAGTTTTGTAGTTTTGAATTAAATTTTTATTTCAATCGGTTGAGAAAAGTGTCCATTTTTGGATACTATTAACTTATGCTAGGGATTAATCGCCAAATAACTCGCCAAGGTTACACGATAAATTTAATAAAAATGCTAAATTCACTCCAAGAATTAACATTTCGTAACTATTATATGCCATTGCCATGTAAGGAGTTCTTTGGCATGACAAATGTATTAGAGATTATGCGAGAAAGTTTTGGGGAAACTACCCCCGCTGGTTTATTGAATATTTTCTAACAATTTCCTGCATTTTTATGTTATAAATATTGAAAAGAACGTACAAATAGTTTGTTTTCTTTGATGATAACATAGTTTAAGTAAAACTTAAAAAAATCCTAAATTTTAATTCTTAACTATAAAATGTTATTTTTTAATGAGTAAGTCACATAAATCATTTTAAGAATTAGTTGTTTTACTTTGATATTACATTAACAAATTATATCGAGGCAATTATTTAAAAAAATATCTATGACATTTAAAGAATTTTTTTCACAAACTATTCTAAATTACTTTTATTGAATTTTAAATTAGTATTACATAAAATGATTTCAAATGTATCAACATTTTTATATTTTATTCGACAACCGATCAATTTTCGTTGCTAATTTCTTAAATACATAAGTTCTGGAAGTTTATTAAACTAACAAAAGATTGGATAAATAAAAAGTGATGAAACAAATACTATATATTCATTAAGAGTAGATTATATTTTGAGTAGATATCTCCACTCAAAAATAAAATTTTCTTTCTTTTTAAATATTTTAATTTAAATAAATATTCTAGGAAATAATTTTATTACTCAGATAAGTCTAGTTTATATTTTGTTGTATATAATTAATTTTAAAACGAAACATTTTTCCTCTACCGATAGAAAACATCACCATGATTTTCTGTCATAATTTAATGTAACTTTCTTATTTAATTCCTATACCTCAAGCATGTACTTCGCATTGTAACCAATGTATAAAAAACACAAATTCTTAGTGTAAGCCTTTTTCAGTCAAATGATCAAATAACGGCTTCTTTATTGATGCCATTCAATGTCTGCCCTTTTCAAAAAATAAGGTACACTAGATACACATAAAACAAATTAGATTCGCATTGGAGTTTCTTTATTAGCCCTCTTCAGATTCTTATTCTTATTCTTATTTCGTAAATAAAAAAAATCAAATAAATTCGGAACTGAAAAAAAATGATCCAGAGTAAGATTTCTCTCAAGTTTCAATCGTAACCATAGTAACCGAATTGAGAAATTGTCTGCATACGAAACATTTAAGTTCCGCTTGGAAAATAAACAGTTGATTGCACGTTCTAGAGTTGTTTGACCAATTTTGCCTCAGCCTTAGAAGCATACGAACTGTTCTTAAAAAGATGGGGGGAAAATTCTTTTTAATTTATTCACTTGACTGGAATTTTATGCTGCTTTGTTACTTGCATTTTTTTTTTTGCCTACTGTTTTAATTAGTTTGAAAAAATTAGTTGTTAACATGGCTTGCCTTGAGGCAAAATTGTTTCCACGTTCTTTAGTTAATTAGATACTTCCAAGTGTAATATTAATTTTTTATAATTGCTCTTCAAAATCCATTTTAGAAAGAAGGCTTTGGTGTATTTTAAAAAAAATTAAATAGCATTTGTGGATTGTTACTGGTATAAACTTCTTATTCCCTTCTTAATTCGGTATTTTTTAAAATTTCGAATAAAAAATCGATTTAAATCTTCAGTTTTTTTATTTTATAAGGATTATTATGCCTCAAACAGCGTAGAGTTTCTCCTCTGTGATATGGTTTTCTGGCTTTCATTTTTACTCAACATATTAAAGAATCTTTATAAATTAAATAATTTATTTCAAAGTGTTTTTTTTTGTTTCTCACCAATTTCAGCTCTAAATTCGTTAATTTTTAATTTTTAATAACTAATATATTTATAAAGACAAAAACATGTCATTTTTACAATGGAACATGGCACGGCAAATCCGAAATGTGACCTGTACTAGAAGGAAATGAATTCATCAAGTAAAATGTACAGTATAGGTTTTACTGGAAAAGAATTCACAGTATTATGAATGACAACATGTGAAAATTATATCGTCTTTTGAACATTCACTTGGAGCATTCAGAAATTTAGTATTGATAGTTTGTTTGTTATTGTTTTACTTTCCATTGAGTCTGTCATGTTGCATACGACTTGCAATATTGCTGTGTTTACAATAATGTTCCTGTGCGACTGTGGATTGGAGTTCCGTTAAACTTGTGTTAAGCCCACTTTATCTGGTATATTGTTTTATTGAATTAACACTAACCAAAAGTCTCTTGTAGAGGTTTTTCTTTTATGCTTGTTCGATTTAAATATGCCCCCCCCCCCTTATATTCCAGATTTTTCGTTAAACGACATTTTGGGACATCTTTGTAAATTAAAAAATGATTACCATTTAGATTAGACTTCTATTAATAATATCAAAGAACATAAATGGTTATTCTATTGATGTGGTAATATTTAATAACACGAATATTTCTAATGTTAAAAAAAAATGGCATTCAAAAGATTAGAAGTAATAAAAACAAAAATACCAAAGACAAAACAGACTTTTAAATCTAATTAATTCACCTACTATAATTATATTATGTTAGGAAGTATAAATTAGAAAAAAAAAAGTCATATTCCAAGCCCGCATGCACACACGCGCACACGCACACACATATATATACAAAAATTTTAAACATGTCAATTTTTTTTTTAAATTAAAATTTTCTTCAGAAAAATTGCGAATAACAAAAGGTTACATAAGAATATAAGCTCTTTCCGGTAATGACGGTATATTTAATTTCATAAATATTATTTTAACAGAACTATGATGAACTGTCATGGGTATTACATAATTTATTACATGAGCAAACATTTCTAATCTACTTTTAGCATTAAATTCGACTGCATTTGAAAATGTTAAAACTGACAGCTTTCAAATGAACTTAGAAGAAAATCTTTAACGATTTTCTCACGAAAAAGATACATTTTTTAACGTTAAAATAAAATCAAGTTTTATCTCTAAATGTCATATTAAAGGAAAACAAAATAAATTCTAAAAGGAACTTAAAACAAAACTCATTTTTTACAAACTTCACTTCTGGCTCGAATGAAATATTATCGTATAAAACCTCGAATGAAACTTTCCTTCAGATATTTTCCCCCAAACATCGCAGATACGAAAAACAAAAGAAAACGGCTAAAGCAAGAGGCTTAAATTCCCGAACATTACGATAAGAAAGTATATCTATAAACTTATGAAAAGAAGTTGCTAGTCGGAAAAGTTTATCTGAAGAAGCTCCAAATAGCTCTATCTTTCATTTTAAAGATGATGTCTTTCCAACGAAACGCTAAACTAAGATTTTTGCCCCACGCCCCCTTTTTTTATTCGATTCTTTGGGAAAGAGAAAACGTAGCTTTTTAAAACAAAGATTACCACTTTTGTTTTGGCATCGAAATGATGATGGTGGAAAAAGTTCTTACGAAAATTGCCACTTGCGAATTCAAAAGGAATATAACTTTTTCACTTTTAATGCAGCGGAAAATTTAATAATAAAAGGAAATCAAACTTTTCACACAATAGAATGAAGGAAATATTTTAAAAAAATATTATTTTGATGCTATATACCAGAAATATCTAGATTAAGTTCTTTAATTAATAAAATAATGTTTATTGGATGGTTTTGTATTACACATTAGAATATGCTTGGTGGGATTTAAAAATAATTTAAAACGTTCAACAGAATAAAAGACTATTGGATCTAGAATTATTACAAAAGACAGGTAGTTACTTTTCTGCATGTAAGCATTCATTAAAAAAGCATTTAAAAATTATTTTTAATTAAAGATTAATCGAACCGCGAAATTCACTGCTTACGCCCGAATTACGCGAAATTCAGGCGTAAGCATAGGATTATCGCTTCTCAAACTTATAAGCTGTAATTAAATCATCAAGACATTATAATTGAATACTAAAATTGCATATAAATCTAAACATCTCGCATATTCTATGGATTTTTAAATCATTCAGTTGGACTTGAAAAGAAAAATCCTATCTACTTAAATAATAAAAATGAAAAACAGTTGTAGGGATATTTGATTGACTTTTTAGCTTTACAAGGACTTGATATTTAATTGATAAAGCTAAATTATAATTCTTCCCCAATTACTCTTTTAAAATATGCATACATACTGTAAACAAAATATATTTTTGTTGTTTCTAATGGCACTTGATGTGGACAGCTCGCTGACGAAATGAGCGATTTTAGCCGTGGGTCGAGCCTTGAATATAGCTCGAATATTTTATCTGAGTAAAAGGCCGCTTTTTTTTCTCGTCAAATAGTTTTGTCAAAGATATTGTCTTTTTCCTTTTACAAAGAATAGATTAAGAATCAATTAAATAAAATAAAGTTGAAAATTAAAAAAAGAAAATAATTGATGTCAAAATTTAAAAATGTTTTTAAATTAAAACATTAAAATAAAATTTATTAATTTGAGCAAAAATTCCATGTTTTAGAGGAGCAATAACAACAAAAATAAAGCCCCAATGATTATTATACGAAACAAACTAACAACAACATTATATAAAAAGTAAAATAATTGTAAACGTGACAAAAACACACTACTATTATATAAAAAGTAAAATACATTGTAAATGTGACAAAAACACACTACTATTATATAAAAAGTAAAATACATTGTAAATGTGACAAAAACACACTACTATTATATAAAAAGTAAAATACATTATAAACGTGACAAAAACACACTACTATTATATAAAAAGTAAAATACATTGTAAACGTGACAAAAACACACTACTATTATATAAAAAGTAAAATACATTGTAAACGTGACAAAAACACACTACTATTATATAAAAAGTAAAATACATTGTAAACGTGACAAAAACACACTACTATTATATAAAAAGTAAAATACATTGTAAACGTGACAAAAACACACTACTATTATATAAAAAGTAAAATACATTGTAAAAGTGACAAAAACACACTACTATTATATAAAAAGTAAAATACATTGTAAACGTGACAAAAACACACTACTATTATATAAAAAGTAAAATACATTGTAAACGTGACAAAAACACACTACTATTATATAAAAAGTAAAATACATTGTAAACGTGACAAAAACACACTACTATTATATAAAAAGTAAAATACATTGTAAACGTGACAAAAACACACTACTATTATATAAAAAGTAAAATACATTGTAAAAGTGACAAAAACACACTACTATTATATAAAAAGTAAAATACATTGTAAACGTGACAAAAACACACTACTATTATATAAAAAGTAAAATACATTGTAAACGTGACAAAAACACACTACTATTATATAAAAAGTAAAATACATTGTAAACGTGACAAAAACACACTACTATTATATAAAAAGTAAAATACATTGTAAATGTGACAAATACGCACTATCATTATATAAAAAGTAAAATATATTGTAAATGTGATTACAATTTAAATGTGATAAAAACACACTATCATTATATAAAAATTAAAATACATTTCAAGTTCAATTTACTTAAAGCATCTTTATATATACTCCGCGCTTTTTCGACTTTTGTTTTAACATCATGATTTTTTATACATTTTTCTATACATTGAAAAAATTGAATTTAAAATATAAATGTGGGTATTTCATAAGATTGAATTATAACGTCTTAAAGACGACTTTCAGATTTCATTATTTTTCATCAGGCACTCTTTCGATAATATATAAAAAGAAAAAAGAAATTAATGACTACAGATTTCGTTGAAGAATTCCAAACATTTTTGGATTATATTAAATTCCTGTCTTCCAATCTCCTCTGGCACACATAACTCGACGACCCACTTCTTAATTCATTGGATCAAACGAGAAATTTGTACTTTTGTAAAAAAAAAAAAAAAAAGAAAGAAAGAAAAAAAAGAAAAAAAGAAAGAAAGATCGAGAATTCAGCAAAGAATAAAAAGTCTTGCAAAAAGATTTTCTAGTGCGAACTTTTCTCCGGTAGCAGCCATCCAAGAACACGACGCCATTTCTTTTCTTTTTCTTTAGCCCAGGCACTTTCATTTCGTTCCTATGGTTACCTTGTTAATACGATCCTCCCGACAGAATTTCTTTTTTTTTTATATGGCAATGACCTTTGTCTTCTCAACTGTATCATCTGACGCCAACTTATGATATATTTTCTTGGAAATTTCTTACTTTTTCTTTCTTTTTGCTTTTACTTTATTACCAACCGTATAAAAACGCAAAAATCTGCTGACAATTGGTGTAAATTGATTCCTTAGTCTTCTGGTACACTCATGGAAGAGGTAATAGACTTAGTAACATTTTTCCTAAGCTTTCTTTATCACATTTGTTCAACGTGTGGGATTAAGTTATCCGACTATGTTAAAATAAAACATGAATTTGGATAAAAATTATTATTATTATTATTTGCAGTTTTGAAAAATAGCTATGTTTCTGTTTTCAATGATATCTTTATTTTGTCTCTGTCAATCAGAAGCCAACTTATAGCATGTTTGATATGTTAATGCTACTTATATATAAAATATATAAACATTTAAAAATTTTAAATGCATTTTTTGAAGAACGAATTGTTTCATAATTTTACTGTTCAAGTATCTTCATATCTCATAAGAATAATAAAGATATCTTAATGAAATTTACAATTAGGGCTCTTTATGTTATGCAGAATGTTATGACCTATGGATTTGTTGTTGAATGCTCTAGAAGTGTATTTCTGATTGTTTAATATTGTTGAAAAAATTCCAAAATTTCATATATTGGACATAGAAATTTTATTTTTGAATATATTTCCTAGATAATATCTGGTTACATTCTAAGATATGATACACATGTAATGTTACAAAGAAAAAGGAATAAACTGTAACAGTTTTTTTCTTTGGAACAATCCTGCAATTTTTCTGTAAATAAATGTTAAATTTACATCAAAATACGGTTTTTCTTCAAGCTATACGTTTATATTTAAATAATTTCACTTTTATTCATTATTTTATCCTTATATTAATAAAAAACATCATATAAGCATTAAATTATTTGAGTTTTTTTTTTAAATCCCCTCCGAGATTAGAACTTAAACAATTTTGACTTGATTTGAGCCGATGGAATAGGTAGGAAGGTTGAAAATTACGATCGAGTCACCAAACAGAAGATATTTTTGTCTTCAGCCATACTAACAGAAATTTTTAATTTTATTTAATTTCATTTATTTATTCTTACCTAATAATAACGTCGTGTCTCTCAGGTGTATTAGTATTTTGTAAAAATATACCGTAGTCCTTGATACTTATAAATCCCGATCGTGCATGATTTTTATTGCGTTATTAGTATCGCACGATCTTTCAGTTTACACTTTTCTCCCCGATATGTTTCGAACTTCGGAAGCGAGTACGTCGTCGCGCATCGGACTGTGTTCTAAAAATAGCCGTAATGATTGATAAGGCCCATTGGTGGAGACAAGGTCACGTGAGCTTGATTAGCTGATGTGTTGCAGCTGTGGGCCTTCTGTTGAAGTACGGGGCGCGGTTACAGCGGAGAAACAGAAGTTGTTGAGAATTTCGTTTGCATTTAATTAGTGGGATTTGGTGGCGTCAGGATAAGAATTTCATTTTAATACGTTGGCCACCGGGTTGTTTAAAGAAATTAAATTTATGTAGCGATATAAGTTTTAAAAGGGTGAATGGCGAGTGAACCATTCAATCTCCGTTGATTTTCTTGATACGTGTGCAATAAACGTACGTTGATACGTTTATTGCACACGTACAAACAAGTATTCATTGTTATGTATACAGTGGATTAAATTTGCTCTTATCTCTACTAATAATGAAGGACAGTGTGTGTGTGTGTGTGTGTGTGTGTGTGTGTGTGTGTGTGTGTGTGTGTGTGTGTGTGTGTGTGTGTGTGTGTGTGTGTGTGTGTGTGTGTGTGTGTGTGATGGCACTGTACAGGGTAGTCCGTTAGACTCTAGAACTACCGAATTTCAAGTATTTATACTTTGGAGGGTGAAAATGTGCCTCTCAGAACTATTTTTTTGAAATTGTAATTAATCTTAATTAGAAAAAATAACTTGTATTCTAAGTAACAGCTTTCGGGAATATTATCATATACAAATTATTTTTGCCTCTTTTTCCAAAATAAGAAAATCATTTTTGGGATGTGGCGTGGAAAATCATTTTTGTGTTAACCGATTAAAATCAAACTTCGACGGAAAAAAAAATACTTTACAATTTTAGCAACAAGATCACATACCAAATTTCATTGTTCCCAGTTGCTGCATTTTAGAGTTATCTCATTTATAAGTATAAGATTGCACAGATTGACAGACAATCAATCCTATGACAGCGCTGACACAAAATTTGAACCTATTTCCTTTATCTAGCTCTTAACTCTTGTATTTATCGTGTTTACTTACTCTCAGACAAATATAGTTCTTGTGAATGAATTTCGTTCAAAATTTGATAGAAATCTTCAAATTTAATGTTGTTGTTGCTAATCTCGATGGCCTGACTTAGTCAGACCAAATCCAAAAATCCGTTGACAAGAAGAAAGTCAAAAACGAGGAAGGGAGAAGAATACATTTCTCCCCAAAGAAGTCCTAAACAGTCTAGAATATGTTCAGCAGAGGCCCGATGTTGGCAGCATTTCAGACAAAGAGGGTAAAATTTTTCACCCTGAGAAAAGAAAAGACATTTAAGGTGGCCACTGGCAAGGCGCGATAGACAAGTGTTGGTTTTTCTCTCACAAGGATGAATTAATGACTGGCCCGGCTTATTGGCCCTATACCAATCATGAGTAGGGGGTACCATCCAATTCTTTTTATTTAGGGATTTCGTCTGAGAGAAGAGTTCTAAGTATGTGAGCTCAGCAGAAGATGAAGTCGCTATGCTGCTTCCTTTCTTTGCAAGCCTGTCTGCAATTTCGTTCCCAAGTAGATCCTCATGAGATGGGTTCCACTGGAAATGAATATCATGTTGGTGTGAAATCAGGTTCTGACACAAAATTTGAACCTATTTCCTTTATCTAGCTCTTAACTCTTGTATTTATCGTGTTTACTTACTCTCAGACAAATATAGTTCTTGTGAATGAATTTCGTTCAAAATTTGATAGAAATCTTCAAATTTAATGTTGTTGTTGCTAATCTCGATGGCCTGACTTAGTCAGACCAAATCCAAAAATCCGTTGACAAGAAGAAAGTCAAAAACGAGGAAGGGAGAAGAATACATTTCTCCCCAAAGAAGTCCTAAACAGTCTAGAATATGTTCAGCAGAGGCCCGATGTTGGCAGCATTTCAGACAAAGAGGGTAAAATTTTTCACCCTGAGAAAAGAAAAGACATTTAAGGTGGCCACTGGCAAGGCGCGATAGACAAGTGTTGGTTTTTCTCTCACAAGGATGAATTAATGACTGGCCCGGCTTATTGGCCCTATACCAATCATGAGTAGGGGGTACCATCCAATTCTTTTTATTTAGGGATTTCGTCTGAGAGAAGAGTTCTAAGTATGTGAGCTCAGCAGAAGATGAAGTCGCTATGCTGCTTCCTTTCTTTGCAAGCCTGTCTGCAATTTCGTTCCCAAGTAGATCCTCATGAGATGGGTTCCACTGGAAATGAATATCATGTTGGTGTGAAATCAGGTTCAACTTCTGAAGAATAGATACACTTGCTTTATTTCCAACATAGGTCCAATTGTTAAGGTGTTCCATTGAGCTGCGGCTATCAGTAAGAATCCAAAGGCTCTTATAATTATTTTCGTGTAAAATGGTCTTAAGTCCCTCATCGATTGCTAGAAGTTCGCTTCTAAAAACGGAACAGAAGTCTGGATTTCGTTGGCATAGAGAAAAACTAGTCTGAGGAGTTACAATATAGATGCCACTATCTGCAAAATTATCGATTTTGCTGCCATCAGTATACAATTTGAAGTCACTTTTAGGGATTTTATTAATGACTTCCAAGGCCAATTGTTTAAGGTACTCCAACACATTTTCCTTTTTATTAATGGGAACATTAAGGTTGAAATGAAAGTGAACCCTGTTAAATTCTTCAGTTGGATTCATACAGGAATGAAGAGAATGCGGCTCTACATTTTTAGGAATTACATTCTGAGACAAGATTAAAGGGACTATTTTTCTCTACATATCAGATTCTATCCGTCTAATTCAAGGCTTTTTGAGTCATCATGTTCACGGACAGACTGATATAATTCTAAAAATGTGTTTGTTTGATCTTAGGGAGGTCTAAAATGTGGCGATTAGTTAAATTCTCGTGGTCACACTTTTTGACGTTCGTATATATATATATATATATATCACTAGCCACCTTTGGCGACCAGCCGGTTCGCCAATCTTAATGTTCGTTAAAATTTTAATAATTAAACATTTTATGCAATTCCTACTTTAATAGCTTCTTCATCAAAATATTTTAAAACAAATTTTGATAGTCATATAATTCACTCATAATATTATAACCGCCTTCAGTCATAACGTAATATGTATCTCTCTCATTTTCTGTTACTTCCCGTAGAATTTATACTATAAATTAAAGTGGAAAGGATTAATCTGCAATTAATATAATAAAATTTTTTACTGAAACAAAGTATTTTTTTTTTGTAATATGATTACTGAAAACAGTCACTGGGCGTTTAAACTTTATGGACACTAAAGAATATTTTTCCTAATTTATGTAATGTTTCAAGAATTTGTCAACAAAATATTCTCAGATTCATTATGACCAGAACGATTCATTAACAATGTTTAATTTTAAATGCATCAAACACTAAGAAAATAAAACGAATCGTTTAAAATAATCGATTGAAAACAGGTTAAAAAAAACTACTTAAAAAATGATGTACTTAAAACTATAAGCGTATACAAAAAAATATATAACTAACATAAATACAATTTAATTACAAAAACATGGAACTAACCTAAAAATAATTTAAATCATCCGTTGATAATGGTTGTCATGTCAACAATCAGAGCACAATGCGCATGCGTGAATTTTCAACGCCAGTTACTGCAACGCAAATGCGTGAATTTTTCTACGCCAGTTGGGGTAACGCTATGCAGATTAGAAATTTTTAATTCCCTTTATTCTGTTTTATTTTAATTCAAAAGTACTTAAGAATGAATCTGAAAGATCGATTCATTAACAATGTTTAATTTTAAATGCATCAAACATTGAGAAAATAAATAGAATCATTTCAAATAATCAGCCAAAAAATCTTATGCCTAGCCTCATGACTGTTGGGAAAAAAAACTGAATCCGTACTCATTTGGCGGTGGGAAAATGAAGATTCTTTGGCGGGAAAGTTAGTTTTTAATTAATAATTAAAATTCTAATTAAAAATTCAAAAAAAGGGCTATCCTATCTTTTAAGTTAGATCAAACTGCACACGGTGTGCAAATTTGATTAAAATCGGTTAAGTAGTTTATTAGTCCATCGCGGACAAACAACGTGACGCGTAATTTATATATATAATCATATACAATCGTATATTTTTTGTAAACTTCGTATATGAACCAGCCAGAGTGGTCTTCCCAAAACTTTCTCGCATACTCTCTAATAAACTTATTACGCCAGAGAACGCATGGCATTTGTGTAAAGTAGTTAAAAATATAAACTTTTGGTTTGAATTTAGTATTTTTACTGAATCTATCGTGTCATCCTTGGCGAATTATTTGGCGATTAATCTCTGACATACATAAATAGTGTGCAAAAATCAAATTTTCGTTTTATATACATTTTCTCAACCAATTGAAATAAAACTTTAACACAAAGTTGCACTTATAATTATAAAAGCCTATACGAAATTCGATACATTTAAGTATCTGTGTTTTTTAAATAATCGAGTTTACATGTTTCTCCTAAATGTTTAATTCGTTTTACATGTAATTACAGACCACCAAACAATCAACTCCACATTGGATTTGTATCAAAATTTGATATGTATCTACCCTCTATATGTTAAATATATGTGCTGAATTTTATTTATCCCACTCTTTCCTTTTTCTAATCATCGTGTTAACTTATATTTGAACAGCCGGGCAGACAAACGTCCTCTGAACAGATTTGACTCAAAATTTGAAAGAAATCTGAAAACTTTCTGCAAAGAGCATATACCAAATTTCAACTATTTAGCTCAAAGCGTTTGTGAGTTATTTCGCCACAGCCAGACAGACGAACATTTCCCAAAAAATGTGGTTTTCGGACTTTGGGAGGTCCGAAAACGTTGAGATTCACAAATCTCAAATTCGAATTTTTTGACGAATGCTATACTTTCTGTATATTACGTATACGAGAAAATATTAAAAAAATGAAAAAAAGTCATTTATATCTTAATGATTAAAATGATATTAGTTATGTTCTAGGCAACCAGACCTCCTGAATTATCTTCAGAATACATTTAACTAGTTTAACACTTTGCTACCCGCATGTCTCGTAAAAATTTCTCTGCTTGGCGCCGGCAGCACTAATTAAGATTACTCCCCTTGTCGCCGGCAGTTTTTGAGGTCACCGGGAGATTATAAATTGTTAAGTTTTACTAATAAAATCGTTAAGTACGACACCACTGTGGTGTGAGTGGACGGTATTGTGTTAATAGAAATAACTTTTTGCAATCGTTATCTATTTCTGTTGTTTTCTGATTTTGTAATTTAGAAATCTCCTGAGCTAACTGATGTGTACACAAGTACGCTGGAAAAACTTTCAATGGATAAATGAGCCCGATGTGATGTAGATTTAATTAACTAAGTATTGGAAACTGGCGCTAAAGAAGACAAATTGAAATCTATCTTTTCATCTTTTGGGGGAAACTGTTATCAGTTTATTGTTCATTTTTATCTAAGATGGTGGTAATGAACTTTGTTTTGAACTGAGAAAAAAATTATTCTTTTTGTTTATTTCTCTCATAAGTCGATAAACTATTTTTTTTAATAAACTCAACTTTCAAAATTGTTATTTCACAACAACAAAAAAAAAACAAAAAAAACATCAGTGTTTTTGATTGACGTTTATTGAACAAAAACTTTAACACGCCTTCTTCTTTCAACAGTCAAGCAAATCAGTATTTCGCATTTATCAGTTATAGAATGGATCAATTTTTCTGCTATATTTTATCACATTCGTTAAATATTTCATGTCCTGTTGATTAAGAAAACTGATCTGCTCAATAAATATATGGAGATAATGTTTGTACCTTTTTCTTCTATGAAATAAATTCAATGACGTGTTTGGTAAATTCATAATGTATTACTTCTTTTTAAAAACATTTCGTACTCTTTAGTTTTTAATTTAAAATACATTATTATAAATATTGTAGAATATGTTAGTCAATTTTGCTTTCAAATTCCTCATCCCACTGATGTAAAATTAAAATTTAATTCAATTAATTGATTAATTAATGACTATGTTCCAAAAATATTAAAATAATGACTTTCTTTAGAGAGCATGCGAGAAAGTTTCGGGGAGTCGACTCTCGATAATTTATTGAAACGCTTAGCTTAAAACAAAACCTCACTGCATTTCAGTGAAATTCATATTTCAATTTTTAAAAAAAATCCGAAGGGATGTGGTCACTCAAAACTTATTCATATACTCTCTAACAAAGTTAAAGTTACCCTCTAACAAAGTTGAAGTTACAAAATGAAGCTGAGCCTTGCATGGCGTAGGCATACAATAGTTGCGAAACATTAACGTTTAACGAGAATTTAGCATTTTTGCTGTATCTATTGTGTAATCTTTGGCGAGTTATTTGACGGTTAATCCTCGACATGCGGTTAATAGTATCCGAAATTTGTGTTTGTAATTTTGAGACGGATTTTTCTCAATCGATTGAGACAAAAATTTGACACAGAATTACAATTATCACACAAATTACAATTTTCCAAATTTCATATATTCAAATCAATGCCTTTTTGAGATACTGCGTGTACATATTTCTGAAAATATAGACCGACAAATGATCAATTCCTTGTTGGTGTTCCACTATAGGTGCTAAATCTGTGTACCGAATTTTGTCCATCTAGCTCTCTTCGTTTTGTAATTATTATGTTAACTTATATTCAATCAACTGGACAGAGAGACTTCCTCTGACCGGATTTTGCTCAAAATTCAATAAAAATCTGCAAATTTGGTATAAAGATTGTATAACAAATTTCATCCGCCTAGAGCAGAGATTTTCAGATATCTTTGTCACAGATATATGAACGGTCATTTCCAAAAATGTGTTTTTCGAATTCGAAGTATATAGAAAGTATAGCAATCGTCCAAAAATTCGAACTCGAATTTTGAGGAATCTTCAAGTGAAAAAATAAAAAACGGAATAATAAGTTGAACTGTCCATTCTGCCCAAATGTATATACATTCAGTCTTTTTAGTATTTGTAGCAAATGTTATGATTTCCAGTATGAAGTTTTATTGGTAGAATAAGGCCATGGCCATCTGTATAGGAGAACAGGTACCACTCTTTCTCTTGATGAAAGGGGTGGGCTATCTTAAAAAAAATTTTCAATGGTAACTGGACTATTTGTATATTATATTTAAATTCCTGCCATTCATTTTGATCCGCAGAAGTAATTATTTTTATTGCATTTAAATTACTTTAATATATGATTATTCTTTGTTTAGTAATTTGACTCCTTGCTGAACTCAGTCAAGCTTCTTTCTTTATTAATCTTTTTCTACTTAAGACATCAGCGAGGTAGAAAACATGTCACTTTTGATTACTTTTACTACTCTCATAAAATGACGCAATAAAAGAGATCGTAACTCCATGAATATCATCTTAACAATCAAAACCATTTACAAATCGAACAAATAACTTAATCCACTGCGATAACGATCCTCTGAATCGATTAAAACTTTTTTTTTCCATATCGATTACTACAACTCGAGACTAGCGATTAAATTGCTTTTCCCAGAAATTGGAATTTTATTTCTTTACCAAACGATTTTGACTCTCTGAATTATACATAACTTGGAACGACTTTTACCCACGCGAACTAACTATTATTACTAAGAATTTCGGTTACAGAAAATGGATGCCTGCTGCATAGTCAATAATATTTATCTCCGAAATAACACTGGGGAAATAATTGTAACCGTCTTCCAAAGTAACGCTAAACTCATTACTGGGAACAACGTTTAGCTACTTCGTTCTTGGGTTTTCTCGGTATTCCATTAAGTGGAAGGTACGGATGCAGTTAAGTGACGTCGCGAGAGATTTGTTGTCTTGTCTCAAAAGAAGGATTTGCTGTAGGCCTAGCGCTGATTCAAGGTTTAATTTTTTGCCTGTAACTAATCATAGGGAAAAGAATTGGTCTAAATGTATTTCCTAGTACATTAGATAGATAGATGCATTTGAGTGGGGAGCTTATAGAAATTAATGCATAAAATATGATATAGAAAAATAAATACGAGTAAACAAGTTTTGGGAAAAGTATACTTTCCTTAATTAACTTAATTAATAATAATAAATGTGAAAATTGTTGCTAACTAAAGTAATTTATTTTTCTTTACCAGTTAACTGCGAAATTTATTTTTTAATATCCTTGTAGTCATAGTTAACACTCTAAATTTCGTTTATTTAAGGCAAAAGGGATTATACATGTTTACGAGCATGAGAACGTATAGACCAACAGACAATCATCTTGACGGGTTGATTCCTACTAATCGATCTTATCGATGCCAGATCCATGTTCTAAATTTTATCCATCTAATAATTATCGTTTTTTAGTTATTGTGCCCATTTGTAGATGGACAATGGACAGACAGATTTCTGCTAAAAGGATTTTACTCAGAATGTGATAGATACCTAAAATTTTGTTTAAATTTCATACACCAAATTTCATCTGATTAGCTCCAAAGATTTTTGTGTTATTGCCTTCAGAGACTGACATAGAGATAGAGCAACAGACACATTTAATTCAAAAAAATTTCAGACAATCAGATCGAGATTTGGCGATTCGAAAATTTCGGGGCTTACAATACTTTGTACACTTTCTATACGAGAAAGTAAAACGGTGTATTTGTTCAAACAACACTACGTTTACTTTAAAACAGATAATCAGTATATACTTAAGTAAGTTTGCGAAACTTAGTAACAAATCCTTATTGATTGCCTTTTAAGATCAGTTTCGGTCTTCAATAAGCAATCTGGCTTATTTATTGCTTGGCGCCATTGGCATGTTAAATAATGATCGTTTTTTTGCGATCAGAATATTCTTGCATGGGAAAAATCCGCCAAGTCTGCATAAGTATCTTCCTAGTCAGAATTTCTTAATTATGGAAAGTAAGAGAATCTTTTATAAGGAATTAAACTTAAGGAACCTTAATAAAGAATTTTTTTTAAAAAGTTGAAACGAAACTTTAATAATTATGGTCAATCCGCTTTCGTTCGCAAATTTTATCAGAGGTCCTGTCTACTATTGACGGAGTTATCGGCACTTTACAAGTCTACACTGAAGTTGAAGATTCTTCAAAGACTCCGATAACCTTCGACGGGGGATGCGTGCTTCCTGCTTCCGATGAGGAAGAGATGCTACTTCCTTTCTGCTGATTCAGATAAAAGGCATCCCAAGATCAATGAAATCAACATCTCTGCCAAGGGACGAAACGTGATGGAGATATGCGAGGGTTTTCGATTGCATTTTAGAACTTTGCTCGGTCAAAATGGAATTATTTGTCTATCACACCGGAAAGCATAGGACACCCTAGATAAACCTAATCTTTTTATATATTTTTTCTCCTTAGAAAAACTAAATATTTTATTATATGAGAGTTCAGATTGAAGAATTGTTACTTTCCTCAATTTCACAATTGCAAATCATTCTGCGGAAAATAATTTTTTAAATTTTCCCATGATATATATTAAATTCAAAGCGAATTAACTGTAATAACTAGCAGGAATGGTCTCTTCAAAACTTTCTCGCATGTTTCCAAATATAGGTATTATCCCAGAGAGCGCCTTGCATAGTAATGGCGTACAATAGTTATGAAATATTAACCTTCAGCATGAATTTAGCATTTTTTACTAAATCTATCGTGCAATCCTTGGTGATTGCTTCCTGGCATATGGTTAATATTAGCCAAAATCGAATTTTTGTTTTAAACTAGATTATCCCAATCGATTGAAAAAAAACCGACATTTGTATTCACAAAATGCCATACCAAATTCCATATATTTAAATTGTTCAGTTTTTGAGATATCGCGTTTACATGGTTCTAAAAATACAAACCAACAGACGACTAGCCCTATATTGGATTTGACTCAAACTTTATATATGTCTACGCTATAAATTTAATTCTGAATGCCGAATTTTATTTATCTAGCTCTGCTCTTTTTGCAGTTACCGTGATAACTTGTTTTCGAACAGTCGGACCGACAGACTTCTTTTGAACGGATTTTGCTCAAAGCTTTATATAAATTTTTTTTAAAGAACATATATCAAATTTCATTCGTCTGTCTCAAAGCAATTTTAAGTTATCCTTGTTACAGACGAATGGACAGACAGACGGCTATTTTCAAAACATGTTATTTTCGAATTCGGGGAGTTCTAAAATATAAAGATTCGTCAAAATTTCGAGTTCTTGACGATTTTGGTACTTTCTGTATACTACATATACGAGAAAGTAAAAAAATAAAATATGAAAATCATAAATTTGACCCTAATATAAGTTTTTATTAGGTAAAAGAATTAAAAGTGAAGATTATTTTATTAAATGCCTATATCTGAATGTGATATTTAAAAAAAAGCCTTTAAGTATTTGTGTTTTGATTTTTTTTTCATGTTCCTTGATGGATGATTTTGATGTCGTTAGATTAGGTGGAACTTCATTATAATATGAAAAAGGAAAAAAAATGGTACATTCAATAAATTATCAAGCCATGTTGAAATTTCAATGTTCAACTAGTGGTTTCATTTAGATAAAGTTCATATATAACGGAAATGTAATTAAAATGCATGCCAGTTAAAATAATTGGTTATTAACATATTTGCAATAGTTTGTTCAAACATTTTATGTTTACATAGTGAACATTAGAAAATTTCTAGTAAACTTTAAGTATTTTAAAGTTCTGAGAGAAATTTCGATGTTTTATTTATTTAATCTAGAATATCATTCATTTTTTTACATAAAATGTCCATACATGTGGACATATATGCAATCATTTGAATTGTAATTCAAGAATATTCCGTAAAGAAAAGATCTAAGCAAAAAAAACTTTATTTATTTAAAGTTTTAAAAAAACATTTTAAAACTTTACCATTAATACAAATTTATTCACTGTTGAAGTAGCAGTAGATATAAAACGAAACGAAAACGATATTTACAGTGATTCATAAATCATTTCTTTTGTCAATAATAAATGCTTTGAAGTCCTCGCATATGCATTTAACATGATAAAATGTCCAGTTATTTAAAAATAGCTACTTATAAATGCATGCTATATTCTGAGTTATTTTATGACTAAGTTAGTTTTTTTCCTTCTTGTATTTCTTTTTCATTACGATACCAAATTATCACCTTTTGATGCCGTGAATCAACCCTTTAAAGAGTCATTTTATTCTGATAACGATGCATTAAAATTTTTTTGGAATGGAGGTTGAGTTGAAGAAAGAAATTTATTTAGTTTATTAAATAAAAGTAATTGTTTTGTGAAATAAATTTGATTTGTACTAGAATTGTACGTTGAAGATTTTGTATTGTACTAGAATTGTACGTTGAAGATTTTGTATTGTACTAGAATAGTACATTGAAGATTTTGTATTGTACTAGAATTGTACATTGAAGATTTTGTATTGTACTAGAATAGTACATTGAAGATTTTGAATAGTACCAGAATAGTACATTGAAGATTTTGTATAGTACCAGAATAGTACATTGAAGATTTTGTATTGTACCAGAATAGTACATTGAAGATTTTGTATTGTACCAGAATAGTACATTGAAGATTTTGTATTGCACTGGAATAGTACATTGAAGATTTTGTATTGTACCGGAATAGTACATTGAAGATTTTGTGTTGTACCGGAATAGTACATTGAAGATTTTGTGTTGTACCGGAATAGTACATTGAAGATTTTGTGTTGTACCGGAATAGTACATTGCAGATTTTGTGTTGTACCGGAATAGTACATTGAAGATTTTGTGTTGTACCAGAATAGTACATTGAAGATTTTGTGTTGTACCAGAATAGTACATTGAAGATTTTGTGTTGTACCAGAATAGTACATTGAAGATTTTGTATAGTACCAGAATAGTACATTGAAGATTTTGTATTGTACCGGAATAGTACATTGAAGATTTTGTATTGTACCGGAATAGTACATGGAAGATTTTGTATTGTACCGGAATAGTACATTGAAGATTTTGTGTTGTACCGGAATAGTACATTGAAGATTTTGTGTTGTACCGGAATACTACATTGAAGATTTTGTGTTGTACCGGAATACTACATTGAAGATTTTGTGTTGTACCGGAATAGTACATTGAAGATTTTGTGTTGTACCGGAATAGTACATTGAAGATTTTGTGTTGTACCGGAATAGTACATTGAAGATTTTGTGTTGTACCGGAATAGTACATTGAAGATTTTGTATTGCACTGGAATAGTACATTGAAGATTTTGTATTGCACTGGAATAGTACATTGAAGATTTTGTATTGTTCTAGAATAGTACATTGAAGATTTTGTATTGCACTGGAATAGTACATTGAAGATTTTGTATTGTACTGGAATAGTACATGGAAGATTTTGTATTGTACTGGAATAGTACATGGAAGATTTTGTATTGTACTGGAATTGTACATTGAACTTTCTGGCCGAATGTTTTGATGAAACAAAACTTCGGATGTTTTGTTTCATCAGAACATTCAGCGAGAAGCTAAGTCAAATGTTCTTTTCGGCGTTAAGTGTTAGAACATTGTTAAATCAAAATGATAATAATATATTATTTGATAATAAATTTTTATAAAAGATCGTATTATGTGATCATAGATTTAAGATTAATAGAATAAGAACTAAGAATTAACTTTTCTTATATGATTTTTTTCTTTTTTTTGTGAAATAAATCAGGGTGATATAATTAATTCTCTAGATTAAAAGAAAAAATCCTGGTATGAATATATAAAATAATGAAAAAAAAACACAGTATGATGGAAATATCCAGCATCATGCAAATTTACATGTTAGCTCAGTACAAAATCTTCCATTTCTCTCTCTTCTAAATTTCTCCACTCGTTATCGTTTTTATTGGCAAAAAAAAAATGTTAGATTAGTTATCAAAAAATATTCAAGAAATCGCACGTTTCTTCTAACCTACAACAAGCAGCGAAATGACAAGTTCAAACCCGCTCTAATGATTGTGACATTTGATTTTTTTTTACAGCTACGTTCCCTATTATTGCCTATTAATCGAGTGAAAAGTTATCAGATACAACCAATTTACAGTACACCTGCTTTGAGTACAATTTTTTATTCACTAAATGTTATGATGGAAATTTCCATCATCATGCAAAGAAAGGTAAGATTTTTTTTCTGCCTGTTTTCAGAATAAAATAAATAGAAACAAGACTGCAAGGCTGATAAGAGCAAACAACTAAAAGAAAAGTTTTTTGTATTTCAATGGCAACGATGAATGTTTTTCCGTTGTGCAGACTCCATCGACCTTATTCTCAAAACACCATATTTAAAGATGCTAAAAAATAAAAATAGAATCAATAAATGAATGATTCAGTTGCCAGTAATTTTTCTCTGCCGGCATATTTTCTTCAAGCGCATGTTACGCTTCCAAGTTCCCACCTTATGCATGATAAAACACTAAAATCGGATTAAAGTCATGCAGAAAATACATTTCATTTTCCTAAGTGAATTTTTTTTTCTTATTTTGAATGAAGCAATCACTTCCAATACGCAAATTCTTCTCGGAAAAGCTGGAATCCTCTTAAATGATAGCTGGTAATATTGTTAAGATGGTAACAGCCTTTCATAACAACAGGAGGGGTGCCACGCCCGTGGAGTTGCGCCCAAACTATTGGTAGGAATGGGAAGTATTGCTCTGAATTTTTAATGCTTGTCATTCCCCTGGTGGGGCCCTCTATTCGAAGGTGTGTAGGTGGTTGCATGCTCTTGTAGAGGTGTTGGTTTGGAAGGGGATGCATGTTTGTAATGGATGGTGAGGCATGTAGAACAGGGGTTTGCGTGATTTATTTAGTAAGTGTGGTTAGAATTTGCGTTTTAGTTCTATAAGAATAATGAAGCTATTCCGTAAACAATTCGAAGAATAGTAATGATCATCTTGAATAACTTAAGTTATAGACATAAGTTATAAAGTTTAGTTGTGTGCTGAAGGCGTCTTTTAAATTAGCTGTAGTCAGTTGTTGATGGATTTGAAAAATTAATTTGTTGTTTCTTAACGTATCTTAGGAAATTGATGGAAGTTTGGTCCAAGAACTTCGATGTGCTTTAAGATGGATCCGAATCATGGCCATTATCGAACTCGCTTATATGCCAGGGAAATTGTAGAAAGAGGGTAGGCCTCGCAGTCAAATCTTTATCAGCTTGGAAGGGAAATAGTTATATTAAAATTAAACTAACATTCCTTTTTGAAGCAGTATCAGAACCATTTTGGGATAGACCTCATAATTTAGAATTCAAGTCAGATGACGAGGATGAACTTTAAGTTGACGTCCTCCTCCCCAAACTTCCGCATCACGCCAGCATTAGAACTTTCTTCGTTTTGAAAATAAGAATTCTAAGATTATTAATTTCAAGGAGAAATCAATTTAAGAATGTTGAACTTATTTTCATTGGAATTTAAGAGTTTCGCACTTAAATAATCAATTTTAAAATCTTAGATAAATTAAATTTATTTCATGTATTTGTATTTAAAAATAAAAGGAAGTTTGTCTGCGGTGTCAGGTGAATCAATCGCAAATTACAATCATGGTATTTTGTCCATTTAAATCATGATGATGACTCAATGTCTTTCGAAGCCTGCATTTAAAATTATACACTTCTTTTTATTATTTTATTTTAATGTTATTTTTGAATATGTTTTTCCGTGGTATTGTTTACGATGAATACAGAGGGGAAATGATAGATGCAAAAAAGTTATTATGGAATTGTTTAGAATGTCTCCTATAATTTACTGACTTATAAGAGATTCTTGAATTATCGTCAGTTTACATCGAAAATTTTTCAAGATCGAAACTATAATTCTTTCATCCGATATTAAGTAATTAATTTTAATTTTAAATTGATAATTGGAACATTTCTGCTAAATTTAAAATAATAGTAATTGGGATATCATTTGTTTAAGAATTTTTAAATTGCTTCCTTGATAGATTGAATATAGGTTAGACATATGTATGTATATGTCCATTGAAAAAAAGGATAAGTTTTTCCTTCTTTGCCAGCATTTTATTGGCTTAGCATGCCAGACATTTTAAAATTTTCATTTGATAAGGAATAAAATGAAAATTAATGTTTCAGGACTCATGTAATGACTATTCTTAATGCAGTAATATTAAAATAATTTTGTTATTTTCGTAATTTTTTTGGCTATTATTGCAAAAGGCAGATAGAAATAATTCGAAAATATTTTTTTTTTTGAACTCAAAATACACTAAAATACAAAATTTGTTGATTCAGGTCTGAATTATGTTATGTGTGTCATGAAGTGTGAAAGTAAAATTAATTTTCTGGAATTTAAATGCTGTTTGGAGTTCGGTGCAAGAAAAAGTAGTGCAAAATTTTGATCTGTGTATCGCAGAATTTGATAACTTTTGCTGTTTAAAAAATCATATTTTAAAGCCGGGTTTACATTCGACTAGTAGACAGCGCATGCGTAGAAAGACTGAAAAATTTTGTTCGGTGGATGGCAAGTAATTGTCCCGCCGGAACAACAGCATGCCTCTGTATTGCATTTTTTTTTCTTACTACGCATGCGTTTGTAGAATTGAAAAAATTGGTCATTCATCATATATTAATTCCGATATTTTTTGCTCTTAGTTCTTTCTGATGCGAGGTGTTTTTCATTTTATATGCCACTTTTTTTTCCTATAGTTTTCCAAATTTAGGTATAGTGATTTTTTTATTTTACCATGCTTCTTTGTGTAAATATCCACCATTTTAATACGATGCGCAGTGAAAATGCAAGATTCGGGGATGCCAAAAAGGGCAATTTATAGCAAGTATGGAATGCCTGAATCTATGTTATGAAATTATGGCAAACATAAATGTTTTTCTGCGCTTGCGCTGCCTACTGTCCGTCTCATAACTGGCCGATTGTAAATCCGGATAATGCTTTAAAGAAAGTGAACGAACGCATCTCTTTTCCAGCTCTTTTTATCTTAAAAGTGAAAACAAACACGTGATCACAATAAAATGTGACATGTGCTCAAAATATGATAAATCAAAACGTTATTTTCAAAACAATGTTGGGACAATGCATACGACTTGAAAAGAAATCCCATTTCAATCCATGCAAATAAAATTCGAAATAAAAGAAAAAAAAAATGATCATTTTGTTGCGGAATTATCAAAGAAAAATAGATATAATTTGTATATGAATTCGGTTTCAGTGAATGCCCGGTCACACTTAATCTGAAACTGAAAAAAAAAAAAGAAAGAAAGCAGGAGTATAAATTTAAGGTAATCTGGCAACGTCTCTATTGTTCTGCGCAAGGGAAAATGGCGCACTCTCTCGAACTCTATTGTTCGAAGTGTCAGGATGTCAGCAGACGATAAATAAGCAGAACGCATTATACAAAACAGAGAGAAGAGAAAACCGTGTTACGGAGGGGAAAAGGAGGGTGAAAAAATTTAATTTGGTTTCGAGAGCCGATTTTCCATTTCCCGTTGTTCCGGTTATCCTTCCAGGAATATCCGCTGTTTGTTGGTCAAGAACAACCTGGTTGGGTTAAGTAAATATGGATCTTTTGTTCTTGTCAGGGATTTGCCAAGATAATCATGTTGATTGTGTTGACATTCGTAGGGAAATGCAGACGATAATGGGATTGTGTCTGCATTTTAGCGGAAATCGATTGCATAAAGCAACCTTAATCTTTAATGCAGGTATTATTAAAGAAATATATAATTTTTAATCTTTCCGTTTTCACTTTTTTATTCCTTCTAAAGATCTTTCAGTGATTGCTAGTTTTGTTAAAAGACTTTTCCCCTTTGGAAATTGGTGAAATAAAAAAAAAGTGCTCGGTAAACTGCATATTAATGTTCAGATTCAAAACCTTCCCATATCTTCGGGTTATCTAGGAATAAAAACTATAAATATTTCTAAAATGATAAATGAAATTGAGAATGAAATGGAATTATTTGTAATTCAAATAAAATTACTTCTACGGATTTTTAAATTTAATTTTCTACTTTATTTAATTTGATTGTTATTAAAGCAGTAAAATTATTAATTTGATGAACTTACTGTGGTTTGTTCTTTCCTTCAGGGTGTTTGTATAATCCTTAAGACTAATTAGCATTGGTAAATGATGTAAATATTATTACTTACAACAAAAGTAACAAGTGCAATCAAACCTAAATCATGATGCAATATTTCGGTATATAAGTTAGAAATTAAGGGATAAATTTTCATTATTTTTTTTAAATACGTTCCATTACTACCAATATGTAAATATGTGCAGTTTTATTCAAATAATATCCAGGTTAGATGACTTCAAGTCATTGGAACATCAAATGAACTTCAGTTTGATGTTGATTTCAGAACGAATCGAAAAGCTAACTGAATACCCAAGACTCAAAAACTAGATCATTAATCACTGAATCATTGGATTTTTGGATTTTTGTGTTTTAATGTAAAGAAATAAACAGATTTTCAAAAATTATTCTTCCGTTCTGATGGAAAATCTAAAACGAAGCGGTTCTCCGAAATCTCGATGCCAAATTCTTTTTCGGTTACAGTTAGTAAAAAATTCCACGATTTGCGGAAAATTTGGTTCCAATTAAAAGCAAGAAGGTCGTGTAATAATTCTTTTATTTGGCTGAAAGTCTGAACCATTCAAAGGAGAAATATTTTGAGTCGCATTTCCATGTTGTTAGGTTTTCTAGGGTTTTCCTGGAAAAGATGTAGGCTACGAGTTTCGACAGACTTTTCACTTATTTGTCTCTTTTGTCAAAGTTTTGTTGTGTGATCTAGAATTTGTCACGCACAGTTGACTGCGACCGTACCTTTCATTATTTTGACAGCCCTGTCCGCTTGTCGCATTCGCTTGTGAAATTGAAACCTACATCGGTGACTTCCTACCCTATTTTATTACCTTTGACAGGTTGGTTATTATATGCTGAAAAAATGATTTTATGAAACTTGACTAACCTAATTAACATTTACAAATTTTTCTGTGAATAATGTCCTTGATTTCTAATGGCACTTCTTGCTTTTTTAAAATGTCACCAAATTTTAAATATATATGTTCTATTTCAATTTACACTAAAAGAACAGGAATAGAATTTTGAATTTAATGCAGTATCTAAGGAACAGTAAAATAATAATAATAATCAAAATAACAAGCCAAGAAAACGAATCAGACATATCACCTCCTCCCTCAGAAGTTAACACTTACTTGTCTAATCCTTTGTTTACAAGATGCGGTCTCGCATGAGGAAGAATGCGTCAAGCATCCCTATAAATATCGCCAAGATTAACTAAGCATCACACTTTCTATGCTCACGCGGCCAACTCCATCTGGTAGCCTATTTTATTACCATGGAAACATTTTCTATGTGTACCATCTGCTTGCTTCACGCGAAGCAAACGTAAAGACTTCTTGTGTTACACTGTCACGGTTGGGTTGGGTTGACTGTTTTGCTGCATCAGGTTCGGGTTGATACTGGTACACTATTATACCTGATATTTTTGTATCTTATGCTTTTAGTTCATGCAGTCTGTAACTCTTCCTTTTCCCGTTAGAATGAAATTGAATGAATTGAAATTGGTATCGGTTCTTGCGTTTTGGCCAAGACTAGTTGCTGATACTGACACGGATATGGTTCCAGATTAAGATTTCGCTCTTTAATTACAGGTATCTAGATGACTTTGGTATTGACAGAGATTGATGGGTGAATGACAAAAGAAAAGGAAAGGCTTTGTTGATATAGCTTTTGTAGGATAAAGCAATGGTTTTTTCGTGTTGTATGTGCATAGTGTTGTACGTCATAGTTACATGAAATAAAGGGGGTATTAATGGCTGGGGATTTGAGCAAAATCCTCTCGGAGAAGTCTGCCTGTTCAGATCTTCGAATATAATTAAATTTATTTTCAATGTCAATTTTTAAGATCATTATATGTAGAAATAACAGTTTTCTTTTTTTTATATCATGGATTCTTATCTATACTGAATAATCGGATGTAATGTTACATATGAATTGTCTGATGCATCTCCTTGACGCCCTCTTTGATAAAATGTGACTGCAGTTTTAGACTATTCGAAACTTGTCTTATCTTCTTAACATCCATTTCACAATATCTTGTTTACTGTTGATCGCGGAAATTGATTTCATTTATAAAATCTTTTTATAAGTGAATGGAAAAACATGAAGGAAGAAAAGGATAACTGGGATAAAGTATTTCTTTGACATCGTGGTATTCAGAGAATAAGAATGGCCTTCAATTGAATCACAAGCGTTTGACTCGACTGTTATTGTTCAGATCTAGTGAAAACTTTCAATCTTAAAAGTTGTTACATAGAACGTTGCTGCCTCAGATTGCCAGTAAATTGTCTTGCTCCATATTACAAAATCTGCGATATAAAATAATTAATATTTCCCAACACACTTCACCCAAATCGTATGCTCCCTTAGCAGTCAAATGGCTTTGAAAACAAATGCCGCCATTTCGGCCACACATTTATGACAGCAGATTGCAGTGGTAACTGCACAAGATGTTGCCTGACTAAAAGGCAAGCTCGTAAAATCTGGCTAATGCAACGGCGATAAAACTGACGTCCGGGAGCCGACCCGCCCGAATGTCCGGCTTCGTTTTATCAGTTGGTTATGGAAGGGGGAACCAGTGGCAGAGGTAGATAAAAGAACATTGTTTCGGTGATAGAATTGCGTGTTGCTTTTAAGTGAGGGTGTACCCTGGACGGTCATATGACCTTGGCGACATAAGATGTTTTCCAATAGATTAAATAGGGTGGAATTATGTTGTGCCTTTTTAATTATTCTCTAATTTTCACTCTTTTACTACGTCATTTGATTTTTTTTTTTAAATTGATCAAATTGATTTATTTTTGGGCTTATAGAATGTGCCCGTAAAATCCTTTGCCTAGTTTTGTGTGCGTTTTATGGTTATGTGTATTCGAATGTACAGATTCTTTGCGTTTAACAATCATAACTGTTTCTCTGATTTGGCTGTTAAACGATTAAAAGGCATTTTCAGATTGAAAAAAAAAGTTATTTAAAAAAGTATTTTCCGTCCGCAAGTTGGAAAATGAAGATATGTTCATTTTGTTCAGAAAAACGGGGGAAAAGCAGGAGGGAGGAGTTCTCCTTCGGCCATTGTAGTTTCTAATTTCATAAAGGTTGGTGCTGAAAAGATTTTTTTAAAAAATGCAACAAGAGAAAAGTTTTCAACGAAAAATTACCGTCAGGTTTAAATTATACAGCAATCGAAATTAGAAACTGAGAACAATTTTCTGTATAATTATAAATATCGAAAAACTTTTAGTTAAAAAATATAAAAAAAAGCTTTTCAGCGAGTATAGGCTTTGAGTCTTACCTATCTTTTACGAAGTCCATTTGTTTTATTCAGAAATATCAGAAAAAGAGACTTTCACCAAACTTTGCCTTTTCGACCACTAATTTCTTAAAGATCTGAATTATGAGAAGAAAAAATGGTGGAAGAGGTTGCGATGAATGAATGCTTTCCAGCAAGATGTTACGTACGAATATTTAGATTAAAACTCAATTGAAATTAGGTTTTGAAAACAATTTTCAACTCTTAAATACCTAAAAAAATGTACTTGTCGTAAAACTTTCAGTCCAAAAGTTATTCATTGTGATGAAATATTAAGTCACATAATTTAAATTATCTTACTGTCTTCAATCCTAAGGCGCTTATTAAGAAATGAATATTTCAACGCTTTTCTGAAACTAATGATCCATCTATGAACTGACTATAAGAGAAACTATGTTCTTGGCAGTAGGGTATTTTAGATTAGGCAATTCCTATGGCCTCAGGCAGTCAATTAATAAAGGCTTTTAACCTAGTTATCATATAAGTAAATTTATAAGAAATAAAATTTTATGAATAAAACATGATTATAAAGTTTGTTTAGATTATTACTTATGCTTAATGTATATTATTATTTTTGCTTTATTTATTCCAAAAATTTTAATACAATATTAGCTTAAAATTTAATTTTTTCGTAACAGTTAAATGCTTTGTATTTGGTAATGAGAAAATCAGTAATTAATAATTATGGTTAGTTTCTTAATAATTTTATAGTTTAATTTTTAAATAAATTGTTTGAAAATAGAAAATATATGTCGCAAATTTGCTAAAATAAAGAAAATAACCGAATTAAACAATCAATATGGTGATTAAATTTAAAAAAGTGTTACTAAATTAATCATTTATTAAAAGAGGAGTCCTTATTGCCTAGGGCTGCAAAATGCCTAATCCTTTACTGGCTCACCTGAGTACCATCGCAATTAATATTAGGAAAATTTATTTTGAATTACATTAATTAAATTGTGCTTAGCTACATGAATTAAATTGCATTTAAGAGAGATTAAAATAAATCTACTTTGGCGGTTATTTTAGCGATAAGAGGATCGTTTGTTTTTCCCTAGTATGCCTTCTAAAATTTCGAGGAAATCTGCTCGCATTATTGAATTACGAGTCGAAAAGTCGATGTTTCTCAGTACCCAGTGTATTGTTCGAATTCGCAGATAAAAATCTTCAAACATTGTTCACTCCTGATCTGCGTTAATACGTTCTTGAAAACTGACAAATGCAATAAAGGAATGCTGGGTAATTTCTTTGTTTAGCTTTTTCTGTACGAAAGAAAATTCGCTTAAGGTCATTATTTATTTATTTTGAAGTTTGTTCCGCTAACGGATATTGCGAATTTCATTAGTTGCTATTTTTCCTTTTAAGTTTTTATCTTAAAGAATTATTTTTTTCTTTTACTGTTTTCTTGCTGTGCCGATTTAATAAATCTTATTAGGTCATTTAGCTTACTTCTAGCTGAATGCATTTATACAACGGCAAAATATCTACCATTTGGCAGCTTTTATCAAAAATGGCTTCTAAGTGTATGAAATTTGTTAATCAAAATTGCAACTGTAGCACTCCGTTGTCTTAGATCGATTAATAAGCCAATAAATAATTGGTTTTGAAAAAAATTGGCATTGGAATTATTTCTCTATTTTTTATGAAGATATCTATATCTTAAAATATTTGTCTGTTAGTTGTGGATTTCATAATTGCATAAAGCTGAACTTAATTGCTTTAGAATGTATGATTATTAAATTTTATGGCAGAATTTTTTTAAATAATATTAAAAATTATAATATAATAATCTTATAATTACTTCCTTATATATCCAAAGAACCCCCCGGGGGGCACCTCGAAAGGAGGATGAGATGCTTCCGGCATGATGGTTGGATATCGCTACCCTGGAGGATACACTAATAGGGGGGGGGGGATCTGGCTCCTCCCATTGATGACGGGACGTACTTCCTTCGGGGATGGTTGTACCGTGGTCGGTGGCGGCCCTTAGGACTCAACCACAGTTCCCGCCAATGTTGCTGTTGCGGCGGTCCGGTCATTCAGTTTTTATGGTTTAAATCCGTGTGCCTTCGTGGCGGGTCGGAGAGTTAGATGGCTGACTTATATAGGGTGTTCATTAATTATTGTCGGAGTTTCTGTACCTCATAACTTTCGAATAAAAAATATTACGCAAAAACCGATTACATATTCGTAAATTACAACTCAAAGAATTTTATTATGATATAAAAGTGTAAAGCTTGCACAATTTGCACTTTGTAAGCATTCAGCTGAAGGCGATTATGTATTCGTAAATTGCAACTCAAAGAATTTTATTCATGATATTAAAAAGATTAATGAATTTGCACATGGCTGCCCTTCGTGGCTCGTAACACATCGAGACGAAATTCGATTTCGATCCAAGTGTTCTCCAGCATTTGTGGGGTAACATTTTGGATCGCAGTAACAATTCTGCGCTTCAATTCATCAAGAGAGAGCACAGGGGTCTTGTACACAATGTTCTTGACAACCCTCCATAGTAAGAGGTCCAGCGGTGTTATATCTGGTGATCTCGGAGGCTATGGGATTGGTCCACCTCTTGGCATTGTTGCCACGTAAAATTCTTTGAGTTGTAATTTACGAATACATAATCGCTTTCAGCTGATTGCCTACAAAGTGCAAATTGTGCAAGCTTTATACTTTAATATCATTAATAAAATTCTTTGAGTTATAATTTACGAATACGTAATCGGTTTTTGCGTAATATTTTTTATTCGAAAGTTATGAGGTACGGAAACCCCGACAATAATTAATGAACACCCTGTATATCCAAAGAACTATCCTACCAGGAAGGCATCTTAGGATATGATGAACTTCTCATCTCCAAGGTATGGGGACGGGAAGTTTCTAATATGGTGTAAGGTTCTTGCTTCTGTAATATGCACTGAAATGGTATAGTTGTTTTGCTGCTCTTTGCGCCCAATATCCTTATACTTCTGTATAAGGGCTCGATGCATGTGCTGAATTTAATGGAGGGGGTGGCTATTATGTGTCGACCACCGAACCCGATGCTATTTGTCCCAGCGACGCAGTCATGGAAATATAGGCAAGATAGAGTTTCTTTGGTTATCCTATGCGGAGAAAATGGCTTGAATTTTATCTCTCTAAAGTCTAGGATCATGAAAAACTCTTTTTACAAACAAATTATTCGATCACAAATCGTCTAGATTGACGTATATGTATTCAATAAACTACATAAAATGTAGAAAATCAAAGGATTAATATTTCATGGGGAAATTAGCTAACCTTATTGAGGAAAACATGTGAAATCCTTCTGGAATGACAATAGCTTTTGCTTACTCAAAATGATTTTAAAATCATTCGGCAAACTTTAAGCATATAACAACACGTTATTTTTGCAATAGAACATGGAGTCAAAATTCAAATTAAAAAATACGCCAGATAAAATATGCGACGCAAGTTTAAAGTATGCAAATACATTTGGGATAAATTTTTTGAAAAAAAAATGGTTGAAAATACTTATTTTGAATATTTACATAAAAAAGGTCGGAAAAACATCTATGAAATCACCATATACCAGTTAAGTGGCGTTTAAAAAATTGGAAAACAAGGGCTTTTTTTGCCTGAAAATATGTATGAAGCAAAACTTTTCTTGTTTAGAGGTTTATCAAATGATTTGCTTAAAATTTTACTGATAGCGTAAGAAATATATTATCTTATTATTATATTAAAAAATATATATCTAGCTCCTGAATTAAAAAAAAAGAAAAGAAAAGAACCCGCATTTGTATCCATTCTTTTAATGTTAGGGTTTAACTGATAAATAACAACGTGAAGCTCTAGAACAACTCTGAATGATCAGATTATTTATTCTCTAGTTCGGGATCTAGAGAATAAATAGTCTGACTGAGAAATTATTATACCCAAATTTGAACAAAAAAATATGCATTAAATTATAATTTGAGGTTTTCCGTAAAAAGCTTCCATCAAAGATGAGAAAATAGAATCTAAAGTTGTAAAATAGCATTACAACGTATGTAAATACAAATATATAAATCAGTGTAATTTTCTGAAAAATAGATCTAGAAACAAAATTCTAACATTTTCATAAAGACATTTGTTCAAACATAACGAATATTAAATAAAAAATTTCATCATTTCGCAAAAACTCGTCTTTTAAACATAGTTACTTACTTTAATGAGCATATTTACAATAGCGCGACAATCCATTAGCGTGAATTAAAAACAAGCCAAGCGTATATAGCTTCGGAGCGGTTTTAAGTACTGCAAATGTTTGATAGTTTCTTTAAGTACTGCAAATGTTTGATATGGATATTGCATCCCCCTTTTTTCAATGTAGGATGCAATATCCATATCAATTATGTTATATACAGTTTGCAAATTTGTTATTTATGCAATTTTGTTGTGAATTTGTATTCAATTATACCTAAGATGTGCGTTTCATCCTTTCTTTCTTTCTTTTTTTCTTTTCTTTTCTTTTTTTTTTTTTTTTTACTTAATTTAGCATCAAAGAGTCATCTTTTACTATTACATTTTGCCTTCCGACTTCCCAAAAATGATTTGTTTGAAATATACCTAAAAAATTAGCCTCATGCTTTTAAAATATTCTTTGCATTTTTTATGATAAGAATATCAGTTAAATTCGTGACAATTTTCTTTTCTTTGGAAACATCACGGCTTAGTTGGCTGTGGGCGCATATATTTAAGAAGGCTGGAACAACAATGTTTTCACTACACACTATATTATCCTAAAACATTTCAAAGATAATTCTGTATGGAATACAGAATTGTTTTTCTGTACGGAGTACTGGAGTTTATAGTACATACTTTATTTCGAATGCACCAATTTCTTCTTTGTCAAAATACTGCCTATCCGGAGCAATATTCTTTTCCTATATTCCATTGTTCAAAACCTCGCTGGAAGTCTTCTGATATCAGACCCTTCAGCTGCCCTGTCTTTTCACATTTCGTCGTTTTTATGTTGACACAGTTTCCCTGCCCCACGACCGTGTTTTACTTCCGGAACAGAAAGATATCGCGGAGGATTAAGTTTGACACGGCATTTGACATTTGATAAATTTTCTGATAATTCTCCATCAGAAATTTGAAGTTAAGTCTTTGTTTCATCTGTTTTTTCTTTGTTATTATAAGTAAACACGACGCCACAAAGAATTTCAGCCTTAATTCGTACATTTACCATTATGGTAAACTCAGTGAATGGTTACTGATGCTCCCGTACATCCCTTGACCTAAATAGACTTGACCTACAAACAAGCAACATACATAGCGAATAGTACACATGGCAACGCCCAATGTCAATAAATATGCTACTGTAGGAACATATTTATTGTACAGACGTCATATGCCACTTTAATAATATTTTTAACTAAACAAACAATCCAAGTCGAATTGAATGCTTTTTTTTCATAGCTTAGAGGCTGAAATTGATCTGAAATAGACGCAAGTAATTTTAATACATTTCAGGAGAAAATAAGGTTTTGTTGTCAAACAACATCTCATTTCCTTACTATCTCCCAATATCGCCTTCATACATAGTAAAGCCTACCCGATTGATGTTTTACTGAATATGTGATCAGTTGAGTGTTTTAATTTTCATATTCTAGTATACGAAATAAACAAAGTAATAGTACTGTTATTGTCAAATTCGTAGCATTTTTGAATGATAACAATCACATGTAAAATTGATAAACGAACGTTTCAGATTGCTTCTGCATTTTTACAGTTGCACTTAATATTTCACTAACTAATGGATCTGGGAAGCATTATTATAAATGCTTGTCGTTGTGTGAAACAATTCATTCAGTCAAAGGAAAGAAAATGTAAAGTAAATGAAGAAAGAGGCATTAAACGTAAAATTTATTCGAACGTGAAGAGAGTCTTGATAGTCTCTAGATGGATATAGATGGTTTATGGAAATAGATGGCCATATTTTCCAAAACTATTAATCTCACAAAGATGGTTTTTGCATTATTTTAAAAGTCAAAATATTATTTTCTTAATGATATCGATTTCATTTCTATGCAACTTTTTCCTTTAGTTTCAATGAGTAAAAAATAGTATCCGACTACGTTAAAAACAATGGTTATCGACCACATTGGCGAATTCTTCTTTTATTATTATTTCTTGTAGTTCAGGCTTTCCTCTTTCCAAAATAGTATTTTCTAGTAAAAGGAAGGTCTGATCTATCATCCAGGATAATTTTAAACAATTTTTTAGCTAAAATTTTTCTTTAACTTCAATTTTCACAAACTTTCATTTTTATAAAAATTATCCACCGTTAACATGATATCTCAAAAACTAATAGAGGTATTTACATAAAAATTTCAGCGTGTGTTTTAAATACTGTGGGCAATGAAATGAACCAAAAGTTTTATTGTTGATGAAATACTTTTTCATTTATAGGTGTTTTTAGAAAAATTAAGTTGTAAATTTATGGAAAAAATGTATATATACGTATATTTTTAGCCATAATTTCTTTGCATCACGAAATGTTTCTTAGATTTTGGTTCATTTCATTGATCATTATAATCTATAACTTGTGTACAAAGAAAATTAGGATTGCTGCATTACAATTTTGTGTAGAGTGTTAACCGTTTAGGTTAAATTTCATTAAAATTTACTCCAAATTTTTTTATTTCTCAAAATATATTATATTTCCAAATAATTTTTTTGTATATATAGTGTTCATAATTAACAATACATCTAAAAACCATAAATAGTTTTCAAAGATTCCATTTTTTCAAAAATATTGCTTCGAACGTAGTCGGTTACCTTATGTAAAATTCAATTTACAGTTTTACGATACTTTTTATGTTATGATGAAATTAAAATTAAATCTATTAAAATACCGAATTGCGTACTTTTGACAGTCTTAAAATTAACGTAAAAGAAACTGCTTTCTTTGGACCGTATTTTCGAAGGATTATATAGGATTTTAACGTTTTTAATTCGTGATAAATACACTTTTAATTTGTTTCCATAATGATTTGATGCAGATTGATTAAATTCGATTCATATTTTTAAATCGTATAAATTAATTGAAATTTAAAAAAAATTACATTCCATATTAATTTTTTACAGCCTAAAAAAGTCATATATCTGGGCAAAGAAGCTGTTTGTTTAAGGCGGTTAGTTGATTGTAAAACTAGAAATTGCAAGCTGAAGTACAGTAAGCAATTCTTAGTAAATGAAGCAATTCTAAACAAAGAGCAGCTTTGAAATTCGAATTGAAATTAAGTTTTACTGAAGACGGGGAAAATATTCGATGTTATACTATCAAATCGATGTTCAGTATCTTTCATATGATAATATTTCACTGCAAATTCTGAGAGGAATGCGTTTTTTATTCTCTGAGATTCTTCGACATATGCATTTAATTTTTGGTTCGACTGCAGAAAAAGGCGACCAACCCTTTTTGAACCTGATATTTCTGTAGATAGTTTCTACAGAAATAGCAGAAATATGAAAACTTTAAAAATAGATCTAATATGCAATATATATTCAGTATTCACCCAAGTTCCATTGCTGCTGCTTTGACTGAGAGATTCTCCTATAATTTATTTTTTACGTTGCAAACAACTTTTCGATTTGTACATTCCCGGTTGTTTTTTTTTAATTTCCATAAAGTTTACCTTTAAAAAAAAAATAGAAAACTTTTTTTTAATAACCAGCATATAACAACTGGACGTCATATGCAAATAACAACTTGAAAATAAGTATTGCAGCATATATTTTTGAAATAAATGTTGCACTGTATGCACATTTCATTATCATTTAATGTTGCAAAATGCTGTTCTTGCGGATGTGCAACAACAACAACACGAGTGCTCCAATTTTAATTTTCATAGGAGTTTTTTGCTTCCTAAAATAGCATTTCGAAGGCATTTTTGTCGACCGGTTGAAATTAAAATTCGATACAAAATTACAATTATAGTTACGAGATCATATATACAATTTCAAATATCCAGTTAAGATTTTGAATTTTTGTTTTAATTGCGATTCTCTGTCATTTCGTCACCGAGGTTTTAAATTATCGAGTTTACATACATGCAGCTGTACAGACCCATAGACAGACTGATGGTCAAGTCTTTGATGTATTTGATTCATAATTCGACTCCTATCTATGCTTGTTATATTTAAATTAAGTACCAAATTTTATTCACCTACTTTTGGTTTTTATAGCTAATGAGTTCACTTACATATGGACAGACAGACATATAATCTTCCTGCGAATAGATTTCGTCCAAAATTTAATAGAAATTTATATTTGGCGTACCATACATACCAAAATTCATCCGTCTAGACTAAAATGTTTTTGAATTATGATGTGCACAAATAGATATAAATGATTCCAAAAATGTGTGTTCCGGACTCAGAGAGGTTTGAAATGTAGAGATTGGACAAAATCTGAAAGTTGAATTTCACGATTATATTTCTCTTTCTATACAAAAAAAAAGTAAAAACGCAGGTGCACCTAGCTTTAATATCATTAAATTTATTTATCATGACAGGAATTTATATAACAAATGACATATCATATTTCAACTTGCATACCGAACTTTCAATCTCACGGGGTTCAATAATTCTTAACTTATCTCACGGGGTTCACTCACCTCAGATATGAGGATAAGAAGCTCCCGATGTGGTGGTTGATTCTCGCCACCCGGATGAGTTCAGAAATGGTGTGGGGTCGAATCCCCCCTACCGATGACGGGACGGACTTCCCACGGGAAGTGCTGTAGCTTGAACGATGATGGCCCTTAGGACTGAATCTTAATTTCTGTCATTGCTATGCGCTGGTTCGGTCATTTAGACTTATCCATGTGCCGCAGGGCAAGTCGGAGTTGTTAATGTGTGATACCAACTTCCAGTTAATTATGGCCGGAATTCTTTGACTTTACAGTTTTATCTTTAATTTTAATTTTCCCCTCAAATTCAGTAAAATCAAAGGTATGCAACTGCCCCACGTTTAACGCAATTTTCTTTCTTTCTTTTTTTTTTTTTTTTTTTTTTCAATGAGCGAGTAATATTGTTCAACTTACAATAAATTTTCTGCTTATAAGTTAACACTTTCATTGCGAGGAACGAGATAACTCGTCCTCTACTCAAGGTTTTTTTATACTACTGCAGCGTGTCCCGCGATTTATATCATCGACATTTTAGCGTATAGCAGACCCTAATATTTTGTCTTTACAACATTTCTACAAAGTTCATTTCTATATTATTGCCGCGATCAAAGTGTTAAAGTTCTTTGCCTTAATGTTAAAAAACAGCTGACGTAGTAAGTTTCTTAGAATTCGGTACGAAGATATTGTGTACTTCTGTTATCCAAGAATCATACGAATTGAGTCATTCTTTGAGAAAAGCATTATACAATTAAAAAAAAAAAATTCAAAAGAGTTTTGAGCCTTAAACTATTTGCCCTTGGGAAAAAAAGTAACAGATTGAAAACAAGTTTATTTATTTTGTATATCTTTTGACAAATTACTGTACTGCAAAATTTATAAGAAAGACATTGTGAAATATTTTACACACTTAAGTAATTAAGCAACAAAGCGATGTTATTTATGGTAAAATTTTATCCATTATTGAAAACTTGGTTCTCGGCCAAAAATAAACTCAGATAAAAGGTAATTCTTTCTTAAAATAAGTCCATTGATTTTTCTGTTCTAAAAAGAAGAATTTGTCACAATAGTAAAGAAAAAATATTTTCTTTATTTCTTTATTTCATAAGAGCAAAAACAATTTTTCTATCATTAGTAATAGCTTCCAATAAATTATTCAACCTTCTGACCCAGTTAAACTGTCCATTTTGGACCTCTTCTTAGACGTACTTATGGTTTATAAACAATTCACATGGATGAAACTGTTTTTTCCTTTGGAGCACTATTAAAACTCGTGAATTGGCAGCAGCTCAACTGATTTGGCGCAAGACCAGAAAACTTTTGGCGACCGAATTGGCGACTACTTGCCATATCTTTGTTTTGTCTGTCTGAAATATGACCGCATTTTGGAATAAAAAAGAAAATATTCCAGTCGAGGGTTTTTTTCAGCTTCGTATTCGAATTGGAAAAGTGTTTTGTAACGGCTATTTGATGAGAAAAGTTTTTCTTCCTTTAAATTGAAAACGTGTTGTAGATTTTTTTTTCTTAGATGTTGGGCTTTTTTTTTATGCTCCATATAGAACTTTTGCATTCAACTTGCCTTTCATTTTTTAAAGTTCTATTTTACTTAACATTACTTTTGCTATTTGTCAAGAAATTTGGATATTCTGTTAAGACAAAGTTTTTTAAAAAAAAGTTTTGCAGGTGCTTTTTTTTTTTTTTTTTTTTGCTACAATTATTTTTTTCGAAAACTAGTTTTAGAATGAAAGTTGCTGTATGAGCAAATGGCTCCTTGAAAAAGCTGAAGTTCTGGTATTCTGTAAAAACTGCGAATGTAAAACTACAGAATTAAAGAAAAAAAAAATTAAATTTTAGTAGAATTATAAAATAGTCATTTATTTTATTCGACATACAATTTAAAAAATCGGCTAATTTTTTTTCATTAAACTTGCGTTTATTCATATAAACTTTTCAGAAGCTATCCTAATTTAATATATCAAATATAATTTCCTATGTGTGTGTGTGTGTAATGATATTTTAAACTCTTAATTTAATCCAAATTAATTTCCAAAGCTTTATCTTAATTTAGCCCATAATAATTTCATTCTCTTATTTCCTGATCCATTTCCACTTTCTTTACTTAATTAATTCAACAGAAGCTTTGTTAAATTCCTGAATCGGCTAGAAGCCTAAACGTTCTCTCACTTCGAGTGACGGGACAAAATACCTACCGCTGACTTGACAAATTCTTCTAAAAGACCCCTATGTTTCCCTTGCTTTTTGATTGACATACCATGCAAATCCCTATTAAAACATCACAGTATATATGACAGGGATAATTTTCTCTCTCTTTTTACGCCACTTCTTGTCTAATCTGTTGCTCTGAGTGGACGTGCTTATCTGCGCTGCTTGTACATAAACATGTTGGCCTGCTTTTCGGGGGAGAAAATAAAGCGAACTTTAAAACTTCATTACAACCTCGTTACATTAACCACTATTGGTTCATTGAACGTTTCTATAGCTGCATTGAATTCCCTTATTAATGGAGAGCTGCAATATATTATGAGATATGATTCGGGAAAACCTCGTCGTGTTACCAGAAATTCCATTCAATCAAGAGAAAGAAGATATCAAAGAAATACAGAAAGTAGAGTCAAATAGGAAGAATAATCGACCGCGGTAACAGGCTTGACCGTCGTCAGATCGACCTGTCTACAGCTTCCATATCCAAAGCCCTAGTATTAGGGATTGAAATATCGGACCAAAGTTTCAATACCGGTATTCGGTATTTTTTAGATCTTAATACCGGGATTCCGGTTTTAATACCGGTATTAGAAATTTTAGAAAAAGAAAGAAAACACAGATGTTTCTTTGTTTTATTTGCCAGTTTTATTAGAGAGTGTAAATATCACAAAAAATAATTTGTAACCTATAAATTATAACAGTATATAAAGAATCACAAAAAAGTAAAGGAACATCTTATTTATTGAAATCACAAAGAAAGTGTAAATATCACTATTCAGTCTGTGGTACAAATTTTTGAAATGTGATCTTAAAAAAAATAATGCACCCATTGTACTGTCATTAAGCCTGGAACGTAATTTTGTGTAAAAATTACCAGTTGTCGAAAATGCTCTTTCAGCATCTGCGCTAGTTGGTGGTATTGTTAGCGATGAGCGATATACTTTTCCCAAGTATTTACTTCTAAATCCCTCATCTTCAAATAAATCGATTTCTCGTCGAATGGTTTTGGATATAGCTGATTTCTGTATTGTAGTTTGGTTTGCTGAATTTTTTAAATTTATTTTTCCCTCATTATAATTTTTGTTCAAGAGACAATTCCTTTTCATTATCGACATTAGTGTCATCATAATCTTCGAAAACTGTGCCGAATTTTTCTGAAAGTAGATAGGTTTCTGGGTAAAAAATTTAACGAAAATTTACTATAAACTTGATCAGATTTAAATTGGTTAGTCTCTTTTCTTCTTTTTCATTTTCATTTTTAAAATCATTATAATTATGTAAATACCGTAAGACATTCTGTATTACTAATTATCTGTAATGTTTACGTCTCATAAAACAGTGAGTCTTCATTGTTAAATGTAATCATCTCCTCCTTTCATCTTTCCTTTCACCCCTATTTTGCCGAATTAAACCCATCCTAAAGTATGCTCAAAAGCGCGGAGGGTTTTACGATCCGTTGTCAAACAGTATTTTATCACTTCTCTTGATTGCATGATGCAACTTTGCATTCACAGTCTAATTAATTTCGCCCGTTTGGATGACATAAAAATAAAAACGTATACTATTTTGCTAGATTGGCGATCCCTGAACATATAGTGGAGACAATTTAAAAAATTTCTAGTAAATACCGAAAAACCGGTATTTAAACTTGTGAATACCGATATTACAGAATTGTACAAATGGCTCAAAATACCGGTATTCGGTATCCCGGTATACCGGTATTGCAATCCCTGCCTAGTATAGGTACCTAGTAGGAAATCCACTATTGTTCCTATCCCATTAGCACCATTAAAAATGACTTTTTTATACCATGATCCTCTTATTCATATTTTCTATTCTCTTAGTAAGACCGGCATTTTTAAAATATTTATCTCGCTCTGTTTGATTATAAACCTTATGACAGAAAACGGAATTCAAAGATTAAAAAAAAAAAAAATGCATCTATTTTGAGATGAATTTTACAATTTTTAGCTTCACTTCAGAAAACGGGAAATTATTTTAATTGCACAGGAAGATTTCGCACTGTTTTATCACTTGGTAGGTCGGAAGATTGTGGCATACATCCATCTAGGCAAAAAGCATAATTTTTTAAGCTGGAAATAAATATTTACTCGGGTAATTTTTTTCCGAGAATAATTTTTATAAATGGGCCATATAATCGGAAAAATACTGTACATTCAGCTATGAGTTGGTTGAGATTTTCAATGGGTTGTTAGGTGGATTCTTAATTCTTCTATTCTAAAATGATTTATCTTTCTTTTTTAAAATTCGTGAATTGCACGATAGTCTTTCATGTAAAGGCCATTCACTCCTATTCTGCTGGGTTCCCTCACATGTAGATATACCGGGCAATGAATTGGCTGACGAGGCAGCGAAATCGGCTACCAGCCTTTTAAATCACCCTGTTCCTTTTAACGACATAAAGAGATACATAAAAACCATTCTAAATCTGGAATGGCAATCAGAATAGGACAGAAAAGAGGTAAATAAGCTTCATTCTATTAAATATTCCATCGAATTACCTAGCAGAAAATTGGATACAATTATTACTCGTTTAAGAATTGGCCATACGAGACTTGCACATAAACATTTGTTGTTGGGGGAGCCCGCCCCTCGATGTACAATATGCCAATGCCTGTTGACAGTCCGACACATTCTTATAGAGTGCCCACGTTTTAATTCTCAACGAGTTCAATGTTTTCCTTCGCCTCACCTTGTTTTAAAAGACATCCTTAACAAAGTTCGTCATCCTCATCTTTTTACCGTTTTAAAAATATGAGTTTTCTATCTCATATGAGTATTGTTCATTGTCTTTTAATGCTTCAAATCTTTACAACAGGTTTGTTTTCCTCTAGAATAGAGTATTTGTGACAGCGAGCAGAGGTTTTTGAATAACCTTTTAAAATGTGACCAGGCACCTTTTTAATGAACATAGATCTTATGGTTGGCGCTGCATAATCAGAAATGGTTTTAAACCCAGTAAACTCCATCAAACTCAAACTCACTTTCTTTTTAGAAAAGAATTTTATTCTTCTCTCGTTTTTCTTCAATTTCTCTGCCATTTTAAATGAGTAATAATTTATACCTACGTTAAAGATTAATTTTTAATTAACTAGCTAAATGGAACATTTATTGTATTGTTTTGCAATTTTTCCTTTTTTTTATTAAGTATATGTATTATTATAGTTCTTGTTATTTTGTACTATTTGCTTTGAATTCCTTTGTATTTTGTTGTGCCGCCTGTATTGTCTTGTCTATCGTGTTGTTATTGAATTTTCGTTTCTGAAGGTTTCATTTATAAAGATAGTTATTATATAATCTTACTTTTAACCCTAGAATGCGTGATTATTTAAATTTTTTTTACAAAAAAAATTGCATGCGTGTTTGAATAGTTGCACATAATTTATGAAAAATATTTTTAAAATGTTTGATTTATTTTTTTTGGTGAAATTTTAAAACAACAATGAAAATGTGCTAATTGGTTGTATCATGAATTAAACAATATCCCAGTGACACATTATCACATTATAACAATTCTGCAATAAAAATAAAAATCTTTTTTTACCAAAATATTTTTATAATGCAGAAACATATTTTGATAGCATTTTTAATGGTAGAAACATTCATACTACAACCATCTTGATATTTTTCTACGTTTCCAGTATAAATTTAATTCTTGTTCCGTTCAGGCCATATGTCGGTGTTTTCTGCAAATGTTATCAAAACGCATTTAAAAAGGGGTGTCAAAACACTCATCGTTTCCCTTTGGAGCGGTCATGCAAAGCTTATAAATGGAATAAAAATGTATAACCAAGTGGCTACACGATGCATTGTAGGGTTAAGTAATTTCTCTATGAAAATGCAAATCTGCCTGACTTAATATGGATGTTGCTGAAAGATAGTCCACTCTTATTTGTAGGTTTCTTTTTCCTCGCGAAGGGGGGAGGGGTGATCCAAAAACTCCTTAGGTTCTTCTACCGTTTAATCCAGCAACTTCCATTTTTAGCGACTTAATGCACGCATCGCTTAGCATTGCTAGACTTTAGTTGTCGCCGATTTTAAAAGAACGTGAAAGTGTATAAAAAATTCTGTAGTTGAAATTAGAGCTATAGATTATCTTTTGAAGATTAATATTTCTCTATATAAAATGCTGTGCATACATGGCACAGAAATGGAGCTTATTACTAAATGCTGAATGGCAACAGTTAAATATAAACTAAACATCACACGAATTTCAGACTGATTTATTTATTGAATATTTTCAGTTTTACTGAATCAAACGCTTCGTTTAGCTGAGTAATGGAACTGCAAAATATTATTAGAAGTGTTCTGAGTGTTCGCTTGCCACCAAAGTGAACATTCAGTCAGAAGAAAGAAGATAATCAAGAAAAAGGCTTCAATCAAAAATTTCAATCAAGCGCAAGAGTAGGCTAAACCGTTGTCAGCTAAGCAATCGTGGTAAGACTTAAGATTAGTGTACGGTTTCTCGTCAATCACAGCAAAATCGAGCCAATCGTACAAAAACTCTTTAAAAGTCTGCAATCCTGGGTGCATACAGAAATGCTCGCAAACGGCTTTTAAAGTGGCAGTCAAATATTTTCAAGATTATATTTGGCGAGAAATCACTCAAATTTTTTTCATTTCTGGCGCCACTATCTTAAGTCTAGCCGAAATTGCTGTGACTTGCTTTCGAAATTAATACCCATATCTTCCACAACATTTATCTTATAAAAATGCTTAAGACTAAATAACAATCACTTTTTTAATGACATAAATTTCACTTTTGTACAATTTTTCATTTAACTTTACTACTATTTTTAATTCAATTTAATAACTCCCAGAAATAATGTTTTTGTGAGATTCAATATCTCCATCAAACCACTGAAGCGCGTGCTTTTGCTAATCATACAATCCACAGTAGCATTTTCATTTCCGCTTTTATTTCGTAATGTATACGCTTTGCAAATTGCAGTAAACTGTTTTAATTGAATTGTGTTTTAGTCGTTTTAAATAACTAGGTGAAAGGTTTCTTCAAAGAAATGCATCCCATATTAATAATTTAACAGCCTAATAAGTTAATAATCTGGACGAAAAACTGGTCGCCAAAGGTGACAGGTTCATCTAAACAAAAGGGGATTTCCTTTCCGATTGAAAACAAATCACCCAAACCTGCTTGTATTGTTAATAGTATTGGTTATTGTCCTTTCATTTTTTAAACCTTGACCTGAATTCTTAGATGTTGCCTCTGCTCGCCTTCATATCTTAAAACTAATAAAAGAAGCCATTCGAATATATTCTACTTTAGTTTGAAAGTAGTAGTTGCATGAGAAAGCTAAAGAGAAATAAAAATCGTTTTCATTTAGAAGAGGAAACTCTCAAGGCGTTTTTCGACTCCAACTAGTTCTTCCAGATAATTGCATTCTGTGGGTTTGACTGACTAAACCGAAAAACCAACGGCGAAAAGAAAATTACCATCTGGGAACATATAATAAAATAAACTTTAAAAAAATCTTTCGTAAAAAAAAAGTTTCGAAAAAAATAGAATTCCGAAAAGCGACTCACTTTCTTCTTTTCCTGACCTTGAAAACACTTATTTTCGGTTCACTAACAAAACCAGAGAAACACTAATGACAAACGGTTTTTTTTTTTTTTTTTGGGGGGGGGGGGGCTAAACCTTTTGTCACATTTTTTTTATTATTATTTATTTATTGTTCTTTGAAAGTAGACGCTCTGGGATTTCCCCCCCCCCGCCTTCTTTTTCTTACTAAGGGTACAAATGGGAAAGGATATCATTACCTTAACCGAGGCAGCTTTTTTTTTTCTTCATAATGGTGTGTCTTTGTTATTTTAATAGTATAACATAATTTTTTTATAATATCATGGAATATTTGTTCTTTCTCTAATATTATCGAAATATTATAATGATTATTGCAAATGGCTTCAATTTTTATCGCCAAAATGGCCGGTTTCTTCGATTTTTTTTCTTGAAAATTGTAGATAGCACATTCATTGATAAAAATATTTTCATAAACAATCGGAAACCAAATAATACTTCTGGAAGATTATTTGAAGCACAGATAATGTGTTTTCTCTTGGGTTAGCTGGTAAAAAATGTGTTATAAGCTTTTCAATCACGTGCTCTACGTAGTTTTCAAAATATGAATGAATTAAATAAAACTAGCCGTCTTTGGCGACAGTTTGTTCGAACTGATTAAAAACATTGGCTGTTAAATTATTAATATGAAATGCACTTTTAAAAAAAACATTTTACCTAATTATTTAATACGATTAAACACATGAATTCAATTAAAAGAATTTACTGCAATTTACAAATCGGCCATTACCAGGCCATTTGACCTACAGCTACATAATTTGGTACATGTATACTTTAGAGGTCGGGAATGTGCACCTGGGGTCCCTTTTTTGAATTTTTAATTAGAATTTTAATTATTAATTAAAAACTAACTTTCCCGCCAAAAAATCTTTCATTTTTTCCACCGCCAAATGAGTAAGGCTTCTGATTTTTTTTTCCCCAACAGTAACAAGGCTAAGGTTTACATTTTTTGGCCGATTATTTTAAACGATTCTGTTTATTTTCTTAATGTTTGATGCATTTAAAATTAAACATTGTTAATTATTCGACCTTTCAGATTAATTCTGAATAAATAAAACAGAATAAAAGAAATTAAAAATTTCTAATCTGCATAGCATTACCCCAACTGGCGTAGAAAAATTCACGCATTTGCGTTACCGTAACTGGCGTTGAAAATTCACGCATGCGCATTGTGTTCTGATTGTTGACAATATTATCAACGGGTGATTCTTGATTTAAATTATTTTTAGGTTAGTTGTATGCTTTTGTAATTAAATTGTATTTATGTTAGTTATATATTTTTTGTATACGCTTATAGATTTAAGTACATCGTTTTTTAAGTAGTTTTTTTAACCTGTTTTCAACCGATTATTTTAAACAATTCTGTTTATTTTTTTAGTGTTTGATGCATTTAAAACTAAACATTGTTAATGAATCGATCTGGTCATGATGAATCTGAGAAAATTTTGTTGACAAATTCTTGAGATATTACATAAATTAAGATATATATTCATTAGTGCCCATAAAGTTTAAACGCTCAGTGACTGTTTTCAGTAATCATATTTCAAAAAAATACTTTGTTTCAGTAAAAAATAATATTATATTAATTGCAGATTAATCCTTTTCACTTCAATTTAAAGCATAAATTCTACGGGAGCTAAAAGAAAATTTGAGAGATACATATTACGTTATGACTGAAGGCCTTTATAATATTATGAGTAAATTATATGACTATAAAAATTTGAAGTTTTAAAATATTTTGATGAAGAAGTTACTAAAGTAGGAATTGCATAAAATATTTAATTATTAAAATTTTAACGAACATTAAGATTGGCGAATCGGCTGGTCACCAAAGGCGGCTAGTTATTAAATAAAAGCAGAAAATTATACTATGGATTGTATGATTGGCAAAAGCACGAGCTTGACTGTTTTGATGGAAAGTGAGAATCCCGTAAAAACATTGTTTCTGAGAATGCACCAAATTGAATTAAAAATATTATTGAAGTTAAATAAAAAATTTGTACGAAAATAAAATTTATGCCATTAAAAAGGTTTAGTTTTAAGATAAAATACACTTTTAATAAGATAATTGTTTTGGAAGATATGAGTATTAATTTCCGAAGTCAAATCATAGCGATTGCGACTAGACCAGCCTAATCGCATGACTTGCCTAGATATTAAGCTTAATATACAAGTTCCAAAACTGAAAAAAATTTTGAGATTTCCCTCCAAATATATTCGTGACAGTTTCTGATTGCAATTTTAAATGCCGTTTGTTAGCATTTCTGGTATGCACGCGGTATTGCAGACTTTTAGAGAGTTTTTGGACGATTGGCACGAGTAAGAAACGGTACATTAATTCTGAATTCTTATAATGATTACTTATCTGACAAAGGTTAAGCCTACTTTTACGCTTGATTGAACTTTTTGTTTGAAACCTATTTCTTTTATATCTTCTTTCCTCTGATTTCTGTCCTCTTTGGGGACATGGCGAAGTATCTCCAAATCATGTCTAAGAATATTTTTCAGCTCCATTAATTAGCTAATTAATGGATTCATTAATTCCATTAATTAGCTAATTAAGCGTTTGATTCAGTAAAACTGTAACACTGTTCAATGAATAGAGCAGTATGAAATTCGTATGTTGTTTAGTTTATATTTAACTGTTGCCATTCGACATTTAGTAATAAGTTCCATTTCTGTGCCACGTAAGTTATTACTTATTGATTCTTCTTAATATTTAAATTTTAGAAAGTTCTATTAATGATTTTTGATATAAAATTTATGTTACTGAAATATTAGCTTAGTAGATGTGAAATTAAACTAACAAGAAACAAGATTGATGAAAGCAGAGTAATAACTTTCAATAGAAATTTTACTACTCTTCCTTTTTATAGCACGTGCATCGAATGATAGTATTTTTAGAGATATTAAATTTGCCTGTGGTTCGTTATGCGAACATAAAAGACTAGAAAAAAAATTCCCTTCATTTTGAAAATGGAAGATCTTAGAATGCTGTCAGCTGTTCACCATCGATCTCTTGAGTTTGAATTTCGCTACAGGCTGATGTTGACGATTCGGAGGCAAGCATTAACGTATAAATATTAATTGTGCATTATTGAGCCAATAATTTTAGCGAGTTCGCAAATTGTACAGACTAAGTCTATGGCAAAGGATACCGACGTGCTCTGATTGGTTTAAGCCTTGGCATCTTTTTGGCAAAAAGATGCCGTACCGAAATATATTTTTATAAAAATAAATAAAATTTGTGAATTTATCCCCGCCCCCCTATTTTTTACGGTTTACATGTAATATTAATCTGGAACACATATATAGCAGAAAAGATCAAATCTTGAAACCTAAATTCAGGAAATATAAAAATTGCAATTTATTAAAAATATTTTTGTGTGTTTCTTCTTAATATTATTTTGATATAACTAAAAAAATTAGCTACGGAATCACATATTCCGTTAAAGCTTACATATTTATACATTTTGCGCATTAAGTAATCATCTCCCCATATGTAGTTGATGGGAAAGTAACAAACGTTCAGTAACAAGTTTCAATGACTGCATAAATTATCTAATAAAGGTATGAAAATCATAGAAAAATAAGAATTATTTAATTGCTGCATTATATGTTGAGTAATTACTTTCATTTAGTTTTTATACTTCAGTGCATAAACAACATTAGTTACTTGTATTACTAGTATTGTTAGTAATATTTATTATTATTATTAATAATTAATATTAGCAGTATTACTAGTAATATTTAGATAAAACACTTATATTAATAAAAATTAGATCGTGTTGATATTCACTCGTATCTTCCATAAAACTAATGAAAGGTACAAGGTTTGAGCCAAATAAGCGAAAACTACACTATTATGAGTGCAAAACATTGCCAAAAAGATGCCAAGGCTTAAACCAATCGGAGCACGTCGGTATCCTTTGCCATAGACTTAGTCTGTACAATTTGCGAACTCGCATAATTTTATACCCGCAATTTGTTGTCCATGATTTGCTCTTTAGTATTTCAGAAACATGACAACAGTTAAACTTCACTAGCTCTTTTAATTTGAGAAATAATTTTCAATTTATCAGAATTTGATAGAAACATCTTTTATCAGTTCTTTGCTCCACTTTGCTGTGCTGCTGTTTTGATATGTTTGCATTTTAAACCCTTGAGTCTTTTTTTTTTTACTTTTTTGTATTTGAAACATAGAATATAGAGTAAATATTACAATAATTAAAAAAAATTGTTGAGATTCTGCCGAATCTTCCAATTTTAGACCTTTCTGAGTTCAAAAAATTAAGTTTTTGAAAAATGTCTGTTTGTATATTTGTGTCTTGTGACAAAGTTCCTTCAAAAACACTTTGGTATGTTATTTTTACACAAAATTCGCAAATTTTCGTCTCATTTTCAGTAAAATCTATTCGGAGAAAAGTATGTCCACCTTTTCGAATATAAGTTACACAATACATTTCATTTTTGAGTTTTCTTTGTGACAGATAGATAGACAACAAATAGATAGATAGATAGATAACAGATAGATAACATACCAAACAGATTATATACAGATTATATATTATAACATACCAAACAGATATTATACAGATAGATAACATACCAGACAGATGGATAGACACAGACAACAAATAGATAGATAGATGGATAACAGATAGATAGACACAGATAGATAGATAACAAAAATGTTTTTAAAAAAAACTCGGGATGGTCTAAAACGTGGAGATTCGTCAATATATCAAGTTCGAATTTTTTGACAATTACTATACTTTCTCTATACTACGGATACGAGAAAATAACGAGAAATATTCTACGGTTCCCATCGACGAAATATCCTACGGTTCCCATTGAATTTATCTTATTATCTCTAAAATTAAATACTTCCCTAATAAAAGCTAATTAAAAATTCATTTTCAAACTCCAAATGGGAAACAACTAGAAAAACAACTAAATTTAACAATGAAATAAAGCTCTGGTATTACTTTGTCTAGATTAGTTAAAGCAATTAATGAAATGCAGGAGTTTAATGTGAATTCTTCAGTCACTTTTTTTTCTCCGCATATTCCATAATTTCAAAATGAACGGAAAGAATGCTGATCCTTACCATCTTCAGTTAATGCTCTATTAATGCGATTACAAATCAGTATGCGACCCGCGGTATTAAAAAAAAAAAAAAAAACCTGAACTGAACATAGTTCTTTGTCTGTATTTAATTTTAAAAGCTCGTTTGGGGTTTTAGAGATGAACGTTTGAAAGAAAAAAATGTGTGCATAAATTTAGAAAGATGCATTGATGGGATTTCCACCGAATCTCATCTTCTTAAAAGGGCGTTTTTTCTCCTGAAAATCTTATAATTCTTATAAATATAAAATCTGAAGATATAAATTAAAAACTGGGAATGCGGTTTGAATTTTAATATTTGTAATATTTTGTGGTTGAGTTATTTGATGGTAAGTATTAGCTTAAAGATAATTTCATGCAGATTTACTTTCCCCGCATTTCTTTTCTATGAACTTTCAGTAAATTTTCCCGAAGAATACAAAATTTTATTGTTTTTTATTATTTGTTCAGTAAACTAGCTCTCAGTTATTGATGATGTTTATTTCAAATTTATGAATAGTGAAAATATGATTATTTCCATACATTCAAAAAAGTTTTTTTTTTGTAGTAAGAAAGTATTCCATTTTTTATTTCTTTATTTGCAAATAGAATAAATTTAGTTGATATTACTTAATAAAAAATATACTTCCAATTACCGCGTAAAAAAACTGATGATTTTCGAAACATAATCTTGATATAAAAGGAAGAAAATACAGAAACTATAAGAAATTAGATTGTTTTGTCATTTTTTAAAAAAAGACGTGATTTATGAAGATTCTTTATTAAAAATATTTGTGTGTGTATTCTAGAATAGTAATATGCAAAATTTTTATCGTCAGATAATATATGATAATGCATTATTAGCATTTTCTATCTTTTCTATCTTTTATTTACATTAATTTGAAAAAAATTGAAAATAAAGATTTTTGATTTTGAAGAATATTTAACATAGAGAATGATAATATCTAATTATTATTGATATATATCTATTTCTACTAGTAATAAAGATAAATATGTTTGTAGATACTCTGCAAGACCTAAAGCCATCGGATTTTGTAAAAATGATTTTTGGAGGGAGAAAATGCATTCTGGAGCAAATTGTTTTGGAAATTTTTATTAGAAATCAATTAATTAAAAATTAAACAAATTTTTGGCGCTTTTTCCGGAAGCATTATAATTTCAATTGATTTTTGGAATGATTTCATCTTAAAATTCGCAAAAATTAATCTTTATTAACGATAGCAAATTATATTAGTGCATGCAGTTTTTAAATTTTAAAAAAATTATTTTTTGTCTAATTTTTAATTACTTTGCACTGAAATAGATTTTTATATTTTTTTATCGGATGCTTCTATTTATTCATTAATTGTTTGGGTGCGATTGATAAATAACAGCAAAGTTTGACTTCTTAATCACATTGTGCAGTACTTTAACCTATATAAAATATTTCTAAATGAATATATTACTTATAGATGAGTAACCATATCTAAAATTAAAAATATTTTGGAAGCGAAACTAAATAATTTCGGAATCGCAACTAAAAATTATTTCTTCAAACAAAAACCAAAAAAGGAACTAAAAAGGCACCATAGTATTTAGAGAGCGCAAATGCGGCTACTACTAAGACACAGATGAATCAAGGCAATAGTAATTAAAACCAAATTAATAGGAAAAAAAGGGTCAAAATTAAACCAAATAAAATAAGATTCCGGCCTGAAGACTTTCTCAAGGGTCACCCTCAGGCAATGATTCAAAAAAAGGATTTTTTTTTCTGTGAAGGAATGCAGACTAAACAGTCTAATATCGATTCCTCGTGACATGAAAATCCCCTGAAATTAGGCCTAAAAGAAATACCATTTTAATAGAAAAGAAAAAACTTACTTACTTATAGATGACTTATTCTATAGTTCAGGAATTGAAGGACATATTGAGAAACTATTATATCAAATTTGAACAAAATATATACATTATATTTTAATTTGAGGTTTCCATAAGAAAATTCTATCAAAGATTAAAATTTGAGAAAATAGTATCTAAAGATGTGAAATAGCACTAAAAAATATGTAAATTCAAAGTTAAAAATCAGTGTACTTCCCCAAAAGTAGACTTAGAATCAAAATAACAACGGTTTTCTAAAGAAACCTATTCAAATTTTAAGAACATTAAATAAAACAAATTAATAATTTCGAAAAAAATCGACTTTTCAATGCACGCGCCTACCTTCATTTTTATTGAATTTCGATGTTTATAGTTTCGTATGGGAATCAAGAATATTAAATTATGCATACTTTTATTGGAAGGAAGCACAGCCAATATTCTCAATGACCAACTAGTCACTAAAGAAGGCTAGTATTTTTGATAAGGAATACATAATTCTCTAATGTTCATTAACATTCCCTTTTTATTAACATGAACAAATAATCATTTCAGAGAATTCTATGTTGTACCAGAATTTTTTTCGTTTACATTTTAGACCATATGAAAAAGTGATGTAATTTTAACTCTGTGATTATCTAACAGACGATTTTTTTTTAAAATTAATTATTTAAAATATTTTGCAGAAATGGAAACATGCTTAATCAAATGAAAATATTTAATCGTCTGCTATAATTTATCTAAAAATGTAATTTTTTTATTGGTTTTCTGGCAACCTTTTCTTGCTTCATTGAATTTCAACGGTCTACTGTATTAACGCATCAATAAAAAAAAGTTAACTTTTCACAGTTGGGAAAAAAAATAAACATTAAAAAAATCTGCTTAGTTGTGTATTCACGCTGACCTGACATAACAAAAAGAAAGGGGAAAAAAGTTTATTGCACTCAAAAACTTTTACTGCCTGACCAGTTCTTTCAAACAAAATTTTATTCCAAAAAAATATTCTTAAAAAAAATAATCGAAACGGAATTCTTTAAAAACGTTTCCTTATCGTATTTATTCTCTTATCCAGGAGTCCAGGCACGGACGAAATGTTTTTCCCGTTGAGTCGTTGCCAGTTACAGAAATAAATTTTTTATGAGTTTTGGAAATCGTAAACATAAATATATTTTTCCCCCTCCTGATTCATCGAGCAGTGAAAATCCGTTCCAAAGTTCAGCCACCGAAACACAGTCAAGGACGTTCGGAAACAATCGAATGGAAGGAAGGAATGTAACAGTAAAAAAGAATATTAGACAGAAATAAACATATAGGATTACTTGTTAATTAGAATTAACTGGATTCGAGCTAAATTAAGCTTTCCTATTTCACAATGGCTACCCATTCTGTCAAGTTCTATTGTTACTTCATATAATCACTGTTATTTAATAAATGAATTAGACTTATAAGAGGAATATTTCATGTTTAAGTCTTTAAATCTACAGCTTTATCAATAATCATTTAAAATAAATTTTATTTCATTGGTATGCCAAATGATTTTTTAATGAAATGCATAAAGTATCGAAGATAATTATGTGTTAAATATTGTTACGAAATTTCCCGGGGTTCGTTTGGATAGTGGGAGTTATATGGTGTGGAGAACACTCAATCAGCAGGCGGCAGTAGAAAATGAAACAACGACTTTTATTTACACGAAGACACACAGGACAGCACAAAGACGACGACTATATACAGCACAGAAGACGATTATCTTCAGCCGAGACGTGCAGCATACAACAAGACTCTACTGCAGATAGTAGCGCACAGCTTAGTTCAGCATTAGCTTGACTCCGTCGCTGCTCCGCTCCCTGGAAGACCAGTTCTTCACCGTCGATTCCGACTTCTCTTCTCTGTTGCTTCCGATTACTCTTCGACTACTCAATTTACCACCACTCCCCAGCAGCTGCAGCTCCTTTTATAGGTCTCAGGAGGCGGGGCTAGAAGCCTCTCAACCAATCTGGAACGTGCGAGGCGTATCTCGGTTCCTACTGGACGGCTCGGGAAAATTCTCGATGTTTCGGGCATAATCCATTTTGGCGCCAAATTCGCCAAATTCGTCGCCAAGTTGCCAAATGGTTGCCGTTTGTCGCCAAGCTCTGGGACCTCCTATGGAACCAACTATGCTGGGAAGCCGCATCACAGATTCGTAACAATATGATTGTACTCTTTGCTAATAATAAAGATTAATGTATGTATATATTTCTTGAAGATCTGCTAGGCAAATCGATTAACCCAGAACCAGAAAATTTGGCAGAGATTTGCTTTGGAAGGTGAAATGTTCAACTCGGGGCGAATTTTTTAAACAATTAATTAGTTAAGCTATATTTTGATGTTTTTTCGCGATCATTCCTAAAAATATTATTGCTCAAAACTGAGTTGTGCATCATTTTATAACTGAAAATTATGATAATTATAATAAAATAATATTTTTAATGATGTTAATATAAGTATAGTGCATGTTCTCGAATCTAGAACTATAGAATTTTCAACAGTAGATTTCATTATAGCGATGAAATTTCAACCGTTTTCATTATTTCATTAAATATTTGATCTGCAATTTTCTTCTATTGTTGAAAATTAAGGAAGATGGATTCTGCTTCATATCAGGGATGAATAAGAAAGGAAATTTGCAGCAGCGCAAAAGTTAGAAAAGTGATGAACCACACGATTGCCATTTTAATAGATCATTGATGTTATGGGGATGTCTTCGTTAGGGCAGTTCATGCAAGCTCTGAAAAATGTATATACAAAAATAGTGTAGTTTTAATGTTTTACTAATTGGCAGAATCATCTACCTGAAAATATATTTAAACGATTTAACTGAAATTAACTTTTTTTTTGTGAAATAAACCAGAGTGATATAATTTATACTCTAGATTAAAGGAAAAATGTTTAAAAAAATCATCCTAGTATAAATATATAATATAAAATAATTAAAAAACAGTATGATGGAAATATTCATCATGATGCAAATTTACATGTTAAGTTTCGTACAAAATCTTCAATGTCCTTCACTTCTAAATTTATCCACTCATTATAGCTTTTAGTTATTAGCAAAAAAATCTCAGATTAGTTATAAAAAAATATTGAAAAATCGCATGTTTCTTCCAACCACAACAAACAGTGGAATGACAAGTTCAAACCCGCTATAATGATTGTGACATTTGATTTTTTTTACAGCTACGTTCCTTATTACGCAGTAGTCGTGAAAAAAACCTGACAGCAACAACCAATTTATAGTACACCGATTTTGAGTACAATGTTTTGTTCATTAAATGCTATGATGTAAATTTCCATCATCATGCAATGAAGGGTTCAATATAACCAATATTCTCGACGAACCAGCCTGGGCGCCAAAGGCGGCTAATAGTAAATAAATGCAACTTCATTACGTTACCATGTAGATTACAGATCATGCAATAACAAATTTTTAGAAACATACGCCATTAGAATTTTTTTCCTTATTATTATATTTAACACTTAGTAGAAAATTCCAGAACATAGAAATAAAAGCAAATGATCTTACGAGAAACTGGATTCAGTATACCACATTATATAACACTACTTAAAACTCGATTAAGACCCTGACGTGGCTGTATATTTTCTTTTATATTGTCATGAATATTGTTTTTCTCATGTACTCTACTATTTTTTTTTAACTTTTTTTCCTTTTTCCTTCTATTATCTATTTTTACTATACTCTTCTCTATTATTTAATTCCATTGTTTGATATTCCTAAGGACTTAAAGATAAATGAACCAACTGCTAGTCCTTGGTTTCGCCCTTTGGCGACCTGCAATTATATTTGGTGCTTTCCTATCGCATGGGTTGCTTTGCGGTGGACCATCTTTTTCCATTTGGCTTCAGCTTGGCGAGTTAAGGAGTGAATTTTGTATACACTCCATTTTCATTAATGTGCACTACTAAATAGAATGCGCTATGTCTTCTTAGAAGTTTTTCCACAGTTGTGTAATTGTGCCGAATTAGAACGAATTCATTTTCTAGTGAAAGCAATATTGATAATGATCACTGCACAGATGAATGTTCCGAAGAGGCATTTTTTATAGAATTATATAAAGCATCCGATTTTCATAGTTAATATAGCATTTACTTTTTTGAGTAGTCACATTGTTGTAAGCTGCGGTCCGTTGCGCTACTAGATTTTCGTTTTTAGCGTTGTAAAATTGCCATCCAATAACTCCGTTGCATATTTGAGTATGATTTGTTTGCAAATTTGAGCATATGTATATTTGAGCATGCATATTTTGTTTTTGGTGGTGAAATGGTATGAGAGGCATGTGCATGTGTCTTTATTGTCATTTTGACGTTAATCAGTATTCACCCTCAATAATGTCGAAATGGAATAGCAACCATATCATGAGCATCATGAAATAATTTGATTCGATCGTAAAATGAGTAGTGCAATATTATTAAGCTATGTGTTTCGAAAATTGTTCAGTGGGTGTATGGGGAATGATTTTTCAACAAACTAAATAATGAGAAACGATGCTTTATTCCATAAAAATTACAAAAAATAAGAACCACTGACGACAAAAAGACACCTAAGAAGGTTGAAAAGTGCGTCACTTATCAATCAAAGCCCAAACTGACAGCACATTAGTTATTAAATAATAATAACAAATTATCATTAGCATCTAACAGCTTACCAAATGGCATTCAAAAATAAACTCCAGAGAAGAAGAACATGATGCCGCATGTAATTCTCTAGAAGAATATCTGAATCTTGGTTCTTAAGAGAGGTAGGACCGTGATTCTTGAATTTTCTTGAATCTTCAAATGTTTGCCGAATAGTCGTTCAAAATTGGAAATCATTGTTTAGAATATCTTAAGAATAGGTTTAATTCTCTCTGCATGGCAGGGAAATGATGTTACAGATTTGTAACATACGTATTTTTAAAAAATATATATTCTTGAATTTTGAAACTTATGCAGAAAGTCATTGCATATTGCAAAAATTTTGATTGACAGATTTTATTCCAAACTTTCTATTATACTGTCTATCTTGCACGAAAATCCCGAAAGTTATGAGTATTATTATGTATTTATTAGTTATCTAGTTTGTTTTATGAGAAAATTAATATTGTTTTCGAAATAGTGCAAGAGAAATACATTATATTTAGGAAAAAAATATATAACATATAAAAAATAATTTAATTTTTATTGTTTTTCATATTTTTTCTATGTATTATAAGCATTGTTCAGATTTTAATTCTTTTTCTTTTTTTTTGTAGGTAAGTTACAGATATGCTTCACTATCTAAATAAAGTGCAAAATGTATCGTAAGTTCCCTCTTTTATTGTTTTTAAAATTTTAAAGTTATTACTTTTAATAATGAATAACTTTTGTAATATTTTTTTTATCAAAATAGTATTTACCAAATTTATTGTAAAGACATGACTAAATAAGGAACTAATAAGGAGATGATACTTTTTTACGAATATTATCTAAATATTTATTTTTAGAATGAAATAATTCGTTTTAATGTACTGCATACTTTTGATCTTATATAAATTAAATACCTTTGCGAAGTAAATTTCAAAGGAAATTTCAGCTGAAGCAACAAATTAACTGAAACACTTTAAACAAAATGTTCTGTTTTAAAACTCCTTTGGTGAAAAATTACTTTTCTTTAGAACACTACAAAAATCATTTGTATTTATCTATCTGAAAATTTTTTGAAGGAGATAAAGAAATATTCGACGAGATGTTCAGATAAAGATTTATATACCAAAGAATAGTTCCTGCATATCTTTACACAGACAGACAGTTTAATGCTTAAATTGAAACAGTTTGCCTATCAATCAATTCGATCACAGTGTCTGTCTATCGAGGTCAAAAATCACGAATTTCAATGTCGGTGGCGAAAGTCACGTATTACTGTCAAAAAATCGTGTCATTTATGTTTTCAAGTTCAAAGAATTCTGGGAATGACACATAAAATAGCATTTCTAAAACAAATAAAATAGCATTTCTTGATAAAACACTGAATTCAAAATAAATGTAAGAGAGCCTCAGTCCAAAAGAATGATTATTTTATTAACAAAATTAATTGCTAAATTTATAGCTAATATCTCATCTGTATCAATGTAAATACAATTTCCTCAATTTTATTTACCCCATACCAAATTTCATCTGTCTAGCTCAAAGCGCCTCTGAATTATCATATTCATGGCCAAGCAGACATTATTTTAAAAGAGCGATTTTCGAATTCAGTGAGATAGAAAAATGGAAATTCATCAAATTTTCGAATTTTTGACGATTTTAATTTTAATCGTCAAATAATAATCATATTTTTTATGAGCTTTATATGCGAGGAAGTAAAAAGACAGTGCAATTTATTTTTTCATCTTAGGTCCAGGTTAAAAACATAAATTTAAATGAAAATTCGTATTTTTATTTTTTGCAGTTTCAAAAAGTAGGCGTTCTTTTCTGTTTCCAGTGATTTGTCTCTATGTCAATTAGAATCCAAGTTATAGCAAACCATTCACATGTAACTGATGCTTATTTATAAGCATTAAAAAACTTTCAATGCATTTTCTGAAAAACGATTTTTTTTTCATAATTCATCTGTACGAGTATCGTCATATTTCAAAAAATAATCAAGATATTGTAATGAAATTTATAATTAATGCTTTTTATGTTATGCAGAATGTAATGAAATATGGATTTGATGTTGAATGCAGTTGAACTGGATTTATGGTTTTTAATGTAAATATTGTTGTAAAGATTCAAAATTTCATAGATAATTTACACAAGAATTTTATTTTTGAATATGATTCCTAGATAATGCTTCCTAGATAAAATATGCTTTTTCTTCAAAAGTTGCATATATATTTAAATAATTTTACTTTTATTTGTCATTTCATATTTATTTTAATAAAAAAACATCATATAAGCATTAAAAAATATTTTTCAAAAAAATCCCCACCGATCCTAGTCCGATACCTTAAAAGATTGTTATATTAGATGGCTGACTGTTGATATATGGGTAAACGCTGAAGATATTATTTTAAATTTTTTTACAAGTACATCTTTTTTAAAAATAATTTCTTCAGGTTTTTCGATAAATCGATCTTTTCTACAACTATTGGCAACATGAAATAATTTTAAAAACCAAAAAAACAACTTGGATATGATAGATTTTGCCATGTTTTAATATTTCATTAATATAAAGGAAAAATTTTATGAAAAAAAAAAACTTATTTTTGTAGAAAATGGAAGCAAATACTTTTGCAGCTACACCACACGTATATTCTTAGATTTAAAAAAAAAATCCTGCATATTTATGCAAGATATAAAAAACCAATTCTTAAATATCATGCTTAGTAGAGGCTCATAAATTGTTATCCAATACAAAAGCAGTATTAGTTACAATTTAAGTAAATCTTACCACTTATTAAATGCTACCTTTCCGAATTCAATACCCATTTTTAATATTCATCGCCTAATTCTGACATCCCCGATAGTTTCCTTTATTGCATTTGCAGATTTATCGCCTAATTACTTCCAACAAATTGCGGGAATATATTCTTTTATGTCGATTCCCGGCTAGATAATTTAACTCGCCATGAAATAGTTAAACTTCTGGTGCCTTCGCGCGTTAATTCGCCCGCTTGCTATGCTAATAGCTGCCGCATTATTCGCGCAGCCGACGATTATTTTGATAAAGGGGCTTAAAGGATTCGGGTAGACTTTGGGGATCCATCGGTATTTCAATGAGCTTTAATTGCTATCTCGTGAAGCTTTCTTGAGCCGTGTTAATGCGCGATATATTTCGTGTAGGAATGTGTCGGAATTCCCTTGCGATTTGTCAGAAGAGGTTTTCATTCGTGTAAATAATAGAAAGTTTTTGTGGGTTGTTCCGTAGGATGAACCACAGAAGATTGTTTTTCTATTGTTGGAATAGGATATTTTTGTCAAGGATATCATATTTTTGGGAAATTTTATTTAACTCGTATCATGTTTGTGAAAATGGAATTTCTTCATTTGTTTTTTCTAACCCTCTTATTTCTAAAGATTTGAAATTTTCAACGTTCTTGATAACATTTGTGTTATTGGAAACCTGTACGGTGCAAAAAGTCTCAACAACTCGATAATGGATAACAATATTACATTCCGCGCAACACAAATAGTAAGACACGGCCAAAGCGTATAGAAAGACATCATTTTGAGAAGTCAACAACACACACAAAAACAGTAGATTAAACAAAAGCAACAGGACAGCATCGCCCTGAATGCAGCTGAAGAGCTCGCTGCGCGACCAACACTCCAAAAAATAAATGGATTTCTCCTGTGACTGCTTTTCCTCTTATAATCTACCAGCAGCATATGTAATATTTTAGAAAGATTCCAAGTTTTCTAATGAGGATATTGTCATAATTCTTGTATTTTACAGAAACTTTATTTTTGCAATTAAATTCTATGTCTTGCAAATATGATTCTAGCACAGCTGCATCTTAAACTGTTAAAAGGGATAAACTAAACTCTTTGGATAAACTATTTAAAGTATCTTTGATCTTAATGAAACTTTTTACTAATATAAAATTTTTGATTTGATGTATCTTGGATTTTCTAATGTCAGAAAGATAATTAGCTTACATTTTTCAAATAGTTTATTTATTTCAAGTAATTTCGATGGCTTTTCTTCTCTCTCTCTCTCTCTCTCTCTCTTTTTTCTTTTTTTTTTCGAACGCTTTTATTTACAAAATTATTTTCTTCGGAAGAAGATTTCAGATAGATAAAATGAAAAATCATGTATAGTTATTTATAAAGCATTAAAGAATATTTTTTCAATTAAATTATAATATTTTAAAAATTTACATGCTTTTTTAAAATTAGTTTTATGTTATTTTTATATCTATGTTTGAAAAGCGCGATAAACCCATTTAAAATTTTATTATTTATTCTCGATGCTATGATAAACATAATTTAATTATAAAATACAATTATTAAAATTTAAGAAAAACATTCTTTTATATAAATTATCTTTATTTTTAAAATGCATTTTGATAAACATTTGTAGAAAAGGCCGATGTATAGCAATAGCAGTACTAGAATTAAATTCGAACTAGAAACTTAAAAAAAATAGCAAGATGGTTGCTGTATGAATAATTCTACCATTAAAAATGCCATAAAAAATATTTTATTTACATTATAAAAAGTAAATTGGTAAAATGGGACTTTTATTTTTATTGCAGAATCGTTAGAATGTGATTTATGCCACTGGGATATTGTTTCATTCATAATGTAGCCGATTAGCACAGTTTAATTGTTTTGTTAAAATTTCACCAGAAAGAATAAAAAAAAATAATTTTCCTAATTTAAAGAAATAAAGTCATGCATTCTAGGACTCAATTAACGAAAAGCTAAATTTAGATTTCTGTCGATTTTAAAACTGGTATATTTTTGGGAAAAGATGTTTAACATAAAACGATTGATAAAAATATGAAAAACAGTGAAAGTTTCCTATTTAGTTTTTTAAAAAAAAATCACAATTTTCACAGAATTTTGAAGAATTTTCTAGAGATATCAAGCAGTATAAATCTCAATATAATCTCTGTAATGTTTTTATATTTGATAAAAAAAATATTGCAATTTTGTTATTCATAATTTAGATGGAATAAAAAATATCTGAAATCATCACATAAGGCTTTTAAAAAGCGATTTCCAAATACTCATTGTTTCCCTATGAAACAGTCATGTGAAGCTTATAAATGGAAATAAAAACATGTAGCCAGGTGGCTACAGGATGTTTTGTAGGGTTAAGTATAGCTTAAAAGAACTGTAACTATGCATTAAAAAGAGCCACAGAATGGCGACTCCAGCTTAGACTAAGTTCTTGCTGAGAAACATCGTACTAACCGCCACCGCGATATCTCTGCGAGTGACGTGGATGACCTTTCTTGGGGATCAGTGGTTGAGTGTATTCGAAATTACACGCTTTAAATTAATTGTACGTGGGAGGAGTTTATGTAGTGCCAGTATTGCATTTAATAATTAACCGTAGATGAGTAGATAGATTTAACCACCCGAAGTGTTCTCTCCAATTTCTAGTACTGTAACATATTACGACACATTGTACCCTAAAGAAAACAGAATGTGGATATGTAATGTCCTCCTGGTAAACGAGATTCAGAATGCGCAACAGATCAGCAGAGTAGGCGAAAATTTCAGTTGCATAGTGGCAGCGTTTTCGAGTTCCACAAACACAAAATTCTTAAACCAATTGATGGTCAACTAATCAGGTTCGAAATTTTATTGAGATCTAACCAGCGGGAGTTGTCTCCTCGAAACTTTCTCGCATACTGTCTGTTAAATTTGTCATGCCAAAGAACGCCTTACTTGATATTGGGGCACAATAATTACGAAATATTAACTTTTCGTGGGAATTTAGCAATTTATTGAATCTATCGTGCCATCCTTGGTGATTAATCCTTGGCATGCGGTTAATGGTATCCAAAAATCGATTATTATTATTATTATTATTATTATCTTTGCCACAAATTGACAATTAGATGGACGGACATTTTTCAAAAATGTGTCCTTCGAACTCATTGAGGTCTGAAATGTTGAAATTCATTAAAATCTCGATTTTGAATTTTTTTTTGACGATTACGTAGACATAGTATAGACGTAGATATAGTCGTAGACATAGTATATTTTCTCTATACCATGTCTACGTGAAGGTAATAATGATTTAAGTATATTCTTAATTAGCCGTCTTTGGAGTTCAGCTGATTTTAGCAGAATTGATGGCTGTGGAATTTTCAGTTATGTATTTATGTATTTCTTAATCGCTTCTTCAAGGAAAACATTTTGAAACTTCATATTTTAATATTCATAGTAATTTTATAAATTTTTAGATATGATGTAAAACTCTAATGCTAAAATATTTTTGGCAATTTATGAGGGAAGACGACAAAATGTATTCTATTTTTATTTAATCTTTAAAAGATTGTTTCAAGATGCGCCTTTCAACTCCTGTATATATCTGTGCCAAATTTGGTAGCTTTGGGTTTAACAAGCTGTTCTTTAGAGTGTAAATATACGCATTCTTTCTTATTAGCTGAGATTTCATCCATATTCATATGTCTGTGTTTGAATTATCCTATTCACATGAACATAGCCTGCTGAACACACAAGGTTCTCAAAAATGAATTTTGTATAATTGATAGAAATCGTCAATTTTAATGAAAAGACCACATACCAAATTGCATGCATATATCTAATTGCTTTTTTGAGCTATCATGCTCAGATAATCGAGTTATTATGCTGATATAATTCCAGAAACATATATTTCTTCTTTTTGGAGAGGATCTGAAACATCAAAATACAAAATACATTTTTGACGATTACGATCCTATTTCTTCATTGCATTTTGTTCTGAAGAAAATATAAATAAGAACAGCCGAAAACGTAATTAAATGCTGTATTTATCCATATTAATCTGCATTTATTAAATTTCTTTAAAAAATTCTAGAATTTTTGATAATTTTTAGGTGCAATTGAACACCTTGTAGTACATATGTCATTGCAAATCATTACGAAAGTCATTAATTACATAAGAAATAATTTGGAGCAACGAAGTCCCGTTAGTACCAATTAATAATATTCGAACCAATTAATTTATTGAATAAATAAATTTCAAAAAATAATGAAATAAAAATTAATTCATGAATTAAAATAAATTTCTAAAAACACGTAAATATACTATTCAGATCCTGTTTATTTAGTATGTGCACCTAAAGTATTTTTATTTCAAATTTCACCATTTGTCAATGAAATAATTAGTATAAGTTCTTGTGTATGTTTTCTGGGTAATTATAAAATAACGTAAATCCTATGAGATATTTAAAAACATTGAAAACATTTGAGAAACATTGCATGCAATCAGTGGCGATTCGTCAGTTCAGAAATGAGCGATGTTGCATGAAATAATTTTCAATAAAATAAAATAAATATGCAGAGTTTATAAAAAACAGTTTATCTGAATAATCCAAAATTTTAAATTATTATTATTTGAGATTTATTTTAGTAAATTACAGACTATTTGTATTCTGTAAGTAAATTTTAACGAAAGAAATTGAATCGGTATTAAAACCAATGAGTTTGCGTCGGAGCAACACGAAAGAGGAACTAAATTATAGATAACGCGAAGAAAGTGAAGAAAAACAAATCAATAGACCAGAAACGAGTTTTGCGTGAGAGTGATGGGGTCGTGTACAGCTCAGTCATCGTTAAATTCAATTGTAGAAATGAATAGTTTTCGCCTTCCGCTGTTGCGTACTTTCTGTGCCTTTTAGCATTCAGAGAAACTCCAACTTATATACTTACTACTTTTTGAAACATTTTCGTTCTTCTTCGCTTTTATATTTGTGTATTTATTTTTCATTTTTAATGTTTATCGAACGCTTAAAGAGGAAAAAAATAACCAAATAACTAAACTGCTTAAAAAACACATGCTTATCAAATAATTTAAAGGGCTGCTGCAGCTCTGAAGCCTGATAAACGATTCGACCCTGCATGCAACACAGAGAATGCCAAAATAGTGTAACAGCAAAAGCGATAATACATTTCTAACATCGTTTGCGCATAAAAGTATCACGGAAGATAGGTGAGGCAGGTAGTGTTTTACATGCTGTTTAAATTATTGGTCTATCAAATCAATAATGTTTGCTAGCATTCGAAAACGTTAAAAAAAGTTTTTCCGATGCATTAAAAAAAAAAAACCGAAGGCAGAAACGCTAGTGACATATTTTTTCGACTGGGTGTGGTTTCTATGGCGTGACATTTCGTCTTGAAAGCTATATCGATCACTTTTCAATGCAGTCTGATGATGCACGTAGCCGAATAAGTAATGGCTCATCCGACCAGGAAACATTCGGGTGTTTATTTTTGCTCTGCAGAAACAACTCCCCGAGGGCCGCATGTTTCGCGTAGATGGGATAGATAGGGAATGAAACACGCGATCTTAAATATTAACAGAATGCGCCAAAAAGCCAGCAGATTCTGCTGATAAATCTCACGAAGCGTACATGATTCTTCTGCTGATATAGTTTATTTCTGTTCTTAATGATATCTGATGTGAATCTATAATGTCATATTGTTCAGTGTTTCTGAGTGGGATTATCGGGCTTATTAATGTATGTGTGATTTTGACATTCTTTGTAATCGTCAGAACATTCTTTGTTGAGATGTAAATGTTCCTGGTCTCTCTTCATTGGAAAAGGACATTTTTGGAATTACATATTTCTGTTTGTCTGTGAATTTGATCACTCAAATACAGAATGCGATAGATTGATGCAAATTGGTATGTTAAAATTTTAGGTCTTTTGAGAAATTTGGATGGATTTTGTTTACAAGAATTCAGCATACATGTCCGTTCGTGAACACTGCGAATAAAACAACACAAAAAATCTAGATATATAAAATTTAATATATGGTAAGTCAACCTTCTAACTCTCCGACCCGCCCTAAGGCACACGGATTTAAACCATAAAACTGAATGACCGGACCGCCGCAACAGCAATTGGCGGGAACTGTGGTTGAGTTTGGGTTTTCACCCAAATTTGCATGTAAGCTACAATCTTCGGTTTAAAGATAATATATCAAATTTCATTTGTAATATATGGTAATCTAGATTTTTACGTTTTATAATTACCGTATCTCCTTGCACTCAAATAGACAAACTTTCATTGAATGAACTTTCAAAATAGGATAGCAAATGAATACATATTATATTTGTATGCCGGAGGAAATATGCTCCATCAGACACTCTCGTCAACCTTTACATTATGGCATGATTTATATTTAGTTTTGTTTGATAGAAGAATTGTAATAGACATCTTGATCGTCATACCGTGAGCTTATTGGATTCAATTCATAGTATCTACTTAAACCTCATCTAGTACCTCATTTTTTAAATAATTGCTTTATTTCTTCACTCTACTGGGTATTATTATGTTCTTTCGTCCAGCTTTTTTGTGCCAACGTCCTGACATAGGGGTAGCGCGTCTTCCCCGTGATTGGGCGTCCTGGGTTCGAGTCCCGGTTTGGGCATGGTTGTTCTTCCTGTTCTATCTGTGAGATGTGTGAATGTGCCCTCCTGTAAAAAGGGGTTGTGCAAGCGAATGAGTGATGCGTGAGTAGTCAAGACGTACTCTTTGCCGAAGTTGGCTCTACGATAAAAACAAGAGGCGCTTCCCCTTAGGCTTAAATCGGCTGTCTTTGAACAGCGGGCTTGTCCGTGGCAAGTGCCATAAGAAACAACAAAAAGCCTCATATTGTACCTCATTTTTTAAATAATTGCTTTATTTCTTCACTCTACTCGGTTTTATTATGTTGTTTCGTCCAGCTTTTTTGTACTTCAAATATTTTCCATTCTAGTTATTATCATTTTTTGTTATGTTACATGTATTTGTATTTTGTCATTTGTATGTTTCTTTCCAATTGATCTATACCAGACCGGAAAGGAGGCACATGTACTTTAGAAACGGAGGTGTGGTGTTAAGTGTTAAGATACAAATGTGCAAATTTTGATGTCAAGACTGCATGCTGAAACTCATTTTTTTTTAACTTGTGTTTTGGAATCATATATATATATATATATATATATATATATATATAATAAGGGACAGTTTGAAAAAGAACAGTTTGTGTTTTTGAATTTGGATTTAAAAAAAAATTGACAAAAGGACCAACAATTAACCAGTTGATAGATTTTTTTCAAATCCGAAATAGATCTGCTGTTCTAGTAATAAAACCATCTATCAAATTCCATCTATATTGCTTATAATATCTTTGAGTTATTATGTTCATATGCACTAGGACAGCCAGACCAGTTTTCTTGTTTTCGAATTTCACCCAAATTTCAATGTAAACTACAAACTTCGGTTTAAAGATAATATATCAAATTTCATTTGTATTGATCTGTTTTTTAATATCATGTTAAATGAATTGTTTCGAATTGAGAGACATTAGAAGTTTGAATTTCATCAAACACTTGAGGTCAATTTTTTTTTTATTTCAGTACTTTCGTTCCCTGTACGAGAATCTAAAAATCATTCGACATTTAATTTCAATAAATGCTTACAATGAAATATTACAATATTAAATAAATATTTGCAATTTATTTCTTTAAGACAGGCTAATCATTTGCATGCTAATTCGATTTTATATACCAAAAATCTGAAGCCAACTTGGTTGATGAACTTTCACATCACTTACCACCCTTTCCATCCAACCCCGTATCTATTGCCTTCATAATTAAAACCCCCGACAGCTCTCATGCATCCACTTATGCATCTACCCTGTCTTTGAAACGTCAGTCTCTTATTGCCTAACCCTTCTGCTACACGATACCCCTTTCCAGCGGACCCTCTTTGAATCACCCCATCTCCCTTATGTGTATCAAACAAAGGGCGGTGTCCCCTGGTTACTGATATGGAAGGTTCCATGCTGTCCTTTTCGAAGAGGAGTTTGTTGTCGCTTTTGTGTGCTTTCTGGTACGTGAAACGGGGACGGATTTTAGGAATGAAAGAATCGAACAAAGTAATCCTGTTCCGGGATTTTGTGAGAAATATGACGTGTTCATTTTGAATAATAACTAGCTATCGGTGTGCGAGCTTACAACTTCATCAATAATTCGAAGTGTGTTGCGAGCTTAATGAGCAGCGTTCAATTTGAACTGTGTTACCGTCGATTAAAAATGGATGTATTAGAAGAAAATACGGATGACGTTATGTAGTTATTCAGGCTTTATTTTGTGCAACCGCTTTCACCGGGTTACAGCATTCGAATGTACAAGATCACATTTGTTGTAGGTGGCGCTCTTGCATGCCATGACGTAACATTCCGCCCGGCGTTGAAATATGCAAGATTTCAAAACACATTTAATTATACAATTAGCTTACATTTTCTAAAACCAAATAAACTATTCAGATGAAATATTTACAAGTGAACATCAAAATTGCAAAATAAATACAAATTGAATATTAAACATGATATAAATACAATTATTATGTACATACAATATATACAACTATTTTAATTTTCAAAGTTATTCTTTATTGGTAAGAGACAAATTTTTGAAATAGGGCGTGTAAAAATACCTGTGTTAGTTTTTAATTTAACAACTCTTACTCTGCCTTCATTTCCATAAATTATCTCTAAAATTCTAGCCATTGCCCATTTGCAAGGAGGCAAATCATTTTCCTTTAACAATACTAAACATCCGACCTTAACATTATTTTTTTTGAATTGCCACTTATTTCTTTGCTGTAAGTGGTTCAAATAATCAATTTTCCAGCGTTTCCAAATTGTTTGTACACATTTGGTAGTATATTGCCAGCGCGACAACCTATTGTCAGAAATGTCTACAATTTCCGGTTCAGGTATTGAAGTTATTGGGCGTCCAATGATAAAGTGTCCAGGAGTTAAAACTTCATATTCATTAATATTATCTGATAATGGAATTAAGGGACGTGAGTTAAGTATACCTTCAATCTGAATTACTATTGTTTCAAATTCTTCAATAGTTGTTTTACTGTTAGCTAAAGTTCTATAAAGATGGTGTTTAAATGATTTTACTCCTGCTTCCCATAAGCCTCCGAAATTGGGAGAAGAAGGGGGTATAAATTTCCATTGGATTGATTCTGCGGATAGGTAATTGGCTAAAGTCTCATTAGCCTGACAAACTAGTTTTTTTAAGCGATTTAATTCTGAAGCTGCACCCTTGAAATTAGATGCATTATCCGACATCAATGTTGCAATGCGGCCTCTACGGGCGCAGAGTCTCTTTAAAGATGCAATGAAAGCTTCAGTCGTCAAATCTGTTACCGTTTCTAGGTGAATAGCTTTAGTTGACAAACATACAAAAATCTCTACATAAACTTTTGAATATATTCCCTTTCTTTGGTTTTTAAACTTTATTTGAAAAGGACCACAAAAATCTACCCCAGAATTTAAAAATGGAGAACTAGGAGTTACTCTCTCTGAAGGCAAATTTCCCATTAACTGGTCTAACACCCTAGGCCTTTGCCTAAAACATCTAATACAATCATGGACAATTTTTCTTGCAATACCTTTACCATTTAAGGGCCAGTATTGTAGTCTAATTTGATGTAACAAACCTTGTGCACCAATATGTAGACATTTTTTATGTACATGCTCAAAAAGTAACTTAGTGAATGTATGTTTACTGGGTAAAATTATTTGATGTTTAGATTCAAATGGCAAGTCAGAATTTTTAAGTCTACCGCCAACTCTAAGTAATCCCTTTTCATCTAGGAATGGATCTAAAGATCTTAACTTACTTGTTTTAGAAATATTTTTACCTTTATTTAGTGCATCTATTTCTGATTTAAATTCACTCAACTGAGCTACACTAGCTAAATATTCAGTACTTTTTTGCAGCTCCTCAGTAGTTAAATATTTACTTATCTTATTACGAGACTCCTTAGCTTTAGTGTTGTTAATAAACCTGAAAATAAAGCTAACTATTCTAATTAGTTTTATGAAATTATTTGTATGATTAAAAAGTTCATCATAAAAATTTGAATTAGAGTCATTAATGTTTAGAGTCACAACACATTTTAGTTCATCAGCAAAGGCAAAATCCTGCATGGATTGATTGTCTACTGGTTCATCAGTAAGTTCATCTGGACCAGCAAACCACATTTTATTTCTTATGAGTTCATCTGCACTGCATCCTTTAGAAATAATGTCAGCAGGATTGTTTTTGCTACTTACATGTTTCCAATGACAATCTGATCTGAGTGTTTGGATCTCCGCAACCCTATTGCTGACGAATGTTTTTAGCTTATAGGGCTCAGTCTTGATCCACGCCAAAACAATAGTAGAGTCTGTCCACAATGAGATAACATCAATGGGTAATTGCAGAATTGGAACTATCTTTTTCACTAATCTAGATAACAGCAACGCAGCACACAGTTCAAGTCGGGGAATGGTAAGTGACTTTAATGGAGCCACTCTGGATTTGCTGCATACTAGACTAGTTTTAAACTGTCCAGATTGGGTGAAGCACTTTAAATAGACAACAGCAGCATAGGCACGTTCTGATGCGTCAGAAAATCCATGAATCTCAATGCGAATTGCATCAGGAAGTAGAATAAACCTTTGAATTCTGAAGTTGTTTACTTCCCAGAGTTTTATGTAGAACCTTTTCCATTCTGTCATTGCATCAGGTGGTAATTTTTCATTCCAGTCCAATTTTATCTTCCAAAGTCCTTGGATAAATATTTTTGCCTTTGTAATGAGAGGGCCTAAAAGTCCAAGTGGATCATAAAGACTCGCTATTTCTGACAGCACTTCCCTTTTTGAAAAAGAGTCCTTAGGCGTGATCTTTACCTTATATGTAAAGCAATCTTCTTTTGGATCCCAAAACATACCTAATGTTTTTACAGAACTAACACCTTGTTCTTTCGAAAATGAATAGGATGTGGTAGACAGGTTTTGTAATAAATTAGAGTTATTAGCGACCCATTTGTGAAGCTCAAATCCAGCTCTTCCGAGGAGTTCAGAAATCTGGGTTTGAAGATTTTTAGTATCTTCTAGCGTTGCATCACCTGACAGAATGTCATCCATGTAGAAAGCAGAACAAATCACATCTGCAGCCTTAGGAAAGTCCTTTTTTTCCTCATCTGCTAAAGCTCTTAAAGTCCTGGTAGCCAAAAATGGCGCAGAAACTGTTCCATAGGTTACTGTAGACAGTTTGTAAATCTTCACTGGACCATCAGCACTTGATTTCCAGACAATACGCTGTAAGTCTCTTTGAGTGGGATCGATCAGTATTTGTCTGTACATTTTTTTTAATATCTGCACTAAATGCATATCTGTGCTTTCTGAATCTACTTACTATGGAAAAAAGATCTTGCTGAATAATACCTCCATTTAGTAAAATGGAATTCAGAGAATATCCACTTGTTGTTTTTGCACTAGCATCAAAAACCACTCTTAAGGGAGTTGACGTTTTCTCAGGTTTATATATCGCATGGTGGGGAATGTAATAGTTCACATTGCTATCATCTTCAATTTTTATCTCCTCCATGTGTTCTAAACTCTCATATTCTTGCATAAATTCCTTATATAAGATTTCCATAGTATTATTTTTGTTTAATTTATTCCAGATACCATTTAGGCGCTTGATTGCATTTTCTTTGGAATTTCCTAGTAATGATTCGGCATTTTCCTTTATGGGTAATTGAACTATAAATCTTCCAGTTTTATCTCTTTTATAGGTTTTAACAAAATGCTCCTCACAATAAATTTCTTCTTCACTCTTTGTTATTTCTTTAACATTACCCGGCAATGATTCCAATTCAAAAAATTGTTTAACTGCCTCATCTAAATTTGGTTCACTTACGAGATAACAATTGGCTTTTTGAGGTAACTGGGGAAGAATGCCTGTAACTAAATAACCAAACTTAGTATTTTGTAATATTACATCTCCATTTTGCAGATGAAGTTGCTCAGGTTTTAAAATCTCAAAAAATAGCTCATTTCCTAATAGTATATCAATTTGACCTGGTGTGTGGAAATTGAAATCAGCTAGTTCAATTGAACAGGGAATATTTAATGCAGATATATTTAATTTCGATACAGGAATCTCATCGGTTATTTTAGGAAGAATAGAACATTTCACCATGTGTGAAAATGAATAATCTCGATTTGATACTTCAATGTTAGCAGCGTGTTTAATAAACTGCGTAATTCCATTTATACCAGTTATACCTTGTTTTATTGATTTTAGTTTGATTCCCAATTTTCTAGCTACATCTTCTCGAAGAATACATAAAGTCGAAGCATTATCTAAGAGCCCTCTTAATTGAACTCTCCGACCATCTGCAGTTTTCACATAAATAAGAAGAGTGTTTAATATAACTGATTTATTCCCTTCTATCGCTTGTTTAGTCTCTCTCGGATTCAACGTCAAAGCAGATACTTCGGTTAGTACGTTTAGTTTCGGTTTCGTTTCTGCATCTGTTTGGTTTTCGCTCGCCCGTGCCCTTGGATCTGAAGTGGTAGCGCGATTTTCAGCTGACTCATCATGTATGAGTGAGTTATGCCTTTTACCGCAACTTGGAATGTTGCAAGAATATTTTGATTTGCAGATCCCCGGGTGAGATTTAAGACAGTTAATGCATAATTTGTTATTCCTAACAAAGTTCTTTCTGTCATCGATAGACATATTTTTAAAAGTAACGCATCTAAATAGTGCGTGATAGTTTTTGCATAAAATACAAGCTTTAGCATTGGAATTTTTATTATTAACTATAAGTGTTTTCGCTCTTTTAAATATGCTCGTATTTTGTGGACTTTCGTATTTACTAGGAATACGGTTAATATTTTCTAACAAAGAACTTCGCTTTTCTAGAAATTTCATCAAATTTTCAAATGTAGGAATTTCTGCCGTATTTAGAGAAAGCTCGAATTGCTTCCTTGTCTCTTTATCTACTTTCTGTAGAATGATGTTTACAAGCATTAAATCAGATAGCTTATTTTGTTCGAATGTAAGAACCTTTAACGCTCTGATGTTTTTATTAACGCAGTCTATTAAGGCACACAGTTCTTTAGCAGATTCGCTACGAATTTTCTCAAAATTTATTATTTCTAATATATGAGAGTCTATCAATTGACGTTGATTTTCATAACGATCTGATAATGCTTTAAAGAGTGATTGAAAGTTATCACTAGACGATTCTAATAATTTAGCTTCTCCTCTTAAGCATGCACGGAGATAATACAGCTTTTGAGAATCATTTAATTGCTCATTGTTGCTAATTAAATTAACAAATAAATTTTTAAAATTTGCAAAATCAGCTATTTTTCCAGAAAATTCTGGTAATGGAATTTCCGGTAGTCGGATTTTAGTTACTGCATTATCCTTTGAAACAGGGTTAATTTTAAATTCATCTTTAATTGAATTTAATAGCAATTTCAGACCTACCTCTGTTTCTTCAATCCTTATATTTATTTGATCAATATTTTCTAGGATGGTTTCTATATCTTCCGACGTTTCAATACCGCAATATTGTTCGGATATCTTGTCCAACTGTGCTTGCAATTGTCCAAGTTTCCTTAATTTCACTTCTAATTCCATTGCGTTAATGTCTTTCGAAGCTGACTTTTCGGCACTAAAACTTTCGATTCTTTTCAAAGTAGTTTTTATCGAGCCTTTCAGTTTATTTAGTTTCTTTTCTGAAACCGCTTCTCGGTCATCGCTTTTTTCAACTTTTTTATCCATGGTATTTGCTCCGGCTCGCTTTTGACCAATGTTACCGTCGATTAAAAATGGATGTATTAGAAGAAAATACGGATGACGTTATGTAGTTATTCAGGCTTTATTTTGTGCAACCGCTTTCACCGGGTTACAGCATTCGAATGTACAAGATCACATTTGTTGTAGGTGGCGCTCTTGCATGCCATGACGTAACAAACTGTATGCGTGCTTTCTGTTTACTTTATATTTAGTTTTGTAAATATACGTTTGTATCTTTCAGCTTGTTTATGTATGAATACTGTTTATTTTAAATTGCAGATTGCTTTGCAATGTGTTAGTTGCAAATTATTCTAATGAGTGTCCTATTGGTAGATTTAGTTGTATTGCGTCCTTTGACAGTGCATATTCCGAGGTTTCGTTTTAACCTCTTCGTCGTCCATAACGCGTCTAGCACGTTTAAGTGAAACTTCTGCAGGGCGGTCGTAACACGCTTCAAGCATTCTTCGACATTTTAAAACTTTTAAACGTTTAAAACGCTTGTAAATGTTTACTTGTTTGAATTTTTATTTTTGTTTGTTCTAATGCGGCGAAAAACAGAAATTTTCGCAGACAGGAGAGGACGGCGAAAGGGTAATGTAAAACTATATTTAGCTTCATATTTCATCCATTTTAACTTGTCAATGAATTACTTTAAGTTGATAGTAATTACTTATTTAATTTTATTAATCTGTTGTGACTCTAGACTTCTTGGTATCTACATTTGTATATTATATGATTGAAGCAGATGTTTAGCTTTATAAATATTTTAATAAATGAGTGAATATAATGAAGCATAGAGAAATCTGGCCAATTATACTGGATAAAGTTTTAATATTATCTTAATATTTTATAATTAACCTTTTCTCCTGTTTGCCTTTGCTCGCCAAATCGATTGTTGTCCCCGAATCATGTATGTCTTCAGTTTAGTGGTGTTTCCTGAGGGGTTGATTTCCTTCCCTTAGACAACCAAAGTAAATATAAACAAACTGTTTAAAAAATGATATGAAGAAAGTTCAATTTCAAATGCAAACAGAAATATTTTAGCATTAGTTAAAATTCAGTAGAAATTTCATCATAATTTTTACTTTTTTGGCTGAAATGAAGAATTAAAACTTGAAATTGGGAAATTTTAGATTAAAAGAAAAAATTTCTTGAGACTTTTAAGAGAGACTTACTGATATGTTCACATGAAAATATTGCAGTTTGTTCATTAATAACCAGACAAACTTTGTAGGTATTCAGTCGAGAGACGCCAGATTTTGTTACACGAGAAAAGTAAACCAACCTGAAAACTATTCATTAGTATTGCCACAAATAATGTGCTTAAAAATAGAATTAATAAATTTTATTCTTTTTAAAATCCTTTGGTGTTTATTAAAGCTTTACTTATCCTTTTTTACTGCCATTTTACCGTCAGTGCAATATAAATACTTACTATGACATAATAATAATTTTCATTTTTTGAAACAATACTGGTGAAACCAACCTCAAATGTCGTCGGTCAGGTGGCTTGTACTCTACCAATCACAAAGTGAATATTGCGATTAGACCTACTTGAATTTAACTGAAGTATATGTATTTGAATAATCTTTATTTGCTCTTATGTGAATAGGCCAAAATAAGAAAGAGAAAATGGATGAAATTTGATATGCAGGCTAAATTTCGAATATTCATATCATTTATTAAATGTTTGACCATATTTGTCAAAATTTGTATTGCTTGCCTCTCCTTATGTTTCTCATAATGATATGCTAATTTAAATAAAATAAAACCCATCTGGAGAAATAAAATTTGGTATGTGGTCTTTGTACCAAAATAAGAGATAAGAATTAAATTGTAGAGTAAATCGATAACAAAAGAGCATTGTATTCTCTCTTTAACTCTGTATGCAACGCAATAGAAAGTAATTGTATTGTGGTTGAATTTCTAAATTTAACAATCCTTTGTGTTAAAATGAGGAATAATTTACTTTCTCCAGGCTTTTTATAAGTAAGGTTTTTCCATCTTAGATCAGACTTTTCACATTAGTATGATTATTAATTATAAAAGTTAAAATAAATGCAAATAATTTTTGAAAAATTTAAATCTACTTTTTTATAGTAACACTTTATTTATTTTAGATTAAATTAATTATTCGATTCATTTAGACATTAGAAAATTTGTCTTAAAAATTGCATAATTTTTTGTTGTTGTATGATTTTTTTTGTTACTTTCTCTTGTATATGAAATATACGAATAGAAAATGTTGCAAGCGAGAAACATTTCACACAAAAACTTTTTCTTTAGTTAGATAGAAGGACTTCTTGTCAATAGATTTCGTTCAAAATATGAGAGAAATCTACACATATGGCCTAAAATCGATATACTAAATTTCATACATCTAGCGCAAACAATTTTTGAGTTATCCTCTTCACATCAGATGTACATTAAGCCTAAAATAAATTTCTCGAGCTCAGGAAGGTGGTGATTCGTCAAAATCTCGAATTTTGAATTTTTTGACGATTTCAGTAGGGATTATTTATTTATTTATTTGTATACATTAACCCTTTATAGGGCCGTAAGAAGTATGCTTCCCACCAAATTTATCAATATTCACATGAAATTATGTAGGTTGGTATAAATTCTGACACATTTTTTTAGTAAGTCAGAAATTTAGATGCTTCAGTTCTTTATCTCAAACAAAATGACGTGTCTTGATTTGTTACTTAATTATTCATTAACCAAATTAATTAATTAATAAAATTAAATTTATCTACTAAGCTAAATGAATCCCTTTTCTTATTCTAATTTCAAGCCTAAAAATATTTTAACATAATATGACTAGAAAAAAATGGCCCTTTAAAGGGTTAAGGTAAAAGAAATTGACTAACCACTATTACAATTGTTATTCGAATCTTTAAAAAATGTAGTTGAGTGAGAAGTCCATGAAAAACTCATCATTAAAAGAAAAGGAAGATTTTATATATTTCAGAAATCGTCTAAAATATTTTAAACTCCTCTTGATGCTTTAAAGCAGCTTTTCCCTGTTAGACCGCGGAATCCGATTATTCCCCGGAAGACAAAACTTTTAAGCTAAATTTTATTTATATCCTTGACTATTTTGACTGAAAATCCTCTACATGCGACGAATTTCTAGTTTTTGCTTTCTCATATAGAAGTATGGAAAAAATATTGCAATCGTCAAAAAAAAAAAAAAAAAAATTCGAACTCGAGTTTTTAACGAATCCTCGTATTTTAAACCCCTCTGAGTTCGAAAAGCGATTTTTTGAAAAATATTTGTTTATCTGTGTGTCCATCTGTATTTAGGACAAAAAATAAAAGAAAATCGTGTGAGGTAGATGGATGAAATTTGGTACAATGTCTTTAGTACGCAAATTTTTGTTTTAATCAATCGGTAAAAGAGGCGCCCCCATTATAAACATTCGGTCTTTTGATGGTTTTGTATTTACTGCAGCCTAATGATGAATCTCCGAAGATCACACATCAACAGGTTCTTCCGTAATAATTGTTCTGTGATTTGTGATTAGTAATATAGTACATTTATTAGAGATAATCCGAGAAAGTTTTTGGGAGACAACTTCAGTTTTTATTTTCTCGTATACGAAGTATACAGAAATATCGCAATGCCCCTGAGTTCGAAGGATACATTTTTAGAAAATGTCAGTCTGTCTGTCTGTCGGTGACAATGATAACTGAAAAACGCTTTGAACTAGCCGGATTAAATTTGATATTTGGTCTTCAGATCAAATTTGTAGATTTCTATCAAATTTTGAACAAAATCCTTTCAGAAGTCTGCCTGTCCGGCTATCCGTATATAAGCTAACTCTGTAACTACCATATGGTGAGAGCTAGATTTATAAAATTCGGTAACACATATTTAACATTTATATTTTAGGCATCTATCCAGTTTTAAGCCAAATCGAGCAAGGGATTAAATGCCTGTCTGTCTGTACTTTCAGAAACATTTAAACTTGATAATTTAAAAGCGTAATGAGTTAAATTTATTAAATTTGTTTGGGGATTTTATGAATACAAGTGTAGTGTTGCGTGTCAGATTTTTGTTCCAATCCGTTGCAAATATATATATATATATAGTGTGTGTGTGTGTGTGTGTAACATTATTTTGGTTGAAGCAGAGTGCAGGTTTTAAGACACAGACGAGACGTTGTATTTTTACTTTCGTTTTATTCTCTCTTTAATATCCATCTCGGGAAAGCAATTTATTTACAAGCAGACACAGCGCGGCACAAAAGCAGAAGTAAAGAAGAAGCGCGAAACAAATGATCACTAGTCTTATATAACATAGGATTTCGGGCCAAGCGCCAATGGAATACATGTTTTGACCTCTGATAAGGGCAAATAAAGTATCACTTTCATATGATACGTAATACTGATGGCGCATTAGTTTTACAGAGGAAATAATTAAATAATTAAACCGAAAGTGGAATTAGATCACGAAATAAGAGAATATATTTAGAATGAAGTTATGATGGGCTAAATTAAAATAAATCTTGGAAATTAATTAAATTGAAAGTAGAATTAAAATATCATTGCATATATATAATAACACAAATTCGGTTTTCGATTGCTATTAATCGCGTGTCAGGATTTACGACAAACCTGCCAAGGATAACATGATAGACGCAATAACTTAAAAGCGCAATGACTTAAATATGTCAAATTTGGTATGTTATTCTGTGACTTCAATTTTAGTTCTATGTGACATTTTAGCTTCAATCGGATTTTAAAAAAAGCGTCTAAAACACCAATGAACCTGTATGAGAGAGTGTGCCAGAAAGTTTAGTGGGGACCATTCCGTCTATTTCTGCTAAGAAGACACCACAGCTGTCTTCGAGCCAATCAGCTCTCTTCCTACGCGAATCAGCTGATCGAGTCTTTGTTTAAAACTGATGATACTTCTTTAAAAACCATGAAAGCGAATCTTCCACCTATTATCGGGTTAGGCCTAATTTTAGTCTAGGCGCCGCTTTCCTGCCTTCGCCAAAACAATCCAAATTCTTCTCTTTCTAGAAGTCGCACGTGGCGATATGCCACTGGCCCCCCTGGGGAGTCTTGGCGTTCAAAAATGCTGGCGATACGCATCTTTTTCTTATTTATTACGTCACCCCCTTTCCCCACTGCGTCACGGCGCCTTCTCTTGATGAGTTATTTGCATACATCGCCGAGAACAAACGCTCTTTTAATGGGTTGCCACCCTGCCTACTAAATCTCGACTCGATGTTTGGGGAGGCTGTCACTTGGAGCAATCGCATCTTCTTTAAAACGGGAAGAAGGTATGGTAAAAAAAGCATTAAAAGAAAGATTCCGGAGGGATTTTGGAAATCGAAGAGCAGAAAAAAAAGGGGAATTTTTTCTCTCCCCCACCCCCTTTTTTTTAAATTCTGGTAAAAGAAGATTTTGATTTCATGAGAACTCTATTTACTCTTTGGAGCAGCAAGGAAAAGTGCTGTTCTTTGATTTGTTGGACGATAAAAAAAAGATGTGCTGTGTTTGTTAAATGTGGTGTCGTTTGTCAGACTGATAAGTGGAGGTTTTTATGCATGGATTTGGTATTTAAGATGCAGGTTGTGAGATATTTATGCAGGAAGGGGGTGCTTGATTGCAATCGACCGTGCGGATGGGGCTATCTCTGCTGCAGCTTTGATTGGGAGATATGAATGGGTTTTTTTTCTTCCTTCTTAGATTTCGGAAGTATTATATACAAAGTTACTGTTATCTGAACATGTGTTCTCTGTATTTCTTTTGCCTTCCATTCTATTTTATTTTTAAAAAAACAAATAAGTGACAGACAAAGAAAAAATGTCTCCAAGTACAATGATAAGAAGAAAAAAAAAATGTTAAAAAAGTAGTTGTGAAATCTAATTTGTACTGAACCAACGTGAATTTTGTTTTGCGCGTGCTTTGATTATAAATTTGTTTGCACTATATCCGCTATTTTTAGGAACATACATCATGTGAAATCTCCCGAGACCTGTAAATTTGTCTTTACTTGCCAATAGGGCTTGCATAGTTCCACTTTATTGCATAAGAGCCTTTCACTTCCATATCACAATTAAGATGAATTTGTAGAGAATTCGTCATTTCACTCTTAATTACAATTTATTTGGGGGAAAAAATCTTTTAATTTGATATAATATGGACATTTTTTTAGTTATTGAAGCAAGAATTGAATCACTGAGCTAGTTTTCATGTGGACAGTTTGTGGGTTTTGAATTTAGTTTCGTTTTTCTTTATATTGTGCGTTTTGGTCCTTTTTACGTTGACCGATTGATTCCAAAATCTGATTCAATGGATTATTTTTATTTTATATCAATATACATTTTTTAAGTAAGACGTTCGCATGCAAAAGAGAGACAGAAAAGTATGACCTACCTTTCATAGACCGTCGACCTTTTCTTAATATTTGTCTTAAATTTCATTATGAAAATTCATATGTCTTATTTCATTCATTATTCAAATGATTTACCATTTTTGTTTCAGAGTTACAATTATATTTCTAGCTTGTTTCATTTTTTTCTGTTACCGTTTTTCATTGGTACTGAAACGAAAAAATATACAGACATCTCTTTGATGGATTTTGTCTTAAATTTTATAGATTTAGAATTTTATTATAAAAATCGTATACCAAATCGCATTTATCTAGTTTTTATAGTACTTGAATTATCATTAAGGCACAGTCGTAATTTCACAAATGAGTTTTCAGATTGGATAGTATCTAATATGTGGAGAATTATTAGATTCTTGAAAACGAATCTTTTTTTTTTTTTTTTGATTAATACAGTTCTTTTTTTTTTTTTTTTTGTATATTTTCCTTTCCAATTAGAAAGAGAAAAAAAAATCAAGGTAACTCTCAAAATGTTGGAAAACTAAATAGAGGGACTTGTTGATTTGATTTCTTGATTTTATTGGCACAAAAGCCATGATGTTGGCTATGCTGCGCCAAACTGTAAATCGTATACCAAATCTCATTTATCTAGTTTTTATAGTACTTGAATTATCATTAAGGCACAGTCGTAATTTCACAAATGAGTTTTCAGATTGAATAGTATCTAATATGTGGAGAATTATTAGATTCTTGAAAACGAATCTTTTTTTTTTTTTTGATTAATACAATTCTTTTTCTTTGTATATTTTCCATTCCAATTAGAAAGAGAAAAAAATCAAGATAAATCTCAAAATGTTGGAAAACTAAATAGAGGGACTTGTTGATTTGATTTCTTGATTTTCTTGGCACAAAAGCCATGATGGTGGCTATGCTGCGCCAAACTGTAGGGACTTGTTGAACTAATGCAATTGTGAAATCAGAAGCACAGTTTCAATGGCAAATATCCATCGGGATATTTTAATATGGGATAAAGAGGAAACGGTGCTAATTTTGAATTCTCTAAAATGATAATCTCGCTTACAAAACAGCACGCTACTTTTAAAATTGGAAGCATTGTGAGACCTGACTATTGATCCAAATTTACAAAAAAAAAAAAAAAAAAAAAAAAAAAAAAAAAAAACTTTCGAAAAGTTTACAAATAAATTGATTTATCATATTATTTGCCTTCCACTCTACATCTACACTAACCTGTTGCCATAAAATCTCCTTTCGATCTATTCTATCATATTCTCTATATAAAAAATGAAATTAAGTGCAATAATAATAATAGTAATAATATTGTAATGTCAGAACTACTAATGACAGTGTTTAAGAAGACGCTTGACGCAATCTTCCAACTGCGAAGGATTTCACCTTGAAAACAAGGGTAAGAGGCATGATTATCGACTTTTAAGGGAGGAGGTATTTTGTCTGGCTTGCTTTCTTTGTTTGCTATTTAGAAATAATTCTATTTTTTCAGTGCAATCCACTGCATTAAATTCAAAAGTATCTTCTCCTTTTCATTTTAAAAAGTATTCATGGTCCTATTCTTTTCCCTGAACATGTTAATAATAGTAGTGTATACATATATGTGCATATGTAATGATATTTTTTAATTTAATTTAAATCCCAACTCATTTCGTAATTCTTATCTTAAATTGGCCCATATTACTTTATTTTAGAATTTTCTCTCGTTTCCCGATCCAAATCCTACTTTTTATATTTAAATATTTCTAACATGCTCACTAAAGAATTGCTGATAATTTTGGTGCTCACACCATAAACGATGGGATAAAAAAATTTCCTAATACCTCTAGCAGTCTTTCAAAGATACCTAAGATTCCCTTATTTAAGTTCAACGCGGGTCGAAGAAATCGCTATCAGAATCACTTTGTAAAATCACTAAAAGGAAATTTTCTATCATTTTGCTCTTGTGTTCTGGTGCGAACATACCTGTTCTGCCTTTTTTCCCGTGTACTCCCTCCGTGCTTTTTTCCCGTGCAATTATTGCACTCCCTCAATAAAATAAAATGAATATTATATCAAAGTGTCATCTTCTCGGCAACGTATCTACCAAATTAGGCTATATATAATATGTAATGATATTTTTAAAATCTAATCTAGACCTTGCATAATTTTCTGAATTTTACCATCAATTAACCCATGTTAACTTAATTCTAAAACGTTCGCTTATTTCCTGACCTAATTCCTACTCTTTTTATTTAATTATTTCTAACACGCGTTTAATAAAATTGCTGACTCCGTTGATTCCCAATCCAGGAGCAATAGGATAAGAATCCTTAACACCTACGAATCTTTTTTAAAAATACGTAAAATTCCCTTGCCTAAATCGACGCATAACAAAGAAATCTCCATTTGTATCTCATAATAAAATCACTGAAAGGAAAATTTCTCTCGCTTTTGCTCTTGTATCGCGATGTATAATGACGTATGGTTTCATCGCTTTTTCTTTGTACATAATATGCCTCCCGTGTAAAATGAATTGAAGTTAATTCCTAAAGCTTCTTCTTTTCGGTCACGCATCTGCAGAATCATGTGTACATATATATATATATATATATAATATAACATGTGTACATAATTTGATGCCATCATTAAAAAAAGGAAAGAAAAAAAGTCACAATGATAATGGCAGGTGTTTGTTGATTTCTTGACAACAAATAAAGCAATAAATAAATTGCGAAACGCATTAAACAATTGACAAAATGATATGAACTAACGTGTTATGTAAACACCTTGACAGGAAAACAGATTTTCACCGGAATCCGCGATGACTGAAATTCCTCGTCCAATTAACAATCACGGTGGGGTAGAAGCGCCAGAACCACTTAAACCTTGCTCACCTGTGATAAGGAAGCTCTAATTTTAGGTTGAAGGTGTCCTCCTAAATAGATTAGAGGCGCAAATCTTGGGAGAATTCGCGTAAAAGAAAGTAAAAGCAATCATTCACTTCTTATCGTGGTTGCCTTCGAATCGGTGCCAAGTTCATCGCACGATTGCCCTTCCTTCCATCCTTATCGCTGCTGCTCCAGTTCGACAGGAAAGCCACATTTTTCGGCCAAAAAGGGGGGAAATGGCAAGTTTTGGTCGTCAAAAGGGGCTTAACATGATTGATAGAAAGCCTAGTGAAGGCATTTTTGTTTATCTTAAGAATTTTTAACAAGTAAGAAAGTATCTCTCTTTAGAATTAAAATATCCCTTCTCTGAGTATTTTAGAGGGAAGAATTACGATCGTCAAAACAAAGATAGATTGATATTTTTTTTTGTTAGGTGATAAAAGGAAAGGAAAATTTCACACACTTCTGTCGCTATTTTTGCCTCTTATAAAGTGTGGAGCTATGCAATTACAACTGATGAGAGCTTTCCGAAAGATCGGACATGGTTAACCCTTTAAAGGCCATTTTTTTCTAGTCATATTATGTTAAAATATTTTTAGGCTTGAAATTAGAATAAGAAAAGGGATTCATTTAGCTTATTAGATAAATTTAATTTGATTAATCAATTAATTTGGCTAATTAATAATTAAGTAACAAATCAAGACACGTCATTTTGTGTGAGATAAAGAACTGAAGCATCTAAGTTTCTGTCTTTCTAAAAAAACTTGTTAGAACTTATGCCAAACTACATAAATTCATACAAAGATTGATAAATTGGATGGGAAGCATACTTCCCACGGCCTTAGAAAGGGTTAAATTAACATGATTAATAGAAATGAAGGGGTGAAAATCTACTTTACAGCAGCTACCAAAATGCTTATAGTACAGAAGTTGTTCATGGATAAAGCGATAATTCATCTAATTTTTACTATCATTCTATCTTCAATAATAAGAGAATTATAAGAACAAGATTTCAACCTGTCACCACCGTTATTTCGAACCCATTTATGTATCCATTTCTTTACCCATTTTAAATGAATATTCCATTTACTAGCTCGATTAACAATTATATTACATATCTTTCGCTGGTTCATATCCCGTCAAAAAAATTTCTATTATCATGTTCATTACATATTTGCAAACTGATTCAATATTATCTTGAAGTCATGTCATGAGGACCATTGCAATTAGTTTTTTTTAATCTAAAAAGAATGTACTTCTACTGTTCTAAAAGGGGTATAAATGATTTTACCTAATAGATCTCTGGGAACTTAAGAACCCAAAATAATAAGCTCGCTGTAAACAAACTAACGCCCGATTTTTTGTCCATTCATTTCATTTTGTAGAGCTGATCGATAATTGGACAACGATAAAATTTCCTTTGTTGTGCTAATTTTTTTTTTTTTTTTTGAAAGCTCCATTTCATAACTACAGCGCTTTTCTTGTCAGATTTCGTTTGAAATTTGCTGCGGATCTACATTTTCGATTTTAATTTTGTCTACAAAATTTTATCCGTCTAATTAATTCGCCAAAATTATATGTATTCCGTAATTATCGTATCTTCCTATATTTTGACAGCCAGATATACACCCTGTTAATAAAAATTTGGTAGAAATCTATAAATTCCTTTTAAAAATTACATACCAAATTTCAACAATCTAGCTTAAAGCATTTTTAAGCTATCGCTTCTTAAATAAACAGAGGGGCCGCGGTGACCTGGTGGTAAGGTCTCGGCTTCGGAACCGGAGGGTTTCAGGTTCGTGTCCCGATTCCACCGAAGAACTGTTGTGTAAGGGGGTCTGTTGAACGTTAAATTCGTCATGACCAAACGCCCTCCCCCGCTGGTGTTGCGTGGTATGGAGAGAGGGGGGATGCCAGCTCAGGTGTCGTCCTGAGATTCCTTTACATTTAATTTACTCTCTGGTTACATAAATTGTTGATGTTAGAAACAGTCAAAATTAGCGTTTGAAAATCACTTTTCAGTCCCTAACTTCTAAGATATTACAGTTGTCGAAAAACTTTAAATGCAAAAGTTCTTCATCAAAAGGAGGTTCTAATTTGGCTAACTGGAATTATTTTTCTATCTTCAATATCAAAAAAGTTATAGTGAAATGAAAATTTCACCTTCCCCCTCACCACCACCACAATTTGCACCACCTTTGTGCTAGATGGGTCATTTACGAACTCGTTCGAGATTCTTACATTTCTATCAACATATTCCAAGCCAGCTAAAAGTCAAACAAAATGTATCTATCTATCCTGCTCACAAGATAACATGGCAAAAGCTTTATGCGCATGTATATGTAATGTTATCTCTAAATTAAATTTTAATTGATTTCCTAATTTTTATCTTAATTTAAACTGTATTAACTTAATTCTAAAATTTCCTCTTATTTTCTGATCCAATTCCACATTTTTCTTTATTTAATTAATGCTACACGAGCTCTGTAAAATTGCTTTAGTCTGCACTTTCATACGCTGCAAGTTAAGGGATAAAATTCCATCAAGCTAAACGAATTATTTTAAAAGATACCTATATTCCTCTTGTCTAAATGGACTCGTGTAAAGAAATCCCTATCAGAATCTCAAAGTATATAAGCGCTAGGGATAAATACTTCTGCTCTTGCATCGCATGTAAACGGACGTCAGTTCGCCCTCTCTTCTTGTACATAAATTAGGCCTCACGGGACGGAATAAAGCGAAGTTTAAAAATTCTCTCTCTTCGGCCACGACTCTGTTTCAAATGTATATATATATATATATATATAAATATGTAATGATACTTTAAAATATAAATTAAACCCTAATTAATTTCCAAAGTTTTATCTTAATTCAGCCCATATTAACTAAAATGTTTTCTTATTTCCTGATCCAGTTCTACCTTATTTATTTAATTAATGCAACAGAAGTTCTGTAAAATTGCTGAGATCCAGAAGCTCCCACACTCCGAGTGAAGGGATAAAAATATGTCGATCTAACACATTTTTTTAAAAAAATTCCCTTACTTAAATCGATATGTGTCAAAGAAATCCGTATTAAAATCTCACAGTATATAATCATGGGGATAAATGTTACAATAGCTTTTCCTCTTTTCGCTCTTGTGTCGTTCTGTACATAAATTATGCCTCCCGGGATGAAATAAAGGCAGAGTTTAAAATTATAAAAATGTCTTCATCTCTTCTTGGTCATGCATCTGCTTTAAGATATTATATTTATAATATACTTTTGAACGAAGGGTGGTTTTGGGTTCTAAGGACCATAATCGATGAAGAACTGAAGAAATTTTACCGAAGTCTTCTCATGAGAACCATTGAAATAGGAGATCTTCCTATAGGAAAGATGTGCAAACACCTACCACCAAACACCTTAATGAATTTTTTCGGGCTCTTTAATATGGCCGCGGTGGCGTGGTGGTAAAGTCTCGGTTTCGGAATCGGTGGATTTCAGGTTCTTGACCCGATTCCACCGAAGTACCGTCGTCTGAACGGGTCTGGTGCAAGTTAAATATATCCGGGTCAAACGTCCTCCCGCTGGTGTGGCTTGGTGTGGAGAGGATGGTACCAGTTCAGGTGTCGTCCTCGTCATCTGACCGCGGTTCAAAATGACGAAGTCCGTCCCAAAATAGCCCTAATGTCGCTTTAAAATGAGACGTTAATATAATTAAACTAAACTTAAATTTCAACTCTTTAAGTGGGGAGATTTGTCAACAGAGGGTGTCACTTGAAAAATGTTCCTAATTCGCATTAAACTGTATACATTTTCTATTCATTTTGGTATATTATATACGGTTCTCCTTAAGAAATTTCTAAATCTTTAATGAAAACAAAATGGGAAGAAAGTCAAATAAAAACTGCAATTATTGTGGAAAGAAGTCCCCCCCCCAACACATAATGAAAAAAATATCGAAACTTACGAAACACAATAAATTTAATACGTGAAAAGATTGTCTGAGAAGAAAGAAATAAAAGGTTTCTTTTCAGATTGGTGTTGTTTCGTCTCAGATCCTATAACTGAAGAAAAATGAAAATGCAATTTCGGAAATTTCCGATCCACGCAAAGAATCCATTGAGACGAATGGATTTTCTAAGTGTGATATGGATTATTCTATCAAATGGCTCTCTGGGAACTTAAAGATAAAAAAAAAAGTCATTCTGCTCAGAAATTGATTTTAAGTTATTTTCTTAAACATGCCATTAAGAAAATAATTGTTCTCTTTCTTTTCTCTCTCTCTGTCATAGTATAGAGAAAATATTGTAGTCTTAAAAAAAAAATGTGAATTCGTTATTTTGACGAATCACCGCGTTTTAGATCTCCGTAAGTTTGAAAAATCCATTTTTGGAAAGTGTCTGTCTGATGTGACAAAACTCGAAAGCGCTTTGAGCTAGAAAGATGAAATCTAGTTTTACGGCCTTTATACTAAATTTGTGAATTTCTATCAAATCTTGAGCATAATTCGTTGAGAGAAATTCTGTCTGTCCGGTTGTCAGAACATCACATTATACATTAACACGACAACTACAAAACAAAAACAGCTAGAGAGGTAAAATTCCACGCAAAGATTTAATATATGTAATGTTGACTCCTATCAAATTTTGAACCAAATTCGATGAAAAGTTGTCCGTCTGTACTTTAACCCTTTCTAGGGCCGTGGGAAGTATGCTTCCCACCAAATTTATCAATCTTTGCAAGAAATTATGTAGGTTGGCATAAGTTTTGACAAATTTTTTTAGTAAGTCAGAAACTTAGATGCTTCATTTTTTTATCTCAAAATGATGTGTCTTGATTTGTTACTTAATTATTAATTAACCAAATTATTTAATTAAGCAAATAAAATTTATCTAATAAGCTAAATGAATCCCTTTTCTTATTGTAATTTCAAGCCTAAAAATATTTTAACGTAATATGACTAGAAAAAAATGGCCCTTTAAAGGGTTGAAAAAGATGTAAATGCAATTACTCAAGAACTCAATGACATAAATATATCAAATTTATATGGGATTATATGATTATGAGTATAGTTTCGTATCAGTTTTTTGGTTCGATTAACTGGGGAAAATGCGTCTAAGACACAAATTCGATTTTTGGATTTTATTATCCCATGTTAAGAATTAATCGATGAGTGTACGGTGAAAAAAAATCCAACAAGCTGAGTAAAGAAAAAAAAAAACCGTTTTGTTAAAAACATTAATCCAGAAAACATCAAGCATAGGTAATAAAAATGCAGCCAAGGTATACGCAATGAATATAAATTGTAGAAATTAAAAACACAAGTAGACAACAAATCGGTTAATCGAAAGCAATTGTTCCCCTCAGCATAAACAACTGAAAAGCTTGCTCCACGGCAATTTAAAAAAAGAAATAATTCGCTTCAGTCTCTCTGGTTTCTATAGTCTGATTTAAAATTTCCTAGAAGCATCTCCAGATCTTAGTTCTTAATTGAAATCGCACCATAATTCTTGTATTTTCCGGGACCTTCATTTTTTTACTCAATTCTTCACAAAGGTCAGGGGGCATTGCCTTGCCATTCTTTGAGAATCCTTGTAAATGTATCTTTCCAATGACTAGTTTGACAGTGTAGCTGTTTTACAGATTCGTAACAATATACTTTTTATTTAAGTCTCGGCTTTATTTTTTTCCTCTTTATATATGTAGAAATTTGTAAAGTTTCGTAATTCACGCCTTATTGTGCGCGCTTATTAGACACTATTTCGAAAATTCAATTGCTTGGCTTTTATTTAATTACATTCATGTTTTTAAAAATGGAAAAAGTCCATAAGCCTTATTAATATTTCCTTATTTTCTTATTCTATTAATATGCCTAATATCTGTTCTATGTAAAGTTTTCTCTATGGAATATAATAAGTTTTCTCTATGGAATATATTTAATTTTAAACGAATGCTCCATTTTTAAAAGAGAACTGATTTACGAAAAGAAAAACAAATCTTTTTGAGGAAGATTTAATTTTAACATATCTTCCGATCTTATGAAATATCAAGTGTCATGAGATCATGAGAAAACAAAAGCTGGATTCGTTTTCTAAAAAACGTTTAAACATTTCTTGAATAATTCGGAATCGAGAATACCTCAAAACACAGATTTTTAACTAGTTTTGCTCTGCAGCTTTTTTTCATTGTTATTAAGACGTGCTAACATTTTTTTTTTGTTTGCAAATTAAAGATTGTTGTGCAACCCGTAGTAGATGTGACGTCAAAATATTCTTCTGACGTCAGCGTAGACGTCATCGGCTTAAATATTTAAACCACGTGACCTGAAGCGACGATATCTCTAAATTTAGAAATAGATCTCCCGTCAGTTGTAGAGAAAATTACGCAAGGATGTGTGGTTTGTCGGGGGAATATTTTTTACCATAGACTCTTATTTATTTTGGTTAAGTGAGCGATAATTTTGTGTTCGTTTTTTTGTGTTTAAATTGAAAGTAAACCCTCAATTTGTTCGATTTTTGCTACAAGAAGCATAAAAATAGCAACCTAACTAGTTTAAAAAGTAGAGAAATTGATTTTCTCATCTCTTTCTACTTAGGAAGTAAATTTTAATGAACCTTATGGTATTTCTTCTTAAATCTGCCTCGTTTTTGTTGATTGAAATATTTTTTTTATGTATTATTATCTTCACAACATTTGTGGGACGTTTTGAATAGAATCTGTTGGCAGATTTTAAGAGATAGATTCCTTTTGAATCTTTACTGAATAAAAAAAGGATTCTGTTCCTTAAACTTTGCCAACAGATACTATTCAAAACTTTGCATGCACGATTCATTTTCGCTAATTTTACAGGGGAAACGTCTCTTTTGAAACTAGATGGATGTTTACTTTTGTAAAATTTCAGTTATAGGATGATAGAATCTGATGGCATAATTTATTCTTTTATTTATCTCCTAATTTTTACATCTGTATATTATTGGGGAACATCGTACGGTTAGTGTCAGTGAATGCGATCCAATTAGCAGAATAATGGAAAGCAATTTTATTTCACCAGAAAACAAGAAGGTATCAAAGATATCAAGGATACTTGTAGACTGATTTAAAGGTAGTACTTATAGAATGATTCAAAGGAAGGATTTGTAGATTGATTGAAAGGTAGTACTTATAGAATGATTCAAAGTAAGGATTTGTAGATTGATTGAAAGGAAGGATTTGTAGATTAATTGAAAGGAAAGATTTGTAGATTGATTGAAAGGAAGGATTTGTAGATTGATTGAAAGGAAGGATTTGTAGATTGATTGAAAGGAAGGATTTGTAGATTGATTGAAAGGAAGGATTTGTAGATTGATTGAAAGGAAGGATTTGTAGATTGATTGAAAGGAAGGATTTGTAGATTGATTGAAAGGAAGGATTTGTAGATTGATTGAAAGGAAGGATTTGTAGATTGATTGAAAGGAAGGATTTGTAGATTGATTGAAAGGAAGGATTTGTAGATTGATTGAAAGGAAGGATTTGTAGATTGATTGAAAGGAAGGATTTGTAGATTGATTGAAAGGAAGGATTTGTAGATTGATTGAAAGGAAGGATTTGTAGATTGATTGAAAGGAAGGATTTGTAGATTGATTGAAAGGAAGTACATAATTGTTGATTGATTCAAAGGAGGTACATATTTGTAGGTTGATTCAAAGGAGGTACATATTTGTAGGTTGATTCAAAGGAGGTACATATTTGTAGGTTGATTCAAAGGAGGTACATATTTGTAGGTTGATTCAAAGGAGGTACATATTTGTAGGTTGATTCAAAGGAGGTACATATTTGTAGGTTGATTCTAAGGAGGTACATATTTGTAGGTTGATTCAAAGGAGGTACATATTTGTAGGTTGATTCAAAGGAAATACATATTTGTAGGTTGATTCAAAGGAGGTACATATTTGTAGGTTGATTCAAAGGAAATACATATTTGTAGGTTGATTCAAAGGAGGTACATATTTGTAGGTTGATTCAAAGGAGGTACATATTTGTAGGTTGATTCAAAGGAGGTATATATTTGTAGGTTGATTCAAAGGAGGTATATATTTGTAGGTTGATTCAAAGGAGGTATATATTTGTAGGTTGATTCAAAGGAAGTACATATTTGTAGGTTGATTCAAAGGAAGTACTTGTAGAAATATTTACAAACGAAGTACTTGTAGAAATATTTACAAACGAAGTACTTGTGGGAATTCATAGCTCAATCAGACAACAAATCGTTGATTAGAAAACTCAGCTTATACAACTAGAGAGCTTGCTCGCTCTGCGATCAACATTGCAAAGAAAAGATTCGTACCTTCTATGGCCTATTCTCTTATACAGTACCCCATCAAGGCGAGTAGTCACATGGAATTTTTCAAAAACATCTAGATCTTGGTTCCTAATAGAGTTAGGACCATATTTCTTGAAACTTTATTTTTATCCCTAGCTGGTCACTAAGGGAAGGGCAATGAATAATTCACTCTATAACTCTATTTCTTCCAATAAGATTAACTCTGCTAGGAACCGTTCAATGAATTTGTATAATAATCTTGAGTGACATAAGTTACAGATAAGTGATTTAATTGAAAGTAAATACAAATAAAATTCCTGGGTCAATCAGCTGGTCTCCAAAGCCAACAAATATTTAAAAATCCAAGTTCGAATTTTATTTAAGGTTCAGTCGAAGTCACTTTCATCATCTGAAAATATTATACTACACTTCATCTTTATCACGAGTCCATGGTTCAGGACGTTGATTAGGTACGCTAAATCAAACGAGATTTGAACCATCATAAAGGCACTAAATGCTTTTACTGCTTTGCGTGAGAATGAGCGGAGTGCTTGAATTCAAGGCTCTTGACTTCTGGGTATTACAGTTATTTGGAAAAAAAAGTGTTTATCAGTAACATTAAAAATAGATCACTAACTTAAAAAGCTGCATTACTAACATTAAAACCAATATTAAAAGTGGCTTATTAGCTTAACATTATTTAACAATAAACAGAGCAATAAAGCAATACTTAGTAATAAAGTTAAAATTTATTTTCTTGTTGGGGACAATTTGATTTATATAGCTTCAACAAAACCTAATGATTAATTTTTCATAACTGACATGCCCAGTATAGATACCATCAAAGTACATGTTACTATAATCAGCATGCGTTTTGATTTAATAGGCAATCACATTAATAGAACGATCAGCTGTGCTGGAAGCGTCAGATGTGATTTCGGCTCGAGCGAGCACAAAGCGACGAAACATGCATTATTCCTCGCCGCCAATGAGTCGTACCGACGAGCACACGGGACCCACTGTCCAATCGGCACGCTCGCGTCATGGGGACTACGGCCCGTGTTCCTTTCGGCACCTTTTTTGGGGCCCCATGTCGGATGTTATTTCTACCGCCTGGGATTACCACGGATGGGTGGATGAATCAAATCATGGTGGGGTGGAATGGTTTGGGGCGTTTCTAGAATGGGACAGGAACAAACAGCTTCATGGTAATCGTTTGGTCATGGCCAGTGGACCGTGGAGTCTGGAGATGGATGAAAACAAGCAATAAACAACTGACTGAGAGTAAATTGCTTTGAGAGTTTTTAAAATATAATTTTATAATTGTACGAAAAAGTAGAAAATAATTGGGGTTGTTTTTTTTAGGTTAAATTAAAACTGTAAAACTGGAACTGTATATTTATCTCTTTTGGTTTAGAAATTAGCAACTGAGCCACGATAAGCGTAAACACCCTGTATATTTACCACCAAATAAACATTTATGTTAATGGATAAATCTTTTTGGATATTATCTCATAATTATTTTATATATATCTGTTTAGATGAATAGTGATTGTATCCAGAGATTATGATTGATTTATTAGCAATTGCAGCAACGTAGAGTTAAGAAGCGCATCTTAGAAAACGAATTATTGATCAGGTCCATAAATTATGATAAACTAATTAAGTAAGATTGAATTGTAATAAATATTCGAATAAATCGAATATTGAAATTCTGGAAAATCAAAACAATCGCCATTTTATTCTCAAAAACTGTGCAAGAAATTTTTATCACGTGTTTGCAATTTTCTTTATTGTACAAATAAATCTTTGTCAGAAGCAGTTTTTATATTTAAGGAATATATATAACACTTTGGCAGTTACGTAGCCGAGTAGAAGAAATTTTTGAAATTTTAAACTCGATTTATTCCATCATGAGAGACAATATATACAAGGAAGAAGCGATGAGATACGTCAGCTTACATCGCGACGCAAGACAGAAGAGCAAAAGGCTGAAATTTTTCCCTCAGTGATTTTACAATGAGATTTTGATAGGGATTTCTTTGACACTTGTAGTCTGAGGAAAGGAAAAATTAGATTTTCTTTAAAAGAATGTTTCAGACATTGAGGATTTTTTTTCCTTCCTCCGGAGCGTTAGAACTTGCTTAGAGAACGGTTTTTATAGAGAGCGTGTTTAATTTGGTAAATAAAAAAATAGGAAATGGATCAGGAAATAAGAGAACATTTTAACATGAAATTAATATGGACTAAATTAAGATAAAAATTAAGAAATTAATGAGGATTTAAATTAGATTAAGAAATATCATTACACACACACGTATATATATATATATATATATATAATATAATATTAACATAATAACTTTATTCTTCTTTATATTTTAAATTTAAATACTTAATAAAAGGAATGTTTGCTGCGTTCATAACTTCAGGACGAAAGTTTTTGAGATATGGTTCAAATCTGAAATATTTGTGAGGTTTGACTCGCATTGAAATCAAATTTATCGTCGAGAGGAATAAATTTTGTTTCAAAGCAAGCACTCAATTATTAAAAAAAATCATATCAAATGCACTAAATCATTAGCTACGTTTTCAAGAGTACTTTCGGTGTATTAAAGATTCTCCGTCGGTCTCATCAGTCCTTTTTAAATTCATATTCCTTTTGAATTCTCACGAAAACTCTTGTATTCATCTACTCTCTTCACAAAGAAACCATACGATCGTATCTACTTGTCTGTTTCATTCGTCTGCATCTGTCTTTTTTAACCGTCCACTTTTAAAAGTGGGAGTTCGGATCGATTTCTCTATGGTCCACCCTCCTTTCAACCCTTTGATCCCACCCAGCTTCGGAACAGCTGGGCACGTGCGCAACCGGTATTTGTTTTATCGTTTGCTTATTTCCAAAGAGGGAGGGAGACCTTCTGAAATAAATGAAATGGGAGGAAGAGCAGTATCGTTGTCCCGGCTTCTGCCACCCCCAAGCCAGAAACCCCTTTTCGCTTCGGGCTGCAGTAGGGATAGGTTCATGGGTGGCTTGGCGTGAATGGAGCGTGTTCTATGGGATGGAATGGAGTGCGGGGTTCAATTTGGGTATGGCAAAGCTTCGATTTCCTTTACCGTCCTGCGCGCAGATAAGCGTGCGCTTATTGAGATAAGTAATAAGTGGGTGTTGACAAAGATTAAATATGTGTATTTGCAAGGCACTGTTCTATGGCTGTATTCGAAATTTGAGCATATGGCAATTTGTTAAATATGTTCAAATTTATGTTGACTTCTTCAATATTTTATTGCAAGATATGTTCGCTTCATTCTTTTATTCACCGCTTTTCTTCTTCTATTAAATGATGATCTTTGCGCCTATGGAAAAGTCGGGGACCTCTACCATCTCGACCTTTTCCTTTTCTGGTCATTTAACCTTCAACCATTAAATGTCTTGGATATGAAAAAAGTTTTTTGCAATCCGTTATCAGGAAACAAAACTATAAACATAACTAAATTCACAATAATTGATGAAAAATTAGTCCTATTATAATAACATACTAATTTTCCTGTTATGCTGTTATAAACATAACAGAAACAGAATTATGAACATTGCTAAATTCATAATAATTGATGAAAAATGAGTCCTATTATAATAATCATATTAATTTTCGTGCTATGCTCTTAATACCCCCCCCCTTTTATTCATAGAATTTTCTTAATTCTTCTTTAATACATCATTTTATCTATGTTATTTTAAACTGCAAAAAATAAATAAATCCAAATTTTAAAATAAGCCGTAATTACAAGTCGTACTTAGGTTCACAGTATGTACAACAAAGTGACTATGTAATTACCTATACTATGTAATTTTTATTTTATGTTCAATAATTTTTCGTACAAAAATTTGAATTTTGTGGGGCGGAATATATTCTTAGTATCTATATTAAAGCCAAAGGGCCCTGAAACTTTCTCGCATATTTCCCTTTAAAGGTATTCCCTTTCCCGGATAAGATTGCAGACACTGGGAATGCTGTGAATGCCATGAATACTCAGATATTTATTTTCAAAGTCTTGCACATGAGAGTTGTATGCTTCATAGAACTCGTAAATATGCCGGCGTCCTGGCATAGGGGTAGCGCGTCTTCCCCGTGATCTGGGAGTCCTGGGCTCGAGTCCCAGTTTGGGCATGGTTGTTCTTCCGTTGTTCTATCTGTGAGATGTGTAAAAAGGGGATGGGCAAGCGAATGAGTGATGCGTCAGTAGCAAAGTCGTACTCTTGGCCCTAGTTCGAGCTACTAAAAAAAAACAAGAGACACCCCTCCCCTCCGGCTTAAATCGCTGTCTTCGTAACAGCGGGCTTGTCCGTGGCAAGTGCCATAAGAAACAACAAGAACAACTCGTAAATATAACTTCACAAGTAAAGAAAACCTGTACTTGTATATTATATCGTATGTTGTCGGCATACAATAGTTTAAATAACCTATTACTGTGCGATTTTTAGGGATGAATCGCCGAAAAGCAGTTAATACACAATCACCAGAAAACCGAATATGCATTTTGGACGTCTTTTTCCTACCAATTGAAATCAAAATTTGACACAGAACTATAAATGTGATCCCAATATTTCATTCCAATTCTCATTAATTTGCGTTTATGACATATAGTGCTTACATGCATGGGGATTGGCCAATGCACAGTGAACTCCGTGATGGATTTAATTCCAATTTTGATGAGATTTACGTAATGGATGCTAAACCTGAGTACCTAATTTTATCAATTTACGCATTACGTTTTGTTGGTATCGTGCCCATTTGTACTTGAACAGCCGGACGAACAGACTTTCTTTGCATGAATAGAGTTCAAAATTTTGATGGAAATCTCTGGTGATAAAATCATGTACCAAATTTCATCCACCTGTGCCAAAGCTTTTTGAGTTATCGAGTTCAAAGATATGCTTAACCCTTTGTACTTATATGTCTCCACCTAGGTACCCTTTAAAACAATATATTATTTTGAAATGTTTCTTAAAACTTTTTAAAAATTTTGATCGTTAAAAAGATGTAAATTAATTTTTTAGAAAACTCAGTATAATTTTATATTTTTATTTGTTTTTTTTGGAACAATAAGTACTTTTATTAAGTAAATAATTGTGCATCGAATTGCTTTTCAATGTGCAAAGGGTTAATTTCAAATAATGTGATCGAGTTCTAGTGAGTTCAAGTAAACACGATTACTAAACACAGAGTGCTAGATAGATAAAATGTGCTTCTTAGTAAAAAGGGTTAATTCCAAATAATGTGTTTTTCGGATTCCGTTAAGTCAGAAATGTGGAGATTTTTTTTTTTTTTGTTTTATTTTTAGTGATTACCAGACTTTTATCTCTGTATACTTCATACGAGAAAATAAGGCATGTTATACAACTTACAGTTCATGAATGGCAATTTCAACAGGGTTGCAACGGCACAAGGGGAACTTTGAAAACCGGGAAAACACATAAAATTTAAAAATCGCCTAAAAAACCGGGAAAATGCAAGGAAATTTGAAAATTTTCATAAAACCCGGGAAAATACAGGGAATTTTAAGTTTCTCAGTTATCTTTTTTCCCATCTAAAAAAATTCCGATCTCTAAAGATTGCAAGAATAAAAGATCGCAGTCATCGCTTCCAAAAACGAAATAATATCATTCGCGATTGTGTAATGCGGAAACTCGTGCCTTTTCTACTCTCTCTCTCTCTCTCCTTTTTTCTGTATATACCAGTCCAGTTTCGATTGGTGAAACAGTTGTTCCATTAGTTTTCGGAGCTACAGCTAATGAGCATGCGCGAGACTTTTGTAATTGTATGAAAGATTAGAATACATTTATCTGTCGCGAATAACAATAATTAATCTGCTGACGCATCGCGGTGGTATTTAGTCATTCACACATGAATTTATTGAATAGTTTGTTTATAATTGAAGAAAATCTGAGCTTATTGGGAGTAGGTTAGAGAATTATTTTAAAACAAAAAGCTTTTAAAAATCCGTATTTAATACAAACTGGACGTGTAAATAAAATCAATCCTAATTTTATATAAAGGGTTCTAGAAGTCCCTCGAAATCCATTTGTTGTGTACAACTCGCTTTGTAAGAAAATAATAAGCCAAAGTAATATGGGAAAACAGGCACTTATTAGTCATATCAAAAAAGGCAAACAAAATTGCGTGTCAGTTCAAAAAAGAGGTAATTAATATTAGATTTTGTATTTAAAGAAATGAAAGAGACGGTGATATGTAAAGTCCGAAAACGTCAAATTTATTGTCGAAAAAATAAACCTATTTCGGACGTTTTAGTTCAAGAACAATCATATAAAGCTGAATTTTTGTGGGCATTAGTATTTGTTGCGTCATCGTATCTTGAATATACGTAAAGGAAAAACACAGGGATTTTTTTTTTTTTTTTAAGATTTAAGTTGTAACTCTGCTTTGTAACGCTTTTTTAGTGTGAAAAAAGAATTCAATGATTTAAAATTATAGTGACACCGATTTTATTTTCAAAATTTGAAACTTTTTTTTTTGAATGAATCTGTATTAAATCATATTCATTCGTTTGAAATATATATTTTTCAATTTCAGAAGAAATCAGATACCGTAACTAATAGAATAAATATATCATAAAACTAGCCAAACAGTGTTACCGGTTTCCAAAAGGTAGAGATAGATGAACAAAGGCAAAGGAGGTGCCGAAGCTCAATGACCAAATGGACCATTACCGACCGATGCGTCCATGCATATCGGACGATCCAGTTTCGGAACTGGACACAAAGGATGGTCAGGGCACTTTGCTTCGTCCTATCGGTCACATCATTTATACTCGGTGGAAGCGATTACTTCTCTTCTTTGGCCGAAAGTAGTCCTGGGAGATAAGTTGATGGTTAATGATCGTGGAATCATGTAGGTCACGTAAGTTTGAGGAATTAAGTGGTGGTAATGGAAGTGCCCGAGAAAAAATTTGGAAGAATGGAGAAGTATAATGGAGACTGTGGATTCATGATTGAAGATTTTTAACTTTATTTTAAATACTAGCCGCCTTTGGCGACCAGCTGGTTTGCCAATCTTAATGTTCGTTTAAATTTTAATAATTAAATAGGTTGAACCGGAGTGTAACCCCCTTCTTCGCCAAGTTGCGATAACGCGCCAAAGCTGGCAATCTTTATTATGCACTATAATTGAACATCTGCTCCATTGTTTTTGAACATTTCGCAATCCCGTTGTTGGCAATTTTTAAAAATTTTGCCAAGCAGGGGGTTAAACTCCGGTCGTACCATTAAATATTTTATGCAATTGCAACTTTAATAGGTTCTTCAGCAAAATATTTTAAAACTTCAAATTTTGATATATTCACTCATAATATTATAAAGGCCTTCAGTCATAACGTAATATGTATCACTCTCATTTTCTGTTAACTCTAGTAGAATTTATGCTTTAAATTAAAGTGGAAAGAATTAATCTGCAATTAATATAATAATATTTTTTACTGAAACAAAGCATTTTTTTATAATATGATTACTAATAACAGAGTCACTGAGCGTTTAAACTTTATGGGCACTAAAGAATATCTTTCTTAATTTGTGTAATATCTCAAGAATTTGTCAAAATTTTTTTCTCATATTCATCATGAACAGATCGATTCATTAACAATGTTTCATTTTAAATGCATCAAACACTAAGAAAATAAAATGAATTGTTTAAAATAATCGGTCTAAAACAGGTTTAAAAAAACTACTTAAAAAACGATGTACTTAAAACTATAAGCATATACAAAAAATATATAACTAACATAAATACAATTTAATTACAAAAGCATGCAACTAACCTAAAAATAATTTAAATCAAGAATCATCCATTGATAATATAGTCAACAATCAGAACACAATGCGCATGCATGAATTTTCAACGCCTGTTACGGTAACGCAAATGCATGCATTTTTCTACGCCGGTTGGGGTAACGCTATGCAGATTAGAAATTTTTAATTTCCTTTATTTTGTTTTACTTTAATTCAAAAGTACTTTACTTCAGAATGAATCTGAAAGATCGATTCATTAACAATGTTTAATTTTAAACGCATAAAACAGTAAGAAAATAAACAGAATCGTTTGAAATTATCGGCCGAAAAATGTTAACCCTAGCCTCATTACTGTTAGGGAAAAAAACTGAAGCCTTACTCATTTGGCGTTGGGGAAAAGGAAAAGATTTTTTGGCGGGAAAGTTAGTTTTTTAATAATAATTAAAATTCTAATTAAAAATTTAAAAAAGGGACCCCAGGTGCACATTCCCAACCTCTAATGTATACATGTACCAAATTTGGTAGCTGTAGGTCAAATGGTCTTTTCTGTAGAGCGCCAACACACACACATTGAGCTTTATATAAGTATAGACTAGTCAATGGTAGCCAGTTTGGTGGGGATGCAGAAAGGCAGCAATCTTTAAAATTATGACTTCTAGCAATTTATTTCTTCTCTCTTTTTTCACAATAATTGCCAAATGTACCTGTTGGGGACTGACTAATATAATATCTCATTAATAGTTTAGTTATATTAATGTTCCGTTTTAAAGCAGCACTAGGGCTATTTTGGGGGCTAACCTCATCATTTTGAACCGCGGTCAAATGATTAGGACAGCACCTGAGCTGGCATCCCCCTCTTCAAACTTCCACACCACACCAGTGGGAGGCAGCAATCGGGAAGACTTTTGGCTCTGATGGAGTTAACGTGCACCAAACCCGCTTACACGGCAGTTCTTCGGTAGAATCACGTCTCGAACCTGAAACCCTCCGGTTCCGAAGCCGAGACAGCAAGCACCGCGGCCCCGATATCTTATTTAAAAACCCAGAATTGGTACGGGATCCTCACACGAAATTTATAAATTTCTGTCACATTTTGAACAAAATACATATACAGGAAGTTTGGTTGTTACTCTGGTTGAGTTCAAGTGAACACAATAACCATAAAAAAAACAAAGAACTAGATGGATAAAATTTGGTATTCTATTTTAATATTTAAAATACAGATCCATGTTAAATTTTGAATCAAATTCGTCGATGTGTTGACTGTGTGTTGTTCTGTATATTCACTTGCGCTATTATAAGCGCAGTAACTCAAAAGCTCAGATAAATGAAACTTGCTATGTGATATTGTAATGCCAGATTGTAATTCTATATGAAATTTTAGTTTACATTGATCAGGAATTCAAAAACACAATGAATTAGATATATGAAATTTGGTATATGATTTTGTTACTAAAAAATCTACTTCTGCATCAAATTTTGATCTATATCGGTTGATGAAAGAAACCGTCAAAAATGTATACTCTTTTTTCTTCATCGCATTACGAATCGCAAAACGCTCATACATGTGATTCTGAAAATAAATATCTGAACACCCGTGGCCTTGTTCACTGTCTTGATCGGTGTCTACATTTCTTATGCTGGAAAGGAGATAAGACCTTTGTTAAGGATTATCTGAGAAAACTTTGGGGGGGGGGCATTCCCACTGAGTGATTTTAAGCCTAGATTCGAACTATTATCAAGAACTACCAAAAGTGTTTGCAAGTTGGGTTTTTTTTTTTTTGTGGTTTAATTGAAAATTATATTTTATATTTCAGTCTGTATCATTTTTGTTTATTATTTCAAATTTATATTTTTATCCGTTTTTAAGACCCTTGGAGGGGGGCACCTCGGAATGAGGATGAGATGCTTCCGGCATGGTGGTTGGATCTCGCCACCTTGGAGGGTACACAAATAGGTGGGGGATCTGCCTCCTCCCATCGATGAGGAGACGTATTTCCTTCGAGGAGGGTTGTACCGAGACCGGTGATGGCCCTTAGGACTCAACCACAGTACCCGAAAGTGTTGCTGTTGTAGCGGTCCGGTCATTCAGCCTTATGGTTTAAATCCATGCGCCTTCGTGACGGGTCGGAGAGTCAGTTTTGATTTTCCCGTTTTTAATAATTTTCAAAAACCAGTGGAAGTGATTTCTTCAAAACTCTGCCGCATATTTCCTAGTAAAGATATAAATATTATTTCCCCTGTATGAATGAAACTTGATAACTCTTCTGTCAAAATCGCTTAAATCGCAAGTATTTAGATTTTTAGTTTCAGTATTAAGCGAGTGAGGTCTTTATTTTAGCAAACATAATAAGTAAAAAAAAAAAAAAAAAACTGGTATTTGTGCAATAACCGCATGCCATTAGCGAAAGATAATTACGAAAAACCCTATTAGCGAGTATTTTTTGTCGTTTTTTTTCCTTTGTCGATTAGTCGATGGCTTTCTATACCAGATACCAAAAAACTGAATCTATTGCATATTTTTGATGTGTTTTTTTCTGGCAGATTAAAACCATAAATTTATCACTGAACTAAAATTATTATCACATCTCGTATCTAATTTCTTTTATTTAAATTTTTAGTTACTGAGTTACTGCATTTATTAACTGCAAAGAATAGAACGGCAGACGGTCACTGATTTCATTGGTTTGATTCGAAACTTGATAGGAATTTGTATTTTAAATGTAAAATCTGTGAGCCAAATTTCATTTATCTCCTCTTTACATTTTGTTGTTAGAGTGCCTGTTTGTACTCGGACACAGCCGGACAGGCAGACTTTCTACGAATGGATTTCGTTCTTTTTGAAATTTAGAAATTTGGTGTAAAGACCGCATACCAAATTTCATATTCTTGCTCAAATAGTTTTTGATTTATCGTGTTCTCAGACATACAGCAAGAATTCCCAGAATGCATTTTTTGAATTCTGAGAGATCTGAAACGCGGAGATTTGCCAAAGTGTAGAGTTCGAATTTTTTGGCGATGATGTGAAAAGTTGATTAAAATAATGATATTCAATTGAATTATTGTGTTTACGCTTATATGAAACAATCGAAGTTCTTTCAAATTTGCCGAATTGGGTCGTTTTTCAATTCAAATTTATTTGTATTCGATTTGGTTTTAAGAACTTGATATAGCTGTTTGATTTACACCAGGAAATGACACATTAAGTCGTCTGCGAATGAAAATTACTTCCTTCTTCCATTACAAATAGATTAATTTTATAAAATATTAAAGTTGCAACTGGGTTACAGTTGCAACTGAGTGTACCTGTGCAAAATAGAACTAAATATGATTTCGAGATGTATATATGTCAAAAATATCGCAGCGCAAATTCTAATGCTGCATTTTTTTTTTATCCAAATTAATTATTCCATTATATTTATGGTTTATTGGTCAACGGTTTTAGTGTTAATTGTAATGGCAAGTAACTCGAAGTTTGGTCTATCTTGTAATAAGGAATCCGAAATCCATAAAGTAATGAATTGTTTTCAAAATTGAATCCAGTTGTCGTTTCAGTTTGTACTCTTATAAAAATCAGATTGATTGGTCTCCCCAAAACTTTCTCGCATATTCTCTAATAAATTTGTCGTGCCAGAGAGCAACTGACATTACGAAATATTAACATTTGGCTTTGGATTTAGCATTTTTACTGAATCTATCGTGTCATCCTTGGCGAATTATTTGGCGATTTACTTCTGGCATGCATTAATAGTGTCCAAAAATAGAATTTGTACTTTAGATAGTTTTTCTCAACCGATTGAAACAAAAATTTGATTCAAAACTGCACTTGTAGTCACAAAAACCCTTACCAAATTTAATACGTTTCATTCACTGCGTTTTGGATTGATCGCACTTGTATTTCTTAAAGTACAAACCGACAGACGATCATTTTCTTTCGGAATCAGGCAGAAAATTTGAAAAATGTCTACACTATAAATATTAAATTCATGTGCCAAATTTTATCTATCTAGTTCTCTACTTCTTTTTTTTTGTAAATATTATGTTAATTTATATTCGAACAACTGGACAGACGGATTTCCTCTGAATATATTTTACTCAAAATTTGTTAGAAATCTGCAAATGTGGTGTAAAGACCATATACGAAATTTCAACCGTCTAGCTCAAAGCGTTTCTGAATTATCTTTGTTACAGAAAGACAGACGGACATTTTTCAAAAATGTGTTTTTCGAAATCAAGGTGGTCTGAAACCTGGAGGTTCGTAAAACCCTGGAGATCATATTTTCTGACGAATATTATGCCATCTTTATATTAAGTATATAAGATAGTAAAAAATAAAATCAGGCACACCATGTTCTTTTTTTTTTTTAAATTTAGGAGATTCCCACGTAATCTGTACATACGTTATCCAACATCTTAATATGATAATAATTTAGCTTAATGAATCTATTTTTAGTTTAATTTAAAATTTACTTTTAATTATATGGTAACGACACCGCACAGACAAAAATTTAATATTGTATTTATGAATTCTATTATTAAAAGGTTGAAAAGTGTTGTGGAAGATATATTCAAAAATATTTTTAAAAATTTATTAAAATCTAGAAAAAAATGCTAATATTATTGGATATCTAAAACATATAAAAATCAAATTAGCATTTCTAAAAAAGCTTTTTTTTTTTTTTTGAATTTTAAACTTGTGCAAAAATTGTTTTGATTCGACAATATCCTCTGAATTTTTGGTGGTAAATGATAAAATTTTCATTAATTTTATAATTAAAAATGTAAAACTTTAACCTTCTGTCTATTAACATTTATCTCATTAAATTCTTCTAACCGTAAAATGATTTTTTTTTAATTTTTAGAACTTTTATTTTGTTTAATTTAATAATGCATTTACTTATATATTACCTCTTTTTATTTGTTAATTTTTAAAAAAAACTTTTGTATAGTTCTTTTAATGAAGTTCTTCATTTTCTACGGTGATATTTCACAGGTTTATTTCCATGGACAGTATGAATCTTGAAAGTGTTATCGAAATTTTAATCATTTTCCCAAAACTAATTAAAATCGCCTGTTTTTATTCGTTGCCTTTAATTTCAGTCTTCAATAATTCAAAACGAAGCCATATATCACTGAAATCATTTAATGCCTCGTGGCATCAAATAAAATGAAAATCATCGAATGATGTCATGAAACTGAATCATGTAAAATAAAATTGGCAAGTAATTTCAATTCACTGCAGTTATATCCTTTAAATCGCTAATGAAATTTTATCCCCTGACTGTTCGCTAGGTATCCAAAAGAACCGAAACTGTTTGAACAAAATACAGTAGAGTTTATTCTTTAATTAAAGAAGAAACATAAAGAGGGAGGGGGACTTAAATCTCATTAGCTCCTCCCTTCTGTGTCCTGAGGACACTTTTATCCCATTCAATTTGTCCTTTGGAGTTTCCGCGTAATGAACTTCGCTGGAGGACATCGAAAGCGAGGCATTGGCTTGCCATCGCTGGTCTGAGGAGCCTATTGTTGTGATGGTGGGGCTTTCTTTTGCTTTCTAGCCGATTTTAGAGGGGGGGGAGAAGAGAGGTGCTTGTCAGATTAGAAACGGACAGTGCTGTCGTAAATATGTGTGTGTACAGATTTAAATGAGATTAAGAGATATCAGATTGATATCTCTTAATCTGATTTAATTTGTAATTTTCTATTTTTTCCCCCCTTCAGTTAACCCATATTATTTTATTCTAAAATTTTCTCATATTTCCCGAACCAAATCAGGGCCGCGGTGGCAAATCAGAGCCGAAGGGTTTCAGGTTCGATACCCGATTCCACCGAAGAACCGTCTTGTTAGTGGGTCTGGTGCCAGTTAAATCCGTCAGGGACAAAAGTCTCCCTGGTGGTATGGTGAGAAAGTTAGGAGAGGAGGAGGCCAGCTCAGATATTGTCATCGTCATCTGACCGTGCCGTGGTTCAAAATGACGAGGTTCGTCCCAAAATAGCCCTAGTGTTTCTTTAAAGCAGGACTTGAATATAACTGAGCTGAACTGAACCTGAACCAAATTTCACAATTTAATTCTTTCTAAAACGCGCTCTGAAAAATTGATAAGTATAGCAATTCTCACTCTCACTAGCGAAGAGATAAAAATACTTAACATCCGCGTCAATATTTTAAAGATATCTAAGATTCCCTTATCTTATTAATATGCGTTAAAAAAAGGGAAAATTTCTTACACTTTCCGCTTGCTTCTCGGTGTGAAAAAAAGTTTTTTTTTCTTTCTCTTTCGTTATCTTATTATACAAATCATACTCTTCCTCGAAAAAATGAATTCATGTTAACTCCAAAATTTGTTTTCTTTTTGACCACTTTGAGTAATATATATAATATATTACTCAAAATAATTTAATCACTATACATAACATTGAATGTCCGCTTGTTTATTTGAAACTTATACAATTCCAGACAGACTGACGGATTCGAACGAAATTTGACACACATTTTTTAATATCTGGAAGGATTAACTACCTATTAAAAAAAGCTTCTGCATTCTGATATAGGGGATGAAAAAGAGGTTAAATGATTTTATGTTTACCATTATAATTTCGGTAGATATAATCGGACAACAATTTTTAAACACCATTTTAAAATTTAAGAGCGTTATCTTTTCAGTGACATCAAGGTCACTTCCAGATAGCTTTCCTTTGATTTTTTTTCCGTCAAATTTCCAAAATTGTGCATGCAAAAGTTCTAGAATGATGGAATTATTAGAAATTCAATTAGTAATCATTAAAAAATTTAGAACCCTGAAATCTCTTAAGGTGTTAAATACTGTACGGATCAAAAATATTTGTGTCTTTCTGTTTCTTTCATTCATATACAAAAGAAAAAAGCTGTCCTAACTGTGGGCAATAACAGCTTGTTTAATAATATAATTTTTAAAAAAAACGGCAGCAATATTTTTTATACATTTATTACCACAATTTACATCTGGTTGGGATCTTCTATCTAATTATATGATTCCTTCTTAAATATGGTGGAGAAGGGGTTATTTAATCAGATAGGTATGAATTAATTAGGTAGCAGGCTTGAATCGCAAATGGCTCAAGTAGCAGTTAATGTTTTAAAGTTGATAGTGACTACGTTAAAAATAAACTTGGCGGAAATATCAAATATTTTTTTAACCCTTTAAAGGGCCATTTTTTTCTAGTCATATTATGTTAAAATATTTTTAGGCTTGAAATTAGAATAAGAAAAGGGATTCATTTAACTTATTAGATAAGTTTAATTTGATTAATTTGGTTCATTAATAATTAAGTAACAAATCAAAAAACATCATTTTGTCTGAGATAAAGAACTGAAGCATCTAAGTTTCTGACTTACTAAAAAAATGTGTCAGAACTGATGCCAACCTACATAATTTCATACAAAGTTTGATAAATTTGGTGGGAAGCATACTTCCCACGGCCCTAGAAAGGGTTAATTCAACATTCTGCATTTCTTATAAATCTTTTAAGCTTAATCTCTATGTTCTTTCTCTTGAAAGTAGGTTCATTTTTATATTTTCATAATATACGCTTTAATATTATTTTTCATCTTTAAATGCTATTATCTCATATTCTAAATTTTTGTAAAATTGTCTTTATAAATTAAAATTCAATAAATATTTTATGTTGAAATTTGGTGCAATAATTTCTCAATATGTATTTCAGTTCCTCAATTGCAGAATAAGCAATCGGTTCATTTAAAAATATTTCACAATTGTTTTGATGCTGTGAAAAAATGCGAATTCAGATTACATTACATTACCAGATTACATTTTCCCATTATAATGTGAAAAAACATGAAAATTATAGATTACAAGGTTCGATTAAAATTATTCGATTAAATTATTAATTCCATGAAGATTATAGATTGTTCGATTGCAATTAGTGCAATAAAAACCCATATTTCACTAATGCATAGAAATACAGTTTATTTCTTCGTTCAGGAATGTCTTAATTTTAAAAATTCTTTTGAGATGTGCATTTCTATCCTACGAAATATTTCTGCAAAATCCTATAACTTTAGAAACCATCATTACCTACAATTAGCAGTAGAGGTAGAGACATTTAGTTAATTACACATTGATTACAGTTGCAAGGTTAAACGTATTTTGGAGGAAGGAAATGAAGCGCCCTTACTTTTACTATCTCCAATTATAAATGTTATTTCGAAAATAAAAACGAAAAGATGTCTTGTTATTTTCAACTGTATATCCAGCTCGCGACAATTTAAATCCCAATGTTTTGCGTCAGAATTGAAAAACTCGATACTGAATTTTTCTCGAGAGGGGACCCATTGATTTTCCAATCCACCTGAATGACAACATAGCGCTGTCACTTTAGGCCGAATTCCCAACGACCGCTAAACGACAATAAAACACCCCCTCCCACCCATCTCCAATATGTCACAAGAAAATACTAGAAAAACAAATCGATAATGTTCATCTTTGAGTGGGCGTGGCCTACATGTCTGTCGTCGGATTTCAGTTTGTGTTTACATCTCTAACGCTTCTTTTTTTGTTATATGTTTTGTTGAATAAATATCGATAATAAATAAACGTTGCTTTAAATGTCTGGTCCATGGCTGTTTTCGAATTATTTAAAAACACTACTCTGATAATTAGTTATAAAAATGAATTTAAGAGTAAATTTAATGAAAGAAGATTTTAAAATTTTTACAGTACATTTAAAAAGCATTTTTTCATTTTAATTATTTTCAGTTTCTTAATCTTTAATTTAAAAGTAATTGTTAAAACTGTTGGAGTAAATTTTTTCACAAATTCGATGCAAGGTTGCTCATCGTGTATGGAAAGAAAACTTATCAAAACGAATGGATTAATAGATATTTTGCTTCTAAGAGTGGGGGGGAAAAAAAGAGAATTGTTATTAAGATTATGCAAATATATAGAATTTCAAAATTATAGCAAATCTAGAAGGAGATAAGAATCAGTATCGAAATTTTATTTTACAAATAAGAAACAAGCCGAGTTAAATAAAATTACGAAATGAATAATCATTCAGATAATTTGTGAAAAATAACATCAAGTAATCTATAATGAATGACAGAATATATCTTTCAATGTTTCTTAACTGATAATCTTTTTAATTGATACTTTTTTTATAATTTTCATTTATTCCTTTTGTAGATTTGAGGAATAAATATAGAATTTCTTCCTATATTTATTTTTATGTAATAACAATCTATATATATTTTTAAATGATTGGCAAAAGAGAAAATTCTGTCTACCAATCCCAACCACTGGTCCGACTTCGTCAATTTTTATTTATTGAAAGCTTATAAGTTTTATATTAGCAATAAATACATTTTCCCATCCCCCCCCCATTTTTGAGGATAATATCGAAAAAAATATATACTCTAGAAATTTTCGTTGATGAAATATTTTGATAGATTTCGCTTCTATAACCACTGGACCGATTTCGCCAATTTTCATTTCACTATATTTTACATAAGATATAGAAGGAAAAGAAAAGGGGGAAAGTAAGAAACTCATATCCTTCTAAGAAACTGTCAATCCAAAAATAATCAATATGAAAATTTACCTATTTAAAATTTCCTGAATCTATATAATAAAATATACATTGTATTTAGAGAGCGCCAATGCTGCTGCAATAAAACACAAATGAACTTAACCAAATTAGAAGAATTATTATTACAAATAAATATTAAGTTTACAGCCAAAAATCAAAAAGAAAGATAAAATGAATCCGGCCTGAAGACTTTCCCAATGGTCACCCTCAGGCAAGGATTCAAACCAGGGATTTTTTTTTTTTGTGAGGGGTCTGACTTTCGTCCAACAAACTGACCCCTCGTGACCCGAAATTCCTAGGAAATTGAGGTTTGGAGATAAAATTAGTATCACAATTATACAAAAACAAGTAAAATTATTTCCATATTTTTATCCTTTAATTGACCTTTGCATAGTTTTATTTTATTGGTACCTGAAAGGAAAGAAATCTCTTTGCCTCAACAATCCGAAATCCTCAAATCAAATCCAAAAGGGAAAATATTTTTATTTTTAAAGGATGCATTTTTGAAGGTTTGAATCCTTGTCTGAGGATGACCTTCGAGAAAGTCCTCAGGCCGGATTCATTTTATCTTTCTTTTTGATTTTTGGCTGTAAACTTAATATTTATTTCTAATAATAATTCTTCTAATTTGGTTCATATACTTCAATAAACTCCATCAATGAAGGTTTCATGCTTTCGTTATTTTCTTTCATTTTGAAGATATTTCGCAAAATAAAACATTTGAAGTTCCCAATCACAACTATTGAGCCAGTTTTACTAATTTTTTTAGCCATTCACCAAACATAATTGAAGAATATGATTGTTTTTTATTTATTGAATACGTGTAATTTAAAATTAAATTTCTTTTTGTTGCGATAAGATATAGTATATTGAACTTTGTTAAATGGCTTGATTAATACTATTAATATGGTGGGTCGCTGGAGAGGTGAGGGTATTCATTTCTAAATTGGTTTCTACGGCGATAAAATGCTTAAAAAATTAAGCTCAGTAAAGTTCTTATAAAAATGTAGAGAACAGAAATCTATTATTTATTACACTAAACCTTTATGTTTGACATTATGAGAACCTGGTCCTGATACTTTTTTTGATTTTCGATTTCTATTCGCGTCTGTTCGCCTAACGCATTTGCTGCTACTCTTGATTATTTCAATGCATTCCATTTTCGTCTATTCAACTGGTATTATTGTGGATTAAGTGATGATTATTAAATTTTCCAAATCTTATACACGCAGTCGTTTCTTATTAAGTTTATAATGATTGAGTGATTTTGTTCATTGAAATATGTGTTAGTTGTCCAGTTTGTTTGTTGTTCGAATTGACTGTCATTATGTTTATGTTCTATTATCACTATATTTATTTCTTTATCCTCATGAAATATTTTTTCAATCACTATATTTATTCAATAATTTTTTATCTTTTCCTATAGGATCTAAGTTTTCCTGTTCTATTACTTCTATTATTATGTGAGAACTTGATGTTGTTTTGGTTCGAGGTTTCTGAAACCACAAGATGCACGGGCGTAAAATTGGCGATTTATCGCCTTCGTGACAACAATTTTTCGTTTTTAGAGTTATTAGAAAATGTTTAAGAATGTAGTCACATTTGGCGACTTATCGGCAACAAAAAGTTACAACTTGGCATGAATGTTCGCCATGCACAGGAATCTTATAGCCCGAAGAAATACAAAGAAGAAAATGGGAATGAACGCGAAACAGCAAGGAGAGATATCGAAATTTATATATATATAATATAAATTATAGTACTTTTTTGCATTTGTTGTATCGATATACATGAAAGTTTATATAGAAACACCTTTCGGTATAACATTTATTTTGAAACAAATCTTAATTTATTTGTCAAAGAATAGTTTTAATCATAATGTATATGTTTATATTTTATCGACAAAAAATAATTTTAGTTTTCAATGAGTTATTAAATAAATCAATTTCCTTATCCTCATAAATTAATGCTATAATTTTGTATATCTGAATATTTAATTCAATAGGAAAATATCAGAAAACTAAAACTTGTTATCTTTAATGCATTATCAATTTCGTTATTCTTTATTGAAAGTCATTCAAACTTTCAGAAATATTTTTGTAAAAATGGTTGAAAAATTCAAAAAATTTTTCAACGTAAGAATAAGGATAACGCTTGATTACCTTATTAGTTAAATAAATCGCTCTCGGTTCATTTTCTTCATTACTAATAAAAATTCAACCAAGCAGCAGAAATAGAGTATTAAACTAATTAATTTCGGATTTAACAATATCTCAGTAATTAGCTCCATTTTTTATTTCTTATGAAAATTACAGTTGGCTTCACATCAGAAATTTTAAATTTTTATAGTTATAGTCAAATTTCGAGTTTTTCATCCTTTTTTTCCCCAAAAGAATGAAACTGAATAACGATCTCGGCTTTTTAATTTTTCATGTTGCCACTTTCAGACAAGCAAAATTCATCATTAATTGTTTTTCTTAAAAGAATAAACGCGGAAAGAAAATGAATAATTCAGCAAAATTAAGTGATAAAAATTCAACTCTGAGTAAAAATTGCCAAGATAATATAGAATCCAACATTTAATGAACAAGTAAATTAATTCCAAACTTAATTAAGAATAAATATTCTTTTTTCTGTTAATAAAACCAACTTTTACATTATCGTCTGCTATTCAAGAGCAGAAGGAATTTTTACTAATAAGTGATAAGTAAAATGTTTTCATTATTATAACATTGTTTTTGCATGTTGTGGTTAAATAAGAATATTCTAATACTTTTTTCCTTTTGCAGGTAAGAATGTATAAATGCAGTATTTATTTATTAAGGAACAACATAAGAAAAGGTATTTGCAAACTTTTTCGCTTCTTCATATTTGATGTATTTCTGGATTATTCCGTATTGAATAATTATATACGAGTTGTAAACAAGGGTAATAAAAAGCTGCCATGAAAATCAAATTAACTTTATTGATGGCATCAGATACAAATTAAAAAAATATATTATGAAAATAATAATTCTCAAATAATTTCGTTTCTGAATATGCAAGTGACTTAATTTGTGTTTACTAGTAAATAATTGTCATGATGAATATTGGTTAATAATTAAGATGATTATTTGGTAATTAATCATTAATGTTCTGCAAGAAAAAGGTACAAACGAAATTTTCAATTTCGTTTTCCCTGTTCAAAATGAAATTAGCGTAAAATAGTGGAAAATGGGAAAAAATCTGAAATATTTCAAGATTGTACTACAGAATATACATACCATAAATTACTTATCGGAATTAAATTATTGAGCTTCGAAATTTGCTTTGGAAAAATGTTATTCATTTTCATGCAATGCATATAAAATGCCTTTCGCCAATTTAGTTTTTGATTTCGTTGTATATTTTGCATCTGATGCTCATAAAACGTGAATAATCCTTTCATTTTTTGAAACAACTCTTTATTATTTATTTTATGTTTTCTTCGGTAAAACAATTAGAGAGTTTAAGTTAGAGCCTTAAGTATTTAGATTTTTTTTTATCATTATGACTTTAAATGTGCAATTCTTGTATATATATATATATAAATTTATTTCGCTTGTCCCGAAAATGCCTCTAACGATTTGTAACATATTTTATATTTAGATAAGTTTTTGCTTTTTAAAGTTACCTACATAATCGTCTTTTCTGAAAAACGTGAATTTGCACAAACACAATTTTTTTTTATAACTAACTATTAGAATAAGTATATTCAATTTTCGCTTCGAAATGTGGGCGGTGCAGTATAGAGGTCAGTAAAATGTGAATGACGCGCATGGTGATGCGGCGATACTTTTTACTTATTTTTTTTTATTTATGTATTTATATTTAATATTTTTGCTTTTTAAGTTTATCTGTATAAGTGCTTTTCCTGAAATAATGCGATTTTACCCAAAAAAGAACATTTTTCATAATTAACTATTAGAGCCTTTTTTCTCAAGCTGACAATGTCATATAGAGCCATCTCGGTAAAACTGAGTGTAAGTTCAAAAATATAAAAAATAAACTGATAAATAGATAAACTGTAAAATGAATATTGCAATACAGCAGATTGTTTTGAATAACATGTAAAACTAAGTGCATTCATGATTTTTTTTTATTTAAATTACCAGTTCATATGTAGATAAGATTGAAAAATATTCCTATGTAATCATTATTTGATTCGTAGCTAAATATATATATACAGTGGCTCAAAAAATTGAGAGTACACCTTACTTTTACTTGATAAATCTGACTTTCAATATAAATGACACATTACCGGGAAGTGCAAACATGTTTTTATTTTTACACATAGCAAATTGTTTAATTTAGAGTAAAAATAAATAAAAATCAACGAAAAACTTATAAATTGAAAAGTTTCAGAAATATTTTAAATAAACATACGCAGAATTTTGCCTCAAAAAATTGAGAATACACCAATGAAATTTTTGCAATATCTCGCATAGAAACAAATTGTCAGTATTTATTTGAATGTCTTTTGGCTTTTATAATGGCCTCTAAACGTCATGGTACCAATTCGACCCATTTTTGGTGGTATCTGAAGATATTTTACACCATTCTTCTTTCACCACTTGTTTTAAATGGGTTTTGTTTTTAATTTTGTGTTTTTGAACCATTTTTTCGAGTATGGCCCACGAATATTCAATGGCATTGATGTCGGGGTACTGTGGTGGTGTGTGTAACTGCTATTTACAATGAAAAATACATCATATTTTGAAGTTACGTGTATTCTGTTTGGGGTCTTTGTCCTACTGGAAAATGAAATTTCTATCTAAACCCAAATTTTTTAGCACTTTCCTTTAGATTACTGCGAAAGTATATCCAAGTAAACCATATCATTTATAATGCCATCTATAAAAATTAAATTTCATACCCCGGATGAAGCCATGTAACCTCAAATCATGACGGAGTCACCATCATGTTTAACTGTAGGACGTAAATTTTTTGTATCCAAAGCAGTATTAGGTTTTCTCCATACAGTACGATGGCTGTCACTGCCAAAAATGTTGAATTTTCTTTCATTATTAAATATAGCTGTCTTCCAAAGGTTTTTGATCTTCAATTGATGAGTTTTTGCAAACTTCAAATGCTTTTTCTGATTTTGCAAGCTGATGAACATTTTCTCTCTAACAATGCGACTTTTATATCCAGCTTGTCTAATGGCATTTAGCACAGTTTCAGCCCTTACACTTCTGCCTATAATTTGAAAAGCTTCTGCAACAAGTTGGATGAACCATATGGTAGCAGCAATCTAAAGGAAAGTGTTAAAAATTTGGGTTTAGATGGATATTCCATTTTCCAGTAGCAGAACGACCCCAAACAGAATGCATGTAACGTCAAAATATGATGTCTTTTTCATTGTAAACAGCAGTTACACACGCCACCACAGTACCCCGACATCAATGCCATGGAATATTCGCGGGCCATACTCGAGAAAGTGGTTCAAAAATACAAAATTAGAAACAAAACCCATTTAAAACAAGTTCACAAGAAGAATGGTGTAAAATATCTTCAGATACCACCAAAAATGGGTCGAATTGATACCATGACGTTTAGAGGCCATTATAAGAGCCAAAAGACATGCAAATTAATTCTGACACTTTTTTTCTTTGCGAGATATTGCAAAAATTTCATTGGTGTATTCTCAATTTTTTGAGACAAAAATCTGCGTATGTTTATTTAAAATGCTTCTGAAATTTTTCAGTTTAGAGGTTTCTTGTTGATTTTTACTTTATTTTTACTCTAATTTAAACCATTTGTTATGTGTAAAAATAAAAATATATTTGCACTTCCAGGTAATGTGTTATTTATATTAAAAGTCGCATTTATCAAGTAAAAGTAAGGTGTACTCTCAATTTTTTGAGCCACTGTATATATATATATATAAAATACTCAGTGAAGCTTTTTTCAAATATTTAGTTATTAAATTGCGACTGTTTATGTCTTTTTAAAAATTTACATTAGAATCATAATTTTTCTTAATTTTCTTATTAAACTATTTTTTTGTATATCATATATTAATATTTGCACCGGATTTCTGTATCTGTTTATCTCGAACAAGAGCAGTGTATATGGTTATGTAGTCTTAAATCTTTTTCTTTGAAATTCACAGACGATTTTTTTAACTCTTTGCATTCGGAAACTAATTCAATGTATAATTACTCACTTAATACAAGGACTGGTTTATTGCTCCCAGAAAAATAAATATATACAATTATTTTAAATTAAATTGTTCTCGATAATTAATTTACATCTTCTTATTACTTTAAGTATTTTTAACAATCAAAATTTAAAATAAATAAATAAAATGTCAAAATGATGCAATGTTTTGATTGGTGTCTGAAAAGAGCCATCAAAAGAGGTTAAGTTTATTAACCCTTCCTAGGGCCGTGTGAAGTATGCTTCTCACCAAATTTATCTATCTTTGTATGAAATTATGTAGGTTGGCATCAATTCTGACACATTTTTTTAGTACGTCAGAAACTTAGATGCTTCAGTTCTTTATCTCAGACAAAAGGACGTGTCTTGATTTGTTACTTAATTATTAATTAACCAAATTAATTAATGAATCAAATTAAATTTAATAAGCTAAATGAATCCCTTTTCTTATTCTAATTTCAAGCTAAAAATATTTTAACAAAATTTGACTAGAAAAAAATGGCCGTTTAAAGGGTTAATTTTAATTGGAAATTTAACAAACGTTTTATTATGGTAATCGTTATTCAATTTTCCATTTAACAACCAAATCCATGAAACATAAATATATAACTGTTAAGGAATTCTTAAAATCTTTGATTTGTGTAATTCCATTAAAATAAACACTTGGTTGGATATCAGTTACATCGAAATGGACTACCCTTATGTATATACTGAATAAACCGTTAATGCCCTGAATCGCAAAGATCTGAAATTCTGATAACATAGCTTGTTTTGAAACTCACATTCTAAACTATTTCCTAAAGCACAGAAAAGAGATTGTTGAAACCAAAATTTATTGTGTAATTACACTTTTTACAGCAAATCAATGACCTTTCATTGCACTCGGAGAGTAATGTCCGTTTTTTATGAGAAAAGTATCCAATTTTATTGCTCTTTTTCCCCTCATTATAGCGATGTTCTGAAGTCCCGCAATTAGCAGTAAAATTTGGTCTTGTACGAAGAACGAATTGTATAAATTAAAAATAAAAAAATAAAAATATGAAACCTGCTACTTGAAGAACAAAATTACCCGTTTGAAATATTACTTAAAAATATTATTTGTTTCAAAATTATTGCCGTTTTTGTAATTATTAGTTTTGTACTATAATTTCCTGCTGTTGTTACATATAGCGTTTCCATTATTCTTATTTGTTTACAAATCTTGGTAATTAACCCTACATAGCTAAACCAGAGTTACTTTGTAACCAATAACTCAGCTATAGATTGCAATTAAAAAAGTATATTTTATCTTTTTCTTTATTTATTTGAAACAAATTAGCATAATTTAGGTGAAATGTTATAATTTTCATTAATAAAAATGAATATGGGAGTTTACGCTGTATGTCCATACTGTTGTACTTACTACTATTAAAATTAGCACATACTCATTTTGGAGGGTGAGAATGTGCACCTCAAGTGATTTTTTGACAACTTCATATATCAGATTCCATTTACTTGCGTGCGAATGTACAGATTGACATTCGCACAAACAATCAACACATTGACATATTAGGCTCAAAATGTGTCGATCAAAACAGGAGATGATAAACTTGTATACCATGACGATCTGAAAGGCTAAATCTGTGTTTGTCTATTTAAATTTCGTTTCGTAGTTATGTCACACTTTGACACACAGATAGCTTTCTTTTTGTTGAAATGCGTTCAAAATTTTAAGGAAATCTACAAATTTCACCTTTCTAGCAAAGTATTTTTGAGCCATTATGTTCACAGACAGATAGAACTTATTTCAAAATCTGCGCTTACGGAAGTCTGATACTTGGAGTCACAGAAAATTAGAATTTTTTTTTTATGATTGCAATACTTTGCATACTTTGTGTACAAGAAAGTAAAAAGAATAAAATGCTCTTTACAATGATTTTCATCTGAGTAAATTTATTTTCGAAGTTAAAAGAATGCTTCGATTACCTTTGCTTCAAGTATCTTAGAAGAATTGCGAAATATTTTAATTCCATTGTACAAAATCGCAAAAATGGGACCGATTGTTCCTTACTGCTTTGTTAATCACCACTCATTCCAATGACTAAACTGACTCAAAAGCAGAAACTCTTTCTCAGAATAAGCTAACCTTATTTTTCCTCAGACTCTCGGGTTTATTTGAATGTTTCGCCCGAATGGTGCAATTTGTGGCTTTCGAATACTGACTAGCATCTCCATGGCAACGGAGAGAAGACACCAGAAAAGAGAATTAACAAACGGCGTTAGTGATTTTTCTCATGCTCTATTAAAGCTCCAAAGACTTTGTCGGAAATAACCTGGAATACAGTTTCGTTGACTTGTGTTTTTGATGACATGACTCAACGCTTTCGTGTTTCGTGTATAAAAGAGAGTGCTTTTTAAAAAGTGTCTCTATAAATTGACTTGCTGATCCATTAATTCAAAATATTGTTTGTGTTTATCTCCAATTAGATGCCTTATGTGGAACCTAATGTTGGTGATTATTCCTCAAGAAAATGCTTTCAAGCATCAAACTGTGACAGATATAGCTGCTTTATTTTTAAAATCTTTATATTTATTCTTTTCATTTTGTGTGTGAACCTTCATAATCGAGTAAAGTTCCATGACGTCATAGGGCTTTTAGAAACGTAACTTTCAGGATAACCCATCTTCTGACTTTCGCGGTATTATAACTTTACTTTCATATTTACATTGTAAATTGCACACATATGCAATCACACATTAAAATACTTGATTTGATATTTGACAAAATTAAATAATTTTTTTTTCTTATAATAAAGAGTACTTATACGTATAAAGAGCACGTAATTTTATTTATGATTTTTTTTACTTATAATTTCCTGTGTTCCGGAGCTCTACAGGCTAGACCGTTTGACCTACAGCTACCACATTTGGAACATATATACTTTGGGAGTGTGAAATGTGCACATCGGATAGAATTTTTAGAAAATATTAAATAGAATTTTAATTAATTAAAAATTTAGTAAAACGTTTGCATTTTTTCTTTGTAACATCTGAAAATATTACAGAACAACAACAAAAAAAAATTTACAACATCTTAAAATTCAAAAAATTATCTTTTCAATTATACCAACTTTTTAACACGTTATTAAGTTTCTATTTGTAATCAATTTTTAATTTCTGGTATACGCAGTATAGAGAAAGTATAGTAATTGTCAAAAAAATTCGAACTCGAGATTTTGACATATCTCCATGTTTTAGATATCCCTGAGTTCCAAAAAAACATTTTCGGAAAATGTCTGTCTGTGACAAAGATAACTCAAAAACTATTTCAGCTAGACAGATGAAATGCGGTATAACGCCAAATTCATAGATTTCTATCAAATTCTGAGTAAAATCAGTTTAGAGGAAGTTAGTCCGTCTGGCTGCCCGAATATAAGTTCATACGATTTCACAACGAAGAGAGCTAGATAGATAAGATTCGGTACATATCTATCATGTAGACATTTGTCATATTGTGTCCAAATCTAACTACGAATCGACTGTCTGTGGGTTATACTTTCAGAAATAAGTAAACGCTATAATTCAAAAATGCAGTGACTTAGATGTATCAAATTTAATATGAGAATTTGTAACTACGGTTTTAGTTCTGTGTCAAATTTTTCTTTCAATCGATTCAGAAAAGCATGTCTAAAACACAAATTCGATTTGTAAATACTATTAACTGCACGACAGGGATGGCCAAATAACTTGTCAAGTATCACACGATAGATTCAGTTGAAAATGCTAAATTCTCGCCAAAAGTTAATGTAACTATTGTACGCAAGTGCTACGTGAGGCTATCTCTTGCATAACAAATTTATTAGTGAGAAAGTTTTGGAAAAACCACTCCCGCAGGTTTGAAAAAGTATTTTAATCTCATTTTCCAACAATTTATTTCACATGAAATGAAAATAAAATTTAACCTGCACGATGGAAGAACTAGCTTTTATCAGAGTGTTGCCATCAGCTCAATTTAAAAGATTAACAGAATTTTTATTGCATATTTAGCCTTGAAAAAAGTGTGGTTTTCAGAGCTTATCAATAAGAAATGACATTAAGTTAGTTATGGAAGTTAAGTGAAAAAAAAAAGAACTTATGTGGAACTTATATATACACTTATTTTCTAAACATCAAGAATTTTATCTGAATATGTTTTATTAAGATCAAAGGATTGTATAAAATTTAGAGTTCATAATTTTTGTAGTATATTTATTCACCAAAACAAAATAAATATTATTATTACAAATATTAATATTATTATTATAATTATTATTATTATTATTACAAATATTAATATTATTGTTATAAATATTATTATTATTATTACAAATATTAATATTATTATTATTATTATTATTACAAATATTATTATTATTATTACAAATATTATTATTATTATTATTACAAATATTATTATTATTACAAATATTATTATTATTATTACAAATATTATTATTATTATTATTATTACAAATATTAATATTATTATTACAAAATAAATATTATTATTTACGTCATTTAAATCCTTTGAAAAATAAAATTAAAAACTAAATTTTATGATGAATCAGAGAAAATTTTATTGATTAATTATATTGTATATTGCATTTTATTGAATATCATCCATTCTAATAGTTATCGTTTTAATTTGAGAGAAAAAGCAATCCCTTTTTAGTGGCTCAGATGCCATCCACGTCTTTTGATTTTACTTCAAAATCAAGAGACCATTCTCAATAATCCTTATGTTACTTTAAAATGATCAAATTATCCTGATATATGCCTCGGAACTGACTTGCTGCGTATTATGGGAAACCTCCGGGCAATCCTTTGATGACCGCAATATAGTAACTGTTAGTAACATGCTATCGATCGATAAGTTTCTGAAATATATTTATAATAAAGTATGAAATGACAACCTTCATCTTATCCCAGCTTACGTACTGCAAGGCAGTTTCTCTCGTTTTAAGCTAAAATGCCAATTATTAGGTAATGTTTGATTATTAGGTTAACTATTTTCATTAATTTCAACGTTTTCATTACAAGGCGCTAGATCTGTTAATCGTATCTATTTTCAAAATGTCAGTTTGTATTTTTGAATAAGCTTGAATTATGGTGCTATGACACTTTGCAGAAATTTTATTTGTCAAAATTTTGCAATTATCTTTATATTTACTTAGATTTTCGCATAAAGGAATGCTCTTTGAAGAAAACATATTTCTAAACTCAAAGTTAATAACGGAAACTATATAGTAATCCCCAAAATTCTGGGAACTTTTCGAGATTTAATGATTTGAAGCCGCAATTTTATTAAAAAAATACCTTCAATTTATATATATAGTTTTAAGGACAATTTAACCAAACATTTAATAAAAATTTTATTATTATATTTATAATAATATTAGATGCTTGCATGTATTTTGAATAATTTTTTCACTTGAAAAAGGCACTTATTGAGAAAAATTGGTACAATACATATCAGTCAAAATATTTTCCATTTTCTTCCAATAAGTCTTGCAGTTGATTGTTTTCGAATTTTTTTGGTCCTCCAGGTCGGTTTTTTGCCATTAATATAGAAATCACCACTCTTAATTCGTTGAAACCAAAACCGACAATTGGGATATGACGGAGAAGCACCACCATAAGTTTCTAAAAAGTGTCGGATGGTTTTCGGCAGCATATTTATTCAAATCAAACAAAAACAAAATCAATAAATGTCGAAAATGCAGTTTGGAGCGTTCCATGATTGAGTTTTTATACACTGAATAACTCAATAAAACAATATGGAAAACTTTCAAAATGTTAACAATAAAGTAGTAATAAATTGGTAAAACCCAAAACCATTGTCTTTTATATAGATGTTTCGCATATTTAACAATAGATGTCGCTGATTAAAATACATGCAAGCACCTAAGAATTATTTATAATATTTATTATAATAAACTAAAAATTGAAGATTAAAAAATATGAAATTATTTAAGAAAAAAATATACTTTTAAAGTATTAATAAAAATGTATTTTTTAAAGCTGCCATTATTAAATTTATGAAATTACTATTCTTACAAAAACCTTTGTTTATAATTTGATTCATTTTCCTAAAATCCTCGCAATCTCCATTTTATTCTCCCCCGGATTATGATTTTTTAAAAAATTAATTCTAATAAGGTTCCCTAAATTTTGATAAGAACGACTCCTTACATATTAACTTACTTCCGACATTGTGAGCGAGAGAGTAATTGAAATTTCAGATTTGCAAAATGAATGGAAGAAATATTTTTTGACTTTTCGAGTGGTCCGTTCCATTGAAAGAGTGCTCCATGCTTGCCTAGAAAGGATTATCAGTTAAAAAAAGAAATTGTGGAAGAGGAAACTCTGAGTTGCTGCTAAGAAAAGAATCCGGGAAAAATTCAATTTAATAATTCTAGAATTTGCTAGAATTCGAATCTCTTTCATTACTTGCTTCTTCCTACTTTGAGGTAATTTCAGAAGTTACGAAAAGAAGTTTGTGGGGTAACTTACTAAAAGATTAGAAAAGGAAATGTTTCTTTTTCTAATTAGAATAGATATGAACTTCTTATTTATACTTCTCTTAGTTTCGCTTGTTCTTTGAGGAAAAATTATTTTTCTTTCGTTTCTTCATGGTTCGTATAAAGTAACTATTTATTTGCTTAAAATTGGGTTTTCTATATGGTTTTTTTTTCTCTGAATAAAATCCGACTGCTTTTAGTAAAATTACTTTCGTTGTTTGTACTTGAAAAGGTTTTTTTGTTAATTAGCTTGTATGAATTTAATAATGGCACTTTTTATTCTATTATGAAGAAAGGATTTTTAGAATACTATGCTTAGAAAAATGAAAGTATAATTATTCTTATTATAATGGTATAAAGTACAAAAACTTTCCTGTTTTTGTGTATTCTCTTTATTTTATGAAGAATCTCATGAATTTAGTTCAGAAATACAGATTATGTTTGCAATAAAAGAATATAAAGGAAAAAGCCTAAAAGTCTAGTTTTATCCCGTATCCTTTTATATAAATACTTTCATATGCCTTAATTCTTAACTCGGGTATTAATATTTATAGATAATTATTATTACTCTATTATTTGCTTTGATGGTTCTCTCGAAATAATTATTTTATCGTAAATTAATAATTTGGAAAGATGTCTTTTCAAGAATAAAGAACAACTATTTTCTATTAAAATTCATTAATAGTTACCTGTATAGAAAGGAAAAAAATAGATCTAATCTGTAGAAAAGTTTTTGAAGTTATGCTCATAATAGCCTGAAGTCTCAACAATCTCATGAATCATTAATTCGCAATATTTATGGATTTGATAGTCCATAATCTTATAGATTAAATTGACTTCGACTTATAATTTGATACTTTAAGTTTAACTTATAAAATTAAAATCATTTTGAGTAATGACGTAACAGTATTTGTTTTCCAAAATATAATTAGTTTTGGATATATATTTTTCTTATTGTGGATCGAATGCAGATTTTTTCTTTAAACAATAAGACGAATTTCAGTGTCTGTATGTTATGCAACTCATAATCCCTATTTTAAAAGCATCCCTATTTTATATTATATATATTTCCTATTTTACATTATATTAAATATATTTTAAGTTATTTTGTATATTATATATTTAATCTATATGTTTTAATATTATTTAATATAATATTTCATTTTTTAATATTAAATATATTATGTATTTTTTTATATTATAAGTTACTTTTCTGTCTTCTCTTAATATTGTCGCATAGATGAAGTTAGAGTAGATTAACCGTGTGTTAACTAAAGTTAAAGATAACGCTCGCTAATTTCAACTCGTGATTTTATTCAAGAAACTAAGCCTTACATTTGTTTTTATCCACAAAACGAAATGACTCGAATATTCCAGATTTAAAAAGGTACAGAAATTATAAGAACATTCTAGAACAAACGAGAAATAACAGAGAGCAAATCAGTAACAAAACAATTTTTAGACAACTTGCCTGCAGTCACATACGAACTTGCGAACTGTCCTTTCATTTAATAGCATTCTACCTCTGGTCCATTTAGTCCGCGCCAAGATAGAACAAGTTTCGTTGCAATGTTAAAAAGTTAATTTGACCTTAAACGTCATAATCCAAGGATATTAAAGTATGAATTTGGTGAATTCATCGTTTTTTTTAATGGTTTTTATAACGGAAATTCGAAAAATTTGAATTTTATGGAACAATTTGCTTTTGGATTTCATACCACTTTTGTTTGAGATTTGTTTAAACATTATTAGCTACCTCCAAATTTAGATCTAAGTGAAGATATGCATTTTCTTAAATAGAATTGTTGTTTTTTTCTGTATCTCCCAATTTTGCCTATACTATTTATTAAATATTTAATGTGGTTTTAAACAAAAAACTAATTTCAATTTATAGTTGAGCTAATTTTCAATTAAATATTATTGTCTGTCTCTTTTTCTTTTCTAAATAAAAGTTTAACACTGTTTATGTGGTCAACTTAAATCCAGACATGCATTTTATTAAATAGAATTGTTTTTTCTGTATTTCTTAATTTTACCGATACTATTAAATAAATATTTGATGTAGTTTTAAACAAACTTTAATATATAGTTCAGATAATTTTCAGTTAAATATTGTCTGTCCATTTTTTAAACAAAATTTCATCATTGTTTATCGTGATCAATTGGAATTAATTTCACATCCTTTTCTATGAAGTCAACCCCTTTCATGCAACTCAAATGTTTGCCAAAACCGCTTTGCAACAGCCATTGCCATTGAATCGCGCTATGCCACATCCATCCGAATATTCTTTCAACTTTAAAATTTTAATTTAAAACGCCATCTCAGCAACTTTACCGGAGCATCTTCCTTGGATATACTTCCTTTCGAGAGAGAAGAAGATTGTTGCCATTCACTCGGAAGAAACTTCGAGGTTTAATCTCGCGTAACCCCCCAGAGTAATCAACACTCCTGGATGTTTGCTACGCGCAGGGTTTTCAGACGCAAAGGTTTAATAATTCCTCTTGTAGCCGTTTCAGCACTTCACTTGTTGAATTTCAATTTGCCCTTGATGAGGCCGCCGCTTTAAGGTAACTTAGTAAATGCTGAGTGGAGTAACTTCTGCTTCTGGATGTCTAGCTTAGTGTTTTCCTTAGGAACATACGCTGTGAATTGCACTCCAAACAACGCTTACATACCACTCTACGAAGAATAGCATTAAATTACTTCGCAAATGCTATGGTTTTTGATAAAAAAAAGTTTTTAAAATTTTATATGTTTTGATATTTTAAGTGTTTGAGTAATCCGTTCAAAGGCGATGGTTTTTTCTCCCCTGAATGGTTCGTTAATAGGCTAGAACCAAAATAAATGAATAAATTTAAAATTTTATTATTTCTTACTACGTTTATTGATATGGTACAAACAATGTACATGGTATACGGATATGATATATATGATATAAAAATAATTAATAATAATTCTTGGCTGACTTTTCTAATCGTCATGATTTTTGACACTCTAATGATTTTCGGAATCTGTAGTATAATCGGTTTGCAAAAAAAAAGAAAAAAGAAAGAAAGTAATGTAATGGCTAAAAAAAAGTGCTAATTCGAGATTTTGTCGTATTCCCACATTTTAGACCTCTATGACTAGAAAATGTATTTGGAATGATGTCTGTCAATCTGAGATAATTCCCAAACGATTTACTAGTCAACTAGACAGAAGATTTTTGGTATGTGGTCTTTACGCTGAATTTGTAAATTTCTATCAAATCTTGAACGAAATAAGTTCAATGGAAGCCTTTCTGTCGGTTTACCTGTACATTCGCAATTGAACACGATAACTACGAAACGTGAAGAGTTAAATGGATAAAGTTTATTTCAATTTTATCATCCAAAATATTGATCCTTATCAAATTTGTATCCAAATTCTCAATGAGATAACTGTCTGCCGGTATATTCATTCATCTGACGATCGTTGCATTTTTGAATTTTGCAATAGCGTAAACCCAAAAACGAAAGGCTGTGAAGACCAGTATGAAATGTAATTTTGTTTTCTAGAATTGTGGATTTGTGTCAAATTTTGGTTTCAATCGGTAGAAGACCAAAGCGCCCAATAATAATCGATTAATCGTAGTATAGTGAAGAGAATAATAATCGATTCTCTTTACTATACTACGATGTGCAAAACGCTCGTAAAACTATCATCTTGTTCAAGAAAACTTGTCTTGCCTCTAATTAGAGGTATAGTATGCCCAAATTAATCATAAAATTAATAATTAATAACAATTTTAGTTTTTATGATCGACTAAAGATCGTTCATCTAGATGGGCTGTTTTCCTGTAAGTAATGTCCTCCCGCTGGTGTGGCATGGTGTGGAGAGGGGGCTCTCAGCTCAGGTGTCGTCCTCGTCATCTGACCACGGTCCAAAATTACGAGATCCATCCCAAAATAGCTCTAGTGTTGCTTTAAAATGGGACGTTAGTATAAAAAAAACTATAAAACTTCCTGTTAGTTATATATCCGATTAGATTATCACTGATTAACTAATGAAAGGTGTAGTAGAAAATATCATGCATATTGGTTGAGTGATTAGGGTTTTATTATTATTCTTATTATTTGTTGCACACTTTAAATGTAAATAAATATTATCATTAGAAATTTTGCTTCTTTGATAGTATATATTTACATATTCTGCATCCATAATATTCACGAGCCACTCAAATCAAAATAATCATTAAAAAAGAATCGAAACACATAGTGATCTTTAAAAAAAAAAACTGCAATATCGTCTGCAAAATTAAAAAAGGATTGAAATAAAATATTAGCAATAGCATTCAGTTTAGTCCATGAAGGAAGAATATAATGAATCAGCATAATTATTATTTATTCATGATTAAGTTAGGCAATAAATCAAATGCTTCAAACATTAAAAAATCCCCATTGCCTGACACCAATATATAAATTGGGATTTGCGCATTCAATAATGCCATGGGGATATTTTAAAACTTCTCCCAGTTTACAAACGTTAACGGACGATTATATACACTAATCCTTAATGATTTTTAAATTTTATCAAAGTAGAACTGTAATTTTTTTATGGCTGAGTTCATTGGCATTTCTATAATATGAACTATAGTAATGCCACTTTATCAAATTGAAACTGTCATTTTTTTATTGCTGAGTCCTATGGCATTACTATAGTATGAGCTTCCAATAAATGTTTGGGCCATTTTTCATTCCTGAAAGGTTGAATTAGACTATTTGTACTTTTGTAATTATAACAACTTCGCGTCAAAACTCTTATAGACTTACAGTTTTTGGCATAATTCCAATCCTGATACTGTATAGTATTCGAGTTCTGGCTCTCCTCCATTTCTGAACAAAGTTCATAAATTATTTTTTATTTGATGCAGTACAGTCATATCTGACATTTATGTCATTTATCAAGTGGTACTAATGTGGGAGAGTACAATATTTCACCTAGAAACAAAAGATGAATATATTGGTATGTGTGCTGGCTATGGAAGCCGGAAGAGATGAAGAACCATTTATCTCTAGAATCATCGGTTACAAGCACTTAATCTAGGAATCTAGGGTACCATAAAGGTGCAGGACCACTACTCTCGGAAGTGGACATTGACCATTAAGAGGCCAATAATCCCTTAATCTGTACTGCATAACGAGAAAATACTCGGACCAATGTTTCCTCGCAACCGGCGTAACAACGGAATTTATGGCCAGCTCCTTAAAAGAAGGCCTCGCGATGCTATTTTTAACAATGGCAGGAGCAGGAAAAATTGATTTTGCGTCTTCGACGGCTATTTCTTCCGCCAACACTACCGCTGCGCCGTCCGGTCACCTGTTTCGGCTGGAAGGTTATCCGTGGTCAGTGCTGTGCTGCGGACACGTGCCGCTAAAAAATGCATGTGGAAGCTGTATTTGTTATTGACAGATGGCAACGCCTTGAATCGTAAATCAGCTGTTTGGCAGGAAGGTGCAGATGTTATTTAGTTGATGTTTCGTCGTGAATGTTAACTCCACCCCCCCCCCCTTTACTTTTTTGTGTTGATGAAATTGGGACATTCGTGATGGTCATTTTGTTTCAGAAAAGTATTTTCAGTTTGGCTTTAGCTTTCTGAAAGATTTTTTTTTTTTTTTTGTTTTTTTCCTTGAAAATGAGAGATAGCAACTTCAATATTGATAATGCGGATTGTTATAAGTCATCTTCTGCAAATTAAAAAAAGCATGTCTTGTCCTTGGATGAAATACTGTTTGATGAATTTATTAATGTTTAAATATTTTTAAAAAGGCAATTTTAGTTTGAACATATTTTTAAATTCACATTTTCTTTTCTTTTTCTCGTTATTGGCAATGATTGTTTCATTGCCAGTTGCCAATTTGTCCATCCTCAGGTTCTGAAACGTCCCGTGCATATCAATAAGCCGAGCTTAGTAGCTTATTTCATGGGGAAATTGCTGAAATACACTAGCCTTTGAAATAGCAAAATATTCTTTAAAACAGCAGAATGAAAGGTAAATTGTGAAATATTTTTCTCGATTTTTCAGATTAAGCATCCATTCATGAGAAATGAGAGAAATTTGGTCAAAATATTTATTTAAAACTAGCCGCCTTTGGTGACCAGCCGGTTCGCCAATCTTAATGCTCGTTAAAATTTTAATAGTTAAATGTTTTATGTAATTCCTACTTTAATAGCTTCTTCATTAAAATATTTCAAAATTTCAAATTTCAATTCACTCATAATATTATAAAGACCTTCAGTTATAACGTAATCTGTATCTCTCTAATTTTCTGTTAGCTCCCGTAGAATTTATGCTTTACATTAAATTAAAGTGTAAATGATTAATCTGCAATTAATATAATAATATTTTTTACTAAAACATAGCATTTTTTTTAATAATATGATTACTGATAATAGAGTCACTGAGCGTTTAAACTTTATGGGCACTAAAGAATATCTTTCTTAATTTATGTATTATCTCAAGAATTTGTCAACAAAATTTTCTAAGATTCATCATGAACAGATCGATTCATTAACAATGTTTAATTTTAAATGCATCAAACACTAAGAAAATAAAATGAATCGTTTAAAATAATCGGTCAAAAACAGGTTTAAAAAAAACTACTTAAAACTATAAGCATATACAAAAAATATATATAACTAACATAAATACAATTTAATTACAAAAGCATGCAACTAACCTAAAAATAATTTAAATCATTGAAAACAGGTTAAAAAAAACTACTTAAAAAACGATGTACTTAAAACTATAAGCACATACAAAAAATATATAACTAACATAAATACAATTTACTTACAAAAGCATGCAACTAACCTAAAAATAATTTAAATCGTCCGTTGATAATGGTTGTCATGGCAACAATCGGAACAGAATGCGCATGCGTGAATTTTTCTACTCCAATTGGGGTAACGCTATGCAGATTATACATTTTTAATTTCCTTTATTCTGTGTTATTTTAATTCAAAAGTACTTTTGAATGAATCTTAAACATGGATTAATTAACAATGTTTAATTTTAAATGCATAAAACATTAAGAAAATAAACAGAATCGTTTGAAATAATCCGCCGAAAAACGTTAACCCTAGCCTCATTTCTGTTGGGAGAAAAAAAAATGAAACCTTACTCATTTGGCGGTGGGGACAATGGAAGATTTTTTGGCGGGAAAGTTAGTTTTTAATTAATAATTAAAATTCTTATTAAAATTTCAAAAAAAGGGACCCCAGGTGCACATTCCCGACCTCTAAGGTATACATGTACCAAATTTGATAGCTGTATGTCAAATGACCTTGCCTGTAGAGCGCCAACACACACACACACACATTGAGCTTTATTATAAGTATATAGAAGATTTTAAAGGATTAATTTTTGCTGAGACAATATTACCCGGAAATGGGATTTATGTCAATAACGATTACAGTTTCATAGACGAGGAGTCATTTGTCGTCATGTGGACTCTTCATACCTATTGTTATCTATCTGATTATTTGGACATGAAATCTTGCATTTTTAGGTAGTTTTAAGAAAATAATAGCCTATTTGAGTGTTGGATTTTCCTGCAAAATCTTCAAATTATTTTCATTACTTAAAATTCCGAAAAGTTTAAATTTCAGAATCTTCTCCCGGTCTTTCAGCGAAATTTTTAATGATATTCCTTAAGTCACAGTTATATATAGATTACATTTTAAAATTTTTCGATAATTTTGAAAAATATTTGTTTTTTATAGCATTAATCTTATTTTAAATATTATTTTAAAATAAATTCCATTTTCCAAAATTTTATCAAGAATATTTTTTTTTAAGAATCTAAATTTTTAAAAAAATACCTGACATTTTAGAATAATAGTTGTGCGTGTAAATTCATGAAAAAAAATTAACTTTCTTTACAAACGTGTTTATCAATGCCTGAAAAGGAAAATAAAATTTTTTAATTTTATGGTGGTAATATTCAATACCTATTCACCAAAATCTATTCATGCGTAAAATCTTTTAGGAATAAACTCTTTTTATTAATCCTAACATTCTTAAGCTCTTGAACCTACTCTCAATTTTTTTGAAGTTTCTGAATTTATCTTATCTATAGTTTGCATCGATTGTAAACTACTTTCCACAAAGTAGATGAAAAGATAATCTATACTTCTAACAAGTTTGTATTCTTTATTCTACTTTAACCATATTTTCTTTTTTTTCTGTGGTTTTTTTCTATATTTTACTTTTATAAAGATAATACTGGTGTAAGGAAGTGGAAAGACATTTTATTGGTCGTATAAAGAAAATAGTCGTACATTCTGCTATCAATTTTCTTTAATTTGTAAGCCCCCCCCAAAAAAAATGTTTTTAGGTGAACAAAAAGTATTTTTTTGTTATCTATCTCTTTTATGCAGTTATCTGTTTGTTACAAGTTTCCATTGTTACTTCACTGTCTCGAAAAAATTTTCCATTGGAATTTATTTTTTCTAACTTGAGCCAGTAGATTTAATGCATGACTTGCAGAGAATGCTTTATATAGAAAGAACTAGACTATGACGGATTTTTAGAAATGTATTCACCATTTTTTAAATTTGTATCGAGTTTTGTAATAAATTAGTTAATATACTTAGCTTTACTTGGAATCAAAATCCTGCCATGTATAATACTTTTGACGTAACAATTTATATAAAATATAATATGTAAAATCCTCTTATGGTCTAAAGAATTTTTAAATTGGAATAAGAATATCAATTGAATCAGACGATTTTAAAACTTCTGATAACTGATTTTGCCAATAAATTATTAATATTTGTTATTTTAGTACTGCAAATTTTATTTACTGGCGTTTGAAGTAAATAAAATATATCTTTGTTTGACCAAATGTGTTGAACTTATTTTTAGCGTGGTTAATTCACTACTTTAAAATTTATAAAACACAATGCCTAGAGATATATTAAAATAAAGACTGTAGCGGTTACATAACTATACTACCTTCTCTTTTGAAACAACAGATGGTGTTACCTTATTAACATCAAAGTATATTTCCCATGATCCTTCCTAAGTGAATATTGTGTATTTTCTCTTGTGAAATGTGGAACTTAGAAAATAATTAAATAAATGTCCCTAAAACTCTATTATTTTCAACTACCTCGTAATGAAGTTATAAAGAGTCTCGTTCACTAGAAGATAAATTTTTATAAAAATAGTAATAGAGTAAGTAGTTCAATGTGTACAAAAGGCAAATTTTTGGTTAATTACTAATCAATCGAATAATTAATTTATTTTTGTTAAAAAATTGACAGTATAAATCCTCTTGTCTGATATAATAAATGCCGAAAATTTGGTTGAATTTGGTCCATTTATTGCAAAGAAGGTATAGAATATTGCCACGTAGGTTCTTTTGTGTGGAACTCAATGACACACACAAGAAGTAGAGCTAAACCAATTTATTAACTCAACTCTGAACTGAGAACACAGTGACTGACAAGTTTTCTGCTTTTATACTAGCAAGGAAAGTTCCAGAATACTTTTCTGGAGACAGTAAGAAAAGTCCAGAACACTTATCTGGTAAACTAAAGAAATGTCCAGAATCTTCTGGAATATGAAATAGAGGGAAACATAAAATCAAGGAATGAAATATTTATACAAACTGTGAATCGCATTGTCTCTGGCGGGATTCGAACTCACAATCTCTTGATTATGAGATCAGTGCTATGACCATTCGGTCATGGAGAGTCGACTGCCTCTTTTCAATGCGGCAATATACAAAAATACATATATACATGCATGCTTAATATGACTTCTATTTATATTAAGATATTATTCGCCCCCCCCCCGTTTTCCCCTCATTTGAGAAAATTTGCTCATTAAGGAACGAAAAGCATTCCTTTCCTTGAAAATATCTCAATATTCTAAAATATAATTACAAGAAAAAAATAGCACTTTAAGAGGTTAAAATGATATAAAAAAATGTTTTCCTCTGTTACAAAATAACAACGTTACTGTTCAAAAACATTACAGAAATCTCAAGTCGTTAGTTTTTAAATGTTATCCGCAATTTTACCCGCCATTGTATGAACAAAATTCTATGAAATAGCAACAATTCGCAACATCTGTTGCGAAACACGCAACTTAGTGACTTTCGTTGGATTCCTGTTTAAATAATTTATAAAGACGGCAGGCAGCATTCGCTTCTCCAGAAGACAGATCTTGAAATGCAATCAGCAATTCGGAAGCATTCAAATGGATGATTTCCTATTTTCAGTCATTCCACGATTCATTAGCGATCCTCTAGAAATCGATTTTCTAATCTTTGGTCCCTCGTTTCCTTAAGTATCATAATAATCGGGTCTCATTTTCTTCCAAGAAAATCCTCACGTAAGGCGGAGGAAATGAGGATGATATGGAAATAAAGAGGAAAAACGTCGGATATTGACAAAGGAAATATTTGCGGACATACTCGGCGTCGATGAATCAATAGTTATAAGTGCTTTCATTAATTTAAAATGTGTTTATTTTCATTAATCTAGTTAAATTAGTTTAGAATGGGACATCTAAAACTTCTTAACTTTTTCTAAAAAAAAATATCTCCCTTGTATGTGAAGATTAGAAAATGAGTGTATTATAATCATCAAAAAATTACGCCTCAAGGTATAATCGTTTACTAATATATGATTCTAAGCACCTGAGAGTCGAATAAGAACAATTTTTTGAATTACGATGGTTAAATGAAAGATTAATGAAAATGAAAAATTTAATAAACGGAAAATGTAATTAAAATGTTTGAACCCAAATTATTCATTACTTACTAACCAAGAAGTAGCCGCCTGTCAAATTTGGTAGTTTTAATCCATCGTATATTTCATCTTTTGGGTAACATATCAGATATCATATATTTTATTGATAATGTGCTAACATTACCACTTTATGATATTAATATGCCCCATATTGTTAAATATACGACAAACTGGATAGTTGAACACTTCCATGTATTTAACCCATGTATTCATAGAGCCCTATGTGCGTCTTTTCAGGGGCGCTGTTGACCCTGAGTTCATTTTATGGACGACAATGCGCGACTACATAGGGCTCTCATGGTTGATGAGTATCTAGAAAGCGAGGACATTCAACGAATGGATTGGCCAGCCAAATCCCCTGACCTGAATCCTATTGAACATGCTTGGGATGCTCTTGAGAGAGCAACTGCGATACGCCAACCTCCCCCCAGAACCATTCTAGAGTTAAAAATTGCTCTGGTGGAAGAATGGGAGGGTCTTCCACAACCCCTCCTTAACTTCCTTATTAACAGCATGCATACTCGTTGTGCATGCTGTCTGTCTGTCAGGGGTGACCATACACCATACTAGAGGCAACACACACTGTACAAACCTCACTTTTATTATCATCTTTTATCCTTAAGTTCAGACTACATTGGATTTATTGGCAATAGGTATTGCCAGTGAATGGCACTTTCATTTTTGTTTTGCATATTTTACTATCATGGTATAATCTATATCCATACCAAATTTCATTTATTTATATTCAGTATTTTTTGAGATATTTGGGGAAATGTCTTCCATCTCTTAATTTCGTCCACCAGTGTATATAAAACTATAGTTAAAACATGCTGCGATATGAAAAGATTAAGCATTGTATCTAGAGTTACTATTCATTTGATAATGATGATTCGTTTAACCTTCCAAACACAAGGTATTTTTAACCGTTTAAATGCGATATGTGCGAATAGATGCACTTATTTCTGTGTATAAGCAATTCTATATTAAAGTAATATAAATCAGCGATACAGCTGAGTTATTATAACTTATTTAAATTAATCTATAATAAATATGAAATATGCTATTTATTTTAAAATTGGTGCAAGTCTCTTCCCCCCCCCCAAAGAATTATAATTAAGGTTAGAATGTTAGCTAATTCAAAAATATAAATATATGATGTCACGCCTGGCAATGTTTTCACTACTTTATTAATGTGTAATTTGATTATATAAGTTATATTTAAGGGAATTTAATTAAAATTATACATATTTATGGGCTCTAATCTATACCCATTTCATAATTAGTCATTTCTATAACTCATTAAATTTCAATTAAGAAAAATTAAATATTACCTATAATATATTTGAAGACTATTTATATAAGAATAACAAAATAAAGGCTATAACATGCGTAAATTATATTTACAAAAAGAATTCTGCGTAAATTCTTATTAGAATTAAAATGAACATTCTGATTTCACACAAAAAATAAGCTATTTTTAAATTTACAACTGTTAATATAAAGCAAATAATAATATGCTAACAAAGATTATCTTCGTCACGTAAAATAAAATAGATGCAACCATGTGATCTGTCTTTGGAAGTTGTACTTTACAAGACATACTTATTTTCTTATTTACAAGACATACATTATAAGACATTTCATACTTCTTTCGTGATATTAAATTGAAAAAAGCATAACATTTTTTAAAGATATTAAGTATTAATTAGTTATAAAAAAAGTCTTCAGTAAATCAATCAAAACTATGTACTAAATTAATCAAAATTTTGTACTAAATTAATCAAAACTATGTGATATCTCATTTTTCTTTTTAAAAAAATGGACATAGACCACTTTTAAAATAAATGATTCAAATAACTGGATTTAATTTCTATAATGCACGAATTTTGAAAATTATTTTTTTACTTTATTTTGTAAAAATATTTGTTATTTTTGACTGTAAATTTTTTAGCCATTTTATTTTAATATTATTTATTAAAAAAAAAGAATTTTAAAAGTTCGGATCATATTATTATAGATATTGTAATTTGTGAATGATAATTCAAATGTTTACCTAATTCCATTACTGAGCATTCCTAAGATTAACGAAAACTTCATGTAAAAGAATTTAGTATTTATATATTGAAACAATAAACATTTTAAATATGAAAAATAATCGCCTTTAAATATTGTTGAAACATAAATGTATATCTTTTAATAAATATTTTTATTTATACTTAAAATTCATAAATGTTTACATTGCAATAATAGAAAAATAATTTTTTTATCTTATTATTCTTATTGCTGTGTTTTTTCAATTTTATATAACAAGACTTTATATCAACCATAAATAGAGCTTTAACCTTTATACCCATATGATTTATTAGTTAATAATTATTCATTCGATTATTTTAAAAATATTCAAATATCTTTCGTCGTGTTATCCTATTATCGTAAATAAGAGAAAAAAATGATTTTTTTATTTTCATTTGTACAATTTTAATCAAACGATTTCTTTATTTTGAAAAAATTATTAAAAAACTGATTTTATTATTAAAATCAAAACTATTACTTCGTTTTTTTAAAAATCGGTTTCTGAAGCTGTGGAAATTAGACGTTGTTAAATAATATTAAAAAATAATAATAAGGAGAATTTTTTATATTCATTTCGCATAATATTATAATAAGAAAGAATTTTAAAAAATTATGGAAAAGTCTTATTAGTTTAAATGGACAAATAAACATTTGATTACATAACTTTCATATTTGAATTTGTACTATAGCCGATAAGTAAATAAAATAAAATTGTTGATATGCTTTAAAATTACAGGTTAAAAATACAAACTCATAAAACCCATTAATTTTTTTGACCGGTTTGGACCATTCTTTGTGCATTTTACTGACCGCCCCATAAAAATCGATCTTCTAATCTGTGGAACTCATTTTCTTAAATATCACGGTTTGAGAGGCTCATTTTCTTTTAAAAATAAGAAGAAAAACCATGATGATCCCTAAATGAAGCGACTCTTTAACCTTAATGCGTCCAAAAATAAACATAAAAATAAAAAGTGCCTTCATTTTCACTAAGACTGTCATTGAAAGGACATTGTCTCTTTATTTTTATTCCAAAATATATGACTAACCTCAAAATTAAATCCCGGCTCTCTATTTTCCACAATCTTTTGTGTTTTCAGGATCTTGATTGAAAATGATGGAAAATGCCCTTCAACTTTTTACCTTCTTATGACAATTACCTCCACAATTTTATTTAATAAACGTCTCTCTGGCCCTAAGCGTCGGTATTTAATTTGACGTTTAGAAGCCCCCTGAAAGTGGAGAACGATTTGAAGGGGTAAAGTTAGTGAATTTTCGGAATCTTCAAAGATTAGAATTCCATTAAATGTCTTATTTGCGGATTAGAAAATACCGTCGATATTAATTAGATGGTGGTTTATTTTTAATTAGCTTTGGGGCTTAGCATAATTAGGCTTCATTATCTGGCAGCGTGTTAAAATGGATTAGTAACATTGAAAGTGAATGTTTTAGAATCTAATTTAAAGGAATTTCTCCGTGAATTAAACTAATAGAACGAAGTGCAAATGAATTCAATAAAAACAAATCAATTAAGAAAACCGTATGCTTTTTAAAATTATTTTCAAATGTGCTTTATTTTTCCTGCAGATAGAATTTTTTTTCCGAATCTTTAATTGCTTCTAAATTCGCTAAATTAAAGAATAGATGTTTTTTTAATGGTTTTGATGTTTTTTGAAATTGTGGTTGTCATGACTTAATCTCTAGATTAAGAAACTTCGTGAAAAATTGTTTTTAAAAGCACTTTCGATAGATTGATATAAACTATATCCATAATCGCATTCTAATAATTCATGTCAATATCTGAGCTTTGTGTGTATTTTTTTTTGCAAGAAATTTTGTCATGTAGGAAAATAATGTATGATCTTTGTTATAAGAAATAAACTGTTAGATTGAAGAAATATAGAACACACAGACAGAGAAAAAGGCCAGCAAAAGATTTAGCAAAGATTTTGATAATTATTTACGAGAAATTGTCTTTTTGGGACCACGATAGCAAAATAAATAAATAAATGGGAAGAAGTAGGTAAATGGAATTTGGAGTATGGTCATTACAACAAAACTGTAGTTCTATATCAAATTTTAGAAAAAAATTATGAATAGATAATTTGTTTGTCCAGGCAGATGAGCACTATAGCTCAAAAATACAAAATAAGGCAGATGAATACTGATGTATGGTAATTTGTTATATCACATACATCACATGAATTACAGATAATTAGAATTATAGAATACAATAGAATTTCAAATCTATATTTAATTTGGGGGGGTGCGTCAATAATTTGCTTTTTTTGCGTTTGTCTATTCGTGAATATCGAATGTTTTAAAGAGTAAAACGCAACTGGCTAACTAGATGATCATTTTACCACAATAGTAAAAATATCTCAAATTTTAAAAAATCTCAAAATTCCTTTTTGTTTATCTATGTTGAAGCACTAAGTGCTTACCTGTGCAAGATAAGAATACTTCTAGTTTTTCACTTCCATGAAAATTTGCCTTCACCTGTCTCATATATTTTATTTCATTTAGAAACAGACCCTTGTCCATGCTTAATAAGCGTGTTGAATGAATTATAATTTTTGAATTTAAAATTTATTGACATGTCTGTGACAATGTCATCTTCCCGAAATTTCTTCACGTATTCTCTAATAAATTTCTGAGCAATCCCCTTCACTTTTCTTCGCATAAAACACTTAACTTTCGACAAGGCCATGAACGATATAAGTGCTCATTTATTTTCAGAGCCCCGCATGTGTGAGTTTTGTGCTATAAAAAGTATAGTGACAAAAACTGAAAATGCATTTTGTATACATTTTTTGAGTTTTGTGTGAGTAATTGTGATAAAAAAACTGTATATGCTCTAGTACGCATTTTTTCGACGGCCGCGGTAGCCTGGTGGTAAGGTCTCGGCTTGTGAGCCGTAGGGTTTCGGGTTCGTGACCCGATTTCACCGAAGAACCGTCGTATAAGGGGGTCTGTTGCACGTTAAATCCGTCATGACCAAACGTTCTCCCACTGGTGTGGTGTGGATAGGAGCGTGCCAGCTCAGGTGTCGTCCTCGTCATCTGACCGTGGTTCAAAATGACGAGGTCCGTCCCAAAATAGCCCTAGTGTTGCTTTAAAACGGGACGTTAATATAACTAAACTAAACTAAAACTCTATGAAAATTTGCCTTCACCTGTTTCATATATTTTATTTCATTTAGAAACAGACCCTTGTCCATGTTGAATGAATTATAATTCTTGAATTTAAAATTTATTGACATGTCTGTGACAATGCCATCTTCTCAAAATTTCCTAATAAATTCTCTAATAAATTTCTGACCAATACCTTCCACTTTTCTTCGCATAAAACACTTAACCTTCGACAAGGCCATGAACGATATAAGTGCTCAAATTTTTATTTTCAGAGTCCCGCATATGCGAGTTTTGTGCTATAAAAAGTGTAGTAACAAAAAATAAAGATGCATTTTTTTGAGTTTGGTGTGAAAAAATACAATAACGCAATAACGCTTGTACGCATTTTTTCGATCGACTGGATCCAAAATTGGGCACATAATTGCAATTTAGTAGCAAAACGATATATCAAATTTCTTTAAGACATTGCGTTTATGAATCATCACATTTTCATGAAAACTTAACTACAGATCAACAGTCGACCCCTTGTTGAATTTCGTTTAAAATTTTAGGCAAATCTGCCCATTAAAAGACCTAAGTTTGTATCAAATTTTATCTATTTAGATCTTTACTTTTTGTAATTATCTTGTTCATTTATACTCGGGCAGTCAAACAGACTTTTTATGAATGAATTTCGTATACAATTTGATAGAAATCTACGAAAGGCCGTATACCAAATTTCATCTGTCTAGCTCAAATTGTTTCTGTGTTATCATGATCACAAATAGATAGACGAACATTCCAAACGTATCTTTTTTTCTGTCTTGGTGAGGTTTGAAACATGGACAAACGAAAAAATCTCGAGGTCACATATCTTTGTCAGTTACCTGATATATGAGTAACTAAAAATTGCAAACAATCTACTGATGGCAATACTCCAAACTGCTTCTTTTTTGCATAATAACTATTTATCATATTTATGGAACATATTCAGTGTTTTAAAAAAATATTTGGCTGTTTTTCAATGCTAAGTCTTTTATGCTTTTATTCAGTTTTCACAAGGACATGCACGAAGTTAGACACAGTTCGGTTTTATATCAGGTTTTCACATTATACGATGCTAATTGCCAGTCACTGCCACTATACAGAAGTAGCAGACCTCCAATTTTGTTGATAAATCCACAGCGAAGATTCGCGGTTTGCCGTTGAATTTCACGCGACGCTGTGACAGCGTAACGATGATGTATGAGATAAGCAATTGACGCTCGCCATTGGACAGATTTGGGGGATCATGCCATGCATGTATAAACCTTTACTTACATGGGTACCTCCGAGAGGCTAGCGAACATTGAACATTACCTCATTATTATTACAAATGCGTAAACCGCCTTGGTACGGAGGCAAGTCTTCGTTTATTAATGGTATCGGTCGTGCAGCATCGGTCGCATGCCTCAAGCCGTCTCTATAGAGGAAATAGATAAAGTTATGTCTCTTCACTTTAGAGAGCGTTAATAGAGGTTTGGAACTGCTTTGTAAATGCAATTATTTATTGAAACGTATTTATAATTTTTTTAAATCTCTCTTTTTTAATCTTGTGTGTGTGTGTGTGTGTGTGTGTGTGTGTGTGTGTGTGTGTGTGTGTGTGTGTGTGTGTGTGTGTGTGTGTGTGTGTGTGTTTAAACTTGGTAACACAGGAACAGTATATCTTATTTTCGCAATGCTGTCTAATTTTATGCATACTATAATTGTATTTCTAAATTATTAAATTTTTAAAAATCAGTATATTAATTAGTATATTAAAAATCAGTCCAACGTCATTTGTAACGCTTATTGAAATAAAAAGTATTGTAGCCCTTTCGGTTAGCGTTATTATCGGATTCAAAATCCCACTTTCTCTTTTGGCATCTATCAACCAAAATAGATTTTTAATGTTTAAATATACTGATTTATCGGTGTGCGAATAAAATTAAGTTTGAATAAAAAATAATGACAGGATTGTAAATTTTACAATTTATTTCCAATTCCTTTTGCTGAATTGTAGCAGAGTTTAAGGAGCTGAGGTATGTAACTTTTATTATTTTATAGTTAGGCTGGTTCATTATATTCGTCCTTCATAGATAAAATTGATGTTTGTTATTAATGTTTCTTCATGATTATTTTTTTTTTAATTTTGTATTTGACATTTCGTATTTTCCTTCTAGTAGGTCATTATTTGTTATAATCCGATTTTAATGATTAGTTTCGATTTGAGTGTTCGTCAACATTATAGATTCAGAAAATCCTACTGAAAGGAAACGAAACTACTAACGTTGGTAACTAAATGTAACAAATAATATATTTTTATTTTTAAATTTATTTCTTAAAAGTACACCTTTTGTTAATTGATATGGGATTATGAGATCCGATACATTTATTAACACGATAATAGTTCGTCAACACGGATCTTCCAGTATTATAAGAATCAGAGGCAGTCATCTCCTCGGGACTTTCTTGTAACTATCCAACCTAACAGTAATAATAGCCTTATTCTTCTTTCATCTTCTTAGCATAAAAATAGTGAATCTGAGAAGGACCACGAGGGTTCCAATTTCTTTTAAAGAAAAAAAAAATCGAATTTAGGAAATCTGAAACATGCAGATTCGACATAATCTCTTATCCGCATTTTTTCACTAATAAATTTTTTTTTTCTTTGTGTTCATCGTATAAGACTAAGTAAAAAAATATTCTTAGAAAGTAAAAATGCTATAATAGTTTGATACAAAGACCATATTCTAAATTTCATCTGTCTAGTGTAAAGCGTTTTTGAGTTATTATGTTCATAGAGAGACAGACATAATTCCAGAAATGTACTTTTCCAGACACAAGGAAGTCTGGAGCGTGATTATTCGTCGAAATTTCGAGATCGAATCTTTGATATTTAATGTAGAACCAAATTACTAAAAATATTAAATTAAAATAAGCAAAAGGAATTTTTAAAAAAAGAAATTTTGAATCTGGTCTGAAGACTTTCTCAAGGGTCAATCCCAGGCAGGGATTCAAGCAAGAGATTTTTTCTATGCACTTTACGCAGATGCAGCTATGGACGCGGGAAGCTTTAATATAGCTTGGCGTGATTTTTACAGCTATTGTTACTTTCTTTCCTTTTTGATTTAATGAATTTTGGTTCGTGAATGATCTTTTATAATTTTGTGTTATGTTATTGTAATTTCGCTTAAATCGGGAATTATAATTTATTGTTTTCTCTCCAAGGCTTCAATTTCAGGGGATTTTCAGATCACGAGGGGTCAATATTGTTGAACGAAAGTCAGATCCCTCACAGAAAAAATCCCTTGTTTGAATCCCTGCCTGGAGGGTGACCCTTGATGGTTTGATTTGGTTTAGTCATATTAACGTCCCGTTTAGAAGCAACACTAGGGCTATTTTGGGACGTATCTCGTAATTTTGAACCACGGTCAGATGACGAGGACGACACCTGAGCTGGCAACCCCCTCTCCACACCACACCAGCGGGAGGACGTTTGGTCATGACGGATTTAACGTGCAACAGACCCCCTTACACGACGGTTCTTCGGGGGAATCGGGTCTCGAACCTGAACCCCTCCGGTTCCGAGGGCGAGACCTTACCACCAGGCCACCGCGGCCCCGGGTGACCCTTGAGAAAGTCTTCAGGTTGGATTTCTATTTTTGCTTATTTTTACTAATTTGGTTAAGTTCATTTGTGTTTTAGTAGTAGCAGCAATTAGCGCTCTCTAAATACATATGTTTCTTTGTTAGTTTGATTCAGAAATAATTTTTAGTTTATTTCAGAAATAAATTTTAATTGAAATTTCATAATATTTGTATTTTTTATTTTTCTTATAAAATATAAACATAATATGTTGTCCTTAAATTGTGAATATTTTATAGAAATCAATGGGGTTTTTTTTCAGTCTGTTGGTGCTGCTTGAATATGAAAATTTTATAGATATCTGTAAGCTTATGTTTGTTCATGGATTTATTATTATGGACTAGAAAGAAATGACTACTTCATTATTTATTTTTCAATCCTCTAGGCTAAATTTATAGAGAAAATTTCAATAAGTGTTGACTATTTTAAAGAATGGCTTTCAAAAGAACCTAGAAGACTAAATAATGTCTCAATAAATAATGTTTCTCAGAGGGATATTATAAACAAATAAGTATTAAAATAAATATTTTCAGTGAGTTAAAATTTTGGGTAGAAATTCATAATAAAAAAAAACAATATAAGCCATTTTGACAGTCTACGAAAACAAATTCTTTGATTTTCGGTGGCAGTAAAACTGAGAAAAATTGAAACTTCCTCCAGTTTCATTTCCACGCATCATAAATTCCAAGACTCGGAAAAAAGAATGACAAAAGAACTGTCGCCACCGCTGCTTCAGAACTTAGTAAATCACATTTAGTTGGTATAAACGCAAAGCGAGATTCAGACATAAACAACCATTAAGCAAAGAGAAAAGAGGCGTGCTGTTGCCAGACGAGAAATGTAAAAGAAAAAAAAAAGAATTCAGACATAACAACTCGCCAAACGATTCGTCTTCTTTCCGTCCACATGGCTAAGCTCGAGAAAAATCGTCGCCGAATCCGTTCAGAACAATCCACCAAAGCATGTAATGCGGCGGACACAGTTTTAGAAACAGAACGACTTTGCGAATGTGACTTTAAGAATGACAAATTAAGAATGCTGTTTCGGTTCTGTAAGAATAAAGAATTTCCCCTTTTTTTTCCCCTCCTTCGTTTCGTCCGTTTTAAATGTATTCCGCAATTTACTGAAATGAAAATAATTCCATTTACATTATGAATTGCTAATGGTTGATTCTGGAACAACCGCTTTAAACCTTGTTTTCTAACGGTTATTTTATGCAATACAAGTCGCGTTTTTTAAAACAAATCTTTACTTTTTTTTTGTTATTGAGGCCCGTTTAAGGATATAAAAAATTTTCTAAACATAATTTATTTTGTAAGAATTAGTCATAAATTTTATTTTTGTTTCGCGATTTTTTTTATTTGGACACAAAATTTTATGAAAAAAACTAAGTATAAATGCTTTTAGCTTAATTTTATGCAAGGCCATAACTAGAAAAATGGGGCGACCTTTGAGAAAACAAATGATAGTAGGACCCAACCCCCTCCTTTCTGCATTGTTTCTTTCAACTTTAAACATTTTTTTTTCTAGTTAGCATTGGTCATTTTCTTAATAATTAAATAAGCTTTATATATTTTAATTATTAAATTACTCTTTAAATTTCTTAATAATTAAAATAGCTTTATATATTTTAATTGAATGAAAAATTTGCCGATATATTTTAATTGAATGAAAAATTTGCCGATATATTTTTTTGTCATGCTCATTTATATGTTATTTTTCATTCCGCTTTAAAACTAATACATCAAAACAAATATTATATTCTAAGCTATATGGTTTTATTTAGAGAGAGTATTCACTGAGATAAAATGTTTACTATAAATTGTTCAATATGTTGTACTTTTGCATTTGAATAGAAAAATTTCTGTTTATAACTTTTAAGTAAGCAAATCATTCAATATTTTATCTGTTATTTTTTCGTTTGGTTTTATGTTTTCTTTAATTAGAAATAAATTTCATTTCTCATTTGATAAATAATTACTCTGCATATAAATAAAAAATATAAATATTTAATTCTTCAATTTTTAAAAACAAAATACATATAAAAAATCCATGTACTTTTTTTCTCCTGTACTAGAATCCCGATCATAGTTGTGGTTCTCATTTTTAATGCTTTTTATGTGCTTGCTAAATGTTGTAATCATTTTATAGGAATATCTTTTAGAAAAGTCTTCATCTAATGTTTTTATTTGATGTTTATCAGAGCAGACATCCATATATAAATGCAAAGTATTGCATAAAGGTTATTATCGAAAGGATCTTATTTTTTTGAAAGTAAGATTAGAGAATACGAATTACCAAAAAGCCTTTAAAGTTATTACTAAATTATTGATCTTTTCCGTGCAGAAAGTTTGTATTCAGAGCATTAATAATGGATTATATAAATAACAGATATTGAAAAGTAGATGCTATAAACTGAAATAGTATTCAAAATTTAATTCACGAAAATAATAGTGTGTATTTTATATATCTTTCCATTTCAATTCTAATTAAGTTATATTTAATTGTTAAAGTTCGTAAAATTAATTAAGAACAAAAATGGAACAATAGAATATCTTAGAAATATCTTCTACATAATAGTGCATCAAAATGACATAAAGCTATTAAAAAAGTTCCATTTAATTCATAATGATTGCATACAGGAATTCGATGCATTCTGCATCCATTTCTTTAGAAATAATGAAGTATTTTATTTTCTATGGATGCTTTATTACTATCTTCGGATTAAGCGCAGCAAATACTGCATTATCATTGACTTACAGAGAAGGAACGTAGTCTTTAATTAATTTACTAAATCCCATTTATAAAAGTGTCTAACTAAGGAATTGATATAATGTTATAGGCAAGGAAATAATCTGCATTTCGTACTAAATCATTAGTTGTAATTTTTATAGACGGCTCGACTGAATTCCATGCCCCTCGACATTTGTACTAAATGATTATTGTGATTTCTAGACTAATAGAATGGCTTTTCAATTATTTAAATGTGCAATTTTAATTATCGCTGGTATTTTTGCGAAACTGTAATTATTTTTCATGAAAAGTATGGTAAAAATGTAATTAATTTAAATGAAAACAAGACATTTAAATTACATTGTTTAAAAGGAAGAAAGAAACTGTGAAATAATCCTAAATTTTCTTAATTCTTTGACATTTAAACGCTTATTTTTGAAATTGGAGTTTATTTTGAATACACAGGCGTTTAGCAACTTAACTTCGCATATTTTCTAATATTAGAAAACTTATTGTCTTACGCTGAGTGGCAGAATATTGTCCTTTTATTAGAAAAGTAATCTACGGATCACAAAATTAAATTAATGCGATTGAATTGGTGTATTATTTAAACATGAGCTGATTCTGTTATCTTAATTTTCCAATACCATGTTCTTACCCAATATTCTTACTACTGTATACCAATTACCAATTATTGTTACTAATATTCTACCCAATATTCTTACTCCTATATACCAATTACTGTTACTAATATTCTACCCAATATTCTTACTCCTGTATACCAATTACTGTTACTAATATTCTATCCAATATTCTTACTACTGTATACCAATTACTGTTACTAATATTCTACCCAATATTCTTACTACAATATACCAATTACTGTTACTAATATTCTACCCAATATTCTTACTCCTGCATACCAATTACTGTTACTAATATTCTATCCAATATTCTTACTCCTGTATACCAATTACTGTTACTAATATTCTACCCAATATTCTTACTCCTGCATACCAATTACTGTTACTAATATTCTACCCAATATTCTTACTACTGTATACCAATTACTGTTACTAATATTCTACCCAATATTCTTACTACAATATACCAATTACCAATTACTGTTACTAATATTCAACCCAATATTCTTATTACTGTATACCAATTACCAATTACTGCTATTAATATTCTACCCAATATTCTTATTGCTGTACACTTTAATTAATCTTTTTTTTCATAAATAATCTTTTACTAATAATACTACAGGATTAAGTTAGCTTAAAAATCGAATTAATTTAATAAAAACTATAAGTTTTATTTCTGCTTTTACATTTTATTCCATTTTTACTCTCTCATACATGAAGTATAGAGAAAATATTATAATTGTTAAAAACTTCGAACTCGATATTTTAGATGAATCTCTGCGCTTCAAACCTTCTTGAGTCAGAAAAACAAATTTTTTGCATTTTTTTCCTGTCCCTCCATCTGTCTGTGAACGCCATAACTAAAAAATATTTCGAGGTAAACTGCTAAAATTTAGTATATAGATTTACGACCGAATTTCTAGATTTCTATTAGATTTTGAATTGTTTTTCCTGTCTGTGTGGATGTTCGAGCACAAGTGAATTCTATAACTACGAAGCCCAAAGAGCTATGTATATGAAATTTGGTGCACGGATTTAACATTTGAAATATAGGTACTTTTCAAATTCTGAACTAATTCCTTCATACGGTTGACCATCTGTCGGTCTGTAATTTCGTATGCATATAAATGCAGTACTTCAGAACGGCAATGGCTTAAATCAATGAAATTCGATATGTTATCTGTAGTTTTGTATTTAATGTTGGTTTCAATCGGGTGGCGAAACAGACGTTTAAAATACATTTATTTCCGCTACAGATTTTGTAAGAATGTTTTCTGATGAAAAAAAAAAAAAATCTCTATTTAGTATCCATCATTCAGCAATGCCATTCAAGGTTTAAAAAAAGTCTCGTATGTTCATATTGTCACTGAAGCAGGATTAATCGATATCAACGAATTCCAAAACTGATATCGATTACTTTATACTCTTAATCTGTATCCGTTCTGTGTACCTAATATAAAATATCAGGTTGCTACAGTAACATTCGATCCTAATTTGGCATAACATTTTCACTGATAAAGTTTCGATTGTTAGTTTCTCAAATGAAAATGGGACAAACTTCAGAAACAGTTCACTAGAAAATGAATTAATTCTGTAAAGGTTGCTTTTCAGCAAAGGTTTCTGAGCAGTTGAAAAAGCTGTATTTAATAATTAGATATTTTAAAAGTGGCATTCTAGATTAGTGAATTCAAGGAAATCAGTAAGAAAGGACTATCATATGCTTATCTATATAGTTCACTAGAAAATGAATAAATTCTGTAAAGGTTGCTTTACAGCAAATGTTTCCGAACAGTTGGAAAGCAGTATTTAATGATTAGATATGTTTTAAATGGCATTCTACATTGGTGTATTCGAGAAAATCAAAAAGAAAGCACTATCGATTGCTTATCTCAACTAATAACAATAATTTTAATCAACCAATAATATTAATAACAAAAATTCATTTTATGTGTTGGTGTTCGTTTAAACAGATTGTTGGATATTGAAACATTTGAAATGTATATGCACCTAGGCGTGACTATTTTGGAATTTCAGTGAATTAAACGAAAATTCGATGTGTTTTTATTCCCCGTGATGATTCCTGATATTATTATAATATAAAAGCCCCATGTTAATTACCATTACCTTTTTGATTACTTTTAAATTAACAATTATTTAAATATAATGAATGTTTCTCTAATTTAATAATTGTTTAAAATCAATTTTAAATATAATTTTAAAAAATACTTTTATTTTTTTATTTTTTGGATGAATTTCTAACGTTCTATAAACATTTTATTTCGAGTTGTTTTCTTTCTTTGGTAATAGCCAAGATGTAAATAATATTTAAACTTTTTGCTTGATGAGCAGGATTCTTTTTTAAAACTTACTTTTAATAAAATTTGCACCAGACAGATATCTTTCAGAATGTAATGTTTCAAAATATTTCACTCAGGATGCCATTAATACCATGTTATAAACGAAAATTTTATTATAATTTTTCGCAAAAAATAACCCACCTTTTGTTGATTGCTAAAGGTGGTTTTGTTATTGTGAACAAATGAAATGTCTCTTTCCGTCATATTTTAACCATAGATTGTGTTGAAAAAAATTATTTGCTTCCTTAATTTGCGTTGTAACATATATTTTTTATTATTATTAGAATCGTTTGCAGATTTCCTATAAAATGAAACAATTATAGAGCGAAAAAGAAATAAAAATATTTTTATGAAAATATATCGTCTGTTTATGCATAAAATATATCGATCTCTTCTTATTATATTTTGCGTAAACAAAAGTGTGTGTCATGAACATATTTGGCGTAAATAATGGCGTTGAAACTTTAAAAATGTTTCGATATGCATTCTATTTTTCACTGTTTGCATATGGAGAAAATGTCTTTTCTCTATATGTTTTTATCCCAAAAGAATGGAAGATAAATAAATCTGTCGATAAAATGTGAATCTTTCACCAAATATGTTTTCCAAATGAATCATTTCTCGAAATGTTTATTTTACTATCTTTTAATGCATTTCCGATATTTTATCGTCACATAAAACTGAATACGATCCGTATTATCAGTTCCGAAAAGTTCTATTTATTTTTTTTCTCTTATATTTCTTTCACTATCTTTTTGCGTGTGACAAAAATATTGTTTGGAATATTTGGAACCCCCTCCCTCTTCTTTTGATAAACAGATCAAAAAATCTGATGCAACTGTATCAAAGCTATTATTGAAAACTGATAAGTCTCTCTTCGAACTTTTTCTTTCTTAATTTCATATCAGGCTTTTGAATATACTTATATGTATTACGGCAAAGAAGTTCGAACATATCTATATCCGTATAGAAAACAAATTTTTATTTTCATACGTCACGCTGATATTATTAAATCATAGCAAGAAAAATCTTAATCAACAATAAAGAAATGTATTGAAGAAATAGGATAAACTAAAATACTATTCTTGCTTTTGATTTTATTTATTTCAACTTAGCCGGAGACCTCCGAAGGGTTAATTATTATTTTTTCGCATACGAAGAATATAAAGAGAAAATGCTGTTATCGACAACTCGAGATATTGACAAATCTCCACATAACAAATTTCCCTCAGTTGTCCGAAAAAATACGATTTTGGAACTATGTCCGTCTGTCTTTCTGTTTGTGAATACATAGTCCATCTTTCTTTTTATGCTAGAAGGATGAAATTTGGTATATAGAATTAATATCAAATTTGTAGATTTTGAAGCATAAACTCTATAACTACAAAACTTTCAAGGCTAGATACATAAAATTTGGTAAATAGGTTTAACTTTTAAAATGTATATTTTTATGAAATTCTTCTAGCTTTAAACAAGTACAATAAAAACCAACTGAATTTGAATTAAAAAGAAATAAAGCTTTGTCTGAATGTTTTATTTTATTAAAAATAATTTTATAATATATATCAAGTTATATTTCATATAACTTGAATTTCAATTAAATCTGTTGTTTTGGTAAGTGAGATGAGATGATCTGTAATCCGAATAGGCAACGTATTCAGCATAAAACTTTGGATAGTTCTAATGAATCTAGCTAAATGAAATGTTGCACAAAATATATTATTTAATGAAGGAATAACTTCGACATTTTGTTAATTTTATTAATAAAAATAATTAAAGATCCATCAGAATAATTCTAATTCGTTTGATTAACGGATGCTAACTGGAGAATATTAATGACATAAAAATATGATACATTTTTATACTCTTTAATAAGCTAGCCGTAATATCCAATTCACTTGGTTATTGGAAATTTCTCTCACAAATAAACAGCAATTAATACTTTTTCGTAACTAAGTTAAATGAGTTACTTCCATTTGTTTATATTCTTTCACAATCTAATTATTTTTCTTGCTATTGTTTGATTTTAGAAGCTTAAGATAAATAATTTAAATTCTTTTTATTGATGTTTGAAGCAGAGAAATGTTTCTTTTAATTAAAATATTTGCCATTTTTTTCTTTATCATTAGTTTTTAAATCCCTGTCTACAAGAAAGAATAGTTTTTGTAAGAACGAGCTGTGGAACAATTTTTTATGTGTATGTATGTCAAACTACTTTGCTTAGACTAGTAAATTTGAATTTCTTTTTTTTTTCACATTGTTGTTTAAAATTTGAAAACATTAATTTTCCATGTCATATGCATATACATCCCATAAATAATTCAGATTCATATATTACAAAACATAAAATATTATTCTAATTTTTTTTCAAGGCTTTCCTGCTAGTAGAAGAACATTTTAACATGTGGAATGAGCAAGAAATATATTCAAGGAAGCTTTCCAAACATTTTTGCTTAGAATTTAGTGTTACGATTCTTTGGCCGTAGTCCCACGATAAGTCAGCGTTGATAAATGTTGATAACTGTTATACTTTTGCTTTTGGAACTAATTCAAACTGATACCAAACATCTTTGAAATGAAACTTAGTAGAAATATTTCTTTGTGTGTTTTTTTCTTCTCTCCATTGATAGCCAAGTCTTTATAGAAAAGAAATCATTTGCTAAACATCTTTGCCATTTTCTTTTTCGTAATGTATTTTTGTCGTAAATAGAGCAGAAGATCTATATAAATGGTTGTAAATCTTGGAATTCTGCCATAAAGGTTTAAGGCTGCTTTTTTTCTGGCAATTTTTTCATTAATAATTAAAAGTGTCCCTTTTTTGGTAACTTTTCTGGTTGTGGAACCCAGTTATAAATGATAATTTATTTTAATAGGTTCGTCATTGGAATAAATAATGTTATAATCCATAACAGAATAAATTGTAAATTGGATTGTAAATGTTTAATGTGTGTGTGGTTTTGGAAGATTAGTATAGGGTGTAAAAGAAATTTCTTAATGTTTGAATTTATTGTAATTAGATTTATTTTCGAACTTTCTTATATGTTAACTATTATTTAACCAGCGAAAGTGGTCTCGCCAAAACTTTCTCGTATGATCTCTAATAAATTTCGCATCCCAGAGAACTTCTTACATGGCATTAGCGTACAATAGTACGAAATATTTACTTTTTGGCGTGAATTTGGCATTTTTGCTGAATCTGTCGTGAAATTCTTGGCGAAGTTATTGTTGAAATTAATCCCTGGCATGCCGTTACTAGTGTCCGAAAATCGAGTTTGTGCTTTAAACATATATACGTTTTTCTGAACCGATTGACGCAAAACTGCAATTTTAGTTACAAAAGCGCATACCAAATTTCATATATTTAGGTTATTGCGCTTTCGAATTATACCCGTTTACATGTTTCTGTATGTGCAAACAGGCAGCCAAACAAGCCTCTGTTCGATTTTGCTCAAAATTTGACACCATAGATGTTAAATCTGTGCACCAAATCTTATCTATCTAGCTGCTTATTTTGTAGTTATCGTGTCAATTTATAATCGAACAGCCGGACAGTCGAACTTCCACTGAACACATTGTACTCAAAATATGGTAAAAATTTACAAATTTGATACAAAAACCGTATACCAAATTTTATCCGTTTAACTCCTAGCCTTTTTTATTGTCTTTGTCACAGACAGACATTTTCCAAAAATGTATATTTCAAATTAGGGATTTCTAAAACGCAAAGATTTGTCAAAATCCCGAGTTCGAATTTTTTGACGATTGCTGTAATTTCTCTGCACCACGTATACGAGAAAATAAGAATAGACTATAGCAAAATATTTCAACTTGTAACAATAGGATAAATTTATTTGGCGTCACGATTTCTTAACAAACGTGACCGTACATGTCGTCATCTGATATTACATAGGCAAAAAAAAAAAAAATTGTCCGTTAATTGTATTTTTCTGGACTGAAAACAGCTGAATTATGAAGTATTTAAAATTTTATAGAATAACATTCTCAAGCAGATGAATAACATGAGAAAAAAAAGGAAGAAAGAAAATTAGCACCAGTTCTCACGCGGGAATTTTTTCCATCAATGAAGGAAGAATATATCATTTGGTCATGAAAAAGATAAAAAGTTCAGGAATGTTTAAGGGGAATATATGCAGATTCGAAAATGATTCATTTTCTCCTTGGTAAGCAATTATACACGAAATATGCTTGCCGCTTTTTTCCTGACTTGGTAAGTTATTTTTACTTAAAGAGTCGAATATAAGCATATATAAGGTATTTGCATGTATTTTAATCAACGACATATATTGGTAAACATGTGAAGTATCTATATAAACTACAATGGTTTTAGGTTTTGATAATTTACTATTACTTTATTGTTATCGTTTTGGAAGTTTTCCTTATAGTTTTGTTGAGTTATTCAATGTATAAAAACTCCAATCATGGAACGCTCCAAATTGCGTTTTCGACATACATTGCTTTTTATTTTATTTATTTATTTTTTTGATTGATTTAAATAAATTTGCTGCCGAAGCCCGTTAGACGCTTTTAGAAAGTTATGGTCATGCTGTTTCATCGTACCCCATTTGTCGGTTTTGGTGGTTTCATCTATCTAAGAGTGGTGATTTCGATGTCAGTGACAAAGAACGGCCTGGAGGAGAAAAAAAATCGAAGACAACCACTTACGATATTTAATGGACAAAAATAGAAAACGTTGTCGAAAATGATGGAAAATATTTTGAGTGATATATATTATACCAATTTTTTTCAATAAATGCCTTTTTAAAGTGAAGAAATGATCAAAATACATGCAAGCACCTAATACATCGGTAATATTAGAAAAAGTATTATAACAGTTATCTGCTATGAAACATGTATTTATTGTGAAACCAAAACATTCTATTTTACGTAGTAATAAAAAATATAATTCAACATATTGAAGAAAACGGATAAACCCTTTTTATAACTAATTAAAATAAATTAATAGTGAAAATCTAATTTCAGTAGGTTATATAACTTTGCTTAAAATAAAAATAAAATGTAAAAAAATAATAAAGACACAAATATCTAATATTAGTGAGATTTTTTTGGATTGAGTAGAGATACAAAAGTTCTTCCAACTTTAGTGAATACTCAGAAAATTTTAACTTCATGCCATTTTTGAGGCTATCTGCATTAACACTTAACTCCACACCACACCTCCGTTTCTAGGGCTCATATGGCCCCTTTCCAGTTTGGTATAGATGGACTTTATTAAAAAAAACCAAAAAAATTACACAGCAATCAATTTGAAAGAAACTTACTTCTAAATTTGTTTTTAATAATGGTAATATATGAAAATAATTGTTCTCGGTAGTAAGTAGAGAAGAATTGTCAAGATGCCAAATGGATATGTTTTCACGTGATCATAAAAATCAGAAAAATAGGTTCATGTTTCAAATATAATTTCTTCCTTATTTCTACGTGTTCTAGTAACTAGAAAATGTCCTTGTCTAGACGGGCTGTCCCAGTTAACATTTACTGGGATCTCATTAAATGACATTTGTCTGTGTTTTCTTTTCCATCGTGTTTTCCTCTCCCTTGCTAACTTTTGTTTCCTTATAGTGGATCTTCCCTATGTATGATGATCATAAAGATTCAAATCGAATTGAAGCAAATATTTATCCACTAACAGGAAAAGAGGCATTGCCAAATGCAAAATAAAAAAAATTAAAAAAAATGAAATAAAATATTATTTATTACTTTTAACTGGCCTTGAAGTGAAAATATAATGAATCATCATAAAATTGCAGACCTCAGCTCATTGAACTTTGCTAAAATCCAGCATAAAAATGTCCCTTTGCTAAAATCCAGCATAAAAATGTCCCTGAAGTTTATAATTCCATAATTAATTTTTATTCTTCTTAGATTCATAGGCAAATAAATAAATATATAAGTTTACCCATTAACAAATGCGTCTTATTCTCTTTGATGCCAAAACAGAAATCCAGATTTGTGTTTTCGACCAGATGAATGGGGGACATTTTTCGTCACACGTTACAAACAGTGGCGGAAAATTGTAGTCAGTGTGCTGATGGGAAAGTAAAGCCAAATAGTATCACTCGATATGAAAAAAATTAACCCACGGGAGAGAATATTGTTGCTGCAATGTCATTTCTGAATCCTTGGTCGAGCAAGATAGATCATCTTGAAATCTCTGTTTATAAAGTTAGAATTAAGGAAATAGCTTCATTTTTTTTTTATTCTGCATATCTTTTGCGTTTTTAAAGTAGCAGAAAAAAAAAGAAATAAACGTAAAAAACTTTTAAGTTGAAATCGAAAGTTAATAATTTCGGGGATCGTGGTTGCAATATGAGTATAAAGGTTCAATATTTATACAGGCATTTAGAATATTTGCTTGAGAATTTTGGCGAAAATTGGCGTGGGAAACAAGATAGCTTTAAACTGATTGGCTAAGATATAAAAACATTGGAGCACAAATGCCGAAAAGATGAGACACTCTTTTGTTGCCAGATTAGAGTCAGTATTCGCAAAGAAATTGTATAGATGTATATCCAAGAATAACAAACAAAACCGGCTTTCGGTGTAACTTTTTCTTTTACTTTATTTGATTCTTCCATAATTAAAAATTAAAAATGAGTTCTGTTTTCCAATTAATTAAAATCTCTTACAAAACTTATAATGAGAAGAAAGTTTTAATTTGAAGCATTTAACTAAACTTAATTTAATGTATTAATGCAAATAAAGGTACTGTCCTACCTTACAATCAAAAACTGATGGCCAAATACTAGTCATATTTGTTCTCAATGCATAGAACTTACATAAAAGAAGCTTTAAAAAGACCCCGTAGTGTGTTAGCTTGTATTAGTGAAGTGCACATTAGTTTACGTTACATAATACCATGATGTTTTTCGTTTGTTTTTTGGAAGGCATGCATTTTATTCCAAAATTAAATGGTTTAGGCGCCTGTGACTTCATTATGTGAACATAAATCAATTTCACCATAGTGTTTCTAATTCTATATTATTACTTCCTCCATAATTTTATTGTTGGACAAAGAGATATGTAAATATTCTTAATAGATGTTGAATAGATGGTTCAATGACCTCCTCAGCCTCAACGATCATTGGCAATGAAAATGCTCTAGAAAATGCGACACTTATGTTCCTATCTCCGTTAAGAATCTAGAACCGAGTTATGTAGTTTCTTCTTGAAAATTCCATTTCACCTCATGCGTTGTCGGGAGAATATATAAGATGCAATTGTCGTATGACAAACAAGTTATCTTTTTGAATTGCTGATCGCAGCACGAACTTTATAATTTAAGCGGAGCGCTATTACTATAATCTAAGCAGCGAATTGTTGTGTTTTCTTGTATGCATCTACCTGAGTTTTTGTTGTTGTTCTTTTTTCAATTATTCAACTTGGATTTCATTCATTCACCGGATCTAACATTATGTCTTTTAAAGCATTTTTAACAATATTTAAAATTCTTTGTAAATAATTCCTTATAAGGAAAGAAAGAGATAATAGCACATTTGTCCATCTTGTAAATTGTCAGTTGATCGCGAATTGCTTGTAAATTATTTCATAACCGTGCCCTTTTACTACCCTATTTTCCTTTCTGTTTTCTTTGATGATTATCTTTAAATGAAATAAAGGTGAAAAAATACATTTACGAGAAACTCTGTATGAGTAATATCATAAAAAATGTTGTTTTAGATTTATAAAATTCATTTCCAAATCACAGCAACAAAAATTGCCATTTTTATAAGCGTAACGAAAGTTTGTATAAAAAAGCGTTCTATATTCGTAAACATGATGGTCATACAAACGTTAATTACCAATCTGACATTTTTTTTTTTTTTTTTTTTTTTGTCAAAATAAGAATGCCTGTTGATTCCGAGCAATTTCACACTGCAAAAGGGACCAAAAACTTCAGCGATGAAGAGTTTGAAAGAGCATGACATGAACATGACGTCATCCCCCGAAGCCTGGAACAATAGGAAGTGGGACGGAAAAAGCTTTTCAGAATTCCCTCTTATAGGGTTGACCGAACATTGCGGAGTGGGGCTGCTTCACTCTAATTCGTTCTCACGAAGTTAAAATGGAATGAAAATACAAGGACTTTTTTTTTTTGCTGCTGTTGTTGAGTTTTTTTACGTACTGAGCCGATTATAAAATGAAAATACGCATTATAAATTCTATCAGAAATATGATTGAAAAAAAAAACAATTTAAGTATTGAAAATCGATGGCGAATTGGAAAAAGGCTATGGTAATGTAATCTCTTTGTAATTCATTTCAGATTACCATTCATTTCACGATTATATGCGCTATAAATATCTGAATTTTGAATTTTATAAATTTTTAAAAATATTTCATAATAATATATATTTACAAATTTGTTATTTAGTGGTATAATGGCAAGACAGTACTGAGGTATCTCAATTGAAAGATAAAGAGTATAGGTTCTATCAGGTCTATTCTGTTTGCCAGCATTATTTGGAAGATATTCTTTCAATTTTAACTGAAAGTGCTCCAGAAATGCAAAATAAATAAGTAAGTATTAATAAAATGAAATCTGCTATCGCAATTTTCAAGTTATCATGCGTCATTTACCAGTTTAAACCGGTTTAAAACAATCACGTGACCGTCAGATTACGCATGCGTAGACATTTAGAAAAACGATTTTTTTCTCATCTGAAAATTAGTAATGCTCCAAAACTGTTTTTGCCAGCTAGAAAAATTAAAAACGATTGTTTAAAAAAATTATATTATTATTGTTATTATAATATATATACTTTCGATACCTCCTCTCTCTGTTTCGTATTTATTCCCGTTTTTTTCTTTGCGCTTCTCCTGGCGATAACTTCTTACGACACTGTCCTTTATTGGCCAGACAGGACAATCGAGTACATTGCGGACATTTGAGCCAAACTGTAACATTTTGTTGGGCATAAGTTGCCAAATATGTCAATCTTTTATCATTTTCTAATAACCCTAAAAATTGATGCCTCAAAAGCAATAAATCGCCAATTTTTTGCCAGTGCATTTTGTGGCTTCATAAACCTCAAGCAAAAACAACATTTTGTTCTCACATGATAAAAAAAAAATGTCCCATATTCTGAATTTAATCTTGGAGATGGTGTTTCAAAATTGTTTTGAATATCGAAATCTATCATCTATCCACTTTATTGGGAGTATTTGGCTAGATGCAAGCTAAACTATATATAAATAATCAACAAAAAATTACAAATTTACGTATCTTTAATATTTTTTAAATGAATTATAATAGAAATTAAAAGAATTTTAGTCATATGTTTTTATAAATGTGTATAAACAATAAATAAAAGGTGAGATGCAGGTTTATTGCTAATTTTCAAGCTAATTTTAACCCTTTTCACACGGATGGTGACTCTTCCTCCCCATTCAAGAGAGTGCGTCGTTTTGACGTTTTGTTTATTTTTCAACTTTGATTGTTAAGAGCTCCTACAGAATGGTAAAAAGGCGCAGATTAATTTTTCAAAGAAATTTTACTTAAAACAGTTATGCATATATTTTTTTCATAGCAATAAAAGTATTTAGTGAATAATTATGCATCGAATTACTTTTCCGAGTGCAAAAAGTTAAATGTTGCTATAGAAATTAAATAGCGATTTTTAAAATTCTTAAAATACTTTTTTTCTTCTTGAAGTATTTCCGAATTAAACTTGCCAATGAAACAAGATAATGAATAAGCCTTTTTTTGTTGTTGTTAATGTTACTTTCTTATATTAATAGAACGCCTTAAAATTTTTAAAATGCTCTACTAAGAAATCATCAAACTTTGTTCTGTTTCATTAAATGATCACTCATCTTGTTCTTAGATGGGCATAAATAATTTTCTATGACGAATTTTGTCCGAAATTTGGTTCAAATCTTAATTTTTATCAAAGATTATGCTCAATTCCATTTTTCTTGTGGTTGTCATTTGTTGTTGAAATACCATGTTTGTATATGCGCAAATAAACATGGAGGCATAATTCCGTAAATAAGGAGAGTAGAGGGCTAAAGTAAGAGAAATCTATAACGTTAAAATTTATCAAATTTTAAAAATCGATTTTTTAAATAATTTTTTTAAATTTTTTTTCTTTATTTCATATATTAAAGAGCTATAAGAACTTTAAGCTTTTAATTTTCGAATCTTTTCAGGATTTCATTTGACAGCCAAAACCTTTCTGAACATGTTTTGGTATTGCACATGTGAGTACATTAATTAGTTCAAAAGATATCGTCAAAACCATGAAGGTTACTGTTGATTTTTCGCTCGGAAACGTTTACTTTAAAATCATTTTTTTTTCAATACTAAATTGTCAGAGCTTGTATGCAGGATTAAACAAAAATGGCTCATCGTATTAATATAAAATTTGCCAAGTATGCTTATACTCAAACAATAAACAAAATCATGCAAAATCAAAGCATTATTATGAATAGTTTTTTTTCAGTGCTTGCTAACATGCTAAAGCGTTGTTTTTTTTAAAGCGTTATCATGTTTTAACAACATAAAAAGTAAGACAGCTCTAGTAAATTAGCGTAACATTTGTTACTACAAATTGCTAATTTTCTCAAAAACTTTTCACGCAAGCAAATTCTGTCTTCGAACAATTATACGCGATATGTTTTTGTCACATATATTTTAATTACTTTAAATTATTTCATTGACTTAAAAATTTATAATTATAGATTTAAGTGTCTTATGAAATTGTGGTAAAAAATTTACTCTTTCTTACGTTAGGAAATGCCGCATTTGACCAAGATCTGTTTTTAGCTGTTAAAGCTCCTATAACCTCTTAACCCTTTGACTACCAACGGGACATATATATCCCACTAACCTTTTAAAATCAGCTTAAATAGTTTTAAGTAAAAGTTTTTTTCGTAGGGGGGGGGAGAGGGTGTATTTGGCCATCATGCTCTAGCCACAAGGATTCAAAAACATTTGAAAAAAATCGAATAGATTTGTCTTATAAGGAAGCTGTTCTTCATTTTCTAGGCGATTTCAGAGAAAAGGATTTTTAAAAATTGCTAGTCCAAAGATTAAGCAATAAATCAAAACATATTTTATACCTTACTGTTAATCAAGTTGATTTTCATCTAATCCATTTATTTATTTAAAAAGAAATATAAGCATTATATGTGCTGTAAACTGTGGAGCTAGCGTTCATACTTATTCCCAATGTCTGGCAGCCCTGTTCCACTCCCTTACTTCGATAAATACAGGGGAAAAAATTTGCGGATTTAAGCCTTTTTACTTCGCCGAATCAATCACTTTTCAAGACATAAACCACACACTGAAATAATCGATAGAATTACAAGAATCGTACTGACGTTCGGATGGACACTAACCAAAACTTATTCACCAATCACTCAAATAGAATCAGGTCCGAAATAAGAACAATAAGGGCAGAAGAGGTAGAAAAAAAAAGAAAAGAACATTATTATGCGATAGCGTTGCCATTAGGACCAGAGAAAAAGAAAACAGACGTGTCGTGAGTTAACTTTTGGAAAAGTAATCCATCATTCGGAGAAACCGGTAAAAGCAGATCGGAAGGGTCGATCCGAGCAGTGGTTACTGTTTGCTTTTTTGGAATGTTTGGCAGCAACGGGAGGGAGAAAAAAATAACAATGCCGATTGACTGATTTTTCTGGGAAACTTCTAGTGGACTGACGTGGAGAAGAAAAAGAAGAAAAGACGTATCATTGGAACGAAATCAGCGACAAAAGCAAAGAAGTGTCTTTTGTTATAGTTAACTATTGTTAATTATCTGATAACTTAATACTATTACTATATTTTTCCCAAAAAACTTATTTTGATATGTTTTTGTTTCAAATTAATTTACTTGCATGGGTTGCTGTTTGTGTATTAAAAGCAATTATGGTAATGATTGCCAGTTCTGTTTTCATGGAGGATTATAATATTTAAATATGTTTAAAGAATTTTAGTTACTCCTTTTAAAATTTAGCAATGTCCGATAGCTCGAATTATAAGAATGTGAACTAATGAGACGATAAGAATATTGCTTAAGATATTCGTTGTAAGAGAAATATCACGTGACTATTAAGAATTCAATTTCCTTACAATGTGTGCTGGTTTAACCCTAGAATGAATGACTTCATATATATATATATATATATAATATATAATATAATATAATGTAAACATAATATTTTTGAAGCAGAGTCGTGGCCAAATACAGAAATACACTTTGGATTTTTATTTTCGTTTTATTTTCATCCCTGGAGGCACAAGCAACACGGACAAGGCACGTCCGTTCACAGCATGACACAAGAGCAGATTAGTGTAAAATAGAAAGAAATTAATTATCCCTGGTCATTTAACTTTTCAATTTTTATACCACATAAATAAGAATAAAAATGTACACCATCTTTTCCGATTAAAAATCAAAGTATCTTGAATTAAGTTTTTTATGATCAAAGAATAAAATATTTTAAATTAATGTTATTCACTATAATAAATTATAAATATGTTTTATACTCTAGTAAATAGTGCGTAATATAATATAAGAGCAAATATTGTTGAGAATTATATATATTATATAAATATATATGTAAGCCTAATTTTTGAAGCAGAAGGCAATTTCGAATACAGTGAAGAGACTTTCGATTTTTTAACTTTGTTTTATTTCCATCCCGGGAGTCATGATAAGCAAAAGCGACGAGCACAACACAGAACGACACAACACGAAATGAGAAAAAGCTAATGAAAAGCTTTTTCCTGTGAATATACAGGGTGTTTATAAAGTCCCGGACCCATTTTGATGTTTAATAACTCATAAAATAATAAAGATAGATTTAAATTAATAACATAAATGGTTAAATAGACTCAAAAAGTTTCATGACCCTTTTCAATGAACTTCCACGTGTGCCCCCTTCGTCGCACGGAGAATATCAAGTCGATAGTCAATTTCACGCCAGGTAGCGACAAGCATGTCGGCATCCACAGAGCCATTTGCGCACATTATGGCGATTAACAATGCCAGAAACATGAAAGGATGCTTCATCGGAGAACATTATGCTCTTCAAAAAATCAGCAGCATCTTCTATCCTCCTTAGCATATATGTTGCAAAGGCCATCCTCTTAGGCCTATCGTTCGGTTCCAAAACTTGAACAATTTGAACTTTGTATGCATGCAGTCTTAATTTTTTCTTAATAACCTTGTACACAGTCGAAATTGGCATATCCAATTCTGTTGCCGCTGATCTCACAGATATTCTAGGATTGTGTAAAAATGTCTCTCTGACACGCTCAACATCAAAATCACTTGTGCAAGGACGTCTGGAACGTTTCTTATCTTCGATACTTCCAATCTCTAGAAAATTCTTTTTCCACCGCAAGGTGCTGTTTTTGGATAGAGGATCTTTTTGGTAAATTCTTCTGAAATTTCTCTGTGCTTGCACTATCGATTTCATTTCTATGAACCACCATAAAATCTGTGCTTTCTCTTGTGGTGTATGCATTCTCCTTAATATCCGCTCGAATAAAACATCACATACAAAAGTACTACATAGAACAAACACATCAAAAGTAAACATAACATTGCAATAGTTGACAAAAACAAAAGAGAGAAAAATGCAATTAATAAGCAGACAATATTTAGAAAAGTACAGATATTTAGACTGGAAAATGAAATTATCTGAAATTAACCACACGCGCAGACGATATTTACAAAAGTAAAAATATTCAGACCTGAAAAGGAAAATATATGAGTTATTCCATCAATAAATGTCATAAGTGTGTTTATATCTTTATTATTTTATGGGTCCGGGACTTTATAAACACCCTGTATACTGTGAGATTTTAATAGGGATTTTAACACGTGTCAATCACAAGCAAAGGAAACACAGAGATCTTTTAAAAGAATTTGTTTAAATCAGCAATATTTTATCCCTTTCACTCGGAGTGTGGGAACTTGTCGGCTTATAGCCGATTCAGCGATTTTAGAACTCGTGTTGCATTAATTAAATAGAAAAAGTAGAATGGATCAGGAAATATGAGAATAGTTTAGAATGAAGTTGATATGGGCTGAATTGAGTTAAAAATTAGGAAATTAATTAAGTTAAATTTTAAAATATTATTACATAAATAAATACCGAGTGATTATAATTAAACTTCCCCTATACACAGCATCATACAACGCAAACGGGTAAACGAATTGTAACGAAATATGCTGTACAGACTATACACGAGATGCGCTCACGGAATTTCGAAAAAAATATTTATTCCAAAATGTCCAGCAGAGAGCGCTTTTTCGGGGAAAACATTAATTTTAACACAATAAATGACCAAAATGGAGTACAGAAACAATATTATTTATTGACTACTTTCTGTCACCTTGTCATCAAACCACATTAAGTAAAGGTAAGAAAAAATAACAGTACACTGTTTCAGAAAAACAGTTCAGTTTGCAGAAACAAGAACAGATTAGAACGAAATGGTACAAGAGGAGCGGTTGTTAATCGTGTCCAGGATGATGTAAGGAAAGGTGCTGCATGTGACCACCCTGATTTACCTAAAAGATTTCAAGTCGGTGGATAGTGTCTTCAACAGCAGATTGTGACTGATCAATTGTGATGCTTCACAACTATGACTTCGATGCTTCACAACTTCATTCACACATGAAACGTTATGGAGTTCTTTAAGTCATTCAACGTTGCAACAAGATACCGTCATCATTACAGCCGGAAACATTGACATAGAACAAGACAACGACCACAAATGTTTCTTACCCTAACCTCTTTTACATAAAGCTTCCTCTTCTTCGCAAGCATGCAAATCTTGACATTTTTTCTAGAACTGACAGCTTTTGCTGGATTTACATTTTATTACTCATAATTCTTGTTCTGGATTGTTAATATTGTTTCTGTATTACGTTTACTTGTACGTTCTGTATTATTGTTTCTGTATTACGTTTTTCCGGAAAAGGCGCCCTCTGGTGGACATTTTAGAACTTTTTTTTTTTTCGAAATTCCGTGAGCGCATCTCGTGTATACGCGTTTGAGTTGTGTGATGCTGTTTATGGGGGAAGTTTAATTATACCCCCCCCCTGTATATATAATATGCGTTCGTAATAGCTGTATATAATTTAAAAAAATTATTTTCAAAATTTTTTTATTATTTTCTTTTGTAAAATTTAAAAAATATACCAGGCGGCTAAATTACGAATGAAACGATATTCCAGTGACAGATGGCTAGTTTATAGTAAAAATAAAAGTCCCTTTTTAACAATATTTTTTTTACAGTTCATAATTTTTATACAGTATATAATTTGCATATTTTATATACAGTGCATACACATTTTGATGGTACTTTCAATGATTGAATTATCCGTCTGGGTATTTTCCCGAGTCTCCAAATTAAATCTGATCCTAATACCGCTGTTGCCATATGTCGGTCTTATCTAAGCACTGTTTATCAAAAAGCATTTAAAAAGATTTCCAAACATTCATTACTGACTTTTGGAACAATCACGAGAAGCTTATAAATGCGAATAAAAACTAAATGGCTGCATGATGCACTGTAGGGTTAACACAGAGAAGAAATAAAATATTAAGTATATCCAAATTAGCCACTTACTTTTGTTATTGCCTTCCGATTCCGTCTCTCATTTCATTTCCTCTGACATAGGGCACAAGCATTTAAATATGATAATATGAATGAATTGTTGAAAATAGAATGCATTAATATTGTTCAAAGACAAACGCGTATTCATCTTCATTATTGCAACGACTTTACATTATTTATACTATATAAGTTATAACTGCAATGTACTCCTACATATTTCATTATCTGGAGCTTGAAATTATCATATTAAATCTATGCGAATACTTTTGATTTTGAACTCCTTTCTATGTGAATCCTATTTCTAACTGAGACAAATAATGGAAATACTGAACGTCGCTTCAAATCGAACATCCAGCTGGAATTCAACATATGCAACATTCTCATTTTGAATGGACACACTTTTACAGAGTGTTTGCCTTCACAGTTTACCAGACAAATAGTGTCTGTAGTTCTGTCTATACGATGGACAAACAACTGTCCGTTTAGATGTTCTGACTGGCGCGCCGTTGATTTAAAATTATACAATGCAATACTTTATCGCCATTAGAAATGCTAAGTTTATAGCAAAAAATAATACTGGAAATAAAATTTATAAAAGAATATACATTTTTTTAAATACGATCACTATTTTATTCATCGCAGTGGTAGTAAATTTATTTTAAAATAATATATTTTTGACTTAATTAAATTTTATATATAATATTTTGCTTGTATGTCAAGGATTTTTTTTATGATCTATTTCTTTAAAAATTGCGCATCTCTGGCTACATCATATTGCTTTCAGATTTATTTTATTCTTTTTTTTCCATTTAAAAGACTATACGCTTTTTTTTTTAATTAACTTCCCGCGAATTTTAATAAATCTCCTCGTTTCAGCCTTTTCCTAAAATAATTCCAAAAATATTTTTTTTTATGTTTATTTGGCTATAAGCAGGATAACACAAAACTTCTTTGCGCTAAGTGGATGAAATTTGGATTTTTTTCCCTTTACATCAAATTTATAAATTTCTATCAAAATTTAAATTAATTATTTGTCTATGAGCAGGATAACACAAAACTTCTTTGAGCTAAGTGGATGAAATTTGAACTTTTTTTCCTTTGCATCAAATTTATAAATTTCTATCAAAATTTAAATTAAATTCATTCTATCTCAATCTTTTTTTCTGAGAGAATGTGAACACTATAAATAAAAAACGCGAAAATCTAGATAGATAACATATAGTTTTCAGTTTTTGCATTTAAACTGTAGATACTTTTCAAATTTTGGACCGAATCCACCTGTTGATTCACCTTCTATCAATCTGTTAATTTGGATACATGTAAATGAGATGACTCAACCAGCAGGATTGGTCTCCCTAAAACATTCTCGCATATTCTATAATAAAGTTATCACGCCAGAGAACGTCTTACATTGCATTGACATATAATAGTTATAACTTCGTTATAACTTTTGGTGTTTACCGAATTTAAAATATCATCCTTGGCGAGATATTTGGCGATTAATCCCTGGCATGCATTAATAGTATCCAAAAATAGAATTTGTATTTTATACACGTTTTACTCAACCGGTTGAAACAAAAATTGCACTCGTAATCATAAAATCCCATATCAAATTTCATATATTGAAATCTCTTTGCTTTTAAATGATGACTTTAATGTTTCTGGAAGTACAGATTGACAGACAGTCAACCCGTGGTTGAATATGGCTCAAAATTTGACTCGTGTTTATAATATAGATGTTAAAACAGTGTACCGAATTTTAGTCTAGTTCTCTTCGTGTTATAATTACCGTGTTAACTTATATTCTAACAATGGGACAGACGGACTTTCTCTGGACAGATTCTACTAAAAACTTGATGGAAATCTGCAAATTTGATGTAAAAATCGTGTACCAAATTCCAGACACCTAGCTTAAAACGTTTGTGATGTATCTTTGTCACAGACAAGCATACAGGCAATTTTCCAGACATTTTCCAGAAATGTGGTTTTCGAGTTCAGGAAGGTCTAATTTAAGCTGGAATTTTTGCGTCTCTTGTTTTTCAGTAGCGCCATCTAGGGTTTAGAATACGACTTAGCTACTCACGCGTCACAACCCTTTCTACGGGGCGGACTTCATTCATGTATTTCATTCACTCATCCACAGCTCGTAATTTAGACCTGAACCAGAGAACGATCACCTCTGATCCAGTACCCCCTGTGGTGTTACACTCGACATTGGGAACTTAGTGACCACGACAGATTTATACGTGCGCCAGCCACCATTACACACGGAGAGTCTTCGGCAGGCTGGTTCGAACTCACAATCCACGATATGCGAATCCAACGCCTAAGCAACCAGGCTATCCTGGCCATGCTGTTCAAAATTTAGGATTTGTACGCTGGGGGAGGGGATAACATCTGTATTGAAGAGAATGTTGCAAATGTTCGGTGAGACCTCTCTCGCTGGTTTAAAGTTAAAATTACTTTTTAGTTGGAAATAAACTGCAGTGGCTTGGAGACAGTATCTCACCCTTGAAGTTGGTAGCTACCAAACCTTCATTTCAGTGGGACAGCATCCTGTTCATTAAACTATGTCAATCGGCGTCAAGCATTATTATGTTGGTGTAATATCAAAGTTTGGTATCAACTCATGTTTGGTCTTCAGCATTTCCATTTCCAAACAGCTCTCTCACAGCTTTCTATTTCCCTCGCTGATTATGCTCAACCAATGACTGTTATGCCCCACACATGTTAGCTGGAAGTTACCACTTACTAAGTAATCGCATTGTCATTCCATTATTCTATTCACCTCTTATATCCGGAGATTAAGAACCTTGAATTCAAGTACTCTGTAACACTCTCCTCAAGTCGGCTCATCGTAGCGGAAGTTCTTGCATAACATCAAATTGGGGCATTGGCTAATAAATGTTAAATCTTGAAATATGAATTTCACACATTCATATGAAGTATCTAAATTGATATTTGGATAAAATACCGACACTCATTAACTTGAAGGAAATTCTCTGGAAAAAAATAGAGTAATTTTTTCCCCTTCTATTGAATTTTTGTACTTTTTGCTTCATGCATTAGATACAAAAGCTATATCTCGGTTTTAGCATTTGGAAACTTTTCAAATGTCTCATTTTCAGCCCCGGTTTTTTCTTTTTCTCCCCATTTTTATGACCTGCGAATAGTCCACAGCCCTTCCCCTATATGCATAGGATTAATAAACCGCCTGAAAAAGCAACACGTATTCAAAAGAAAGTTTGGAAAAAATAAAGAACATTTCTTCCCACGAAAACCTTTAGAAAAACACATAAACAGTTAAGGAAGAGTAGGGGGTGGACGAATAAAGCTGAATATAACTGCAGGGCAAGAAAACCCTTAAAACTTTTTCGCCGAAACTCGATCTCTTTCCCAACGTGAGTCGAATGCATTTCAACCCCCCTCCCCCCTCAGAACTATGATCAATGCATTTTAGATAGTCTAGCTTTCTTTTTTTTTTTATCCTTAAATTTTACTTCAAGAATTTTTTCTTTAACTGGGACCAGGGACAGAAAAAAATCTCCTCCCCCCCTTTTTTTTAGGGGAAAAAAATCTTTGAACCCTAAATTAACTCGCTCATTCCTATGTGCAACAGAGTGAAGGCAAAGATTCTTAATGAGAAATCGATTGCGTGTCACGTGTGTGTCGAAGGCGTTGGGGGTGGAGGGGAAAGAGATAGTTCGTTCTGCCCCCCCCCCTGGCCCGAGCGGTGGGCCGGGGATGATGATTTATGTGTGAGAGCCGCCGTTTGATGTGCATGTTATGAAATGGATGGTGTTTACGCCAGCGTTTGACTTGATAATTTGTTGTGGATCGTTTGGCCCCGGTAAAATAGAAAAGGGGTGGTGTGGGTGGCCTTGGGAAAAGGTATCGGGTGTCAAATGGTTGGTAATTTCTTTTGTTTAATGAGGTCTTCATATGAGAATATTTTAATATTAGATCAATTTATTTCGAGCAAGGTCTTCATACTTTGCGATTGGAATAAGTCCCTCTTCTTTTGCTATGAACATTTAGAAATGGTTTTGATTATGATATGATTGAATTTTAAGAAATGGTTTTGTTATTTACTTTTTAGATGTATGATTTTCAAATAATGTTAAAATTCTAAGCTATTCTTATAGAATCAGTAGTTTACTGCAGCTATTTGCATTGAGTTTTGGTCACGTTATTGAGATTTTATTAATATAATGTGTAATAATATTAATCAACTTTTTCTTTGCTTCGTTTGCAAGTTTTTATCTTTAACATTTGCTAGCAGTCTTTGAAGATTATTTTATTTACAGGGAATATTAATTCCAGTTAATATCAATTAAATTTTTTATCAATGAGTTGATGTACGTGGTATTTTCAATAAAATATATTTCACTTCAAATTGAAGTATAAATTTAAACTGTTTCATTGCAGTAGCCTTGCACCTTTTCTGTTGATTAGGTACGTGAACTTCCCTAATGCAGTCAAGTTATATGACGTCACACTCGCATAAAAACATAAATGGTCATATCGTTTAATAACAAACTATTTTAAGCGGTCTTGTAACTTAACTTTCTTAAATCTCTTACTTTCTTAAGCTTCGCAACAAAAAATAATATAAATTACTTAATTCAAATAATAAATATAAATTGCTAAATTCAAATGATAAATATAAATTTCTGAATTCGAATGATAAATATAAATTACTGAATTCGAATGATAAATATAAATTTCTGAATTCGAATGATAAATATAAATTTCTGAATTCGAATGATAAATATAAATTGCTAAATTCGAATGATAAATATAAATTACTGAATTCGAATGATCGCTTTTAATTTTTATCATTCGCTTTTAATTTTTAACTAGGCACTGCTGTATATTTTCCACCTCCAAAATATACTGTGGACTCGCATAATAAATGTATGTTCCTCTACTGAATACAGCTAATAATAAAACTGACAAAACATAAAATAAATTTTTTCAAAAAATTATTAGAAACTATTAAAATTGCACTATATTTCGCATTAGTGAAGCCAGCGCTTCACAAAGTGGATTAAAGCAGCATTATCTTTTATCCGTTATATAACCACCTGATGGACTTTTTTAACAACATATTCCTGCGTGTTAACTGTAGATGTATTATAGTTTGGTATTTTTTTAAACGATGCAAATTTCTGAAAAAGAAGATAATGCATACCACCTGACAAAATCTGACTTGTTTGAAGTTGGTCTGATCTTAACATTTTTCTAGTTTGGGATTAAAGAATTCGTTAAAAATAAAAAGGAGTCAGGTAGCCCGGGAAAAAATGACAGTTTAATTTGGTTGATGTTTTTTTTTTTTTTTTTTTTTTTCAATCTCCCTCTTATTAGAAAAATTAAATTTTGTAGAATATCTCGTCTCATATCGCCTGTCAGATAGCTTTCTCGTTAAGAATAATATGGGAAAGATGAAACGTTGAAAATTTTTATTACTTTTACAAACTTTCTTAAACTGTATTCTGTATTCATAACACCTTTACAATAATTATTGATTAAAAGTCATGAATATTTAACATTATTAATTTTTTCGGCATGTTGAAAATAAATCTTGAAGTTGTTTTAAATAGATTTTCAGATTTCTTGAATGAAAATTTGTTGTAAAATAAATTATTTCTTGAATTTTCAATTACAGATTTCCAATTATATTTACTAACTTCCAGTAGTTATAGTGACATAGAAATTTATCGTAGAAAATTCATAATAACTGTGGCAGAAACATGAATTCAGAAAACATGTATTCCATATAATAACACTAAATCAACGATATATTTTCCAAATTTGTGGGAATGAAATGTAATGCGTGAAAAATTATTTTGTGAAGCATATGGATTTCTCTTTTTTAAAAACAATAAAAAAAAACATTTATATTTCGAAAAAATGACGTAAAATATATTTTTATAACATAGGTGTTATATTGCTTCATTAGCAATTATCGTTTTTATTATGGAAAATTATTGTTGGTTTCTTATGTCAGATTATGACTATATTTTTGTCGACAGCGACTGTCATATTTGTTTCTACGATTTTTTCTAATCTTAAATGTCAACTCTTCTAAAAAGGTTAAGAAGTTGCAAGAAAAATTACTTTTACTACAACAATCGTCATTTTATATTCGTTCCTCCTAAATATGAACAACTAAAAAATTTGCAAAATTTGTGAAATTACGTATAATACTTACATTTCAATTAACATATAACATTGAAGAAGCAGGAATGGCATAGTTAAAATAACATTACAAATATGTAATACTGCTTCCTTGTGCAGTTAATTTCTTGATGGGGAAGAAAATTTTACAAATATCTCTAACCGATGCTGAATATGTGCCTTATCAATGATCTCCGATATTGGCGAACATCTGGCGACAAAATTGGAGGATCCTGAAAATTCGAGAATCTTGATTATAGCGCTATTGAACTGAACTTCTAATGTTTATTCTAAACCTATAATTTTATTAAAATTATAAATTTGCATCTATTTTTTAATTATTAACGGACTGATTGCCTGTCTCTCCATGTGCATATCATTCAGAAACACAGTGAACTAGAAACAATTTTGGCAGGTATTCGAAATACCAAATTTGTATATTTGTTTCAAATTTTTATTTATTCACGGACTGATTGTCTGTCTGTTCATGCGCATCTTACTCAAAAACACATTGAACTGGAAAAAATCGTAGTATATATTCAAAACACCAAATCTGAAGATATGTATCAAATTTGGGTTCAAATAGTTTATGCCATTTGAAATAAAATATTCGATTCATTTCTCTCGCAAAGATGTAAGAGTGCAAGAAAATTCTAAAAAATATATCCCCTTTAACAAAAGGAAAAAAAAAAATTTGTTAGTAAGTGTCAAAGTAGGCACGAATATATAAACTTCCTACAATCGAGACCATACACAATTCAGATACTATCATAAATAGAATAATATTGTTACGAATACTTGATGCGGCTTCCCAGCATAGTGAGTTCCATAGGAAATCCCAGAGCTTGGAGACAAACTTGGTGACTTGGTGACGAATTTGGCGACTTTGGCGCCAAAATAGATTATACCCGAAACATCGAGAATTTTCCCGTTCCGTCCAGTAGGAACCGAGTTACGCCTCGAACGTTCCTGATTGGTTGAGAGGCTTCTAGCCCCGCCTCCTGATGCCTATAAAAGGAAGCAGTCCTGCCTCTGCCGAGTAGGTGGTGAATTGAGTCGTGGACCAGTGGAGTCGAAGAGTAGTCGGAAGCGACGGTGAAGAACTCGTCTTCCAGGGACTAGCGGAGCAGCGACGGAGTAGAGCTGCTGTGTATACTGTTGTATGCTGCACGTCTCGGCTGAAGATAATCGTGTTCTGTGCTGTATATAGTTGTCGTCTTTGTGCTGTCCTGTGTGTCTTCGTGTAAATAAACGTCTTTGTTTTATTTTCTACTGCCGCCTGCTGATTGAGTGTTCTCCACACCATATAACGCCCACTATCCAAACGAACCCCCGCAAATTTCGTAACAGTATTTAATTACCATTTGATGAAACTTAGACTTCTGTGTAAATATTGTTTGTATTGGCTTAATACTGAACATATGAATTACAAAAGAGATGGTGGTGCATATCTTCCAGAAAATTAAAAATATTTTAAATCCATTATGATAAATGCGTTCGATTCCTGATCCCACGATATCCATCAAATGCATCACGCCAATTTAATTTTTAACTCCATTTTCATCTTTCTTCTAGAAAAATAACATGTTGATCTAATACGTCATACTATAATGTTTGATAAGATTGAATGCGTTGTTACGTTTGTCACATGAATGTAACATCATGTGAATGAATGGAAACTTCGTGATATCAGAATTTTTTTAAGGTAGCTTATTCCGTCGCTTACCGAGTTAAATAACATAATGGGCCATAAATCTTTACTCATTACTTTCTTGCTGGAAAAATGCTTTTTTTTTTTATGGAAGATTTAAATACCGTCCGTTAATGCTCTTAAGTGAACCCCCGTTGTAATAAAATCAAAATTTAAATTACATTTCGCAGGGGCGCACCGTGTACAGATTACAAAGTAGGTTGGAGAATAATTTTTCATTTTCATGGACATCTATTGCGTCGCTCTCTTCTTCAAAAGCTGCCTAAAAATAAAAAATAAAAAAATTTAAAAAAATCAAATTATATTAAAACGCCCTCTTTTCTACAACACCCCACGCAACCACCCCCGGGTGTACAAAGGATCTGTACAGCACCAAAAGATAAAGAAATAAATAAAAAAAATGGCAGTAATAATCGCCTAAGCGGTGTGGTTCCATTCGCGTAAAATACGGTCTTCGGGGCACGTGGCTTTCGTTTGGCTTCGAAAGCGGTGGTGGGAGGCTTGGAGGGGTTTTGGAACGTTTTTTAAAGGAGGATTGGAGCGGGAGTTGAGGGAGGGTGCGGGGTTGTTCTCTGGAGATTTGCTTTTTGTCACGGAGGAAGAGAGATACTGCAATGGATTTTGTCATCTGTCCCGGTGTAAAAAGTTGTTGGATAGTTGAAAGTGTACCGCCAGAGAAAGGGAGGGGTTGGAGAAAGCGAATTTTAGGAATGGGGTGTTCTTTTTTTGTAAGGTTTCTGGTGCGTTCCCATCTGTTGAGTAAACCTGAAGAAAAGATCAAAGAATGCAGTTGTGTGTGGTGATACAGTTATATTTTTATCGTGATTATTTTCGGCTAATTTTACTGACAAAAAGCTTTTCTTTCCAAAAAAAAAATATTTTGAGTGTTAAAGTGAAAGTTTGTGTAAATTTGTCTGATCAGCAAATATTTAAATTTTTAATTATTTAACCCTTAAATGCTTAATTATTTATTTTGAATTTAAAAAATTGTTTATTATAGGAAAATATTCATAGTTTATGCAAAAAATAAATAAATTAACCCAGGTAATAATATTGTAAATTCATTTTTAAAAATTGTATGTAGACTTTTGGCAACATAGAGTATTTCTCAAAAATCTGGCATGTATCTATTATAATTTTCAAATACAACATCAAACATTGATAGCTTACATGACAAAAGATGTGAAGTAATTTTTTTTAACACTTAAATAGATCACTCTTTTATAGGGAACTCGACAATAGAAACCATCTCTTCAGGTAACACACACAATTTCATCACCCACAACATTCAAATATAAAGAAGTGATATAAGTTACCGGCCAAAAGTAATGTCAGCATTATTTATTGTTTATGGTTATCAACGTACGTTTGGCGACGGACACACTCCAGTTTTTGAATAAAATTAAATGGAACTGGAAGTAGACAGTTGGCAGCAATATGAATTTAATGGTTAATATTCTAATTAAAAAAAATTTTTTTAAAAATTTGAGATGCATATTTCCATTTTCCAACATATATATGTGCCAGATTTGCTATCTTAGGTCAAACGGGTTGTCTTGTAAACATCAACAAACACACACATATTAATATTTATTATTAGTAGAAATAGTTGCCATTGTTACTTATGGCATTTTACAAACCTTCTGACGAACTGTCAGCGATTTAAGCCGAATGTGCAGTAGCCTCTGAGGACAAAGGCCCTGAGCACCCGAGGGCAGATGTCTGACTTCTAGCTCATATGACGATGACATACACATTCGCTTGCACAACCCCTTTTTACAGGGGTGGAGGGAAGGGCTCTTTCACACACCCCACAGATGGAACATAGAGTAGAGAACAACCATGGCCAAGCCAGGACTCGAACCCGGGACGCCCAGATCACGGGGAAGAAGCGTTACCCCTAGGGCAGGTCGCTGACACTAGAAATAGTAGATCTTAAATTAAAAATTGGAAAACTAGTAAAGGATTAAAGTAAAATTTACTTCTTTAATACACGAATAAAAGAGAGTTTAAAAAACTATTTTTATTGAATTTAATTTTAAATGCTCTATCATAATAAGAAAAGCTCCTACATAAAGTCTAAAGCTTAATTTTCTTTCCTCATGAGTACTTCATTAAAGATTTATTTCCTTTTGCCATTCCTGGGGACGAATGAGGGGGTGAAAAATGTGTTACGGGCCTTTACTAGGGAGCGCAGAGGAAACGCAGAATCCCTCATGTTGTCATTTCATAAGGAGCTACTCAAATATTAAAATAACGTTGTCAAACTCCGCTTATTAACATCACTCCGTGGCTTGCTTCAAGATTTGATATGTTTTACTCTTTTCGAACATAGGTGCACTATTTCCTTTCTCTGGTTTATGTTATCAGTCATGTTTTTATGAATATCCAATAGATTGAGCTTTCTGTCTTTTGAATTAATGAAGTCCATACATGGTCACGTGACATACGTCATACTCATCATGGTAATTTAATTGTGAAAGCTATGATACCATGTTTCAAGAAAGAGTTAGAGGTGACATTATAACATGGTGGATTGCAACATGCTTCTGAATGCTATATGAATATACATAGTTATATTTGTCATGTGGTTTCGAAGTCCTGTGGATTGACTCCACTTACTCCTTTGTATTTTTTATCTGTGTTTGACGTAAAAAATAGAAAGAAAAGTAAATAAATTGATACTTCGATACATGATGAGATGTAAATAATATGTTCAGTATTCCCTAGTTCGAAAAATTGCTTCCAGCGAACCATCATTTGGCCTTTGAGTTTCTTCCACGTATTCTTTCATTTGTAAAGTCTTTTATTCAAAAGAATAATCATATTAAACCAGTGAAAGTGGTGTCCCTAAAACTTTCTCGCATGCAATACTTTCTAATGGAAGTTCCATCCCAGAGAACTTTTTGCATAGCATTAGCGTACAGTAACAGTTAAGAAATATTAACCTTTGGCGTGAATTTAGTATTTTTACTGAATTCTACTATCATTGGCGAGTTATTTGGCGACTAATCCCTGGAATGCGGTTAATAGTATCCAAAAATTGAATTTGTGCTCTAGACGCATTTTTCTCAACTGATTGAAACAAAAATTTGACACATAAGTACAATTGTAGTCAAAAAATCGCATGCCAAATTTGATATATTTAAGTCATTACATCTTTGAGTTAGCACGTTTGCATGTTTCTGAAAATACAGACCGACAGACGGTCAATTACATGTTGGATTTGCTGCAAAATCGAAAAGGTGTCTGGACTATAGATGTTAATTCTGCGTATCGAATGTTATTTGTGTAGCTCTGAATTTTATAGTTATCGTTTTAAATTGTATTCGAAAAGCCGGACCGACAGACAGACGCTCTGAGCGGATTTTGCTCAAATTTTGATAGCAATCTACAAATTTGATGTAAAGACCGTATACCAAATTTTAATCGTCTAGCTCAAAGCCTTTTGGAGTTATCTTTATCATAGACAGACATATAGACATTTCCAAAAATGGATTTTTCGAATTCAGCGTGGTCTAAAACGTGGATATTCTTCAAAATCTCAATGTTTAAATCTTTTGACTATTATTATGTTTTCTCAATACTATGTACACGAGAAAGCAAAAAAATAGAAACTTTATTTATGCATTAAGTCAGACGAAACTGACGAGATAAAATGCATCAAAACGCTATAAAAATATTTATGTTGTATCGCTAATTGCAAAAGAGATTAAAAATCTCTTTTGAACACCGAGTTTTATCTGATTAAATCACAGTTAATACTGTCTTCCAAAAATCTACTTTTCACCTCGTTATTTTGACATTTCAGTGTATCGCCCTCGTCTGTGAATTATCTCCTTATCATTTATCATCAGTTGATCATCCTTATCATTTATCATCAGTTGATCATCCTTATCATTCATCATCAATCCTCTTTCTTTTATCTTTCATTAATGTATGTGATGTCTTTATTTATAAAAACGCCAATAAGATTTTTTTAAGAACGTGGGCAACCTTTCGCAATAGAAGTAGAAAACTATTTCTGTTTTTTAATGGCAAACTTCAGTCTTTACTTAAAATATAGTGTGCGTGCATGCGTGCGTGCCTTTGAAGGCCAGACCTTTCGTTTTACAGTTACAAAATTTGATAAATATATATTTTGGAAGTCGATAATGTGCATCATAGAGCGATTATCTTGAATTTTTAATTAGAATTTTTAATTAAATAAAAATTAAGTTGAATTGTGGAATTTTTCCATGATGACTTCCAAAAATATTATTGCACAAAAATAAATTATATATATTTTTTAAATTTGAAAATAAATTATGATATCAATTTGGCAATTTCAACTTTTTACTTGAGTTTCAGCAATGTTATAATATTTTATTTTATTTTTTTTTTTTTGCTTAATTTTCAACAATAGATTACACAATAGAGTTGAAATGCAAACCATTTTCGTTGTTTCATCAAATATTTTATCGCGTGATTTTCTTTCATTTTTAAAAGCCAAGAAAAGGTCTTGCTTAATATCTATATAGCTTACAAAACGAATAAAAAGGTGAAATGATTATAGCCTAAAATTTATAAGATATATTAACTGTACTTTTACGTTTTAAATGGCATTATAGTGTCATTGGAATAATCTCAATTTGCAGGATTCATATGTACAATTAGCAGAATATAAGACATTTAAAATAATGTGGTTTTTAATATTTAACATGGACATGTTATATCTCAACGATTTAATTGAAGTTCAATTTAACCAAATTCCCGGTTAGACAGCTGGTTGCCATAGGCGGCTATCTTAAAATGAACATAGCATAAAATTTAAATAAATTTTAATAAATAAATATAAATACACTTATAAATATATAATGCTTCTCTAGACAGCAGTAAAATTTTAAACACACCTGTTTTGAATTTCAGATACACAATGAATCGAAATAGAGATATTTATTAAAATGAATTCGCACTCAAATGATGCACATTAAATGCGAACTCAATAAAAATAAATTTTAGAAAATTTTCTATCTTGTTAATATTCTGAACAATAAAGACAAATCTAAATACCATGGATATCTGAATTCTCATATTTTTTTACCAAATACTAACTTATTTAACCTTTTGAACAACAACTTATTTTAAAACATCGTATTTTGTGTAGCAGAAATCGAGGAAACTTTTTGAAAAATTCTAAAACAAGCGATTAATTATCCAATTTGGGAATATTAAAGTTGTCACAACAACTTTAAAATAGCGAGCCTATTCTGTTAGAATAAATAATATATTATTTATTTTCTTCTTCATTTCAGTTTATTTATTCAAACGATTTTCGAATTAGGAAACGCAACTGATAAAAGCAGATTTTTTTTTTTTTTTTTTCGAAAAAGGGGCGATTCATTTCTTCCTCCCCCCCCCCCTTCTAATTAATCGTTTTCTTTTGCGAGTGGGAAATTTATTTCTTTAAATTATTCAAAGAATTCGTTTTCCACTTGTCTCATTTTTCATGAAAAATGAGACATCTCATATTACAAAATAAAAATTAGGGAAAAGTATCACCTTCGCTCTAACTTTTTTTTACAAGAGTTTTCTTTTAATAAATTTTAATTCTCGAATCGACGAATTTGCGTTTGAAGATGCCTTCGAATTTGAATAATTCATGCATTAAATCGAAAGCGTTTGATGACGCCCGACTTGTAAATTATTCATTTTAAATTTTCTCTTTAATTTTATTTCCACGGATAGCTATTCATTTGTGTTCGAAATCGTGTTAATTTTTTTTCTAGTAAATGTATATGAATATTTCAAAATCGTTTGAGTGCTGGAAAACAAGTTTTTATATCATTTCGTCTCAAGGTATTTGCCTCAATTTATTTAATTTGATCGCGACTTCTCACGTTTCTTTTGATGTAAATTAAAATTTTCACGGCTGTTTAAGAGTAATACATTTCTTTTCAGTGTTATTATGCGTAAATAGATTCGAAACTTTATTTCGTGATGTTTATCTAGCTAGTTAAGAAACATAAATAATTGAAATAAAACGAAACAGTTTTTGGGATAACCACTTTTTTCAAAAGAATATCTTTCATTTATATTTGAAATTTCTTTTGAATTTAGTCTTGTGTAAAAGTAATACACAAGTAAGATTTTATTATTTATTATTATTTTATTTTTATAGTTTTATTTTAATTTAATTTTATATTTTTATTTTGTTTTCATATTTATTTTATAGTTTTTATTTTCATATTATAGATTTTATTATTTTCATATTTTTCTCCATTAATGATGTTAGTTTATGCTATTTATTTATCAGGTCTATTTAATAGTAGAATTCGTTGCAAATCTTAAATTATTTATTTGTGTCATAAAGAAAAAAATAACATTGTGAAATAAAATAACGCGTTTATTTAGTTTGATTAGTTTCATGTTTGATGGACTAAACTATGTGATCGAGCATTAAATTTATCAATTATATTATGTTTTAATTCTACAAAAGAAGCGATGCTAACTGGTTGCGAATTTTTAAAAAAAATTATTTTTCAAGATTTTATAATATTTATAATAAAGAATTTCAAATAAAAGATTAAAAAGTTGCAAATAATTAAAAAAAAAACATTTTTAATCTACTTTTTAATCTATACTTATAATAAAGCTCAATGTGTGTGTGTGTGTGTGTGTGTGTGTGTGCGCCAGACCGTTTGACCTACAGCTACCAAATTTGGTACATGTATACCTTGGAGGTTGGGAATGTGCACCTGGGGTTCCTTTTTTCGAATTTTTAATTAGAATTTTAATTATTAATTAAAACTAACTTTCCCGAAAAGAAAATCTTCCATTTTCCCCACCGCCAACTTTTCCGCCAAAAAAATCTTCCATTTTCCCTACCGCCAAATGAGTAAGGCTTCAGTTTCTTTTTTCTCCCAACAGTAATGAGACTAGGGTTAATATTTTTCGGCGGATTATTTCAAACGATTCTGTTTATTTTCTTAATGTTTGATGCATTTAAAAGTAAACATTGTTAATGAATCGATCTTTCAGATTCATTCTGAAGTACTTTTGAATTAAAATAAAACAGAATAAAGGAAATTAAAAATTTCTAATCCGCATAGCGTTATCCCAACTGGCGTAGAAAAAATCACGTATTTGCGTTACGTAACTGGTGTTGAAAATTCACGCATGCGCTTTGTGTTCTGAATTCCGCATTCTGTTGACAATTATTATCAACAGATGCGGACTGGATTTTAATTATTTTTGGGTTCGTTGTATGCTTTTGTAATTAAAATGTATTTATGTTAGTTATATATTTTTTGTATACACTTATAGTTTTAAGTACTTGTTTTTTTTTTATGATCAAAGAATAAAATATTTTAAATTTATGTTTTCACTATAATAAAATATAAATATGCTTTATATTCTAGTAGATAGTGCGTAATCTATACTTATAATAAAGCTCAATGTGTGTGTGTGTGTGTGTGTGTGTGTGTGTGTGTGTGTGTGTGTGTGTGTGTTGGCGCTCTACAGGTCAGACCGTTTGACATACAGCTACCAAATTTGGTACATGTATACCTTGGAGGTTGGGAATGTGCACCTGGGGTTTCTTTTTTCGAATTTTTAATTAGAATTTTAATTATTAATTAAAAACTAACTTTCCCGCCAAAAAAATCTTCCATTTTCCCCACCGCCAACTTTTCCGCCAAAAAAATCTTCCATTATCCCCAGCGCCAAACGAGAAAGGCTTCAGTTTTTTTTTCTCCCAACAGTAATGAGGCTAGGGTTAAAATTTTTCGGCGGATTATTTCAATCGGTTCTGTTTATTTTCTTAATGTTTGATGCATTTAAAAGTAAACATTGTTAATGAATCAATCTTTCAGATTCATTCCGAAGTACTTTTGAATTAAAATAAAACAGAATAAAGGAAATTAAAAATTTCTAATCCGCATAGCGTTACCCCAACTGGCGTAGAAAAAAATCACCTATTTGCGTTACGTAACCGGCGAAGAAAATTTACGCATGCGCATTCTGTTCTGATTGTTGCTATGACAACGTTATCAATGGATGATTTAAATTATTTTTGGGTTAGTTGCATGCTTTTGTAAGTAAATTGTATTTATGTGAGTTATATATTTTTTGTATATGCTTATAGTTTTAAGTACATCGTTTTTTAAGTAGTTTTTTTAAAACCTGTTTTCAACCGTTTATTTTAAACGATTCGTTTTATTTTCTTAGTGTTTGATGCATTTAAATTTAAACATTGTTAATGAATCGATCTGCTCATAATGAATCTAAGAAAATTTTGTTGACCAACTCTTGAGATATTACATAAATTAAAAAATATATTCTTTAGTGCCCATAAAGTTTAAACGCTGAGTGACTCTATTTTCAGTAATCAGATTATAAAAAAAAAATGCTTTGTTCCAGTAAAAAATATTATTATATTAATTGAAGATTAATTCTTTCCACTTTAGTTTAAAGCATAAATTCTACGGGTGCTAACAGAAAATTAGAGAAGGTCTTTATAATATTATGAATGAATTATATGACAATCAAAATTTGGTTTTAAAATATTTTGATGAAGAAGCTATTAAAGTAGGAATTGCATAAAATAATTAATTATTAAAATTTTAACGAACATTAAGATTGGCGAACCGGCTGATCGCCAAAGGCGGCTAGTAAACTAATAAAAGTGTGATTACTATATTTATAAAAACTGTTGTTGTTTTTTTACAAGATATAGTCACAGCATTTTTTTATAAGTGATTCTGATTAGAGCATTAGATTTTAAATTTATTAATTCTTCAGTTTTACACTTTAAGATGTAAGTGA